>NC_057826.1:69512598-70718598 GCF_910594005.1 Cervus elaphus
AGGCCCCACCAATGGATGAAGATATTCTGGTCTCCTTCAAAGTTTAAATCTTATGGCACTTATATCCATGAGTGCTAAGTCACTTCAGTCATGTCCTACTCTCAACCCATGGACTGCAGCCTGCCAGGCTCATAGATCTATCTATCTATCTATCCATGTATTTTGAGAAAGGGACTTAATGGGATGATACTATTTATCAGATAATAAAAACTGACTCCATCCTTACCAATAACAGTTTTGTTAATTAAGATACCAATTGCATACAATAAATATTACCAATCTTAAGTATACATTAAAATTTGTATATTAAATGTACATTAAAATTTGATGAATTCTGGTAATTGCATATAATTGTATAACCACTTCTACTGTCAAGGTGTAGAATAATTCCTTCACCCTAAAAAGTCTCCTTAAGGCCTTTTGTCCTTGATAAGCTTGTCTCATGCCTGACTCCAGGCAATACTGATACCCTTTCTATTACTGGTAGCTTTGCCTTTTCTAGCATTTCATAAAAATGTAGCTGCACAAAATGTAGTCTTTTGTGCTTGACTTCTTTCACTTTAGCATGCTTTTAAAATTCACCCATGTTGCTGTGTATATTGCTGAACAGTATTCTATGGTATGAATATACCACAATTTATTTATTCACTCATCAGGTGATGAAAATTTGGGTTGCTTTATGTTATTAGCTATTATAAATAATACTGTTATGAATATTCAAATACACATTTTACAAGGATATATATGTTTATTTTCCTGAAGTACATACAAGGAATAGAATCCCTGGATCATAAGGTAAAATATGTCCAATTTTATAAGGTCCTGCCAAACTGTTTTTCAAAGAGGATATACCATTTTTGCACTCCTCTAACAATGCACTGGAGTTTCAGTTGCTCCATATCCTTGTCAACATTTAGTATTGTCAGTCTTTATTATGTTAGCTATTTTAGTGGGTATGTATTGGTGTCTCATTGTGGTTGTAATTTGTTAGGCAATGTTTCAGTGAAAGAGTTGTATTTCCAAATTGCATTTTCCTATTGGCAATTGGGCTTTCCTGGTGGCTCAGATGGTAAAGCATCTGCCTGCAATGCAGAAGACCTGGGTTCTATCCCTGGCTCGGGAAGATCCCCTGGAGAAGGAAATGGCAAGCCACTCCAGTACTCATGCCTGGAAAATTCTATGGACAGAGGAGTGTGGTAGGCTACAGTCCATGGGGTTGCAAAGAGTCAGACATGACTGAGCAACTTCACTTTCTATTGGCAATAAATCAACTGACTTACATATATTCTGATTTGTTAATAAGAAATCCATGAAGCTGTGTAGCTTCTATTAGTTCCCTAAAATCTGATCTATACTGCATGAATGATAAAGACTCTCTGAATCTATGAAATTAAAGACTAGATCCTATACTTTTCTGTAATTTCATCAGAGTATTGCCTACCTGTGAGACCTAACCTGAAGCAGTCAGGTATCCTGCCTCCCTTCCTTCCTTCCAGTCTCCTAGTCATCCATTTTTCCAAATATCTACTCTATTTACAAAGATGTGTGTTAGTTTTGGAAAATTAAAATGAAAGATATATATAAGAAAGTAAAAATAATCCATTCAGTTTTATCTCCCAAAGACCACCGCCATCAACATGTTAATGAATTTTTTCAGATTTCTCTTTATGTAAAATAAAAATAGACTATGTTATTATAATGAACTATTTAACTATTTAATTAAATTCTTAAAACAACTGGGTGGTAGATCATATTTTAACCCCATCTTACAGATAACAAAACTAAAGAAAAGAAGTTTTCAGTACTTTGTCTCAAATTACAAAGCTTAGTAACTGGCAGTATTGACATTCACATTGAGGGAGTTAGTTTGATTCCAGACTGCAAGTATTAGGTTGGTACAAAAGTAATTGTGGTTTTACACTGTTGAACTTTTCTATTTGATATTAGAATACATTCTTAAACAAGTGTGGTTATGTTATAAATCATTTTAATTCACATTTCTCTCTTTAAGTTTTTTGGCTAATGATTACTTGCTGTTTACTTTATATTTATTTTAGACTATAGAAATGATATTAGACAAAAAGCAAATTCAAGCATTTTTTTTTAATTCGAGTTCAAAATGGTTCATAAAGCAGCAGAGATAACTTGCAACTGCTAATGAATGTATAGTGCAGTGGTGGTTCAAAAAGTTTGGCCAAAGAGATGAGAGTCTTGAAGATGAGGACTGTAGCAGCCAGCTATCAGAAGTTGACAACAACCAACTGAGAGTTATCACTGAAGCTGATCCTCTTACAGCTACAAGAGAAGTTGCCATGGAACTCAACTTCGGTCAACCACCCTATGGTCATTCAACATTTGAATCAAATCAGAAAGGCAAAAAAGCTCAATAAGTGGGTGTCTCATAAGCTGACCAAAAACCAAAAAAATCATCGATTTGAAGCATCGTCTTCTGTTATTCTATGCAAGAACAATGAACCATTTCTTGAGCTGATGAAAAGTGGACTTTATGACTACCAGTGACAACCAGCTCAGCGGTTGGACCAAGAAGACGCTCCAAAGCATTTCCCAAAGCCAAACTTGCACCAACAAAAGGTCATGATCATACTCTTTGGTGGTCTGCTGCTGGTCTGCTTCACCACAGCTTTCTGAATCTGGGTGAAACTATTATATCTGAGAAATATGCTCAGCAAATTGATGAGATGCACTGAAAACAGCAACACCTGCAGCTGGGATTGGTCAACAAAATGTGTCCAACTCTTCTCCATGATAATGTGCAACCACATGTAGCATGACCAACGCTTCAAAAGTTGAACAAATTGGGCTATGAAGTTTTGTCTGATCCACCATATTCACCTGACCTCCTGTCAACCCACTACCATTTCTTCAAGCATCCTGACAACTTTTTGCAGGGAAAACACTTCCACAACCAGCAAAAGGCAGAAAATGCTTGTCAAGAGTTGATCAAATCCCTAGGCACAGATTTTTATGCTACAGGAATAAACAAACTTATTTCTCATTAGCAAAATTGTGTTGATTGTAATGGTTCCTGTTTTGATTAATAAAGATGTATCTAGTTTTAATGATTTAAAATTCACAGTCCAAAATCACAATTACTTTTGTACCAACCTAATACTTAACCATAATTCTACATTGTCTACCATATTTTTGCCTATATGTGTGTGTGTGTGTGTGTTTGTGTATTCTTTGTATGTCAACTCATGGTTATATTTACATAGTACTTTTATGTAACCAATAAAATTTTATCACATTTTCTCTTATTCAATACTACAAATAACATTGCAAAAAACACTCTCTGTAGTATTACCCACTTATCCCCTTAAGATAATTCCTAGTGATGGGAATGCTTAGTCAGACTCTATGCACATTAAAGATTTATTATGTAGTCCCAAATTGCCCTCCAGCAAAGTTGTACTTACTTCTTCAGCAACTGAGCTTGAGATTTTTCCTTTCCCTGTATTCCTGCCAGCATTGGTCTCTATCCTCACCAGTTTTTGCTTTTTTATAGTCTCTGCTAACCTGAAAGTTAACAAATAATATCACATGTTATTTTATTTCATTTGCTTGTTATTGGAGTTACATTGTTAGTCTTTTAAGATATACAAGTAATGCATATGTATTCATCAAAAGTAGTGAAATAATAGACTGATATGAAGTGAAAGTAGAAGTCCCACCTCCCATATTTCTCATCAGAAGTATCATTTTAACAATTTAATATATAACTCTGTAGAGTTTTTAATGTTTACTTATATACTTATGTATAAATGTTTAATTTTCTTTTGATACGAATGAAAACATCTTCTGCAACTGGCTTTTTACACTTGAAAATATGTCTTAGAGAATGTTTCATTTTCCTTTAACTGTTACACATTATTTCACCATGTGGAGGCACAATAATTTATTAAACCAACTCTGTTGATGAAATTTAGATTAATTACATATATACGTATGTCAATAAATATATAAATAAGGACATACTATATACCAGGACTGTTCAATAAGTGAATAACAAATAATAATATAAATTAATTAACAGAATAATATAATAAATAATATTATATGTAAGAATATAATAATTTCAAAGTCCCTGTCCTGATGAGATTTCCGTTTTTCTTCAGTGGACATTCTCATACACTTTTGCACATGTATGAGTGCAAAATATTTCTGTAGCTGTGTTAACATTTAAAATTTTTATATATAAACATATAATGGGCCATTAATAAATACTAATTGAGCAAAAGAATAAAGATTTTTCTCTAAAATTAAATTAGAAAGTAATTTTAAATTTAACTTTTCTCTAAAGTTAAATTATAAAATTAAAAATAAGGAGATATGTTTTATTTGCTGTGCATAGTAATTACAATTTTAAAAATTAGTTTTCAACTTTGGAGAAAGTAATTAACTAAAATGAAGATTTCTGTCATCTCTTGGGAAATTGGAAGGTCTGGTAACACTGGGTTCACATTTGCCCAGATAGCTACCACAAAGTGATGAGTGCCACAGTCTTCACCATTCCAAACTGTCTTATTCCAGGTTACTTCACTCATTTATGTTACCTGACTGGCTCCTATGGCTTCCAAATTTGCTGTTCTACATTAGATGGCTCAGATGGTAAAGAATCCACCTGTAATGCTGGAGAGCTGGTTTTGATCCCTGGATCTGGAAGATACTCTGGAGAAGGGAATGGCAACTCACCCCAGTATTCTTGCCTGGAGAATCCTGTGGACAGAGGAGCCTGGCAGGCTACAGTCCATGAGGTCACAAAGAGTCAGACACGACTAAGTTACTAAGCACAGCACAGCACATTGTGGAGTAAAGAAAAAAGATATCTAAGAGAGACAAAATGACTCTCAGGCGTATGATATTTAACCATGACCTAATGCAATATATTAATTTGTGTAATACAATCTGTGTCATTCAGAAAAAGGATTGGTCAGTTTGGAAGCACAGAAAACAGAAATTCAGGAAGTGAATGATGGCAACGTCCTTCCAGACATATTTTGGAAATACTTTAGCCAAAATTTCAAGCTGGCCACTTCAGTGGCAGGTATAATACAGTGGTTAAGAACACAGACTTTAGAGCTAGGCTGCCTGGGTTTGAATCTTGGCTTTGTCACTTATTAGCTCTAGAATTTAAGGCAGTGCTATGAACTGAATGTTTGCATCACCCCAAAATTCATATGTTGAAGTTGTAATCCCTTATATGATGGTGTTTGGGGGTGGGGCCTTTTGGAGCTGACATCGAACTCTCGTGAATGGAAATGTGTCTCTCCACCATGTGAGGTTACATCCACCCACAGACCAGGAACAGAGCTCTCTTAAGAACCTGACCATGTTGGCACTCTGATCTCAGACTTCCCAGCCTCCAGAACTGAAAGAAATAGCTGTTATTTAAGTCAACTACTACTATAGTATTTTGTTAAAGCTGCTCAAACTGATTAAAACAGCCAGGTAATTTAACTTCTTTGTGCTCAGTTTTCTCATCTGCAAATGGGAAAAACAATGTATCCCACATCATAGATTTGATGCTATGTTTAAATGTCTCTATACCTAAAACACTTAGAAGAGTGCCTTGTCCACAGAGGTTATCATTATTAATATAAATGCATCAGATACTCGTGTAGGATGCTCTTCAATTTACCTTCCAAATAATCACTCAATTACTTTTTTCCTAAGTCTTCACCAAGCAACCTTCTGATGAGTCCCTGTATGAAGTGACTTCAGAGAGATGCACTGACTTGAGATGTAAATCCACACATACTCTCTGAGTAACTACCTATAGAGTTTTTGATTTGAGCATCTGACTCTTTATCAATCAGTACATCATTTAGATGTGCTGCCAAGGAAGCAGAATTCAGTGACAGCTTGCAACTTCTTATTACCAGCAACAGTGTTTGGCTATGAGAGTTTCCCCTGAGTAAACTGGCAAGGAACTGAGATTTTTTTAAGCCAATTTTCCATTCACCTATTTTGTTGGCTCTGCAAACTAATTCATAATGATTTATAATAGTTTGAGATTGTAGGAAGTGAGCTCACAATGGCTTTGAATGGTAAATCTTGGGCAAGTCATTTCAATATAGTATAAAAAGTATCAATTTAGACTATACTGATATAAAATTTAATTTGTTGACATTGACTGGGCTGCTGCTACCTTTACACTATCCATGTAGAACATTATGCATATAGGGTTCTGGCTAAGCCAACTTTTCTTGAAATTTTGGCAAATTGTTGTTTTAGTCACTATGTCTTACTCTTTTGCAACCGCATGGACTGTAGCCCATCAGCTCCCTGGATTTTCCAGGCAAGAATACTGGAGTGGGTGGCCATTTCCTTCTCCAGGGAATCTTCCCAACCCAGGGATCAAACCCATGTCTCCTGCATTGGCAGGTGGATGCTTTACCACTGAGCCATCTGGGAAGCCCTTTGGCAACCTGCTTATTGACAAATGGATTGTTGTTGCAGTGAGAATGTCTTTCCCCTCCCAAGTACAGAGAAAGCATTTTCTACGCTGGGCTTTTATCTCCTGCTTTCAGAAATAAAAAGGAGTTCAGATTGCCCTTCTTGCACCTGCTATTTCTCAAGTGCCCTTAGTTTAAAATAATCAATATGTCAAAATGGCATATTTGGGGTTGACATGCTCTGAACTCCTTTATCTTTGTTTGTAAGGTCCACCTAGTCCTCTTGTTCATTTCTACCCATCATCCAAGTCTTTTTCTAGAATTTATCCTATGGATTCAACTCATGGGACTCTTGCCATATGCATTACATAGCTTGTTGCTTTCAAAATATGCCCTCTTGTATTGTGAATATTTGTTTCATGCATTTGTCATATCTCTCCAACTACATTGCTAGCTCCTTAAATATTTGGCTCATTTAATAAGTGTCCACAATCACACAACTTTAAAACTGCATTTTAGATGCTGAAATTGGTATGCAGACTACCACTGCTCTAGTCACCCATAGTAAGAGTAGTAGAGTTAATGAGAACATCATGGTGGTGGTGGTGTAGTCAGTAAGTTGTGGCCAACTCTTTGTGACCCCATGGACTGACCGTAGCCTCCCAGGCTCCTCTGTCCATGGGCTTTTCCAGGCAAAAATACTAGAGTGAGTTGCTGTTTCCTTCCCTGGGGGATCGTCCTGACCCAGGGATTGAATCAGTCTTCTGCTTGGCAGGTGAATTCTTTTCCACTGGCCACCTGGGTAGCTGAGAACATTATAGTATAATAAAATTGAATGCTTACTATATACTGGGTACAAGTTCTGTATATATTTATTTATTTAATTCATAACAACTGGCATCATCCTTCATGGTTTTCTTCCTCTCACATTCCATATTTAGCTCACGTGACTCTATTAGCTCTACCTTCCAAACAGAGCCAGAACCTTCCCACTTCTCATCCAAATCACCAGTACCATCCTGATTCCAGGCCCCATCATTTCTCTCCAGGCTTACTGCAAAATCCTCCTAATAGCTGTATTCTCAATACAGCCCAGAGTCATCCTTTTAATGTTTTAAGTCATACCTCTGTTCAAAATGCTGCAAAGACCACTCACTTCCTTAGTATGAAAGACAAAGTCCTCAGTGGCCTACAAGAGCCTATGTCACTGGCAAAGCACACGAGATTCCATGAAAAAATAAGATGAAATCTAGGTGTCCAGGTCCAATTTCTTTTGTGTTTAGTTTCACTTACTATAGGGGATCTGTGTAGAGGTTTTGCCCCTAAAACATGGATTAGAGATCTAGTGCAGAACTGCTACATCTGATATCCCAGGACGTAAGTGCTGAACAATACAATACCCTGAACAACACAATTGTGCCCCTTCCTGTTGACAAAAATCGCATAAAGCAGCCCTGCCCATGGCCTGTGGAGGAGAGTTTGTTCTTCTAGAACTCACATCTCTCCATTCTTTGACCGAAGGGTAAGGCAGCCCAGTCCAGTATTCTTGCCTGGGAAATCCCATGGACAGAGGAGCCTGGAAGGCTACAGTACCAGGGGTCACAAAGCGTAGGACATGACTGAGTGACTAAACAACAACAAAGCTCTGCTTTGCTACTGAACAGAACCAGGCAGGAGGACCCTTGTTAGAGCCTAACTTGAAAGTGTTGCAGGAAGGGGGACCTCTTTCAGGGCCCAAAACTGGGCTTTTATCTAACACTCGGAAATGAATTGTCCAAGGAGACACATGTGCTGACAAAGCAAGATTTTATTGGGGAAGGTTGCCTGGGCAGTTAGGGTAAGGAAACCCAGGAGAACTGACAGTTCTGCAGTCTTGGGTTTTATGGTGATGGGGTTAGTTTCTGAGTCATCTTTAGTCAATCATTCTGACTCAGAGTCCATCCTGATGGTGCACACCTTGTTCAGCCAAGATGGATGCCAGCAAGAAGGATTCTGGGAGGTGGTCGGACATGTGGTGTCTCCTTTTGACCTTTCCCGAACTCTTCCAGTTGGTGGTGGCTTATTAGTTCTGTGATACTTACCAGGATCTCCTGTTGTAAAACAACTCATGCAAATAGTTACTATGGTACCTGGCCAGAGTGGGTGGTTTCAGTCAGGTGCTTCCCCTAACAAAAGTATTGGTAATATGAGACAGGCTGGGACCTGGGACCCTTTGCTACAGTGCTTACACCTGAACAAACATCTCTCCAGGAACAAAATACAAAGAAACTTTAAGGGACTAAAAATAAATGCTTTCATGAGAAGTATACAAGATACAAAAAGACCAAAAATATTCTAACTACCGCTTCTGAAGAACTGGGCACAAACACAAGGTGTTGGGAGCAAAAGGTGGAGGGTACTGCGCATGCTCCCTGCACTTAACATCACCAATGTGCATGCATGCACATTGGTGGCCAAGTCATTTGCCATTTCCTACACCAGGCGATCTTCCCAACTTAGAGATCAAACTCACATCACTGTGTCTCCTGAACCGGCAGGTGGATTCTTTACCACTGTGCCACATGGGAAGCCCCAACACTACTAAAGGAGTGGTGTGTGCATGCTAAATCGCTTCAGCTGTGTGATGTGAGAATCTTTGTAATCCTATGGGCTATATAGCTCACCTCGCTCCTCTGTCTATGGGATTCTCCAGGCAAGAATACTAGAGTGAGTTGCCATTTCCTCCTCCAGGGTATCTTCTGGACCCAGGGATTGAACCTGTCTCTCTTAATTCTTCTGCATTGGCAGGCAAGTCCTTTACCACTAGTGCCACCTAGGAAGCCCCCTAAAGGAATGGGCAAACCACCTCAGCCACCCAAACCACCCCTCCAATATGACTTCTGGACACACTGCTACCCTCACCTTGTATAAGGAACCAACTCACTCCCTGCCTCCAGGAGTGAGCAAGGGAATCTGTTACTTGTTTTCACTGTCCTCTGTTTGCCTGAAGTTCTTGTCTGACCTCTTATCAATTTCTATTGATTGGGCAAGCCAAGAACACCGGCTGGTATCAATAATATAATGCTCCTTCCTCCATCACTAGAAACTCCTTTCCCACTTTTCTGGGCTGCTTCAGCAACACTGGCTAGCCTTGTTTTTCCACAGACACATAATGCATCTAAAGTCTTGGCTCTAGTTTTTTCTTCTCTGTGTGTGTGTGTGTGTGTGTGTGTGTGTGCGCGCGCGCACATGTGTGTGTTAGTCACTCAGTCATGTCCAACTCTTTGCAACACCATGGACTGTAGCAAGCCAGGCTTCTCTGTCCATGGAATCCTCCAGGCAAGAATTCTGCAGTGGTTGCCATTGCTTTCTCCAGGGAATCTTCCCGACCCAAGGATTAAACCTAAGCCTCCTGCATTGCAGCACAGTCCCTGTGCCACCAGGGAAGCCCTTCTTCTGCCTAGAGTATAACAAGTTACTTACACAGTTGACTTTTCTTCAAGTTGGCAACTGGTACCTCACCTTCCTGATTCCTGTCAAACTCTATTCTTTTTCACACAGCACTCCTTTTCTTTTAATATACTATGTAACTGTTTAGCTGCACATTGCCTGCTCTCCCCACCTCCACATACACTCCACAGGAGTAAAGTGGGACTTATGCGATTTTTAATTTATTCATGGATGTATCCCAAGTACTGTGGCCAGGTACCACAGTAACTTAGGTAGCTTCCTGTAAGAAACAAGAAACTAACAAGATGGAAGAATTCGGGAAAGTTCAAAAGGAGACACCATATGTCCTACCAACTTCCCAGAATCCTCTTCACTGGAAACCATATTGGCTGTGCAACGTGCATGCCACCAGGAAGGATCCTGAGTCAAGAGTGGCCAGAAACAACCAGGAAACTAACCCCATCAACATAAGGCCTGAGATTGCAACCACGGTGGCAGAGCAGTCCTTTTGGGCTCCCTTACCCTTCTGCTCTGCGCAGGGGCACTCCTTCGCAATAAATTCTCTTGCTTTGTCCATACCTGTGTCTCCTCAGACAGTTCACTTCCAGAGTTAGACAAGAGCTCATTCTCAGGCCCTGGACAGGGGCCCCCTTCCTGAAACACAAGAGCCTGAAACAGAGCCAGCTACCCGAAAGGCACTCAATGAATACCTGGTGAAAAAGTTTAGAAGCTAGAATTTCCTTCTGCAAGGCTGCTGGTCTTTGGTAATCAAGCCTTAATCATCTTCCTAGCCTCTTTATTACAGAGTGACCAAAGCCCAGGGAGCCTAGCGGTCCTGGGAATAGCTCCAGAAGGAAGTTTGAGGTACTGAGGAGATCAAACCTAAAAAACTGAAGGGTTCGGTTCTTTTAAATGGGTGGCTGAGTTAGTAAAGACCAACGTACTCTCCCTTTGTACGTCCACAAGTGTTTCGACTGGTAGCGTAAGTGACTTTGAACGTTTTCCTACCCAAACAAATCCAGTGCCCCCGAGCCCAGCTCTGCGATGCGGACCTTGCCCTTCCCAGGCAGCTTCAGTGCCCTCACTTAGGTGGTTAGGCTGCGCCTAAACAGCGTTCTTTTCCGGGGACGCGACATCCGTGACTCACGGACTAGGCGCCATGTGACGCGTGCTCAGCGCCCAGGTATCCCTCTGGCCGCCGCACGGGCTGCAGCGCCGGTTGCTGACAGGCGGCGGGGCGAACAGGCGCTTGAGGCCCCGGGCACGTCACGGCGGGGGCGACGGCAACAGCGGCGACTTCCCGGCTTCCTCCCGCGCTCGCGGCACGCACGCGCACTGCGCCCAGCATGAGGGTCGCAGCTCTGATCAGGTAACGCGGCGTCCGCGCTGCCTTCCTATTCCCTGTCAGCCTCTAGTCCTTTCCGACTGACCCGGCGGCGCCGCCGCCGATCGGGCGGTGTCCGTGCAGGAGCCGCTTGTCGCGGGCTCGGCGGCTCCTCCTGGCCGCAGGAAGAGGCGGAGCCTTCGGGCTACACCCTGCTGGGTCCCAGGCCCTGGGCTGGTACTCCTCCTTTCTGCCCCTCGCCGCCTCCCTGGTCGTCTGGGCTTCAGACTTGGGTTCAGATTGGATTTACGTTTTAAACTACTGATGCCTGGGACTCACCGCCAGAGCGTTTAGTTAGTCTGAACCGGACCTGGGTCGGAGTCTCAAAAGCTGTAATGGGCCGTGGCGTTTGAGAGGCAGTACTTGACGCCACTTAGTGTCCCCTACCCTTTTCTCTTCGTTTTCTTCTCAGGATCCTATCTTTCTGCGGGTCCTCCGGCTCAGCCTTATTCCCGAGGTTGCTACCAGCCCCGCCCCCTCTCACAAAAGACCACCTCTCCCTCTTCTGCGTCCCAGTAGTGACAGGACTGCTTCTGACGAGGATGTGCTTTAGCTTGGTGTCAAGCATAGAGATGGAATCATCCTGTTTTATCCTAGATCCAGCTGCCATTGCTTTGGAGACTCATTGCGTTTAGAAAAGTGACTTTATGGTAACATTGTACTCCACATTCCAAAAAGAGTTTGAAATCTATAGTAACCCATCATGTTTAGGTGTCTTTGACGACCAAAGGCTGGTCAGTTTAAATGGCTCCATACTAGTTCTGTGAACTGAAACAAAAGGAAACAAAATAACAACATGCAAAAGGGAATTTAAACTGCTTGAATGTTTGTTTGATGAGAATTGAATCGATGTAGAGTGAGTTGCATGCAGCCATGCAACCTGGAAGATTTCATGAAAATCTTTGTTCAGTGCCTTAGGAAACTAATACTGGCTGAAAACAGTGTGACCCGCTTAGAACTCTTGATATAACATCTTTTACTTCAGTGCCATTGTTAAGATACTAGACTATAGTGCCAAAATAATTATTTTTATACAGTGAATTTCTTCTGTAAACTGAATGATTAAGCTTTCAGTATTATGAATGAGCTTCAGTTGATATAGATCAGTAAGAATAAAAAGCAGTCCAGGAAATGAGTAATTCACATCCACATGCAGTTAACCAAAAGTTTAACCATTCAAGTAAGACATTTAACTAGTCTCAGAAATGTTGGAGGGAAAGAGAGAAGAAAATTGGTATAATTTATTACACTAAATATTGTGTACATAGTTTACTTTTATAATAAAACTAATTACTTTTTTAAAGAAGCAGTGTTTGAAAATTGTTGCTAAAATGTAAGATCTATATAAATGTTGGAAGATATGCTCTAAGTTGCAGTACAGAATATAATATGTACATATGAATGTGCGTGCATGCGTACTTAGTCACTACAGCTGTGTCCAACTCTCTGCAACCCAATGGACCATGGCCCCCCAGGCTCCTCTGTCCATGGGATTCTCCAGGCAAGAATACTGGAGTGGGTTGCCATTTCCTTCAGTGATAAAGTATGGAGTGAGTGAAGTGAGTGAAGTGAAGTCGCCCAGTCGTGTCTGACTCTTTGCTACCCCATGGACTGTAGCCTACCAGGCTCCTATGTCCGTGGGATTTTCCAGGCAAGAGTACCGGAGTGAGTTCCCATTTCCTTCTCCAATATGAATGTGAATGCATACATAATACATATATACATTTGTATGCACATACACTTGAATGTATTTGGATTTTAATTTAATACTATGAATCTACTTGTAATAAGTATGTTTAGTGTGTGTATGTGGGTGCACTAAGAGATGAGATATGTGTGTGCATTCTAGGGAATAAGTGAAACCAATATTCTTACATATCTTTAGACCGTGAAGAACATTATTTTCCTAATACATAAAAGATTGCGTCATTTAATTTTAAAGTTGAATGGCACCTTGAGGATTAGTTAGGCCATTCTCTAATTTTATAACAAAGCATATAGACCCAAGCACAATGAGTAACTTAGCTTAGTATTCCAGAATTGGGAAATAAACTTCTGATCTTCTGTAGGATGTCTCCCCTAACATATGTTATGTATTCTGTGATGTTCTAAGAAGTGAGTAAGGGACTCAGCCTTTTCCAAACTTAATTTGACCTTGAAAAGCTTATGTTCTTAGAGCATTTGTTGGACACTGTTGTCCCACAGGGGGCTTCCCATGTATCTCAGCTGGTAAAGAATCTGCCCGCAATGCAGGAGATCTGGGTTCGATCCCTGGGTGGGGAAGATCCTCTGAAGAAGGGATATGCTACCCACTCCAGTATTCTTGGGCTTCCCTGGTGGCTCAACTGGTAAAGAATCCACCTGCAATGCGGGAGACCTGGGTTTGATACTTGGGTTGGGAAGATCCCCTGGAGAAAGGAATGGCTACCCACAGGGCACAGTTTGGGAAATACTATTTTAAAATCATATTTGAGATCTTAGCATATTTTAAAATAAAAGGCCAAGTTCTGATTTAGGATATATACCCTTTAGTCTTTAATATTCTAAATATTCTAAAGAATTAGATCATTACATCCTGCAGAAATCAAACAACCAGGTTCAATAGGAGAAGTTGTGCAAGATATACTTATGGGAATATCAGAATCTGAGGGATGAGAGTGTGATCTGTAACTTCACTTTGCCCTTTGCAATTTCCCTCCCCTTGAGAAGTTCTGGAATAACTGTTGTTACTGATCAGAATATGGTTATTGTCGTTTAGTTGCTAAGACATGTCTGACTCTTTTGCAACCCCATTGACTTAACCCACCAGGCCTCTATGTCCATGGGGTTTCCCAGGCAAGAATACTGGAATGGATTGCCATTTCCTTCTCCAGTGGATCTTCCTGACCAGAGATCAAACGGAGTCTCCTTCATTAGCAGGGGATTCTTTACCACTGTGCTACCTTGGAAGCCCTCAGAATGTGGTGAAAGGGAAAGTCTCTCAGTCATGTCTGACTCTCTGCGACACCATGGACTATACAGTCCATGGAGTTCTCTAAGCCAGAATACTGGAGTGGGTAGCAGTTCCCTTCTCCAGGAAATCTTCCCAACCTAGGAATCAAATCAGGGTCTCCCGCGTTGCAGGCCAATTCTTTACCAACTGAGCTATCAGGGAAGCCCTCAGAATGTAGTAGAGGCTGACAAGTGCTGGGAACTAAAAAGACAAAAGGGCCAGCTTCTAGGATAATCAGTCTCTTAGTTTCTTTGCTTATGAGTAGGTCTAAACATTGTCTGGGGGTACATTTGCAGATTTTAAGCAGAGATTAGAATGAAAAGAAACAGGAATAAAACAAAGGGAAGGAGACAATGATTTTTAAAAAAGAAGAAACATGCATAGAGAGGAGCAGTAGAGTATTTAACCAAAATAGTATATTGGTTGCAATTCAACCTTGTTAAAGATGAACTAACACTGGTCTTGAGTAAGTGATTTGCCTTAGATACACTTGGTACCAGAATTTAGAAGTTCCTCAGGCCTTATCCTGCCATCGAATGTGGTGATGGTTGAAAGCTGAAGTACTTATAGTACTGATGTTTAACTTTATCAGGGTAATTCAGCTTTTAGATTTCAACCTCTACAGAATTTGAACCCACCAAGTATGTCAAACTTTGTCATTTGACTGGATCTCAGATCTTTAATTTGATCCTTTAATTGGTGCTGGTGACCATCATTAGCATTCTCAAAGTGGGAAAGAACAGGTACTTTTTATACTTTTTCATAGAAAATTTCATCTGAGAAGTATATATAATGTGTTTAACTGGAATGTAGAATTAAATCATTTTTTATTTGCAAAACACTTTATGTATTAAAGCAAAACCACTATCAAAAACCAAAGAGTTACCATTTTAGCATAATCTTTGTTATGATGGCATGTAATTTCATAAGCCCTTGCGAGTAGCAGCTTGAGATATCCTGATTCCTTTGATGAGTTGCATATGCTGTGGAAATTACACATTCTACTGCAAAATAAGCCCCTCGAATATTCTGAAAAACTGAAAAAAATAATGTGTTCTATTTTGATGTATAATGAGACTATGTTAAATAACAGTCAGTAACCTGATATTTATTTGTCTCCTTATCTATTTATTTTTTTAGTGGTGGGAAGGACAGCTGTTACAATATGATGCAGTGCGTTGCTGCTGGGCATCAGATTGTTGCTTTAGCAAATCTAAGACCTGCGGAAAACCAAGGTAAGTGTGTACATATATTGGAAAGTTCTCTAAATGACTGAAATTCCAGCCTCATAATTGCATTGTCTTATACACAATATGCAAACAATTAATGGGAACTCTTATATCTCTAGCACTGTTTAGATGCTACATTCTGTGCTAAGTGTTTTCAATTATGTAATCTTTAATCCTCCTAAGAACTCCTAGAAAGTTACTCCTAGGCAAAGATACTGAAGCTTTGAATTTTATAATTTTGTCCAAGGTAAAATAGCTAATACAAACTTGTAGGACTGACACTTGAATCCTCTTAGTTCAGAGTGCACTGTTGTTCCACTGCAACACTTTTCCAAGTGTTGTTGGCAATGTAGGGGTGAATAACATACAACTCTTTGGAACTTGGAAAGTAAGACATATGTGAATAAATGATCATACATACACTTTGTTATTAAAAGCATTCAGTTTAGCCATCTTAGATGTAAACTAAATGTGTGATACTTGAGAAAACCATTGAACAATACATGTCCACTTTTTATTCATCTATGGTAATAAGAACATCTGCAAATAATCCACAGACCTTATTTTAGATACTTTTTTCAGTTTTTCTCCAATGAAATTTCTCCATTTAGATGTTCTTTTTTCTCTGTATCCATGTTGGTATCCAAATTTCCTCTTTTAATATGGACACCAGTCATATTTGGTGAAGGGCTCACTCTAATGACTTCATTTTAACCAATTACATCTTCAATGACTCTATTCCCAAACAAGGTAACATTTTGAGGTATTAGATGTTAGGACTTTACTCCAAGAATTTGGGAGTGACACAGTTCAACCAACAAAATCTTTTTTTTTAAATTGAGATATAATTGATATATAATACTGTATTCATTTTATGTGTATAACAGTGATTTTATATAGATGTATATAATATATACATATATGCACAACAAGTTTACTTTACATCCATCACCTCACATAATTATATATTTTTTTCCCATCAGACTTTTAAATAAAATAAAAATATTCATCGATTTGCTTTTTATACTCTTTTATTATACCCATGCAACCATAGATATTAACTGTTGAAATGTAATAGAGGGAGATTAAACTTGTCTAACTTGATTACTGCTTTTCTACTAAGATCTTTTTATCGTCCCCTTTACTCAGCTTCTTTTAAGATTCCATGCTTTTACTCTACTATTATTTTAGGATTAATTAAATTAGTATTATATGCAAAAACACTAATAATTCCTGGCATGAAGTAGGTCCCCAATAAATTTAATCTGAGTGAGTAAAAGTGAGTGTTAGTCATTTAGTTAAGTCTGACTCTTTGCAATCCTATGGATTGTAGTCCACCAGGCTCCTCTGTCCATGGAATTCTCCAGGCAAGAATACTGGGGTGGATAGCCATTCTCTTCTCCAGAGGATCTTCCTGACCCAGGGATTGAACCTGGGTTGCGGGCAGATTTTTTACCATCTGAGCTATCAGGGAAGCCAGTTAAATCTGAATCTTGCACTAGATATTCTTCTCCCTTCCTTCTTTCCTTCTTCAGTGCTGCTGGCATATTGAATTTTTATTTGTATATCATTTTACAGTTGTTTTCTATTTATTTTTTTAATGCCCAAATAGATTGTTTTTAAACTTCTTGAGAGGAGAGGTCATATCTTCTATATTCCTTTAATTGTTCCTCAGTACTTGGGACAACTCTGTGCCCCTGGTAGGCATTCACTCAAGGTTTATTGATTGACAGATGAATAATGAACTAACTAGAATTTACCCTGCAAGGGCAAGCAGTTATCTGAGTTTTCTTTCCTTCTCTGATTAAGAGCCAAGTAATGCTTGAAGTGAAGTGGGAATATAGAGATTAGAAGTATTTTATAGGAGGAAGTAGAACAGGTCCTGTGAAGGTCCTGTGGAGGGTCAGGTGTAAACATATACTTTGGATATTGTATGGGTTTCTGATGATTAATAATAATAGCATTTTCAAAGTGGTATGTTTAGAAAGTGACCTCCTCTTTCTGACTTTAAATAATGAAGAGAAAATTCTTTTAAGGGTGAGTGGGAACTATACTACAACTTCTGTATTATAAAAGAAGCAGCAGAATTTCCTTGCGGGTTGTATTCTATTACTTAAGGAAAGAATTTTCTTATCTTTTGTGGCCAGTCAGGCAAGTAATTTTTTAAGCTTTCTATCTTTAGAGGTGTTGGTATTTAAAAAGAAGATTGTTTATATAATACGTGCGTGATGTAATTTGACTCCGTGGAGTTTTTATCTTGTCTTCAACTTTTCTACATGAATAGTTATAGTTCCCTTCTACTGAATCACTGATGTACAGATTTTGACTTACAGTGTGGTTAGGTTGAAATACATTAGTTGAAAATATCCTGTCGAAAATTCATTTAATACACCCAACCTACTGATCATGATAACTTAGCCTAGCCTACCTTAACTCTGCTTAGAATACTTACGTTAGCCTACAGTAAGGCAAAATCATCTAACATAAAGTTTCTTTTATAATAAAGTGTTGAATATCTTATGTAGTTTATTGAATTCTGTAGTGTGTGGAAGTGAAAAACAGAATGGTTGTATGGGTACAGAATGGTTCTTAAGTGTATCAGTTGTTTACTATCTTGATCATATTGTTGCCTGGGAGCTGTGGCTATCTACTGCTGCCCAGTATCACAGAGAGTATGGACCATGTATCACTAGTCTGGGAAAAGATAACAATTCAAAATTTGAAGTACAATTTTTATTATATGTGTATTGCTTTTGAACCACTATAAAGTTGAAAAATCCTGCTTTGAATCATCATTATAATCTTTCTTGTGCTTAAGATTCACTAGCAGGGTGGGTAACATGACAAGCAAAGTATGTCTTTAAATTATGCCTCTTAGTGGAAGGCTCCTCTGTCCATGGGACTCTCCAGGCAAGAATACTGGAGGTTGCCATTCCCTTCTCCAAGGGATCATCCCAACCCAGGGATCAAACCCGGTTTTCCTGCATTGCAGGCGGATTCTTTACCAGCTGAGCCACCAGGGAAACCCTAGAATATTGTAAGTGAGAAAGGATTTAGTAGTAAATGGAATTGGAATATTACAAACTAAAAGCTGGAGGAAATCAGCTGCACTCTCATTGTAATGGAAGAGAATAGATGGCTGTGGGTTGGTAGATGGAGAGTTTAGCTAATCTTGATTTAAAATCAACAGGATGTTGGTGATTATTGAATGATTCATTGACTGGCTTTTTTTCTCCCCCTAAACATGTAAAAGGAATCTTAATGAGGAATGACTGGTAGAGATGACTCCAGTATAAAGTTGGTTAAACTAAATCATAGCACTGAGTTTTCAGTGGGTAGTCTGGAAAAGAGTTTATCCCCATAATGGGGATAAATGTGAACTTGGCATAAAATTCACAAAGCTATCTCTTTAAATTTGTAGTAGGAACATTTGTGGCGTGTTAATTGAGGTGCTTCAGGCAACAGTGGAGCCTTTTGGTTTTATTTGATCTCATACTATTGTTGTTCTCTAGCTTCCATTAATAAAAGTTACATTGTGGTTGGGACTAAATGGAGCCTTAAAGGAAAATTGTCGTCTAGGTTTTTGAATTCAGTAAAATGTAATTATTTTGCTAACATCAGGAAGTTTCTGGCTGAGAAACTCAAAGTTATTTAAATATATTAATTCGATTGTATTAATTGTCTTTAAAGCTAATACATTTAAAGATCTGGTTTAAATTTGAGATGAAGGTAATCTAAGAGATTTTTAGGTTACTTTGGCTATATCTCTCCTTCCTACTGAAACCAGTACTAGACAGATTTATAATAATAGTATGAGTATGTGGAAGCCAATCTGTTGTGTGAGCCAAAATCTGATAGCATGAGGTGGCAATTTTGATTATTGAAGGCCCTTACAATATAATTTTTCATGCCTTTTGATAGAATTCTTTCACATTCAGTGGAAAGCCTAGATCTGCTTGGCATATATGCATATATACATGTATACACACAGATACACACATATGTGTCAAACATTGTTTTGTAACTTTTTAAAAGCTTAAAAATATTTTTTAACACCTTCCTTGTCATTATTGTTCTACCACAGCATTTCTAGATATTGTCTTTGCAACAAAAATACCCTACGAAAATGTAAGTGTTATATAGATAGATAAATTTGAGAGAGAATTCACACTCTCTCGCCTTGTTAGAGCATCTTAAAGCTGCTTAGCCTAGGAAGAATTGCAGTTAAAACACCTATTTAATCTGGTTTATCCTCATTTTTTATATAAATTCATTTGCCCACAGAATCCTTTATTTTTTCATCCAGTACCTAATAATATCTCATGGGATTTCTATTCTGCAGAACATACTTTAGAAAATACTCTTCTTCAAAATTATATTAATAGCTGCATAGTATTATGTGAATATACTATAATTTTAATCTATTGATATTATAAAAAATGCTATGATGAATATCTTTGCAAATAATCTTTATGTATATTCATGATTCTTTTTTCTAAAAAATAGAGTAAAGAAATCAAAAAGCCTATTCCAGTATATTTCTACGTTCATTTGTATCACTAAAAAGTTTCATGTAACTTATCTGTTTTGAATATTTTTGTTCTTATTGATAATTTTGGAATCAAATTGTGTTGACTGCTCTATAGGCAATGAGACTCAGGTGGACTTTCAAATCCACTGTCTTTCATTCTGTTTGATTATTTCCCTTTATTTGTTGCAGTGGGGTCAGATGAACTGGATAGCTACATGTATCAGACAGTGGGTCATCATGCCATTGATTTGTATGCAGAAGCGATGGCTCTTCCCCTCTATCGCCGTACCATAAGGGGAAAGAGCATGGATACGGGACCAGTGTACACCAAATGTGAAGGTGATGAGGTTGAAGATCTCTATGAGCTTTTGAAACTTGTTAAGGTATGCAGAGGAACTAATTACATTTACTGACTTTAGTGTGTAATTTAGTAAATTATATTTACTGAATTATTTAATAATAATTAACAATTATTTGTTAATTATTACTCTCTAAGTTAATAATTACAACTCTAAGCAGCCCAACTATTCTTTGAAAAGCCATTTTGTCTTTTCAGTTAGAAAACTATTACTATGCCTTTATATTAAATATTATTTAAAGATAGAATTTTTTATATAGTCTGGCACCGATAATTGTCAAATGATATTTACCCAAGTTTTCCTTAGGATTTTGGAGCTGATGAACTTTCAATCATGTTTTTAGCAAATATTTTTTTGAATGCCTTGTTATATGTAGTTCTAGGCACCGGGGATAGGACAATGAACAGACAGAAAACGTCTTGTTTTGTTGGAGCTTACTTCTCTGTAGGAGACAGGTCAATAAGCAAACACATAAATTATATGCGTGGTGGTGAAGAGTACTGTGAAGAAAGATGAAGTGGAGTCAAGGTAATGATGAGTGATGGCAGTGAGTAGTCCAGAAAGACCTTTCTGCTTTGGTGAAATTTAAATAGACCTAAAGAAAGAGAGACTGAGCCTTACTTTAAGTTAGTGAAAGAGGTTTATAAATTAAATACTAAAGTTTCTGTATATATGAGTTTGCAGCAATTGTGCATTCATTCTTAATTTCTCTACATGGAAAACTGAGGGAGAAAGTATATGGGACTCATCTATCTAATAGGCATTATACTTAGTAAATGTTAATAGATATCCTTTTATATTAAGCAGTCATCTTTTTATTCTTATTATAGTCAACTATTTAAATACAGTTCAGTACTCTTAAATATGAATTTTATCCAGTCAACTATAGGCAGTTCATATAAGGTGTAGCTAGTGAAATAGATAATTTAAACCAAATATTTCCTTGATGTCTTAATATTTTTTTACAAAGGAAAGAAAATTTCTATCCCTTCTTGTACCAAGGGACATTGCATTTTATTTTCTCATTCTTTAGAAAAGTTTAGCTTTTCAGAAGCTGTTATGAACCCCTGTCATGAAAAAATTTGCTAATCCCAAGTAGCTACTTTAGTGATATACTTCAGATTTGATGCTGATCAAAGCCGAATATTAATTAAGAATTTCGATTTTAAAAATATATGAAACTCTTCAATTCTTTTCACTTTGAAAATATCTCTTATTTTCTACATCAGTTCAGTTCAGTTTAGTTGCTCAGTGGTGTCTGACTCTTTGTGACCCCAGGGACTGGAACACGCCAGACTTCCATATGTCCATCACTAACTCCCGGAGCTTGCTCAAACTCATGGCCATTGAGTCGGTGATGCCATCCAACCATCTCATCCTCAGTCATTCCCTTCTCCTCCTGCCTTCAATCTTTCCAAGCATTAGAGTCTTTTCCAGTGAGTCCGTTCTTTGTATCAGGTGGCCAAAATATTGAAACTTCAGCTTCAGCATTAGTCCTTCCAATGAATATTCAAGACTGATTTCCTTTAGGGTTGACTGGTTTGATCTCCTTGCAGTCCAAGGGACTCTCGAGTCTTCTCCAACACAGAACACTCTTATTTTTATTTACGCTTTAAAAAACAAAACTGATAGGGAAAGAATGGTTCTATAATTTACTATTTAGAAAAAAAAATTACTGTTTGGATATGGGTAGCATAAGAGGTAAATACTTTTCAAAGGAAATCACAGGGACCTGATTTCTTCCTTCTGGGAATATTCATGCTAATAACAACTATTTTGATTATCATCATGTCTAATTCTTTGCGACCCTATGGACTGTAGCCCCCCAGGCTCCTCTGTCTATGCAGTTTTCCAGGCAAGAATACTGGAGTGGGTTGCCATTTCCTCTTCCAAGGGATCTTCCCAACCCAGGGATCAAACCTACGTCTCCTGTGTCTCCTGTGTTGGCAGGTGGATTTCTTACCACTGAACCAACTGGAAAGTCCTATCAAACAACAGAGAAGGCATAAAAGAAATTTCACTTCTCTCCATGTGGACGACTAAGACTTTGACAACGTTCACTTTGAGGTGTGAAATACTGAGCACAAATTCTTCATTCTCAAAATTCTTCCTCATGGTACAAAGAAACTAGGTATTAAGTTTGTAGCATAAACCAACATTACAAAATGGTAGGACTCAATACCACAGGTAATTAGGTTGCTTAAAAACCACTGATAACTGATAACTTTGGAGAAACTGTGATAATAACACCCTTCCGAGAAAGGGAAAGATAATAAATTACTAATCAATTTAATTAAAAATGCGCTGATTAGTAGTAATTAAGAAGAAATTTCCCTTTTGATACATTCTGTCTTTGTTGAAATGGATGCTTTGCCATTATCTTTATAGTAACCGTCAGTTATGACATAAATTAATGCTAATGTTAAATCTTGACAACTTCTGCTTTGGAAGTTCATACATGATAATTATAACTATACCTGAAAGAGATGTTGTCAAGTTGTCTGGGACTAAATAGTTCCTTCTTTTCCTGTGCAAAAATATTAATTTTACTATAGGATATTTTAAGGACATAAATATCAGAAATATACTGATTTTATGGAAGAGATTGTATAACCAGGCTTTTATAGTTAAATCCATTTATGAAACACTGGTGCAAAGATTCCAGTAGAGGTCTTACATATTCTAATGAATAATTGAGTAATTATGGGAAAAAACGAGTTGAGAAGAGCTATAATTCTTCAAGTTCGTCTTCACTTGTTCTAAGAAAAAGGTAGAATTGCATTTTTTTAATCCTTTGAATATTAATGAATTGAAAGCATTTAGATTCATTTTCATTTTAAATTTTATTTATAACAGGTTGTAGTTTTGTGACTTTCATATGTATGTCAGACTTTTGTCTTTGTTAACTCTTTTTGCCCCTAGATATTAGAGCTAATATTTGAATAGGAGATGTTTGTTTTTTACAGAGTTTAATTGACTAATTGCTTAAAGGAAGTAGGAAAGACTTGGGAGAATTTGCAGAATTAAAGGTTTCCTAACTGTCAATATTTTGTAGAAGTCATGAAAGCTAATAGAAGTGGAATAAGCCTTTATGCCTTATGGATTGTCAGGTGATTATGACAGGTGTGTGTGTGTGTATATATATATATATATATATATATATATGTATAACTCAAGCTGTTTGCAAAATATCTGACTTTCATATAGCTAGTCTTTTGTTCCTTAAAATTTATTTAATATTAAAATATCATTTGATTCTCATCTGGGTTAGTTTGGCATATAGATAACTTGTATTATTCTCTAAAAATATAGTAATTTTCAAATTCTGTGGGTGTTTTCTTTTAAGTCACATAAAACAATGCAATAGTTCCTGCATGATATGTCTAAATACCATAACTCTATAGAGAATATATTTAAGGATCACGTATTCTTTCTTTCTCAACTGGAGCTACTTCTTACAGGATCTGTTATTGTCCTCTTTCTTGGTTTATTCCCTAATTTCAATGGAATCCATCATTAAGAGATTGCCTTAGAGAAGGAAATTGCAGTTTCCTTTCAAGTCCTTGCAGCTTGCAAATGCTCTTATTCTACCCTTGTATTTGATTAGTTTGTCCATTAAATTTAATATTTTAGGATGAATGTCACTTTTCCTCAAATCATTAAAGGCACTGCTCCATGGTCCTCTAGCATTTTGCGATGAGAAGTTTCATGCTAATGTGATATTTGTTCCTTTTTTAGCTGACTCGTTTTTCTTCTCTGTTGTCTTTTATGATTGTGTCTTTATGTTTGATGTAATGAAATGTCACAGCAGCATACTGGACATTTGAAAGTGGCTTCCCCTGTATCCTTTCTACAGTTTTCTATTGAGTAGCAGCATACCTCTTTCCTCTTTCTCCCAATGATTGTTTAGGGATGGCATTAATCCAGGTGAAAGCCAGTCACAGCATGGCATGCTGGCCGTAGCAATTAGTTGGGTTGGTTTTATTAATCTGCATTGTACCACATAGGATGAAACCTAAGTGATGGATTGTTGGCAAAAGATAAGGTCTTTCTCCTGTGCAGAGCAGTATGTGGATATGAGACCTAAAACTGCTACTGCTTTCTTTTTTTGATAGAGAAAGAGGAGAACCTGCTGTCTAATCTGATGTACACAAATGGCAGAGCCAGCAGAATTGCAGTGTTAGGTTGGCTCTGCATGTCCTCCCGTTAGTTGACAATTGACTCCCTTTGACCTTCTTTATTCTCTTTTGCTGGTACTCTAATTGATCACACTTTAGACCTCCCAGTTTGAATTTTCATGTCTATTGTCTCTACTCCTGTATCTTCCATCTCTATATTTTTTTGTTGTACATTCTGTGAGGTTTCCCTTTTAAACACCCTACTTTCTTGTTGAAATTTTCTTTTTATTATAGTAATCAGGAACTTTACTTGTTTATTGATTGTTCCTTTTTAATAACAACCTCTTTTTCCTTCTATAGATGTATTAATAACATCTTTATATCCATCTTAAAATACAGATTAGAGTCTTTAAACATTTCATTCTCTGAAATATTCATGTTTTCTTTGGGGTCTATTTTCTCATGTTTTTTTCTCTTTCATGTTGAAGGCTTTTCTCAAATGTCTTGGTTACTTGTTCATATGTAAGAATAAGGCAAGGGGAAAGCTGAATAGATGCTTTTTTTGAGATTAGAGTTTTCCAGCCTCACACCTCATCCTTGTTATACCTGGAGCTCAGGATAGTGTGGCCTTGTTTAATTCCTTTCTTGGCTTTCTTCTCTCCTGTACACACTGTGGGTTACAACTTCCTCTGTTGATTTATCAGTCGTTGTTCCTTCTGCTGCTGCTTTCTGACTCAAGAATCTAATTGAAATCCCTACTCCATTGATGTCTCCCCCCCGGTTTTCTTTGTTTTTTAGAGGTTATAACTTTGTTTTCATTTTAATGGAATCTCTTGATCCAGAAATGTTTGTTAATTTCATTCTAATGAAATTCGTTTAATATTCTTTCCTAAGTTGAATATGCAGTTTCAATCTTTCTCTTCTAATCTTTGATACTTTTCTTCTTTCATGTTCCTTTTTGCATTAGGCATTTTATATTGGTATTAATTATGTTAAATATGATTTTAAATTACTTAGTGGATAGTTTTAATTTGAATGCAACAATAGATGAATAATTTTCTTTTTTCAATAGAATATTTACTGTTGATAGACTTGTGAATAACTGATTTTTTAAAACTGGATTTTAATTTAATATTTTTAGAAAACATCAATTACTACTTTACTCTTTATATTGGTTAAGATTCTTTTGATTACAAGGAGCAGAAAGTCATGTTCAAGCTGATTTAAATAAAAAGAGAATTTACTGATAATGACCTGAAGATAAATTAGCTTCAAGTAGATTAGAAACAAGATACAAACTATGTAATCAGAACGCAAACACACAGACACACCGGTTTTTAATCTCTTGCCTTTACCTTCTGTTGATTCTATTCTCAGTTTGGACCCCTATAGTCAGAAGATGGCTTGCAGTTACATCCTTTCTAGTTCGTGTGTGTGTGTGTGTGTGTGTGTGTGTGTGTGTGCGCGCACACCTGCCCACACAGTCAGTCATGTACAGCTCTGGGGATCTTCCCAACCCAGGGGTTGAACCTGCATCTCTTGTGTCTCCTGCATTGCCAGATGGGTTCTTTACCAATGTGCCACTTGGGAAGTCCATACTTAGTAGGAAAAGTGGTAATCTCAAATAGCTGGAAGAAAAATACAGTTATGGTTCAGTGTCATTCAGTGGCTTGACTTGTATCATCCATGAACCCATTGTTGTTGGGAGAAGATGACTTTGTTTGATGTGACAAGTCTAGATCCTGTGCCAGGATTGGGGCAAGAGACTGAGTCATAATTACTGAAACCACATTTACTATGGTTCTGGGGGAAAAACAAGACCCAGTGTTGGAAGGGTAGTTCTCCAAATATAAAGCAGGCTGTTGCTGATAGGAGGCTAAACTGTGATAGGGGTTAAAGAATAACAATTTTCCTGAAAATAAATAGGTTGCAACTGCTTGCAAGCTTGAGAGCCATTCTTGATGGTTCTTCTTTCAGTATTTTTCTCCCTTTGTCCCCACCCCTTCTTTTTTGGCTTCCTCCCTCCCTCTTTCTGTTCCTTCTTAGCTTCTTTAAAAAAAAAAAGAGGTTGATGATTGGAGCCACAACAGTGAGCCTATACTCAAGGACCTGTATATTTAGTTGCTCATGATAGGCATGATAAACTCAACAAGTTCAGTACTTCCTCATTATCATTTTGTGCAAATTTGCTCCTTTTCTGTATTTCCCTCTTAGTTAAAAGCATTGTTATTTATCCCATTACTTGAGTGTAACCGGGGGCTTCACTACCAGACTTCCACTTTCTCTCAGTTCCCTCCCATCTCAACCACAATCCTTAGATCTCAAGGACCTTTTGATATTACTTCTGTTACTTCTGAATTTGACCCTTTGACTTCATTTTGGCCATAACTAGTTTTTTTGTCTAGACTGTACAAGTCTTCTAACTGGTCCACTTGCCTTCAGTATTGCCTTGTGTACCTACCAACCTTTGTACCACATTGTTATCAGCTGATCTGTGAAAATGGGCTGCCCAATTTGTGCAGAGGTAAAGAATCCACCTGCCAATGCAGGAGACGTAAGAGATGCAGGTTCAATCCCTGGGGTGGGAAGGAACCCCTTGGAGGAGGAGCCTGATGGGCCCTAGTCTATGAGGTTTCAGAGAGTTGGACATGACTGAGTAGCTGAGCATGCATGTATGATCTGCGTTAAGTACTTAAATACCCACGTTTAAGATAAAGTCCAAACAAATTAGCCTGGCAAAAAAGACTCTTTAGGAAAAGGCCTTTGCAGTCCCACCTATCTGATCCTGCTATTCTCACACAAGCTTCTGGGTCAAGTTATATTGAACTAATTAGGTTTCCAGGAGATTGCTTTCTTATATCTAAGGTTTTTGCCTATGCTTTACTTTGCCTTTGTCTCTTTGTTCTCCTGAGGAACCCCTTCTTGCTTCATATCCTTCTGTGAAATCAGTTCTGATTTACATTCCTATATCTTGGCAGCTTGTCTGTACCTCTACTGTACTTCTCAGTACATTCCTCGGATTGTTTATATAATTGTCTCTTGCTATACTGTGAGGCCCTCAAAGACAATCTCAGTGTGTTCACTTTCATATCTCTGGTGTCCAGCTATGTTCCTGGCGTATAGATGTCTTTTAAAGGATTGTTGAACAAATTAGTCCAAAATGTAACAGATTATTCTTTATATAATAATTTATCTAATGCAAGGGAAGTCACAATATTGTTTAGAAATATGATGTAAAACCATTGGCAATTTTATTTTGTTTTTCATTTAGAAGCTTAACTAGAATGGACATGATAGTGAAACTTTTCAAAATAGGGTGTCCTGTTGATTTGGCAGTGTCACCAAGTTTACCAGGAATAATTTCCAGCTGCAGAATATTTTATAAAAATGCTAAGCAGACATTTTTTAGATTGATACATGTATCTTAGAAACCTTATTATGGTGGAAAATTGCTTTGTGAATCTCTTTTCACCTTGGATCTCAGGGGAAAAAAAACGTAGATCATTGTGTGGCTTAAGGCAAATCCAGAGTTTTGAGTGGAAAGAACATATAAGATGGCCTTAAGATTTTCAGGGAGGACCCATAGTGCTAATTAAACAGGCACATAGCACTGTACACATTGTTCCTGGATCTTAAGTATTGTACAGCTTGCCTCAAGCCCTGTCAGTTCCCAAGATTTGGACATTAAGCCTAGTCCCTTGGCATAAGAAATACTTTGCTAGTATTGATTCCGGACTCCAAACAAGAAGATTTTGAATTAGCACAGACCAGTGTCATTTTGACTTCCAGGTGTGTCTGTATTGAGGCTGTGCCATCTCTGGCCCTTTTGATGATAAAGTCAAGCATGCATGAGAAAGTACCCGGTGGATGATCTGTCTGGAAATAAAATGTTAGATTACACTTGTCAGTTATTACAGTGTGTAAACTTATCACAGGTCTACAGTCTTCACCTATAGATTTCCCTTAAAGACTGAAAAACGTGACCTCCTCATCCTAGCAAAGCTGTCATTCTGTCTCCTCATCCTTGAACTTAGTATCAGTGATTGTATGTGTACATTACACATACACTTACATATTCTTTATCTTTTGTCTGATTCATTGCCTCTATAAATTTACCAATTGACTTACTTTTATGTCCTTGTATTCCTTTCTTCTACGAACCATAGATTTCTTTTCTATCTTATCATCTACTCTATATATTTTAAAGTGTGTTGGGTATGTTTGACTTGTCTCTCAAATTTCTTTCTTTTATGCTTTTCAAACTCTGATGTTTGTGTCCTATTGACTTTTTTAGTTTTTTCCTGACTATGCTACTGTTTATTTTTTAAGAAATCCTTTGTTAATCTACTTCTGGAGTTGTCTAAGATGCTAGTTGTATGTTTCTGTTCCACAGCCCATTATTTCATTTCTAGACCTGTAGTTTACCACATCTTTGTTATTTTCTCTGTTAAATAACCAAGAACACATCACAAAGATTTATAAGTATAGATTACTTTATTCCTTTATTATTATCTTTACTTTTCTTGTAACATAAGATTCTATTGGTGGTCTCACACAAAATGATAGGTCATGAATTGAACTTTTTATGTTGACTTTCCCTTTTAAATAGGGCACATCTTCATTCAGCAATTCGTAGTGCCTAAATTGTAAAGTGGGGCTCCCTAGGTATGCTAGCAGTAAAGAATGCGTCTGCCAATGCAGGAGATGCAAGAGCCGTGGGTTTGATCCCTGGGTAAGGAAGATTCCCTGGAGTAGGCAATGACACCCCACTTCAGTGTTCTTGCCTGGAAAATCCCATGGGCAGAGGAGCCCGGCAGGCTATAGTCCATGGGACTGCAGAGAGCCAGACACAACTGATCAAGTGAGCACACACACATGCTACTACAAACCTCAAATTAACCGTAAAATCAATGATAATATCAGTAAATATTTAGAGGGTTTTTTAATTGATAGGGAATGATTTAATAGGGGCTTGTTTTATGACATGTGAGAATCAAAATATGTGTCAATTGACCTTGACTTTTCATGTTAACTTTAACCTCTACTAATGATATTAATGTTTGGAGACGTTTCTTATGTCTTTCATTTTGTCATTGTTGTTGTTCAGTCACTAAGTCATGTCCAACTCTGCGACGCCATGGACTACAGCACGCCAGGTTCCCCTGTCCTTCACTATCTCCCAGAGCTTGCTTAAATTCAAGTCCATTGAGTCAGTGAGACTATCTAACCATCTCATCCTTTGCCACCCCCTTCTCCTTTTACCTTCACTCTTCAAGTCTTTGATTTTCTGAACATTAACTGAATGCTTATAATGTACCACTATTGTAAAGTAAAGAGATGTACAAGATCCTGATAATACACAGAAACAAAAAACTAATATAATGTAGAGTTGCTATTAGAGTGTGCCTTTAATGAGCTGTGGGGATTCAGAAAAGAAAAAAGTCCCCTGTGTTGGGAAGTCAGTAGAGGCTTTCCAGGGCAAGTTACATTTGATATCATTAAAGGTTGTGTCAATTTTGACAAAGGCAGGCATGGAATATGCCTAAGAAAATGTTGCAAATTAAGAGCTTAGTTTAGCCACAGTCATGAAAGTAGGAAATCATGAGATATATTAGGGAAATAGTAGTTCAGTTTGGCTAAAGCTCAATTTTAAGGAGTAGGGGCAATAAGTCTGGAAAGGTAGATTAAAGCTACCAAGAAGAGTGACTTACATTTTAGACCAAGTTCAGGCAGTGAAGAGACCCAAGATGATATTTTCCAAACTGAATTTAGTGGTCACATTTTTTTCCTTTAAGTGAAAGAACCTACAATAAAATAGAAAATATCAAAATCTATTGTACATAGTAAGGCTGTTTATTATTTTGTGAAACATATGTGTGTGTATGTGTGTGTGTGTATACACATGTGTGATGTGCATGCTAAGCTGTTAACATTTTATATATATATATATATATATATATATATATATATATATATATATATATGTTGCTTACTGTTAAAAAGTTGCGGTTAAACAAGTTTGAAAGCCACCACCTTGAAGGATTTTGCAAAAGAAATGACGTAGAAATGTATGGCTGAAGGAAGCTTCAAGGGCATTAGTTTGAACCACTAATCACGTTAAGAAGTGGGTTATTGTTGTTCAGTTGCTTAGCCATGTCTGACTGTTTGAGACCCTGTGGACTGGAGATGAGGGTTCAAAGTGAAAACTCACACACTTGGTTAGCTGGAAGGTTCGGAGCGCATGAGCTGGGGGAATACAAGTGAGAGAGTTGAAGAGGGGCCATTGAAGAGGTGGGTTGTTAAGGCTTGATGGTAACATTGAAATAAAAAGGGACAAGGAGTCTGTGTAAGGTAGCTTGGTAACTGACTTTAATGGCTAATCTACTCAGGTTTCCCTGGGCAGTGTTGATGATCAGAGTTAATTATGATAGCTGTCTATTACAAATATTGTGATCCTCAATTTGCAGCACCCTAACTTTGTCATCTCTTTAATCTGTATAGGATGGTATAGAAGATACTTCATATCAATCTGGGTTAATTTAATCAAGATTACCTCTTAATAAATGTTAGTCTTGTTGGCCCTTTTACATTTTCTTCATAGAGTTGTATGTAGTACACAGCAACTGAAATATTCTATCCTATTTCGTGACTTTAAATAAATAATAAAGTACCTACAGGGGAGTGCAATGTACAATACAAATGCTTTTGACTTAATAATAATGTATGTAGGTGGGATTCAAATTACCATGGTCTTTCTCCAGTCTTTCACACTCCATAATGTCTCCTGGAAACTCCTGCCAGGTTAGTTTTTCTAGAGCATAGATCCAGGCACATTTTTCTCTTCATCAAAAATCTTTACCACTGGCCCACAAGGTTCTCTGCAATTTTACTTCATCTTCCCTTTCACATTTTCCCAGTATACCCCCACACAGAACCTGTGTTTCACCTGCACTAGACTGTTGTCAGGACTCTTTCTTCCCCATATAGTCCTTGTTTTTCCTGCCTAGTGCTATGTTTTATTCAGAAATAATTTTTCCTCTCCAATGCATTCTTTTACATGGCATCTCCTTGATGCCTTCCATGATATGCCCCCAGTGAGTATAACATCTCCTCTGAAACTGTCCTGTAACACTGTACTCCCCTCTGGGACTCCATCCATCTTTGTACCCAGAGCTGCTGGCTTTGTTGTGTTGTGTGTTCTGTTCTTGTAGTGGGTTTTTGTCCAAAAGTTATAATTACTTCAAGGGGCAAGGATTGTATTTTGTTCTTTTTTATTTTTTATGAACCCCCACACTCTCCTTGGACTGTGCAGGCATTATGTTCAGCTACTCTCTGGAATTCACTTTTTCTGTCTGTAAAACTTGTATATAGCTTCCTTCTATCCTTTGTATTTGTTTGAGAATAAATGAGAAAATATAGGAGAACCTCTTTAGGTTTCTAAAATAAAAGATGTTGTAAAATTTAGTTTTTTTAAAACCTGCCAGTTTCATGTCAGTCTCAGATTTTCTTTTGTCTTTACTCCCTAGCTTCCCAAATACTCTAGTAAAACTAAATAAAATCAATTTTTTTATTGCATACAAATTTCCATTAGTATATTAATATTGAGTAGTGACTTCAAGTTGCCATTGAGATGAGTGTAATTCCTCTTGACTTTATTAGTATGTTAATACAGAGAAGAAAAAGAGTGGTAATCGTTCAAATTGTGAAAGAGGTTTTAATGGGGGCAAATTTATATTATATATTGGATTGCATTTATTCTTCTACATTTGTTGCCTATAATTTTTGGCCCTCCAGAGTTTTTTTTTAAGACTCTTTTAGTCCAGTAATACAGTGTTCCAAAAGATGTGTGGAATTAATGTTTCCTGTCAGTTTCCTATATAGGTAAACAGAGGCATGGATTGTTTCAAAAGAAGATAACAAAGTAACCCAAAGATGACAAAGGTTCTTATTATTAGATGCTTTTTTTTTCCATTAAAAATTATTTTGGCATGTTCTTTTAGGGTTTAACTCTATGCTTATTTTTAAAATTGAGTCAGTGTATTTTCTATTAACTCATTTGTAAAAAGCCTCAAGCAAAAACTTTAATTGAAAGTTACATTAACTAAATTTAGAGAATTTTCAACTTTTGAGACAGTATATGAAGAATTAAGAGATTTTAAAAATGGCTCTAAAACAAGGCAGAGGCATTAAAATGGAACTGTTATGCGTACTCCTGTATATAAGAGCAGTTATCTTTCACTGCCAGCAGAATTATCCCACTGTTGCTCATAGAATCTACAGTGCTCATGCATGTGATCATTTTATGTACTTGCGCAGAGTAGGTGCTCAATGAGCTGTTGTTTAATTAGACTTACTGAACAGACCTTGACAAAATTTAGCTAATATTGATCCTTATAGATGTCTATACAAATAGAGACAAATCAGAAGAGGCATTTCCCTTCTGTGTGCAAAATTCTTTGCTATCTATTATAAGATTGGTTCCAAGGCCATTGAAATGGTCGGTGGTCTGTCTTGAAACAAGTTCCCTTGTGGATTCCTTTCTGTGTAGTAATTTTGCAAGGTTACCAGAGAGGAGAAGGAGTCATTGTCACTTGGTACATACGCCGTGGCCTTCCCTTTTGAGCCTTTAACAATTTCACTCCTTTAATAATTTTTATTGGTCTCACAGTCATTTTTTGACTTCCTTAAACCTCACACAAGTTTTACTGATTTTTGCTGATCGTATAGTTTGGACTTGATCACAGGAAGCTAATAAGAGTCAGTCTAGTAGAGTTCAGTGCAGGAAATGTGATATTTTTAAGACAGGATTTCTTAACCTAGAGGAGAGATGTGTTTTTGAACCCTGAAATTTTTGTAAAGTTCTTTTGTGAATATAAATTTTTCTAACGAGAGATCTAAATTTTTATTATAGTCCCACAATGATCTGTTCTTTTTTTAAAGTTTAAGAACTACAGTTTAAACCATCAATTTCAGAAAGCCTTGTATCCTAGGCTACTTGGCTACTTGTAGCCATGACTACTCAAGTTAGGAATCTATTGTCCACTAAGCCTATAATATGCTATGTGGTATGAAGTCAGAAGGGGCTTCTGTGGCTTGCAAAAAGCAAAGAGGAAAGTAGCATGGAGTTAGTGTACCTGAGAGCAGATGTGGATGTCCAACATCTCTCAAGAAAGACATTAAGATCTCAGAGGTAATAAGACCTCAAAGATAATCTGAATTTAATTCAGATGACCATTATATCTACTACTGTGGGCAAGAATCCCTTAAAAGAAATGGAGTAGCCCTAGTAGTCAACAAAAGAGTCTGAAATGCAGTATTTGGGTGCAGTCTCAAAAATGACAGAATGATCTCTGTTCATTTCCAAGGCAAACCATTCAGTATGATAGTAATCCAAGTCTATGCCCCAAGCACTAATGCTGAAGAAGCTGAAGTTGAATTATTCTATGAAGACCTAAAAGACCTTCTAGAACTAACACCAAAAAAAAGATGTTCTTTTCATCATAGGGGACTGGAATGCAAAAGTAGGAAGTCAAGAGATATCTGGAGTGACAGACAAGTTTGGCCTTGGAGTACAAAATGAAGCAGGGCAAAGGCTAACAGAGTTTTGCCAAGAGAAAGCAGTGATCATAGTAAACACCCTCTTCCAACAACACAAGAGAAGACTCTACACATGGACATCACCAGATGGTCGACACCAAAATCAGATTGATTATATTCTTCGCAGCCAAAGGTGGAGAAGCTCTATACAGTCAGCAAAAAACAAGACTGGGAGCTGACTGTGGCTTAGATCATGAACTCCTTATTGCCAAATTCAGACTGAAATTGAAGAAAGTAGGGAAAACCACTAGACCATTCAGGTATCACCTAAATCAAATCCCTTACAATTATACAGTGGAAGTGAGAAATAGATTCAAGAGATTAGATCTCATAGAGTGCCTGAAGAACTATGGACAGAGATACATGACACTGTACAGGAGGCAGTGATCAAGACCATTCCCAAGAAAAACAAATGCAAAAAGGCAAAATGGTTGTCTCAGGAGGCCTTATAAATAGCTGAGAAAAGAAGAGACAAAAAGGCAAAGGAGAAAGGAAAGAAAACCCATCTGAATGCAGAGTCCCAAAGAATAGCAAGTAGAGATAAGAAAGCCTTCCTCAGTGATCAGTGCAAAGAAATAGAGGAAAACAATAGAACAGGAAAGACTAGAGATAACTTTTTCTCTTCAAGAAAGTTAGAGATACCAAAGTACCATTTCATGCAAAGATGGATACAATAAAGGACAGAAACGGTATGGATCTAACAAAAGCAGAAGAGATTAAGAAAAGGTAGCAGAAGAAGTATACCAAAAAGATCTTCATGATGCGGATAATCATGATGGTGTGATCACTCACCTAGAACCAGACATCCTGTAATGTGAAGTCCAGTGGGCCTTAGGAAGCATCACTATGAACAAAGCTAGTATGAACAAAGCTAGTGGAGGTGATGGAATTCCAGTTGAGCTATTTCAAATCCTGAAAAATGATGCTGTGAAAGTGCTGCATTCAATATGCCAGCATATTTGGAAAACTCAGCAGTGGCCACAGGACTGGAAAAGGTCAGTTTTCATTCCAATCCCAAACAAAGACAATCCCAAAGAATGCTCAAACTACCGCACGATTGTACTCATCTCACATGCTAGTAAAGTAATGCTCAAAATTCTCCAAGCCAGGCTTCAGCAATACGTGAACCGTGAACTTCCAGATATTCAAGCTAGTTTTAGAAAAGGCAGAGAAACCAGAGATCAAATTGCCAACATCCATTGGATCATCGAAAAAGCAAGAGAATTCCAGAACAACATCTGCTTTATTGACTATGCCAAAGCCTTTGACTGTGTAGATCACAGCAAACTGTGGAAAATTCTTAAAGAGATGGGACTACCTGACAACCTTACTTGCTGCCTGAGAAATCTGTGTGCAGGTCAAGAAGCAACAGTTAAAACTGGACATGGAACAATAGACCGGTTCCAAATCGGGAAAGGAGTATGTCAAGGTATATTTAACTTATTTAACCACCCTACTTGTTTAACTTCTATGCACAGTATGTCCTGCAAAATGCTGGGCTGGATGAAGTACAAGCTGGAATCAAGATTGCCGGGACCAAATACCTCAGATATGCAGATGACACCACCCTGATGGCAGAAAGTGAAGAGGAACTGAAGAGCTTTTGATTATAGTGAAAGAGGAGAGTGAAAAAGCTTAAAACTCGTCATTCAAAAAACTAAAATCATGGCATCCAGTCCCATCACTTCATGGCAAGTAGCTGGGGAAACAATGGAAACAGTGAGAGACTTTATTTTCTCAGGCTCCAAAAATCACTGCATATGATGACTACAGCCATGAAATTTAAAGACACTTGCTCCTTGGAAGAAAAGCTATGACCAACCTAGACAGCATATTAAAAAGCAGAGACATTACTTTGCCAACAAAGGTCCGTCTAGTCAAAGCTGTGATTTTTCCAGTAGTTACATATGGATGCGAGAGTTGGACAATAAAGCAAGCTGAGTGCTGAAGAATTGATGCTTTTGAACTGTGGTGTTGGAGAAGACTCTTGAGAGTCCCTTGGACAGCAATGAGATCCAACCAGTCAACTCTAAAGGAAATCAGTCCTGACTATTCATTGAAAGCACTGATGCTTAGCTGAAGCTTGAATACTTTGGCCACCTGGTGGGAAGAAGTGATTCATTTGAAAAGACCCTGATGCTGGGAAAGACTGAAGGTAGGAGGAGAGGGGGACAACAGAGAATGAGATGGTTGGATGGCAACACCGACTTAATGGACATGAGTTTGAGGAAGCTCTGGGAGTTGGTGATGGACAGGGAAGTGTGGTGTGCTGCATTCCATGAGGTCGCAGAGTCATACATGACTGAGTGACTGAACTGAACTGAAAGATAATAGAGTAAAAAATGCCATCTTATAATTTTATGTAAGAAATGAAGATGACCAGAGAAGGACCAATAGGCTTGGGTCCTGTGTGTTTTCAGGATGGTTCTCAATAGGCCTTTGGCTTTTCCGTTGAAGGAGAAAAGGACAAGGATACAAATGCAGTGTTCTTGATTTCCTCAAGTACAAGTTTCTTCTTCTGAATTTCTGTTGTATTTAGTTACTCTTTTTGGTTGTCATTACATTATGCTTTGTTTGCACCCTTATTTGCTTATATATTGTATCTTCTTTGCTAGTTTATAACCTCTTGAAGGCATGGCTTTGTGTTTTTCCAGTTTGGATACTCTGCAGTGCTCATCATGGTGACCTGTCCATAAGAAATACACAGAATTTTTCATTATATATTTTTCCTAGGGATGCTGTTGAAGATTTTTCCCATATTACATATGCAACTTTATAACAATCCAAGGGTGATATTTCTCTCAGGACTTAGTCTTTATATCAGTTTGCCTTACTCCATCTATTAGTTTTTATTGTGTGAACACTAAATCATGCAACTAATTTTAGTTTCCTCTCTATATTGATTACTAGTGCTGAACCATGAGATTTTTTTTCAGTTATTTTTGTAATTATAATTGCTGTTGTTCATGGAGCACTACCTGCCAGGCCCTGCCCTAATCTCTACACATTATATTTTAATTTATTTTTACCTCAGCCCTGTTTATTATCCCTGTTTTGCAGATAAGTCATTGAAATACAGGACAAATAACATATCCAAGGTTATACAGCTAGAAAGTAGAACATGTACTTTTAATCTCTGTGTTCTGCTGTCTCCCAACAATACATATGTGTTAACTCATGCAGATATTACCATTTAACAGTACATATATAATATATATAGAGAGACCAATAAGGCATGTATGTATTAACAGTGAGACAGAGGGACAGATATGTGGTTTGATAAGGAGAGGAAATTATTAAATCATGATTTTAAATGATATATCTATGATCTCATCTCATTTCAAAGCTTTCAGAATAGTTTTAGATTATTGCTACTCAAGTTTGGTTTAGGGGCAGGTGCTAGTCCAAGAACTGTTTTCCGTTGGTTTAAGGTCAGCTAATTTTTATAGAAATTGAAAATAAGTATTTAGGAACTTTTATAGTTATTTGAGAGTAATTTTATATTTATTTACCCTAGTAATGATAATTTGACCTTGTATCTTTTAAAATTTTTTTGGTTATTCATTTCAATTGTATTTTGCAAAAGTTGTGGTCTTTGAAGCTTTGCAATTTTTTTTTTTTCTTAAAGTGAACTTTAACACAGTTGGAGAAGCCCTGGTCCTGTTGTTCAGTTGCTCAGTCATGTCCAACTCTTTGCAGCCCCATGGACTGCAGCATGCCAGGCTTCGCTTCCCTGTCCTTCACTGTCTTTTGGAGATTGCTCAGACTCATGCCCATTGAGCCTATGATGCCATCCACAATCTCGCCCTCTGTCACCCCCTTCTCCTGTCTTCAATCTTTCCCAGCATCAGGGTCTTTTCCACTGTGTTGTCTTATCTCATCAGGTGGCGAAAGTATTGGAGCTTCAGCTTCAGCATCAATCTACCCAGTGAATATTCAAGATTGATTTCCTTTAGGATGAACTGATTGGATCTCCTTGCAGTCCAAGGGGCTCTCAAGACTCCCAAGCAGCACAGTTCAAAAGCATCAAGTTTTTAGGTTATTTCTCTGAAGAAGACAAGACAAGATCTAGAGCTTGAAATTACATTCTAATCTAAACTTGACTGCAGATGAATTAGGAATTGGTATATTTGGTTGCTTGGTCAGTTTCTTGATCCTGTGAGAAAAGGCCTTAAATTGAATGGACTTTTTAGGGAAGGAGGACTTTTTTTCCCCTTATACTTAGTATTATTCTCAAGAATGACACATTTTAATTTAGTCCTTGATACAAGATAGTAGCACGAGGGCTGTGTCTATCATTTATAGTTACAGCTTCCTTCCTTGACTTATCAAAGTAGCTAATAAGGTACTTTGAATTTTTTGTGTGTTCAAATTGTTTACTGGAATAACAGAAAAGAAAAAAGATAGCTCCAAGACATTGCAGATGATGCTATGTTGGCATAATAGCTTTTATGTTTATGGAAAGCAAAGATAGCTTCACTAAATTAATATTTGCAAAACCAGTTCAGTTCCTAATTTTTCTTTTTAAGTGGATTGGGAAGCCTTCTATAATATAATGTTGTAAAATAATTACATGCTCAGTTACTAATCCTAATAGAGTCTTTTAGTGTTCATACGATTACGATCTCCTCTTTAAAATAATCTCTTTTTGGTAATCCCTTAAAGCAGCATTTGATGAGTTCTTTTCATCACCATTTTTTTGGACATTTAAAAGTTGGCCTCCAGATAGAGAAATGGGCTGAGGATATGAACAGGCATTTCATAGAGAAAGAAATTGAAGTAGCCAGTGTTCAATCTCAGTAATCCAAAGCTGCAGCTATCACTTGGGTGTGTGAGTGTGCCAAGTTGCTTCAGTGGTGTCAGACTCGTGTGACCCTCTGGCTGTAGCCTGCCAGCCTTCTCTTCCAGGGGATTATCCCAGCACGAATGCTGAAATGGGTTGCTATGCCCTCCTCTAGGGGATCTTCCCAACCCAGGAATTGAACCCGTGTCTCTTATGTCTCTTGCATTGGCAGGTGGGTTCTTTACCACTATCTCCACCTGGGAAGTCCATCATTTGGGTAAGATTAAGAAATGATACTGGTTTTGGAGAAGTGAGTTCTGTTATGTGCTGTATGTAGTCCTATAAGTTGGTTCAGCCTTTTTGAAGGTAATTTGGCAGAACTCATCAGAAAACAAAAAATACAGCATCTCTTTATCCAGCCCGTCCACTTTCAAGGATATATTAAGTTGACTCAAAGATTTAGAAATGACTGGCAAACTAAATTATGATTTATCCACACAATGGAATGATGTATAGATCAAAAATGAAGTTGCACAAATACATTTATATGTATTATGAAGAGAAGGAAATGGATTACCAAATATTCTTTTTGGTATAATTACATTTTTAGAAGTATTTGTACAAATACATGCATAGAAAAAGATCTGAAAGATAAATTTTAAGTCTGTGGAAAATATTAAGAGGGTTTATATAATTTTTGCTCATTTAAATTTTTGATTCTTTCCTCTAATGAGCATGTATTACTTTTAAAACTTTTTTGTTGAAGATGTAGCCTCCATCTTAAAATGTACGGAATAGCATAGGAATGAAGGATACCTGATAATCAACAGGATGTCGCCATTCCCCAGGTCCTATGCTGAAGGTTCACCAGGAGCCTGTTTTCTTTTCTTTTAGAGCTGGTTCTTGAAAGCTATGTGTGAGGGTTGTTTTTTTTCCTTCTGTGACAAATGCCTATCATTTTCTAAACAAGAAAGCCAATGTCCCAGTTAGGTGTGTGGAGTTCTTTTCATTCATTTGCAGCGCTGTCGTGTTAATACTGAATAGGCAGAGACAGCCTGGCTGGTGGTGAAAGATGGTGAGCCAGCCCCAGGGCTTTTTCTGGTCAGCCAGAATCCTCTGATTGCCACGTTTTCCTAATTTCCCATTTCCAGGGCATTGCTTGAATGACCTTGCTTGCTGAATATGATGCTCTGAATCTCCAAGATTTTCACATGCATTTGGAAGTGGGCAGCCAGGCGATTGTTTACAGGACTCCCAATGAACTGTGTGCTCACAGCAAGTTTGATAAACACACATTTCCTCCTTTTATCAGTGAGATTGCAGAATGTGAAGTATGAGTTTCCAGTTTTACTCATTCCCCTCAGCCCTTTTCCTGTTTAAAAACTTAGACATACTAATTGGATACTGATCTGTCCCTGTTTTTTATTTTGCTTACTGGTAGTTGACGGCTTATTCCACTAGTTACCTAGGCAAGGTTTGGCAGTCCTTCAAAAATAAACTTTCCATGTATACAAGTTAAAGGAGATTCATCCCAAGGAATGTAATGTGAGCACTAATTAACAGTAATGACTGCTAATCGCTTTGCTTTTTATACTCCTTTAGAAGCACTGCTATTATCCAATGTAGTTAAGTAAAATGCTTGTATATGAATCAACAATGCTGCATCCTTTTAGCAGCTATTGCTCACAATCAAGCTTTGCATAAATTCACGTTAAACAAAATTGATTTTAATATGCTACATTTCTTTTTATAATAGGAAACTAAAATATCTACTTAAATATCCTTAATACTAAAGACATTACCTGCTTTCCTTTTTTGCAGTCATCCTTGTGGTAGACGAAAAGCAATATCACAATTTTTCTCACAGTTCACGACATTTCTTAGATTTCTTTGACATTGCATGTGGCATACTCTTCATAGTCACAGCTCCGCTTTGATTGTATTGAATGCATTTTATCAGATCAGTGAAAAGCCATGGGCTTGTATTTAATTTTTCTGGTTTTGTACATTTACTTCCTAGAGATCATACAGTTTCTTAAAATTATATGGCCCATTTGTATAAACTTAGTTCATAGGATTGTGCATTCAGTGTTGATTAAAAAAGGTTGCTTTATTATGTTTAGTGTATTACTAGACTATTATAGAAGCTTTCTGTTTGTTTACATGCACTCAGCATACCTACAAACTGCCTTGCCTCAGGAGGAGACTAAGCAAAACTCATAAATTAATAATTTAAGGGAGCAATACTCAAGTAGCATTTTGGTTAAGTTAATAAGTTAAAGCTTTAGAGTCAGTACTGGCTACTTAACAATGCTTTACTTCTGACTTTTATTGGCAGAAAATAACTTGTTAAATTGGAGCTTTTGTAATAAAATTAAATCTAACATACCATCTGAAGCCCCTTCCCCTCTTTTTGATTTATGAGTAAGTTGACATATTATTAAAGAATTTTTAACACTTTCACAGTTCTGCACTTTGATTTCAGAGAAGGTGCTAATCTCTCTGGAATTTTGAGAGTGACAAAATGAGCTGTATACTGTTTTTCTAGGGAATTTGGAATTCTTTATTTGAAGCCTTAGTTTTGTTTTATTTTATTATTATTTTTATTTTTTTGGTTGCAGTGTGTGACTTGTGAGATCTTAGTACCCCTACCAGGGATTGAACCTGGGCTCTTGGCTTTGGCAGTGAAAGCAAGGAGTCCTAACCACTGGACTGCCAGGGAATTCCAAGACCTTAGTTTTATGATGATACTTTTATTAATGTTGATTCATCTAACTTCTGATGTAATGTTGTGACCTGATATGCATTAATGCATTTCTCATTTTACGTGTTATCTGTAGTTGCCTGGTCATGATGTTTTAATTCTTACAGCTAATGTTAGTATTTCTACAGAGGTTCAGCAATTCAGGGCATTATTTTTAAATTACCAAAATAAAATAATTTTATTTCCTTTTCCCTTTTATACTATTCATATTGTCAAAAATTTTAATTTTTGGTGAATAAACAAGTGGAAAAGTTTAGGTGTTAGTATAATAAGAAGCTTTGTATTTTATATACTAGTCTTATTGTAATACATTACAAACATATGTATTTAAAGAGATCTTTGGCCCTGTACTTAATTGAATTTAGTTTCGAAGAATTATAACGGAATGATGTGACAGGGCAGAAAATACTTCGAAGTTTAAGTGAATGTTGTCCATATGTAATTATAAGATTAGTGAATATTGTTGTATATAACATTTCTTTTATGTGCCAGAACTGTTGCATAATAGCAACAAAATTCCTATCTCTGAGTAAAAACTAGTTTTTTCTATTTTTCGTGGAGTTTTTACATATAACAGAATTTCACTTTAAAAAGGTGAGGATTTCAATTTTTATCCTTTTGTTTGTTTGTTTTGTTTTTGCAGTGTGTTTACTTTCATGTGAGAGTGATTGATCTTTACCTATCATTTTTCCCAGAGGCGACAAATGGAACTGGCCTTTTAGACAAAAGTATGCAAACAGACTGCATTCTTTCTGTTGATAGAATTATGGAAGGATTGCATGAGGTGCCACATTCATTTTCCTATTGATTGTGAGGAGAACTCTGCAATGGGGTGCTGTTTCCATTGGATAAGGAGGTGCCATGATTAGTTACCTTTCTCATGAAAGCACTACAAAGGGAAATGCAAAATGTGTGCAATGTGGTGTTCTCAATTTGACAGTTGTTTTTGTTAAGTTTTTTGCCCCATTGAAGTCTAGCCTATTTTAGAAAAACATACATTTTGGCCTTTTCCCTTTTTTAGGCTTAGTAGATTTCCATGTGTTTGACCCTTTAAAGAAATTACATATTATAGACGCCTTTCTCGGATTCTGTTGTAGAGCTTCAAAGTTGGTGCAACAGTGCCCTCTGTAGTCTTCTAGTGAACAGTAGAGAAATGTAGATGATTTAGAATATTCAGGTAAGAAGCAGGATATTTAAATTTAATTTTTGCTCAGAAAAGAGACTCCTTTTTCCCAAGCAGACATTCTTGTTTTTCACTAGCAGCTTTACTTTAAACAAAGGAAACAAAAAACCATTCTGAGTTTTCATTTAGAATTATTGGCTACCTCTTGTTGTTACCCAGTGGTAAATATCAAGTTTTATCAGACATTCATCAGAGTAATCTGAGATAGAAGGAATCTTACAAGGTGTACTATCTCTTCATGAAATATCTTTTTGAAGTTGAGTTCCAATAAGAGTATTTTAGAAAATAATATAGTTCCTTTTTACTCATTTCTTCTATTTAATTAGAGCCTGAGTGGGCTGCCTAGAACTTAACTTTTACTAATTCTAGAATTGGGTTACCCAGGCTTTATACATGACATTATTTAAATTCAAGTTAAAGGAGTTACACAATGACTAAATTATTTTTCATTCATTAGCATTAATTTAAATTTTAGATTTTCCTTTCTCTTTTTTGGTTACCTATTTGATCATATAGGTTGATAGCTAAATTGTTTATTGTAAAACAACTTTACATGAAGCTGTTAAATGATAGTAAAAGAAGGCATCATGTTTATCTGTGATTAGAAGAGAAAAATTACATGTGCAAAGTTTAGCTTTTGAAAGTGTTTTAATTAAAAAAGCATAGACCCAAATCATAGCTTCTTCTACATTTACTATGTAATATTGAACACATTTCTTAACCTTTGAGCCTGCTTTCTCATCTGCCAAATGGAAGTGAAAATAGTTTATCTTTTGAGGGTTTTGTAAGGGGTGAGAGATAATGTATATTAACTGGACAAGGCATTATATGTGTTCAAGTGGTAGCCATAATCCAAATATCACAGTGTGAAGGTAAGTGATATTGTCTTACCTGGAGAAGTTTTAATATAAATCTAGAACATATTTAATATACTATAGATTTCTTTAAAAATTCTGATCTCATAACTTCTGATGATTTATGTGAATCTGAAAGTTGGCATAGTATTCCTTGGTAATGTGGACTGATAAAGTGAGATGTGCATTAACTTTCAATTCCCTACAGACCTCATCCCCAAACTTCTTAAACAGGCTATGTTTATAAACTTTACTTTAGTAGACATTTACCCACAAACCGATATTGGCAACATGTGAAAGCTGATAATAAATGAAATTCAAAAACAGGAATCTTTTATTTTTTTCCGTTCAGTATATCTGGGAGCACTTAGGATACTTTTCATTTCCCTTGCTCTTAGTGGTAGTCTAGAGCCCTTATTCTATTTTGTAGTAAATGGCTTTTGCTCTCTTTACCCAACTGCAAAAAAGATGCGTAAAAATAGATGAAAGTGGAGCTTTTCTGGTTAAAGTGGACTTGGGGAACTAAAAACCCTCCCCTTTGAAAGAACAGAGTTTAAAAATCACTTGGTACTGTACCATTAATGTATTTGGAAGTGTAGACACACACACACACACACACACACATACACACACACACACACATACACACACACACACCCCCTCCTTTTTTGTGCAAAAGCTTTGTTCTACTTTGGTTTGAATAAAAAGCACTTAATTCTTTACCTCGCACATAAAAGGTGCTCAATTAATCTCAATTAGTGTGTGCTGAATAAAAAAAAATTAGCATCAAGCTTTTTTTTAAATTAATACATAAGATTCAAGATATATGTATTCAAATATGCAATTTTATGTAGTGGCATGATACTACAGTAACTGTTTCTCTGTGAACCACTTAAAATAAGCACATCCAAAGTAATTCATTAAAGTCAAACTGTAATTCTTTAAAGTCAAATTGTGATAACTACAAATATAATCATAAATGAATTTTTAAAAATTCAAAACTTGTCTTCAAAATGATTAAAAGCGGTTGTATTACCCAGTGGCAGATTTAGCTAAAGAATTGGTCATTTCAAATAACCTGATTATAAACATAATCTTTCTCAAAGATCTATTGGATTGAATTTTCTCAACAGTTTGTAAAGTGCTGTTTTTCTTATAAAGTTCTTATTTGTGCTTCATATTGATTTTGAATAACCTTAAATTTAATATTATAATAAAGCATATATTGGTTTTAGCATATAATTTAGGTTAACATTGATAACTACAAAACCATTTTTTAAAATCATCCTAGAAAAGCAACCAATGTTTATGCCTGTAGATTGAAAATGAGCAAGCTCTTAATAAACCAGATATGGTAAAATGGCCAGTTGCAGTAGGAAACATGTTTAAAATTAAATTCTGGTTTATAAGACTGGCAAACTGCTGTCTACCAAGAAGGAATGAGTAAGGTATTTTTTCTTTGCAATGAAAGTACCAAATTAAGAATCCGTTTAATTAAAATAATGATAAATGTAGATTACATTACTGAAGACAGTGAAATACAGCTGCTCTGTCTAGTGAGAGCCTGCATAATTTACCCAGACTGTACAAAGAAGCAATGGCACAGCCACTGCAGACTGTTAGAAGAAATGTCCTGTTTATTCTACATACATTTCTTTTTTTAATTAAAATGTCAATGATAATTTTATAGCAGTCCTCTTAAAAAAAAATCCTTCTTTAAATTTCTTCAAGGTGGTAGAATGTGAGACAAGATCATTGCCATTGCTGAATGAAGATTAAACCTGAGACAAAATAGCATTTTTGTTATTTTTATTAATTCAGTTTTCTTTATTATAAGTTGATATGGAAGTATGTGATGGATTTTTTTTTTAATATTAGTCTTGTGTGAGAGGAATGTGGCCGAAATCTTTGAATATACATTTTATTTAAAAATCTTTAAGAACTTCAGCAAGATCTGGATGTTGCTGTTGCTTTCAAAAAAAGATATGTATGTATACGTGGAATTCTCAAGGTAGGTATATCAGGATTAGCTGGGTGCTGTTTCCTCCTCAGCTCCTCACTGGATTGTGATGAAGGATAATATGTTGTGACAGTGTTTGGAGATCAAAAAGAAGTTAACAGCCCCTGTTACACTGTATGGGCTTCCCAGGTGATGCTAGTGATAAAGAACCTACTTGCCAAAGCAGGAGACATAAGAGACACGGGTTTGATCCCTAGGTCGGGAAGATCCCCTGGAGGAGGGCATGGGAACACACTCCAATATTCTTGCCTGGAGAATCCCATGGACAGAGGAGCCTGGTGGGCTACAGTCCATGGGTTAGCAAAGAGTCGGGCATGACTGAAGCGACTTGCCAGGCATGTACGTTACACTGTATTTTTTCCCTTTTTGCTTTATGCGTTTTGCTTTCCCTTTATGCTTTAATGATGACCGGTGATATCTTCATAATTACATATATTTCAGAAAGCCAAGGTTGTGTGTAACAAGAAATGTTGGGAGATGTTTTGTTTCCAAAGGCTAAGTGAGGACCTGTAGTCATACTTGTCTGTGTTCTTGCTTTGGAGCAATAGAGCATTGCTCTTAACTAAGTTAAGATCATTGTTATCTGTTGTGGTTTATCTGCTGATCTTGTTCTTAGAGAAGTTAACCATGGTGTTCTGTGTCTTTAGGTATAGTGTGGTAGAAATTCTGCTACTCTTTATTTTGTCTTTAATTGTCTTTCCTTTTTATGTGATAGGTATAAATTGCTTTGACCTTGGTGAATATGATGTCAAAACGTATGCATTTCACTGTGTCTGTTTCTCCCTTTGCTTTAGCTCAATACCACTGGAATTGATTGAATGTTTTCCAGGGTTCAGTTTTTCTAAAGAGTCTTTCATGTGCCCAGCTACTAAAAACTAATTGCCTGGACAGATTTGTAAACAGAAAATGGTCACATCACTAGAATTTGAAAACTTTATATGAGAAAACAGTATGAGGAGGAATTCTTCAGATGATTTTATTCTCTTTTTTTCTTTGAGCTTCAATAAAATTACAGATGCAAGAGATACAAAGATAAGAAGTCACATACTATGTAACCATTATTCATAATGTTTACATATGTGAATTGTAGAACATTAATACACATTTATTTTTTCTCTTGTTTTTCCAGATTTTTTTCTAGTTCACTAGACATGTAAATGATTAAGGCACAGTACCTGTCTCAGGACTTGGCACTTTGAGATTTAAGGGAAAAAGTTACTGTTATGCATTCATCAGAGTTATAATTTGTGATGAATTCTTAGCTTTTTAAAAAATATTTCATATTCTTTGTAGTGTACCTTTGCTCCATGAGTTGGCATTCATCTGCCATTGTCACTTAGTTTCACCCAAGAGTCCTGTGGTCTTTAAGGCTCAGTGTTGCTCTAACTGGGCCTGTTTGTGGATTATACTTATGAATCTTGATTTAACTTATAATTTTGATTATAATTTAGTCATTTCTTTTTAACCGATTTAGAGTCTCTAAGTTTCCTATCTGTCCTGGTGCTCCACAATGGAGAGCAGATAATTACATGTTGACAGCTTCTACCACAGTACTAGTTTTGCCAAAGTCAAGGGTGATTTTATACTAAAATTAGATCTGACTTCCAATTCAGTATATCCTGGGGTCATTAATTCAACACTGTGTACTGCTCTAAATTAGTTACTTTGGAAAGCCAGAAACTACCTCTCCCCTTTATTTATGGAAGCAGCATCTCATTAATTTTAGGTATTCTTCAGGGCTCTCATAGGCTAGATTCTGTCAAAGACTAGGTCATTTAAATCTTAATATTAGGTTAATATCAAGAGCCTTGTTTTTCAGGTGAATGTCTTGAGCATTTATACTTACATAGAAATTTTGTCTTCAGCTTTGAGTAGCTTGATCCTTCCTGCTGTTGAGCATATATAGCTTCTTCTCAGATTGTTACTTGTGTATATTTTAGACAAAACAATGATGTACATAGATAAAACTAATCTAGTTGTGTGAAGAGTTGGCAGAGTTAAAAGATGTCAAACATGTTGATACTTTCTGCTTTATGGTTAACTGGTAATTACTGATTCCCTACTATGTATAAATTCAGTATATATACTGAATTCCCTATTTTATATAATGGATTTAGTGTGACTGCTCTTTACTCCATGTTTTAATTGACTTGGAATCAATAGATCAGTCAAGCAATCTGAAATGAAAATGATTATGAAGCATTTACAACCAAGAAAAATTTAAGAGAAAACATAGTATGTTACAATTTACTGTTACTAATTAACATAGTAGCTAAAATATTATTTCATAAAAGATGTAACTGAGTATCAGTACACGTTTCAGTGTATAATTTTTATTACTTGGACAGTCTAAAGTCGTATTCTGTTTTTTTGTGAAAAAGCAGTCTTTGTACCTATCATCTTTGTAGAAAACAAAATGAAGTTGTAGAAATTTATTTTGTTATGGTTTAATAGTAGTTAGATTCTTTCCTTGTATTCAATTCAAGACTTGGAATAAGAATTATCAAACTAAGTGTTACTATAATTTAGTTTTTTAACTTACTTGCTGGAACTATTTTGATTCCTTTGTAGAGTAAAAATCACATTGTCATCGATGGTATCCCCTTTGCTTTCTTTATCTAATTATTAGATTCTAATAGACCTGACTTTTCTACATTCTTTTATTTTTTATGATTTTTTTTGTTTGTTTCATCTGTCTTTTACCTCTGGGTAGTCAGAAGAAAGAGCTTCTGACACTAGGTTCTTGGTACTTCTCTTTCAGATAATCACACTGTTTCTTTATCCAACTCCATAGTAACCTTGTAGTGTCCCACCCTTACTCTTCATACCTTGCTTTTTAGTCTAAATTATTCCTTAATTTTCTTTGATATTTAAAACAAGTAATTATTAAATTTTAAAAAAATATTTAAAATATCTCTGAAGAAAGGAATGACAATGCACTCCAATATTCTTGCCTGGAGAATCCCATGGACAGAGGAGCCTGGCAGGCTGCAGTCCGTGGGATCGCAAAGAGTCAGATATGACTGAGCGACTGATACAGACATATAAAAGTATAGAAAAGATCTTACTCAAAATTTAGTGAAAAGTGAAAGTGAAGTCACTCAGTCGTGTCCGACTCTTTGCGACTCCATGGACTGTAGCCTACCAGGATCCTCAGTCCATGGGATTTTCCAGGCAAGAATACTGGAGTGGGTTGCCATTTCCTTCTCCAGGGGATCTCAGAGTTAATATTTTGACATATTTTCCACATCCATAGAGATAACACACATATATAGATATACACACATCCACTTTTTGTGGATAACTTTACAACACTTTTTTTTAACTTAAATTATCAGGAGGATTTTTCATGTCACTAAAACCTCTTTATGAATATAATTTAATGACTACTTAACATTCCATCATGTGGCTGTATAATAATTTCCTTAATGATTCCCTAATTTTGTAAATTAGATTCAATCTAATTTTTAGTATAAATAATAGCACTTTGATGTGGATACATCAATTATTGTCTACATTAAAAAATTAACTCCTTAGGATAGATTTTCAGACATAGAATTAATGGATCAAAGTATGTGATTATTTCTAAAACCGTTGATATAAATTGCCTAGTTTATTTCATAAATAATATACCTGTTTGTACATGTATTATTTATATTTGGAAATTCTGAGTCTTTGTTTAATAAGTATCTGAAACCTCAACTTGGAATCCAGTCTTTACAGTTCCTGGCATTTTGTGAATACAAGCTGGGAGTAGCATCCTGCCCATCTTTTACTGCATTTTTTTTTTCTTGGAGCAAAACCAGAGAGATATGTGTTAGGGCAGCTCAGTCATGAAATGCAAGACATAGGGTGATTTTTTTCCCCCTCTATTATTGTGAGAAGTCAGTCTCAGTGATTTAATGGGCCTATATTCGATAGATGATCAGCTGCAAAGTGAGCTGAATTTTAGTACACCTTTTACTAATAATGTGCCACGTGGATGAATACAGACACAGATATAGACATATACATTATCTGTAACAGGTACAATGTAACATTAATTATAATACATTTTTTTTCCCCAGCAAGTTCTGTTTTCTAACCATTATGTTCTCTTGGATATCAACTGGTTTATTTGCTATTGGTATCATCAAGTTTGTCAGTATTTTCTCTCATTAAATAAATGATAAAATATTGGATTAATAATAGATTAGTCTTTTAGATGTATATATATACATATATACATTAAAATCAAATGTAATATTTTAGGTAAACTTCACACTCTTCAAATTATTACTGCAGGTTTAAGCCATTACTTTATGTCTGATAGAAAATATGTTTCTCTTTCTTTTAGAACTTATGTTATTAATTGTTCGCTATTTTTATTATGTGATTAAGAACAACAAAAAAAATAGTGCTACTACTTTAAATTTAGTGTTTTAGTATAGAAATAGTAACAGTAACAACAGTGCATTCATTTGTAAATAATGTTTATTTTATGGTACTTATTTCTGAATGATTATTTAGACTTTGGAAAAAGAATATTAAATCACCTTTTTAATAGTACAGTTACCTTGTGGTGTTGGTCTCTTCACTTTCTCAGAACTAATTCTTTCCATGTTTACCTGCATTGTTTTTAAAATAGTTAGGGAATCCTGGGTTTTGTGACATATTTTGCTTTTTAATGCTAATTTATTGATGGTTTCTTGCTACTGGGATGAAAAGCATTCCCACCACCCTGTCTTGGGCACGTGTAAGAGGGAGTGCGTGGGAAAGTGGTTAAGAAGGGGGCATTCTGCTCTGCTCCAACCTGCTGGGTTCTCACTTTGTTCCACCTACTTTCCAGCCCTGAATACATTTGCATCTGCACCCTATGTGTGCTCTTTCGGTTCCATTCATTCCCTGTTCTTTTTTCTTTCTTTCTCCCTTTCCTTTCTCTCTTTCTCTTTCTCCTCTCACATGTGTCTGTGCATGCACATCCACACTTACAAGTGAATTTTCAACTGTTAAAAGCAATGAGTGCAGATTCTAGATCTAATTTAATTATTTGTTTTACTTGCATTTCCCCCATTTTCTCTTTTATTATCTAGATCTAATTTAATTATTTGTTTTACTTGCATTTCCCCCATTTTCTCTTTTATTATTTAAATTGTGGTCATCTCTAATATTAATGTGTTTTCATGAGTACAAGCTGTTCTGTTCTTTTATGTTTCTCAGTGAATAATAAATGGTGGAATGAGAAAGACTTAAACCAGAGCTTCTCAAACTACAGATAAATCATCTGGATGAATTATTAAAGATTCATGTTTTGATTCAGTTGGTTTGGGAAGAGCTTAAGATTTTCTAACAAGTGCCTGGGTGATGCCATTGCTGTAGGTGTGAGGCCACACTTAGAAATGTGAGATTTTAGACTCTTCTTCTCTGCCAACTGAGAGTACCATTCATTTAGGACAGGAGTATTTGAGTTTAAACATCTGTTTCTTCAAGCATTAACTCTAAAAGCCTAATATCTACAAGATTGGAGAGGTAGTTTCTTTTAAATCATAATTTGCTACATTTCTGCAGTTGTTCTCTAGGCAATTGTAAAGCAGATGATTTAAAATATCCATGAGTCTTAGATCTTCTGTGATGTCCCATATACAGCTTCCCAAATTTAGTTTGCTACTTAGTTAGATTAATGATGATATGTATCAAGGTTTACTTTTGATGATTAGATTTTGTTATATCATTTCCTGCTGATAGTTGAAATTTTTTCTGCTGGAAGGTTTGGAAATGAGGGCTAGAGGTGGGGAATTGAGAGCAGGCATGGAGACTCTAGTGTAAATGAGAATTAGCTTGCTGTTGATAAATGCTCTTATTCTTTTCATCCCTATGGTTATCCCTTAGGAGAATCATGGACAACTGGATTGAAATGAATTACCTGTTGAAAGTGAGAAAAACATTCAGTACATATGCAAGAGTTTTTGTTCTTATTACACTTTTTAATAAGATGCCTTTTATGTCTTTTAAGTAAAGAGACCCACACAGTTTCCTGTACAAAAGCCAGCAGCTTCTAGCAATAAAAACATTTCAGAACTGATGGGCTGATTTTAGAAAGGAGATGATATGGCCAAGTTTTGCAGGTTGGCCTATTGTTTGGAGTCCAGTAGTCAAATGTGACTACTGTCAGAATGCCTGCATCTTTGAAGCTGGTAATTGTAGAGTATCTTGGTTTACAACAGTGTTGAGGAAAATGCTCAAATTACCTAATGGAGTTGGTTTCTGAGGCGGCAGAGCCATGTAGTCTATTGTACCTCAAAGAAAGGAGAGAAGCCTTTCCCTTGCCAATAAGCCCTACCCTTGAAATTAATTGTATTTTAATTTATGTCAGAAAATTTCATCCAGCATGGATTTTTCTTTTTCAACCCTTTGCAAATATTATTTTAGAACTAGATACAACATTTATGTTACATTTTCAACCTTATTTTTCTGTGTACTTCCAATGAATATAGATTACCCTTTCTTTAGTCAGCCTTACATTTAAAAAGCTTATGTTTTGCCATAATACAGTAGAATTATTTGTGGTAATGTTACAAGTCTCTAAACTGCATGAACATTACCCTGCTGTTTTATTGTTTTATAATGTAAAAGTAAATGCAAGCTTTAAGAAATGTGCAGTGCTGTCAGGCTCCTTCAGGATTTAAGAAAATTGCCCCAACTATTGAAGAGCTGAAAATAATCTTTTAGGTCGCAAAGAGCAGTTGTTATAATATTGCCTAGCACTTTGCTTTCTTTTTACTCTAACCATGGTGGTGATTTGAGTCAATGCTGAAGAAACTCAGATTTTATTTGATTTCAGCAAACTGCTATTGCCTTATAAGAATTACATATAAAAGAGCATGGTTAAAAATGGGAAGAAAATAGAGGACTCATTCTTAATTCTGCATAAACCTAAACCATAAATCTGTTTCTTGTAATAGTAAAAATTTTGTGGCCCTACTTCTTGCACCAATTTGTGAATTTGATATAATATGCACAAATAGTATGTGTTAATCACAGAACTGTGAAATTATGTTACTCTGCAAGCTCTTCATGAAAATGAAACAAACATACAAACAAAATCTTAAAGCTGTACCATACAGAAAAGTTCTCATGAAGCATTTTGGATTTTTGAAATGTAGGGATGGAGATATTCCTTATGGTTTTAGCCTTTTGTCCTATCTGTTTTAAAAATATTTCCATTTAAATGCAGATTTTGATTTTCCATCTGAGACTAGGTAGAAGCTATTCTATTATACTACTAAGAGAATAATCCACTTTAACACAACATTTCTCCCTAAAGGGATGGTCTTTTCTAGTCATAAGGTATTATTTTTTCTCAGAATGATATTAACATTCATGATGCAGTGATTTTATCTTGATTTGAAAGATGTTTTGTTCTGGCAGTAAAAGGGATTAGAAGAATGTCCTTTGTATCCTGTTGCTAAAAAAACAGCCTCACCTTGCTCAAGACTAAGTATTAGTAATTTTCAAAGTATTTTGGGGTGGATATGTGATTTATATTTTTATAACACAAAATCTTTAAGTTTGGTAGAATGGAAATTACCAGATTCATTTAATTGAATTTTTAAACATTGGGTTGTACAAATATTTATATTTTTTATAGATCAAGTAGCATGTTTGAAAATTTCTAAACCTGTTATAGCATTTTTATTTTTATTTTTTGCTTTCATTGTCTTTATGCTCTGTGAAGAAGCCTTTCGAGTACATAAGGAAAGTTTTAGGGCAACTAGTTATAGCATTCAGTGCAATAGATGTGTTGATTTTGCCTCACCTAAATTTATTAAAACTTTAAGATAAAGAGGGATTACATTAATTAATGGAATGTTTCAGACAGAAGAAGAAAGGCTCTGAAGGCCTCTATGCTATTTGTTGGGCAAAGTCTTGGCGTGCAGTATGTAGCTATCCGAGGCTTAAAGCACGTTGGGACCCTGTGTGGGATGCCAGCGCCATGCCCCTAGGCGGGCTGTCATTCAGCCTCAGATTAATTAACCAGAGGCTGCAGAGCCTCGTGCTTTCAGTCAGCCCATTCTTGAAGCAGAAAATGCAAGGTTTTTAAAACCTTGAACATTCAAAAAAGTTTTTATTTTCTTAACAAAATCAGTGTATAGTGAGAGTTTTTCTGGGAATACTTTTACTTATACATATATATATGTGTATATATGAACATATGTATAATTTTTGTCTCTTTGCACCAATGAGTGATTTGAATGAATTATTTTTTTAAATCTATCCAAAGTATGACACTGATAGCCCCCAATGAGAAGATTTTTCTAGTGCCACTGTACATCTTTAAAACTTACTGATTAATGATTTATTAAATCACATTGGGTAGTGAGCTCTTCATTATGATTAAGACTTAAGGGGTTTCAATAGAGTCAACCTAAAAAAATACATTTATGTATCTGACTGATCACAAACAATATACATTCACATTTTCATTAAGATCATTCTTTTATCTTCAGCAAGGACATTTCCATTCATACATACATAGAAAGTATTTTGAGATGAATGAAGTTTTTTACACTAGAGATTTTGTTTAAACAACACAGTTTTTTAAAAAACTAATATCTGTATATTCATCTTTGAGCGCATTAAATTTGAAATGAGCCTCTTTTCCCTTTTCAATTTAGCTTGTTTTATAATTATATTAAGCATTTTCAATAGCTTATGGATAAAATATTAATAACATTATTTTCTAAATATAGAGCAAGGTCTATATTGATAAGATGTTATTTGTATTAAAGTTAGGAAAGGAAAAATTCACGTTTTCAGTTTGATTTTTAGCAGCATAGAATGCAACTCCCTCTCCAGCCTTGCAACCTTTCTTCCCTGACACTGTCAATTTTTTAGTGTTCTCACTGGAATTTATTTTGTTGTAGTAAATAAAAGACAAGTAATTATTAAACAGATTTTGCTGTTAATTCAGCGTATGATTACCCTTTGCCATAGGTACTTTTAAGGGCTTTTATCCAAAATAAAATTCATTAAAAATGCAATTAGAAAAATCTATTGTTAATGACTGCGTGAGTGACTGGCTCATAATTGGCTCATTACAATAAAAAAGCAACTGTTTAAAAATCTTGACAATGAGATAGAGTACAGAGTGAACACTTCATTGTAAGGCCCTGTGTGAAGGTGAAGCAGAGAAGCATGCAAATCTGAGAGTCCCGTAGAACTTTCTCTTTTACACCAGTACAGTGAGTTCAGGTCATGACCTGCATGGGCTGTCAAAGTGGGAGCCCCTCTTATTTACAGTGTCCCACACTGAAGAGTATAAACGTAGGTAATATATTCCACTTAAGTGCTAGCACTCAGACTCCTCTTTGTTTCCCTTCCCCAGAAATCTTTTCAGTTGACTTAGATTACCAAGTTGTAATCAGGAAATCTTTAGTTCTGTTGGGGCTAAACTAACAAAGACAATATTGTCATACAAGCCATCATTATTACCTGCCCTTTTGTTAATTCAGGAAAGCTTGCAAATAGCTCTTTTTTAAGCTCCAGAATTTTTGTTTAAGCATTCCTAGAGATTTGTTTTTGTTCTCATATTTTGGTGATTTAATATGTGCATTTGGTTTTTTTTTAATTAATTAATTTTAATTCATTTGATTTTTAGTCCATAAATTGCAAGTAAGATGAAAATACAGACTTGGTGATGCAGGAAGCAAAGTAAACTGTACATGATAAGATTTTTACTTAAGTCAGTTCAGTTTTATTTCTCTTTTTGTGTCTTGGGCTTTGACATACTATGCTTTTAATAATGAAGTTGCAATGTCAAACATCAGCTGTTCTTTGTAGAATATAAAATTTTAAAATACTGACAAGTATAAATAAGAACCATCATTAAATCTCTGCTTAGAGTTCCCTCCATAAGGCAAAAATCCTGAGTTCCAACAGTAGTTTAAAGGGCTTCTTTAATGAGCCCTGTATTTCCAAAATGCTCTTCCTGTTGGAGGCTAGAAAAACAGTAAAAGTTTTAAAGACTGCCTACTCCTGCTTTTGTTTAGTCTACAACAGCAATATTAATGTTGCTTTTGTGTTCTGGTGAGTGACTTAGGTGTAATTTTTCATTGTATGTATTAAAAGTTGAATTATTTTGAACTCTGAACTTTAGACCAGCCTATGTGTGAACCTTAGTGTATAAGGAAGTCACTTCAGGATCAGAATCACTCAAGACCACTCATATTGTTAAATGCCATCAGAGACTGTTGATATTAGAATGTACTATAAATTAGGAAAAAACTCAGTGAGATACTCAATAGTTTTTAAAGAAATAAGACACATTAAGTCGACTTCATTGGAGCATAAGTAACTAAACTGCTCTGAGTATTTCATTATTGTTCTGTTTGTGCTACTTTGCATTTCTCTCATCACCTTACTTTGTAACCTTTGTATTTTTTTTCTCTCAGTAGAATTAAAAGGAACTGCCTGCAGAGGAAACTGCTATTTAAAACATAGTGAAAATCACATTGCTTTCTGACTGAATTTTTCTTTAAAGATCTACTTGCAACAGTTTACCTCCTATAAGCAAAAACTATGCCATGGGTTTCTTCCACTTAAGGCTGAGTGAAGCAGCTTCAATCCACCTCACAACTTGTAAGCATTTGGCATGTAAACTGACGCCTCTGTGATTTATAAATGTAATTTAGTAAGCCATTTAATAAATGCCACGGTGTATCATACAAGTGCCAAAATATTTTATTTTATACACTCAGGAGTTAGAGTGGCAAGAAAAACTATTGAGACTAAAACTTCAGTGTTTGGTTCATGTGGGTAGCTTATAATATTTATAATATGATGGTCATTCATAATCAAGTTTTGTGGCTTTTAGATAGGCCTAACATTTCCAACTTCTTTTGCCTTCATGTATTTTTTTATCTCTTAAAGATTGCTTGTGTAAATGGTAGAGTTCTTTGTTCACTGGCACTTCAAGAAAGAGTCTATCCTTGTATTACTATTTGAACAAAGATATTCTCTGCATATTGTTAGGATTTTAGGCATTTTATAGGTAAATAATGATTATGATGTCTTCTATGACATATTCATTTATATTCCTATGTCCAGAGCCCATTGATTTTGAATAGTAAAGAAGAGCTACATCTATTCATTTATCAAATATATTCTGAGCGACTGCTCTGTTCTGGGTACTGGTTACGAATATCAATAAGAGAAAGTTCCAGTTCTCTAAGAACTCATAGTCTACATTACTGATGACAGTACAGTGTTATATTTTGATGATAGAGGGTTTTTTTTTTTAATATTTTGGTAATAAGTAGGAGAGAGAGATTAGCTTTACCTGGGGAAGGTGCAGAAGAGGCAGTTCAGAAAATACAGTAATGATTCATCAAGGGAGAATGAAGAAATGACTTCCCAAGTTGTTCATGGAACATAGAGAAGGTTCTCGATGTGTGTGCAACAGAAGTTCTGTTGTGTTTGCAACAGAAGATGTTCTGTGTGCAGAACATCTGTTCTGTGTGCAACAGGAGATGTGACCGATCATGGTAGACACATCTCAGAGTGTGATGGTTAGAGGATATATATATAAGTAATTACAGAAGCAGAAGTGAGAAGATAATTTTGGAGCAGGTTATGAAGATCTCCCATGTCTTGCTAAAGAGTTTGGAGACCCTATTCTGTAGGTGATGGAGAGTCATTGAAGGTTTGTAAGTTAAAAAGCATATTGGATAGATTTTTATTTTGTAACAGTGCAGAGAAAGCATAGGAGGAAAAGAGATGGAGGCTAGGTCTTTTGATTATGTTGAAATCAAGGTGTTTTAAAATAAAAGGTAATGAAACTAGGGAAAAATTAAAACTGGATAGATTGATGGTAGTGATAATTAGTGTGTAACTAATAAAGTCACATGAGTAAATACGCTTACCCAAGGGATGAAGTGCTGCATAGTGGGAAAGAACCTGGGCTCTGGTACCTGCTTTCCCAGCTATCACTTACTAGCTAGATGACTTTAGGCAGGTCACTTTATGTCTTTGTGTCTCAATTTACTTTCCCATAAAATGGAGATAAATACTGCCTAGCTTATGGAGTTGTGGTGAGGATTGAATGAGTTAATGTAGTGTTAAGTATTATTATTAATATTATCCTTTTATACAGAATTGAGAGTCGTTTTTTTCTCCCCCCATGAAGTGTCTTGATAAGAAAAAAAAATGACTTTTCAGTAGAAGGAATGAGTTTTGTGAGTTGAGAGAGATTGGGATATGTTTATAAGTTAAGAAAAAGAAGTCTGTTGAGAAGTTATTGAAGGTCAAGCAACTGAAAGAGATACAGGAAGATATAGGAGGGTGATGGTGTGAAGAGCACATGTTTGTAGGTTAGCTCTGGACAGAAGGATATAGATATGTTTAGAAAAGAGAAATGGAATGATAATTGACTATCTGTCTGTTGCTATTTTTCTCTGTTATCTTGGAGGCAAGACCATTTACTTCTAGTGGGTGGAGATAATGGAAGTTATTAAGGGATTTGAGGAGAATTTTAAATATATGTAATGCTCCTTTTGGAGAACGGAAAAGGGGACTGAGGATTGCCAAACCACCCAGAGCCATGTGTGGTTAGAAATCAGAAATTTGATAAGGGGACAGTTTTTAAAATTCAACTTCAATTAAATTGAGAAGAATTAGGGATATTTAGTAGGTAAGATCACATTTTAGGAAACAGATTTCTTATTTACTTAAATCTAAGTAATAAATATGTTTAATTATGGAATATATAAATAAAGCATTCCAGAAACCATGGCAGATAGCAATTGCTAAGTAAAAAGTGAGAATGACCTTTCATGCTTCAGAGGGAAGAATGCAATATTAGTATGAATTTAAAATAATGCAGTTGCTCAAAGATTATATCCTTTCAGCAACAAACAACAGATGATGCAGTCATTTTACGATGGGCACTTAACTATGTCAGTGATGAAAGAATCACATATCAGAAAACAATTCTTTTTTTTTTTTTACTTTAAATTTTATTTATTAATTTTTTCCAATTATTTTTATTAGTTGGAGGCTAATTACTTTACAATATTGTAGTGGTTTTTGCCATATATTGACATGAATCAGCCATTCATAGATTCAAACAAATAGTCCTCCCACTCTAGTATTAATAATGATCCTAAATAGAAATAGGTGCCTGGAAGTTCTTATTAAATGAATTAAAAACAAAATGAGGTATCAACATATAAGTTAAATAAATGTCTGCATAACAACATAGTGCTGTAGCTTTTCTGTTTTATGTATAAGTTGCTTCAAAAGTTATTCCAAATAACTATTTTACTTTTTCAAATATTCCTCTTTAAAGGCTATCCTATATTTAATTTATAAAGCAATTTTCTTATTTTTAATGATAGAGAATAATCTTTAAAATGTTGTCACTTAGTTTACATTAATTTATATTAGAAAGGATGAGTAAATATCCCAGTGTCAACTACTTACAGTTCTTTAATTATTGAGAAATCAACAACTTATAGTTTGAGTTCACCGATAAGAAACAAACTGAATGGGCGATTATTTGTTGATAGGACATTGGTTGGAAATAGCAATGTAGAGATTCTAGTGGTATTTTGGTAGCTATTTAATGCTTAATTTTTCTTTTTCTTTTTTAACTTTGAAATGAGGAAAATGTTCAAACATATATAAAAGTAGAGAGAATAACATTATGACTACCCATATAGGTATATCGTGAATTCAGTAATTTTCCACTCATGGACTGTTTCATTTAAGTATACAGATTTATATGATGTCTTGGTGCCAATATATCAATAATTAGCTGTATCTTAATTATAAATATAAAAAACTGTAAAGTAACATTTAAAATTGTTAAATTTCATAAGAAGAGTTTGAAGAAATAAGTTTTTTCTCTAAATGAGCATTTTAAAGCCATTGATTTTATCGTTTTCCAGTTAGGAAAATTAAAGCATAACTTCAGGTTATCAAATGAGAGATTGAAGTAAAGAATATTCGCTGGCTAGGTGTAAGGATTGAATTGACCTTGAAAATGTTACATGCTAAACTTAAATTGGATGAGTTAAGGTCTGGCTTAAGAATGTCTTTGACCCATTCAATAGTCCTTTTTACCTTGATTAAGAAATCTCAGAGAACTATTTTAAAATATAGCTACCCCTAAAAGTATATGAACAGAATTAAAACCAGCATGGCTTCCTACCTTTTCTCCGTGAGATAAATGTAAAAACTTGAGTTTCAGAAGCTTCTTAATGAAGGAAGAAAAGTATGAACAGAGTTTTATTTTAGGGTTGATTTTTCAGGGACACATTTACTTTATGTATTAAAAAACAACGGAACAAACAACTAGACTGACTTTTCCAGTACACAAATCAACTCAATGGTTCCTAAAAGTTTTTCTTTGTGTATAAGAGACTGAGCCTTTGTCTTTCACTAGGAAGCTGAAGAAAAGTTGTAACGTACAACCAACTTTTCTGTGTTTTTTGTCTTTTATGTGAAACATGATGAAAATTTCTAGGAAGAATATTACTTGCTAGAAATTAACCCATGTTAGCAGTTTAGAGAACTAATTGAGTTTTTGACTAAGCTAAATACTCATGCTAATAGGAAGGCTGCTCTGGCATTAATGAGACTCACTTTGTTCAAAACAAGATAAGAGGGCGTGGTTTTCAACAGAAAGTGCTGTAAGTTGCAAGGTCTCAGCAGGTGACTAAGCTTCTAATATTTTTCCATATTTTAGGTTATTATTATGGTTGTTGTTAATTATGTATGGATGGTCAGTTGCTCAGTCGTGTCCAACTCTTTGCCATTCCATGGACTGTAGCCTGCCAGGTTCCTCTGCCCATGGAATTATCCAGGCAAGAATACTGGAGTGGGGTGTCATTTCCTACTCCAACCGATCGTCCCAACCCAGGGATCAAACTCACATCTCTTACGTCTCCTGCTTTGACAAGTGTATTCTTTACCACTAGCACCACCTGGGAAGCCCCTTGTTAACTGTCATTATGGAATTAGGGTAAATATCTTTTGGAAAGAGAATGGGCAATGAGACAGGGGGAAAAAATGGGAGAAATAAGTAGACAGTCTTTTGAATGAAGAAATGCATATCATTCATAATCAAACTAAGTTTGTTTTAGTTAATATTAAAAATTATCATGAAAAGAGAGTACATGTTAAAATATGGTGGCTTACAGTTTATTCCTAATACAAACAAAATGCTGGACAATTTGAGTAGGCATGGTGCCTTGTCTATATTTGGGTACCCCAGTTGTTTGTTAAGTGAATAAGTAAATGCCAATAAGCCAAGCAGTGGGAGTTTAGCCTTCATGTGAACAAGTATGTAGTGAAATAACCAAGACTGCTTACAGAATGATAGGTTGAGTTATTATTTAAATCACAAGGACCCCTAGATCAATATATACTTGTTCATAAAAATAACCCTTGCACTATCATTCTCCTTGATCACCGGATTGCATTGCCAGCAAATGCAGTTCTGAGAAAGGGTAGTGAATATCAAATTAAATTGACTTGGATCATATTGAGCTCTTTGTTAGTATGCTGAAAACATTTGCAAAATGGAGAGCATAGCCATCAGTGATCTGTTCGTTGATTGTAACAATATGATTTGACTCATGGAGAGTATAAGATTCAGGACTGAGAGTAGGAAGTTTCTGATCAAGGGAAAGCCCATCACTGTCTTCCTAGTTTGAGATCCATCAGTATCATATGGAGCGGTTATGATATTGATTATGTTGTGGCATACACTGATACATTCATTATCCTGGAAAATAGAGGACTTACTTAAAGCGTAGGACTGAAATGTTCCTCATATTCATGATAAGGGTGAACCTAGAAAAATATGACAACTTTAAAATTATTAGCTTCACCTCTTATCAACTTCTTGACCTTTTTGCACAAGGGCAAGAAACCACATTATCATCTGTGACCTTGCTGACATTCAGAAGACCGAATGGTTGCTTTAGCAAGCTGATTGTTACTGGTATGTTATTGCAGGAACCTTATTCCTGCTTATATTGACACTGCTGCAGCTCTTGGCAAGGTATTTCCTGAGTTAAATGGGAAGCTCCCCAGCATGACACCTCCTCCTAGGCACACCTGCCAAATACCCAGTGGCCAGAAAGTAATGGAGCAAGAATCTGCTAGACCCACAAACTTGTGATTTCCATTTGCTTCTGTGACTGGTTATTCTTTGATACTTGTGCGCATGCCTGCTAAATCACTTCAGCCAGGTCTGACTCTGTGTGACCCCAGGGACTGTAGCCTGCCAGGTTCATCTGTCCATGGCATTCTCCAGGCAAGAATACTGGAGTGCGTTGCCATTTGCTCCTCCAGGGGATCTTCCCCACCCAGGGATCAAACCCTACATTGGCAGGCAGGTTCTTTACCACTAGTGCCACCTGGGAAGTGTCACCTTTAATACCTAAGTTCAGTAATTGATAAAATGATTTTGGCTATGACAACCATGCTGTTGACATTAAGAGCTATAATCCTTATAGCAGATTCTTCTCTCTTAACTCTTTCCTTTCCTACTTTCCTCCTAAAACACACAGTAGAAAAATTACTATTTCATATCTAAACCTTTTCCCAGATTTCCATGGGCATAGAATAGGGGACAGATATTCCTATATTCTGTGCCATTCTTAAAATTTGAACTAGGTCCAAATTGGGTAGTTGGAACAGAGGTGATATGCACATCAGCATAAAATATATTTGTAACCAAAAAGGTAAGTTAAGTATCATAATCATCAGAAAAAATAACTTGGGTGGGGAAAGAAAGGGAAGGGAGAGAGGAAATGAAGGGTGGGGTGAGAGGGAGGAGGGAAGGAGAGGAGAGCGACCCTGCTTCTCTGTTTAACGCAGGCTCTGTAAGTCCTGCCCTTAGACTGTCTCGTTAGCTTCTGGTCATAGTATCTTCAGAGAAAATTTGTCAAGAGCAAAGGGAATTGGGAAGGAGTATGAGAATAACAAGCTCATTCTTTATTTAGTGTTCTGGAACTGGCAAGAGACAAATTTAGGAAAACAGAAAAGTATAGAGCTTTCTCAGGGAAGAGCAAACTACTAGAACCTGCTACTCTAATTAAGAGGTACAACATTATGGGAATGGTTAAACAAATTATCCCATTAAAAGAGATATTTTGTGCCATAGTATATCCCATTAAATATTCCAATAGGATATTTCAGTGCTAAAGCCTCATACATTAACGCATAAAAATGCATATATTATAACAAGATAGAAAGTTGCATTTACTTTGACATCTATATAAAAACAACTGTACAAATTGAGACTAAAAGTGAGTATAACAGAAATGGAATAGTTTCTACTGCATTAGTTGGACTGCTAGATTGTCATGCTAGACTTGGCATAGTGAAGAAAAAAGTTACAAGTATTAAGAAGTCTCTGTTGTTTGGAATTACATAAAAATCATTAAGGATCAGATGTTATTTACTCCCTCAGTAGGATGGCCCATTCCCATTAACAGTGAAGCATGTACTTCCCACCAGCAGTCATTTTAACTGTATGTCCTGGGAAGTGGGGGAATGTGGGATGAATTAAGGGGAATGAGTAGAAAAGTTCTAAATAACTTGAACTGTATGCTCTGATAACCATGTGATAGCCTGTGCAAAAATCTGTTTCTTATGGCAAACAAGGAATAAAAGGATTCTCTAATTTTCTCCCAAGAGGTGATTTTATCTTTAAAACTGAGAGTAGGGAGGAAGGGTTGAATGAGGGATAGGGTAGAGAGAAACTAGTATTCATGTAAGTTCATGACTTTGCTGTTAAAAATAAGAGAACTCAGACTGAAAGTTTTTTTTTTTTCTTTTTGTATTTTAAACATTTTATCATTCTAGATATATTTGTGACAAGCCTCTCTGTGACCTTACAAACATCCACGAGCATGGTCAGAAAGACATATGAGATAGTATTAAGGCTTTTTAACTTGAGAACTGAATTGAAAGTCACTGAGTCATGTTCGACTCTTTGCAACCCCATGGACTGTATAGTCCATGGAATTCTCCAGGCCAGAATACTGGAGTGGATAGCCTTTCCCTTCTCCAAGGGATCTTCCCAACCCAGGGGTCAAACCCAGGTCTCCGTATTGCAGGTGGATTCTTTACCAGCTGAGCCACCAGGGAAGCCCCATTTTTTTTTTAAGCCCCTCTAAACTCAGGAGAGAGAACGCACTAACTCTTCAACTATGATCCTCCGTGTGTTGGGTTTAAAGAGTCTTGTATCTGCTCAACCTATAGCAAGTAAAAAGGATAGTTTGCAGAGTGATGAACTCATGTTGCATAGGCTTCCTTCTAGTATTGAAAGAAGAACACAGCTCTGTACCAGTCAACAATAGGCCATTTTAACAGATGGCCAGCTTTTGGTCTGTATTCTTCCATTTGTGTGGTATTTGGTGTTTCTAAACTGTTTTATTATTTTTACACTATTGGGTAATGTTAGTAGAATAGTAATTTTTTTTTTACAATACCTTGTACTTTTGAATAAATAGCTTTGGAATGACATTGGATAATGTTAACTGAAGTTTGAAGACAGTCAGTTTTGTGTCTTGGTTTTATTATTTCAAACTATGATTTTGAGTCATCTTTTTCTCTATATCATATTGAGAGTTGATTAAAATTTTCATAGATTGATAGGGTTAGTATTCTTTTTTTCCCTTCCTCCCCACCCTCCCCCCTAGAATATAGAGACTGATTAAAAAAGAGATTTTGAGGTTTTGTTTGTTTTGATTTTACTATCAATAGTTCCCCACGTTATGGAGCTCTGTTTTCTCAACTTCTGACTATGGATATAGTTATGAAAAATTTAGAAGTACCTACCCTTCCCAGTACAAGAAAATTTGCTATATGAAAAAGGAACACATTTTAGAGCATAGAGTTGATTATACCTCAGTTGGAAAACTTTGTATCTTGGTGTCAGTGATGGTTTCCAAAATGTGTAAATGATTATAAATTCACTCCTGAGCAGCAGCAAAAATAAAAACTGCTGTATAAGGGAAGAGTCACTAATATATATTTCTTGATTCCGTACTATTTTATTGTCTGATTGTGTCAAATTTCTTTTCATTCGTTTGTTTAACAAATATTCCTTGAGTACTTACTGTGTGACAGGCCCTGTGCTTACGGCTAGGAGTATAATGGGGAGCATCTGCTTAGCATCTTGTAATTAATGTCTGTGTTAATTACTAAGTAATTACATAAGTAGCTATTAGCATCTATAGATATTAATCAAATAAACCATCTAAAACATAGAATTGCAGCTCTAACAAGTTCTACAAAGGAGAGGTACAAGAGATGTTGAGAAGGAATTTAAACTGGCCAAAGGTTATGAAAGGCTTCCTTGAAGTGAAGTTTGACTGTAAGAAATTTCTCCATCTGAACAGGATCTGATTAAGTGCTGACAAGGAAGAGCATTTGCATTCCACATATGGGCATAAGCAAAGGTCCTTAGCAGGCAGGAGAGCAACCTGGTGAATATTATGAGGCTGAGAGAAAGGTATTACAGCTGCAGGGCTGAGAGTGAATGTTGAGAGTGATATGTGAAGAGACTGAAGTGGGTAGATTTGGGTAGCAGTTATGTGGGTGGTTTTATTTGTGAGTACTCATCAAGCTGTCCACTTTGATACACTCTTCTATATATGCATTCTAATTCAATTAAAGAGTTTGATTAAAATTTAGATTTACTTCAGTGACTATTTTAAGGCTCCAAAGTATATTTTAAGGCTCCAAAGAATATTTTACAGCTCCGAAGTCTATTTTAAGGCAAACAAAAGAGCACCCTAGTGATTCCCTTCCATCCATTCCCATTCACCACTCTGTCTTCACTAAAGGTAGCCATTACCCTGGCTTCAGTCACCATGGGTTATTTTTGTCTATTGTTAAACATGAAATGATTAGAATCACAGTATTTGTGAGTTTATATCTGGCTTCTGTTGACTCCTTTTATGTCTGTGAGATACTTCTGTGTTTGCGCAGAGCAGTAACTTGTGCACTTTATTGCAGCATAGTAACCCAGTTTATAAAAATACTGTATTTTGTTTATTCATTCTGTTTATGGATGGTCATTTGGGCACTTCCCAGTTTGGGGCTATTACAGAAAATGCTGCTATGACTATTTTGTATATATCTTTTGGTGTGCTTGTAGACTCATTTCTATTAGAAATCTATATTGGAATCATATTGCTAGGCTATAGGGTATGCATATGTTCAACTTTAGTAAATATTACTATATAGTTTTCCAGAATGTGGAAATTGTGACAATTTATACTCCCACCAGTAATGTATGAGAGGTCCAGTTGCTCTATGTCTTTGTCAGCACATGGCATTACCACTTTAAAAAATGTTAGTCATTCTGGTGGCATACAATGTTATGCATTATGATTTTAATTTGCATTTCTCTGCTGAGGTTGAAAATTTTTATATGTTTTTTCTGCCCATTTTGATATTCTTTTTTGGGTAGTGCCCAGCCAAGTCTGTTCACAACTTTTCTATTTGATTCTCTCTCTCTCATATTAATTTAGGAGTTCTTTATGTTTCTGATATAAGTCTTTTGTCAGATAGAGGTTTTATAATACAAATATCTTTTATTCTGTGGTAGAAATATGTCTTCTACTCTGCTGCTTAAAAAATTCAGATTATCAGTTTTTCTTTTATGATTAGATAAGGTATTTCTGTGGGCTTCCGAGATGGTGCTAGTGGTAAAGAACCTGCCTGCCAATTCAGGAGATGTGAGATGCAGGTTTGATCCCTGGGTAGGGAAGCCCCCCTGGAAGAGGAAATGGCAACCCACTCCAGTTTTCTTGCCTGGAGAATCCTATGGACAGAGGAGCCTCACAGGCTATGGTCCATAGGGTCGCAAAGAGTTGGACACAACTGAAAATGACTTAGCACACATACAAGGCATCTCTATACCTTGTTAATGGAATCTTTACCTACGCAAAAGTCAAAAAAGTATTCTCCTATACAGTCTTTTAGAAGCTATTGTTTACTTACACATTTAGATGTACACTTGAACTTGATTTGAGTATGATGTGAGCTAGAAGTAAAGATTCATTTTTGTTGTTGTTCCAAATGGATATCCATTTGTCCCAGTATTGTGTTTTGAAAAGACTTCACTATACCACATTGTCATCTTTGACATAAAATAAGTGACCTTATATATGTGTATCTGTTTCTGAATTCTCTATTCTATTGGTTCATTTGTTTCTTTTTATGCCATTAGAACACTTTTTAAATTATTGCAAGTTTATACTAATTCTTATATCTGGTAGTGTAATTTCTCCAACGTTTTTTCTTTTTAAAAAGTATTATGACTATTTTTCAGCTATTTTAGATATCAAGTTGCCAGTTTCTACAAAAATAATCTGGAAGTCTTAAAATTATCTATATATTTTTGACTGTGCTGGGTCTTCATTGCTACTTGGGCTTTTCTCTAGTTTTGGTAAGCGGGGGCTACTCTTTTGCTATGCATGGGCTTCTCATTGGGGTGGCTTCTCTTGTTGTGAAGCACAGGCTCTAGGCTCAGTAGTTGCAGCTTGGGGACTCTGGAGTGCAGGCTCAGTGGTTGTGACCCATAGGCTTAGTTGCCCTGTGGTATGTGGGATCCTCATGGACCAGGGATTGAACCTGTGTCCACTGCATTAGCAGATGGATTCTTAACCACTAGACCACCAAGGGAGTCCTCTGCTGGGATTCTGATTGGGATTATACTGAATCTCTGGAAGAGGAAAATGGCAACCCACTCCAGTATTCTTGCCTGGGGAATTTCATGTACAGAGGAGCCTGGCAGGCTACATTCCATGGGGTCACAAAAGAATCAGACATAACTTAGCAAGTAAACAATACTGAATCTGTAAATTAATTTGAAGAGATCTGGCATCAATACTGCATTAACACTACATTAATTAATGTGAGTGTAGTATTAATATATTCCTCCATATATTTGAGTCTTCTTTAATTCCTCTTAATGTTTTAAAGTTTTCTGTGTAGAAGTCATTTGCATATCCTTTTAGATTTTTGTTTGAGTATTTCTGATGCTAGAGCCAATGTGTCATTAGTTTGTTAGGGCTGCCACAACAAAGTACCACAGAGTCAGTGGCTTACACGATAGAAATTTATTTCCTCACACTTTAGAGGCTAGAAGTCCAAGATCCAGGTGTCAGTATGATTGGTGTCATTCTGAGGTTCTTAACTTACAGATGACCTTATCCCTATGTCTTCATATGGTCTTCCCTGTGTCTGTGTGTATATCTGTGAGCTAATATAAGGTATAGAACACCTACTCTTCTTATAAAGACATAGTCATAGTGGAGTAAGGCCCCCCGTGTAACCTGATTTTACCATATTCTTTAAAGGACTCATGTCCAAATACTGTCACATTCTAAGGTACTGGGATTTAGAACGTCAGTATATGGATTTTGTGGAGACAGAATTCAGCCCATAACACAATGGTGTCATATTGTTTGTTGTTGACTTACAGACATACAATTTTAATTTTGAATATTGACCTTGTATTTATATAGTGATCTTGTTAAACTCACTTATTAATCTAATAGTGTTTCTGTTAACTGTTTTGGATTTTGTACATAATTACATCACCTGTGAATAATGGCAGTTTTATTCCTGATCTGAGTGAAAGCCTTTAGTATTTCACCATTAAGAAGAAACTTGCTATGGGCTTTTTGTAAACACTTTTATCAAATCACGGTAGCTTTCTTTCTGTTGCTGCTGTGTTTGTTTATTTTTTTTTGCTTTGTTTGTTTGTTTTAATCATGAACTGAGTTTGAAACTCTTAGACTATATGAAATTGTTATAATGGAGACAAGTTGGTTGAATATACTGGTGGATAATTTTTGATATGAAGAATGATGGAAAAGAGAAATTTCTTGTCCAAAATATGAAGTTTTATTGAAAAAGTTAAAAATTCAGCCATCTAATATTTCTAAAGATTCAGATATTTATAATCATCAGCACTTGAATATTCTAACATGATTTTTTTTTTAATTCTTGCCAACTAATGTTGTTATTCAGTGTATTTTCTGTTAATAATGGAAATAACTGCTCTAGTTTCTTTGCTTTGGTATTTGGAGTTTGGTGCTCCAAAACAGTGAGTGTGTGCAAAAGTTAAATTGTGCATTGCACAAATAGCTTTCATTTTGCAGATATCTGGAAATCATTAAAAAGTATGCTATTCAGAAACAGATGGATGACAAAAAATAGTCATGATGTTAATGCTAATATTAATAGTAATTATTAGTAATAATAGCTAAAGATAATAATAATAAGTAAAGGTAATATTTTTTGAGCAATTAAAGATTTCTTACTTTTGATCAGACACTGTTTTAAGTTATTTAACTCTCATGCAACAATTTCATCCTTCCTTTTTACTATTAAGGAGACTGAGGCACAGAAAGATAAGGAACTTTCTCCAGGCCACAAAGCTAATAAATGATGGAATCATGATTTGAACCCAGGCAATTGGCTCCAAAGCTTTCTTTTGAAGTCTGTGTTATGTTAGGCTGATATAGAAATCTTTAATTTTTAAAATAGAATCTTAAAATAGATGGGTAGTCATACAGTTTAATCTCAGGCTCAAAAAATACAGCAGAAGCAACAAAAATGTAATTCAGATATCTCACCTGAAATACAAGAGGTCTCCACATTATGGCTTCATTAATTGTCCCTGTGTGTGTACTGAGTACATAGTTCCTCTCTCACCTGTTACTATTAAACCATTTGTCTAATTCTCTGCCTAATACTCTGCTTCCTAAGCCAAATGACTTCACACATTTTATTTTGACTGCAGGTGAGAGAATGTTGGAAGATCAGCATGACTATACTACTCTTGAATAAAGAACTTAGAAGTTAGTGGTCTTCCTGAGGTAGGAAGTAGACCCATGTTAAGGATTACACTCAGAATCAGATAAAAGTAGTTTGTACATTAGGATCTATTTGTAAAGTTCTGTCTTATATATAGTAAACCAAAATAGTGGAATTTATTATTCATTTCTTTCTATACCTTTGCCTGATGTTTAAGCATTGTGGTTACAAGCCCAATCTCTGGAGCCAAACTGCACTAGTAATTATATGTTCTTCAACAAGTTCCTTAATCCCTCTGTACGTCAGTTTTCTTGTTAGTAAAATAAAAAATAGAGGAACATACCTTATGAAGTTATAATGAAGATTGAATAAGATAATACATGTAAACCCTTAGCAGAGAGCATGCACTTATTTAACACCTCACTGATTGTTAGCAATACTCTCAGCCTTGAAAATTTCAGTTAGTGGAGGCCAGGAGAGATAAGGCTTACCAAGAAAAATGTTTCTGAATCTTAGGAAATCTTATTCCGATAGATTGCTATTATTGATAAAGGGGGAGGGAAATTTGGTGGATTACTATCTAGCATCCACATGACAGACAGTTTTCAATTTTTAGTTGATAAATAATATTCTCATGTCTGAATGAAAAACTTGAATAACATAATAGGTAAATTTAATTATCTCCCTTCATTGGCCTCATGTTTGATGTTGACCATGCAGTTGAAAGGATTAATTAAAAATGCTGTGGAGAAAGTGATTATAGGAACTTGAAAGAAGATATTTTAGGACATTAATTTCAGTAACAGTTTACTTTGTGGAAAAATTTTCTTTATCTACAAATTCAGTAATTTTACTTTTGACCTCACAAGGTAGTCAGCTCACTTTATGGCATTCTTGTTTACTCTGTGCCAGGCACTGTGTATAATATCCATTAGTCTTTTCTTCCCTAAGGGAATAGCCTTTTATCTCTCTCCACTCTTCCATTCTTTAATAAATATATGTGTGTGTATATATATGCACACATATATGTATCTTTAAATTCCCAAAACAAGCTGAGATGGCACAGTGTATTTAAGCAATGTGGATTTCATCAGACATCACATTCTTCCAGATATGTTTTCCAAATGGAAAGATGGTTCAACATTTTCTATTATTATTTTAGATGAAATGTTCTGCAATATGTTGTTGACATTGTACTGAAGTAAATACTGTATGCTCCAGTCTTTCAGGGACCCTCATGGAAATGAGATGCGTGTCCCAGGAGGCTATCTCAGAAAAGAAAAATTCTAAATAAAATGGAATGAATGAAGAGACACACAAGAATGTGTTATAAGAAAATATTCTTTTGTATAATCCTGGACCTAAAGAAAATGAAATGTTGGCACAACAGATTGCTATCATTATATGACTCTATGTGGTCACATACTCATAATAATTTGTGATTTTTTTTCCTTTTCTAGTCAAATAGACTGAAGGTACTTTGTTTTACAGTGATGGAGCATAGTTCATTTATTAACAATATTCCACATTTACTTGATCCACTACAAATCTGTCTTTATAACTGACAATTCAGGCTGCCTTCTTTTCTGGTTTTGGGGGATATGTTTTTCTTTAAGAGGGACTAAATGGGAGCCAAAGAAATCTCAGACTTTACTTAGTGAAGTGCAAATTAACCCAGGAATTGAGGTGCAGTTGAAAAAGGGCCAGTGATCCTAGAGTAGTTTTAGACAGATACAGAGATAAATGTTCAGTCTTCTTTTAGCCTTGGGTGTTCTTTAAGTTCAGGTGCCCCTTCTGCATGAAGAACATTCACTTCAGGTCTTACAAAACAAGTTTTTGATTTTTGTTCTTGTCCAAAAGTTTATTGATTACATATTTAAACTGTTCACAATTCAAACCTTTCTCCTGTCATCAGGGCATTTACTGCTACACAAACACCTCATGATGTCCATGCTAATTCCTTTCCTAAGGAGAACCTATGGTCTCTTTTCTGTTATGCATGGTTACCGAGTTGATTATGATATATTTAAATTTCCATCTGGTATTTTCTTTAATCGAACACTAGGGCTTATACATTTTCAGTTGTTGTTGTTCGGTTGCTCAGTCATGTCCAACTCTTTATGACCCCATGGACTGCAGCATGTCAGGCTTCCTTGTCCTTTGCTCTCTCCTGGAGTTTGCTCAAACTCATGTCCATTGAGCAGATGATGCCATCCAACCATCTCATCCTCTGTCGCCCGCTTCTCCTCTTTCGCTCAGTCCTTCTCAGCATCTGTGTCTTTTCTAGTGAGTTGGCTTTTTGCATTAGGTAGCCCTAGTATTGAAACTTCAGCTTCAGCATCAGTCCATCCAGTGAATATTCAGGTTTGATTTCCTTTAGGATTGACTGATTTGATTTCCATGCTGTCCAAGGGACCCTCAAGAATCTTCTCCAGCACCTCAGTTCTTTGGCACTCAACTCTCACACCCATGCATGACTACTGGAAAAACCATAGTTTTGACTATATGGACCTTTGTCAGCAAAGTGATGTCTCTACTTTTTAATATGCTGTCTAGGTTTGCATAGCTTTTCTTCAAAGGAGCAAATTGTCTTTTAATTTTTAGCTGCATTTTCAGTAGTTTTGTCTAATTGTTTACCAAAAATGGTTTATTGCTTTCTGCTGCTTTTTAAAAGTAATCATTATTAGGTTTTTAATTCAGAAAAAATATTTAAAAACATCTTGTAATCTTGTACCCAGATAACTTATGCTAATATTTGAAAAAATAGTGCATTATTAGACTAATAAAATTGCACATGAAAGTATATAACTTGTCTTCCATCCCCACAAAGCAAAACATTTAATAGATTTTATATATTGTACCAGGAAAAATTATTTTTATATTTAATGTTTTCTTGTGTAAACAGAAAGGATCTTATTCTATGTACACTATGATATGAACATAAGAAAGATATAGGCCCTTTTCTTGTAGAAGTTTGGTGAGTATGTTTTGGTTGTAATTCTAATTACTATTAATTAATATGTGTCATATTCTTTTTATGATGTATTAGCTGGATCTCTTTTAAGCTAGAAAAAATATGTTAGAAACAGAAGGGAACCTCATGAAACTAGAGCAAAGGATTCAAGTACTTTAAAAACTTATCTATTACTTCTGCTTCTCTTTAAGCATCCACTCTGTTTTCTCTAAAAAGACAGGTTTTCTCAGATCCCCAGATTATGTAGTAGAAAACATGGATGCTCATAGTTTTCAAGGTTATAGCTCTTATTTTTAAGAATCTGTCTTAGCCTGATTTTAAAATCTGTTAGTTTCAATTTCAGATTTCTGAGGAGACTGTTGCCCAGCTTGGAATACCCACTTTAGACCAATTAATTATTGCCTTAGGGACCAAATCATTTTGTGAAAAATAGTTGTGGTTACCACATGAGTGATGGGTGGACATTTTCCTCAAAAGAGATGCTAGACAGACAACAAAATATGTATTTACTGTATTCACTGAAATGACCAGGTGCTAGGTGATTTTTATAGCTTTCTATAGCTTTCTGTCCACAAAGTTGCAGTATCAGTCTTGTATTTTTAGGAAATTTAGAAAAATTCAAAGTCTCATTATTTCTGAATTAAATGTCTATGGCCCTCAAGGCCAGATTTCTAAATGCCATTTGCCTGATTATAATTTCCTTTCCTCATCATTTTTATCTCTTTCATAACCCATAGAACTTTATTTTACATAATTTATAGTTTGTTCCTTTTTTGTTCCTTTCAAACTAATATTTAACTACTTTAACTAGTGATTAGTGTTCTGCTAAACTCCAAAACCATTTGGGGAGGGATAGTGGGTACTAGGAAGGGCTCTGGACTCACAAGCAGAGGTCTGGGTATGAGTTGTGAATTTCTCTCCTACTTGTCATATTATTGTAATCTAAAAACAGCAATACTATAAGCTGTCGATTTCATTACAGGCTAGTTGTGAGAAGGGTCAGACAAAATAATATATATGAAATTGCTTCATAAATTCAGAAATATTCTACCCAAACAGTTATTGGACATTTGATTTTGACAGAGGGAAAGAAAAGGAAATCTTGCCCCACCAACTGATCGAGACTGATGAAGACATGTGTTTTGTGAGAAGAACAAAAGAGAGTTGAAAACGACAGCTGGCTACATTTATGATTTGTATAAATGAGAAATTACATTAGCTATTAAAGATTGCTTACATCTAAGAATAACCCATGCTGATCTTTGGAGCAGAGAGTGAACCATAGAATAAACTTGTCTTTGTAATGACCTGATCATGTAATGGGGTTAACAAAGGAGATCAAGACCATTTAGTTATTTTGACATAATAACATATCCTGACACGCAGATTGTATAATAATGATTTAAACATTATTAAGACAACACATATCAATACAAAAAATCTTAATCCCCTTCTCCAAGAATTCCTTATGCTGAACTTCTGATGTGTTCCCCATGTGCTGTTCAATCCCCAGTCTCCCCCCTACACCCATGGAGCTTTTTGGCTCTACTAGTTACTAGCTATATGACCTTGGACAGCTTATCTAACTCCATGTGCCTTAGTTTTTTCATCTGAAGATATAGTAATACCTACTACAAAGGATTGTTGTGAAAACTAAATTACACTAATAGATGTTAAATGTTTAGAACAGTGTCTAGTTTGGAGAAGGGCATGGCAACCCACTCCAGTATTCTTGGCTGGAGAGCCCCATGGACAGAGGAGCCAGGTGGGCTACAGTCTATAGCATTGCAAAGTCAGACATGACTGAAGTGATTTAGCATGCATGCTGGTGTTTGAGAAGTAGTCAAAAAATGTTAAATTAGTCATTTTACTGTTTTTTCACTTAATGACATTTTCATTATTTTGCTACTTTGTAGAAACTTCTGTGCTCAGTCGCTCAATTGTGTCCAGCTCTTTGTGACCCAGTGGACTATAGCCCTCCAGGCTCCTCTGTCCATGGGATTTCAGGCAGGAATACTGGAGTGGGTTGTCATTTCCTCCTCCAGGAGATCTTACTGATCTAGGGATCAAACCACGTATCCTGTGTCTCCTGCCCTGCAGGCAGATTCTTTACCTGCTGAGCCATCAGGGAAGCCACAGAAACATCTGAAATTTTGTTAAACATAAGAAACATTTACTTGAATTTAGTTTCTGAAAATGATACTTTCTCTTCTTGAACTTTTTATTAGGTAAAATTTCAAACATACACAAAAGTACAAGGAATATATAACTAACCCAATTACCCATCTCCTATTGGGTTTGGCAGCCTCTAAGATCATCCTTAATGATCTTTGTTTTCTGGTGTTCCTGACCCTTTGTAATCTTCTCCTTTTGCATGTAGCCTGGACCTAGTGACTTACTTTTACCAACAGAATACAGCAAAAGTGATAGGATGTTACTCCAAGAGGAGGTTACAAAGAGACTGTTATTTTATGTCCTTCCTTTCCTGCTCTCCTGCTCATTCACTCTGAGAGAATGTTGGCTGCGGTGTCTGAGCTGCCCCATGAAGGTTCACTTCAGTTCAGTCGCTCAGTCATGTCCGACTTTGCGACCCCGTGAATCGCAGCACGCCAGGCCTCCCTGTCCATCACCAACTCCGGGAGATTACCCAAACTCATGTCCATCGAGTCAGTGATGCCATCCAGCCTCTGTCGTCCCTTTCTCCTTCTGCCCCCAATCCCTCCCAGCATCAGGGTCTTTTCCAATGAGTCAGCTCTTCTCATGAGGTGGCCAAAGTATTGGAGTTTCAGCTTCAGCATCAGTCCTTCCAGTGAACACCCAGGACTGAGCCTGGTAGGCTGCGGTCCATGGGGTCACTAAGAGTCGGACACGACTGAGCGCCTTCACTTTCACTTTTCACTTTCATGCATTGGAGAAGGAAATGGCAACCCACTCCAGTGTTCTTGCCTGGAGAATTCCAAGGACAGGGGAGCCTGGTGGGCTGACGTCTATGGGGTCGCACAGGGTCGGACACGACTGAAGTGACTTAGCAGCAGCAGCAGCTCTTTTTTTTTTTTTTTGCAGCAGAAGTGATATTCTTTATTTCTTTTTTTTTAGTTGGAGGCTAATTACTTCAACAGATCACCAGCCCAGGTGGGATGCATGAGACAAGTGCTCGGGCCTGGTGCACTGGGAAGACCCAGAGGAATCGGGTGGAGAGGGAGGTGGGAGGGGGGATCGGGATGGGGAATACGTGTAACTCTATGGCTGATTCATATCAATGTATGACAAAACCCACTGAAATGTTGTGGAGCAGCTCTCTCTTATGTCCTATCCACATAGGCTTACTATTGTCAGGAATGTGTAGCTTGGACCGTCTCTGGTGTATCTTACATATATGTGTGTAGAATTTACTAATTTGTTCTTGCTGCTTCATTTTCTGGGTCTCACTGTTAAATATCTGGCTGGTCTAAAGGTCCATTGCTTAATCCAACCAGGGTTGTAACCTCAGGCCATGAGTCACTGGTCTTCTCACTTCATTTGTCAGGGAGATCAGTTACGGAGAATGCTACTGGGTGTGGCATTGTTAGTAACAACTGACATTGAGAGACAATGAGACATTTTTCCATTTCTCATTCCAAATCGAGTCAGCCTCCTCTAGCAATAAAACTGCTGTTTTTCACAGCTTCCCCTGCCTTGATATGAGAGCCGCTCCAGGCAAGAATGCCACAGACTCCCAAAGTTCAGTAGTTTTTCATGTATAACCACTTCTTAATTTAGTATATACCTTTGATCAATTTCCAGAGCCCTGAGATAGTTGTTTCTGACAGTTTGTCAAGAAACTGTTTATGGACAGGATTTGCTGGTAGTAAAATCACCATGCCTTATTTTCTCTTTTTGAAACTTGTTGTTGTTGTTTTCCTTTTCCAAAATTTTAAACATTTAGAAAGAAGGTAAAGTAATATAAAGTAATAAATATGCTGGTACCTAGTAGAGACTTCAACAACAATTAAACCATAACCTATCTTGTTTCATGTATACACCCACTTACCTCCCTCCATTATTATTTTAAAGCAAACACCTGATATCATGTATCATTCACAGATATTTTAACATCTATCTCTAAGAGATAAGATTTTCTTTTTAAGTATAATGGTATACCATAATCACAGATTAAAATAATTCATAGTAATTTCTTAACTTATTGTACATACCAGTCAGTGTTCAAATTCTCAATTGTTTCATAATGTCTTACATTGTCTGTTTTGTTTTGTTTAAATCAGGATCCAAGTAAGTTTTACGGATTGTAATTGGCTGGCATATCTTTTAAGTCCCTTGTACATAATCTAAGTTTTGTCTCTCTTTAAACTTCTTCATTGAATAAACTAGGTCACTTGTCCAGTAGGGTTTACCACAGACTGACAAAAACCCCACAGTGTAGTGAAGTATATTTCTTTGTTCTCTAATTTCCTCCCAATTCATCATTGAATCTAAAGCTTTGCTGTCTCGTTTGATAGCTGTGAGATACATGTCATTAAATAAATTTAAATTTTAATTAATTAAAGCTAAGTAAAATTTAAAATTACTACCTCAGTGTCAGTAGCCACATTTCAGATGCTCAGTAGCCACAGGTGGGTCATAGTCTCCATATTGGATGGTACAGATAGAACATTTCCATCACTGCTGGAAGCTCAATGGAAATCACTAATCTAGAAGTTTCATTAAATTCAGGTTTGAATTTTCTTTTTAAGACTACTTCACAAATTATTTTATGTTCTTCCAATAGGAGGCATAACATCTAATTCTCATTTTTATGATGTTAGCAGCTGCCAATGATAGTTTCGTAGATTTATTATTTAAAAGGAGGTTGCAAAATGGTGATATTAATGATTCTACTAAAAAAAAAAAGGTTCTATTGTTCGTGCTTCATTCATTAGTTGGAACAGTCTATTGAAAAGAGACTTCTCTTCACCTTTATTTGGTTACTTAGCAGCTACCTAAGGCTTCTCTGGTGGTTCAGTGGTAAAGTATCCGCCTCCAGTGCAGGGGACGCAAGAGACTCAGGCTTGATCGCTGGATCAAGACGATCCCCTCGACTAGAAAATGGCAACCTGCTCCAGTGTTCTTGCCTGGAAAATTCCATGGACAAAGGAGCCTGGTGGGCTACAGTCCACGGGTTACAAAGAGTCGGACATGACTGTGTGACTGAGCACACATGGCAGCTGCCCAGTAGTATATAAGAAAGACAGGACAAATTGTTAACTCTTAACTTACTTGAAAATAATATTTTCTTAAAGATAATACCCAACCTAAATATAAGGTGATTTAATTTCTCTTGTTAAATTATTTTAATGGAATTCTTAGGTTAAATATTAGCATCCTATATATAAAATATTATAATGCTTGTTTGAAACATTTTATTTAAGAATAAAAACATAAAACTACTACAGGTTTTACAGGCATTCTGTGCAAAGCCCCACAGTTGTGTGTGACACTTTTGTGATTGGTGTTGGATAGAAGCTTACATAGCTTTTAGACTTAATTTGTTGTGGTTGTTCACTGTCACCTCATCACTGCAAAATAATTTTTGTGTATTAAGTTTTGGGAAACTTGTTTATATCAAATTCAGTTTTGACATGACATAAATATAAGTCATCCTCAGATCTGTAATGGAGGTCATCCTTATATATAGGATTTCCTGAAGGAAATGTCTACAGCCAAATGCTGTGTAAGTATTTGAGCTTTTCAAGTAAAGAAACCACAAAATTCATAGGTATTTCACAGAGAAAAGCATCTACCTAATCTTATCATTTCTTTAGCTAATATTATTATGAAGTTTTTTGATTGACTTGAACTCATCTCAGAAGCAAAATTGGATTGTTACTATAATTTTTTTAATTCAAGATTAATTTTTATTTTGCTTTCATAAAAGTTAATGTGTCATATTTATATCTTACATATTTACCTCAAGTTTATATCAATAATCACACATCCAAATAAATTTTATTATTAGAGTAATTTTTTAAAGAGTAACATTTTCACTGTTCAGGAAAATACATTTGAAAGTATAGAAAATAGTATTTAGGACAGTAATAAATGCATTATTTTAATAAATGACATTATTATAATTTTCCTTGCAGTTAACTTTTTGAGGATGAACCCAGTGTTATAATTATAGTCTCAACTAAAACTTTGGATAATTTTCTTTTCAATTAGAATTTTTAATACATATGAATCATTATGCTTTTTATTTAAACAAGCTGTTAAGTAATACTCTCGTGTGGATTTGAAGTTGTGGAGCATTCAGAAGGACAGTGTTGTGACCGTTAAAGTGAGACATCCAGAGGTCAGGGAACATGCATCAATAAACTGTAATATGAGAGGAAACCAAAAAGCCCTGGGAATTGCTGGAAGCTGCTAAACTAAGTCACCTCTTGGTGACTGGTTTGAATTTCATCCTGTAACCCTAAGATAATTTTTCAGCTGCTCTGTGGTGAACTTCAAAATGTGTAGACATCTTGGAGAAGCTTTAACCTGGTTATAACCAATGTTAGTCCTTGATGGATGCCCATCATCCATGTGTTTCCTGAAAGGTATATATTGCTGCATGTAGCAGTTAGGAAAGCAGAACCATTTCCTCTGCACTTCAGGTAATTCTTGACAAAAACAGTGATTTCAGAGGGTCTGTATTAAGCTTTTTTAATGTATTGAGAAATACATTTTATTTCTGTTACATTGATCCTCTATCCATATTGTATATAATATTGGGCCTCTGATACTTAGCAGCTTATATTTGTGTAGAATCAGCTCAGTTCTCATCCTGTCAATGGTCTACTTAACTGAAAAGTTGAATTTGATGAAAAGAATATGAGAATCTTGTTGATGTTGATTATATTATCTGATCATAGTAGAAGAGAGATGATGGAATATTAATTTGAAATTTTCCTTGTCAGAGGGTTTGGGACTCTTGCTCTGATTTATAAATGGATTTTTCATAACGACTGCCTATTATGTCTTTTGAAGATAATTTTCCGTTCTTTTCAGATTTAGTTTCTTCTTGCATTTGTTACTGATATATCCGTTTATAAGATAGCCCTCTTCTCTAGTTAAAGCAATCTTAATTAGGAATCTGAGAATGCTTTGAAAATCATAATATGCTCTGAAAGTTTAAAGGTTTGCCATAATTGTAGGAGCTTTTAAATTCTCTTATTAATAATCAGGCCCTGATGATATGTATTATTTTAATTGGTAATATTGCAAATGACTGTTGGTGCTCGTTGTTACAGGTTAAAAATTGTCTGATTTTTTTTTTCCACTAAGACACTGGGGAAGCCCCCCTCCTTAATTAATTTAGGATCTTGCTGTAGTTTAATATACCTTAGATTTTTAAAAAATTGGTGAAATGATATCATTTTAATGAATTGTGTGAATGAATGATCTGGAATTCATATACACCTTCCCTTAACCATTAAATATTTGGTCTACTTGGTGTAATTCAAGTTTCCTAGGAGTAGTATTGATGATAATAAGCACTTTTTCAATAAAATCTCTCAGAATCTAGTTTTAAGAATTCCATTTCCCTAATCCACTGCATATTTTTACTACCTTTATGTGGTTTTGTTTATATTTAAAAGTTTGCACACATGTTTTTGTGTGTGTGTGTGTGTGTGTGTGTGTGTGTGTGTGTGTGTGTATAGATAAAATACCCCTGGTCTTTTCTCTAAATTTTTTTTTTTTCTTAAAAAATTTAGAGGTAATTCGAATGTTGACTATAACATTTCTTCCCAGACAGACATTGTTACAATGGTAAGCAGTTCTGTTTACTTATAGGCTTATCAGTAACCTTTACACATAATGTGATATTGTCTGAATGTCTTATTTTGTTCAGCTTTCCCTGGCACTGATGAAGCCTGAGGCTGCTATTGCTTTCAGTTACTGATAATTTTTTATCTGACTAACTGACACATTTAGTTGAAATCAGACGCAGCCCTTGGGCTGGGCATGGATTTAATTTAAAAAGTATCAAAGGTTTGCTCTGTGTGCTATTTAATCACCATGTTTATCAGGCAAAGAGAAATTACGGGAAGGACCATAGGGAGAGGGTTATCTTAAGGAGCAGTAGCTTGGGAAATTGATGATAGCTACAAGGTAATTTACTGCTAACTTTTACATTCATTAATACAACATTTCCCGCTAATAATTACAGTGCATGTAATATACTAATTAAATTGAAAGCATTATCACTAATTTTCTTTTTGCTGAACCCTAAGATGGCTAGATAAGAAGTGAGAATGTGAAATTGAAGAAAACCCATGTAGTCACACACTAATTTAAACAATTGGTTAGTTGGCCAGTTAAAACATTTTGGATATAGACAGTGAAACTACTATGGATGTTCAGAAAACTCATTTTAGGCTGTGACAAGAAAATGAAATTTCTAAATGAATGAAATCATTATGTACTGTAAGTTTATAAAATATTGCACTGGTCTAACCTGTAAAAGTAATACATTACCAGGAACTAAATGCATCACTACCATCCATGTGTATGATGGCACTACTCTAATGAATGAATATGCTGGATTGATGGAATACCCTAATGGTATTGAGCTTTTGCAGTTCCTTTGTTTGTTATATAGCTCTTAACACTTCATAAAATGATTCATTTTTTTACTTGGAAAAATATTACATAATATATAACAAAGTACAGTAACTCCATGTTAATATTTGAGAAAATTTACCCCCCACCTAAATATCCCTTAACAAAACAAAACAAAAAAACTAAAAAAAGATTTAAAATTTTATGTAATTCAGACAATAAATGTTATACTTGGATATATAGTTGTTGTATAATTGTACATTTTAATCTAACAGTAAGCCTCCAGGGTTTTTCCCCACTTTCATTAATGATATGCATAGGGTATAATAAAAATGAAAATAGCCTAATCCTTTCAGCTTGTATGAAAAATAAAACCTATAGGTAAGAAGTCTTTGTAGATATAATATTGTGCTACCTCTAAATGTTTTTTGTCACAAATCTCAAATGTATTTGTTTTTGTTTGGTTTGGTTTGGTTTGGTTTTTGAGAGTCTCATGTTGTGATTGTTTTTATTACAGAAAAGTTTAGAAGTGTTGTTTCCATAGAATGAAAATGTTATAAAAAATGAAAAGCTTTGTTAACTCTAAATCTGCATAGTCTTTTGCTACCTATATTTCCTAGATTATTTTTCTTAACATTTAATATTAACTATTCTATAGTGAATACTCTGAAGGCTAAATAATGTATCAGGATTTCTCTATAATATACATTGTTACTAGTAAGTGGAACTCAATCTAAAGTCAGTCTCTCTTGTACCTGGTCAATCACAGGACCTTGTTTTAAAGAAGTTTCACCTCTAAGTAATACCTTAGGGAAGAACTTGACGACTTTATAATTACAGAGCTTTGTTTAATTTTTATTTTATGTTGGGATATGGTTAATTTACAGTGTTGTGTTGGTTTCAAGTTTACAGCAGAGTGATTGTTATGCATGTACATATATCCATTCTTTTTCAGATCTTTTCCCATATGTTATTACAGAATATAGAATAGAGTTTCCTGTGCTATACAGTAGGTCCTTGTTCATTATCTATTTTATAGGTAGTACTGTGTATATATTAATTTCAAACTCCTAATTTATCCCTCCCTCCACATTTCACCTTTGATAACCATAGATTTGTTTTCAAAGTCTGTGAAGTCTGTCTCTGTTCTGTAAGTTCATTTGTATCATTTTAGATTCCACATATAAGTTATATCATATGATATTTGTCTTCCTCTGACTTACTTCACTTAATATAATAATTTCTAGGTCTATCCATGTTGCTGCAGATGCCACTATTTCTTTCTTTTTATGGCTGAGTAATATACCATTATATATATTTACCTCATCTCCTTTATTCATTCATCTGTCAATGGACATTTAGTCTGCTTCCATGTCTTGGCTATTGAAAATAGTGCTTCAGTGAAAAATGAGATGCATTTATCTTTTTGAATTATGGTTTTCTCTTTAATAAATGCTCAGGAGTGGGATTCTTGGGTCATATGGTATTGGGTTGGGCAAAAAGTTTGCTAGTGTTTTTCTGTAAGACGTTAGAGCTTGTAAAAGCTAAACAAGCCTTTTGGGCAACACAGTAGTTCTGGTTTTAGTTTTTTTAAGGATCCTTCATACTGTTCTCTATAGTGGTTGTGCTAATTTATATTCCCACCAACAGTGTAGGAGGGTTCCCTTTTCTACACATCACCTCCAGCTCTTTATTTTTGGTAGACTTCTTGATGATGGCCATTCTGACTTGTGTGAGGTGATACCTCATTGTAGTTGTGATTTGCATTTCCCTAATAATTAGCCATGTTGAGCATCTTCTTATGTTCCTCTTGGCCATTTCTATGACTTCTTTGGAGAAATGTCTAAGTTTCTTGCCCAGTTTTTGATTGGGTTGTTGTTCTTTTTTTTTTTTTTTTTTTTTTTAATTTGGCTGCATGAGCTGTTTGTATATTTTGGAGATTAATTCCTTGTTGACCATTTCCTTTGCAAATATTTTCTCCCATTCTGTGAGTTGTCTTTTCATTTTGTTTATGATTTCCTTTCCTGTGCAAAAGCTTTTAAGTTTAGTTAGGTCTCATTTGTTTATTTTTATTGTCATTACTCTAGGAGGTTATTCCAAAAAGCTATCAGTGTGATTTATTTCAAAAAGTGTTCTGCCTGTTTTCCACTAAGTTTTATAGTATCTGGTCTTACCTTTAGGTCTTTAACCCATTTTGCACTTACTTTTGTGTATGGTATTAGAGAATGTTCTAATTTCACTCTTTTACATGTAGCTGCCCAGTTTTCTCAACAACACTTCTTGAATACAATCTTTGCTTCATTATATATTCTGGAATCCTTTGTCATAGATTAATTGACCAAAGTGGATTTATTTCTAGACTTTCTATCCTATTTCATTGATCTATATTTGTTTTTGTTCCAGGGCAATGCTATTTTGATCACTGTAACTTCTAGTGTAGCTTGAAGTCAGGATGCCTGGTTCTTTCAGCTCCATTTTTCTTTCTTAGGACTGCTTTGCCTATTTGGGGTCTTTGGGGTTTAGTAAAAATGTTTAAATTTTCAAAATTTTTTTCATTTAGTTCTGTAAAAAATGCCATTGGTAATTTGATAGAGATTGAATGGAATTTGTATATTGCCTTGGGTAGTATAGTCTTTTTGACAGTATTGAGTGTTCCAGTGCAAGAACATAATATATCTTTCCATCTGTGTGTGTCATCTTTGATTTCTTTCCTGAGCATCTTGTGGTATTCAGAGTACAAGTTTTTTGCCTGTTTAGATAAGTTTATTCCTACATGTTTTATTCTTTTTGATGTGATAGTGAATGGGTTTCTTTCCTTTAATTCAGTTTTTCTTCTGTACCTTGAATACAGTGTTCAGTTCAGTCAATCTGATGTGTTCGACTCTTTGTGACAACATAGACTGCAGCATGCCAGGCGTCCCTGTCCATCGCTGATGCCCAAGGTCTGCTCACACCCGTGTCCATCAAGTCGGTGATGCCATCCAACCACCACATCCGCTGTGGTCCCTTCTCCTCCTGCCTCCAATCTTCCCCAGCATCAGAGTTTTTTCCAGTAAGTCAGTTCTTCGCACCAGGTGGCCAAAGTAGTGGAGGTTCAGCTTCAGCATCAGTCCTTCCAATGAATATTTAGGACTGATTTCCTTTAGGATTGACTGGTTGGATCTCCTTGCAGTCCAAGGGACTCTCAAGAGTCTTCTCCAACACCACAGGTCAAAAGCATCAATTCTTCAGTGCTCAGCTTTCTTTATAGTCCAACTTTCAATATCCAAACATGACTACTTGAAAAACCATAGCTTTGACTAGATGGACCTTTGTTGGCAAAGTGATGTCTCTGCTTTTTAATATGCTGTCAAGGTTGGTTATGCTTTTCTTCCAAGAAGCAAGCACCTTTTAATTTCATGGCTGCAGTCACCATCTGCAGTGATTTTGGAGCCCCCAAAATAAAGTCTCTCACTGTTTCCATTGTTTTCCCATCTATTTGCCATGAAGTGATGGGACCAGATGCATTGATCTTAGTCTTTTGAATGTTTGAGTTTTAAGCCAGCTTTTAACTCTCCTCTTTCACCTTCATCAAGATACTCTTCAGTTCCTCTTCGCTTTCTGTCATAAGGGTGTCATCTGCATATCTGAGGTTATTGATATTTCTCCTCAAAATCTTGTTTCCAGCTTGTACTTCATCCAGTCCAACATTTCTCATGATGTACTCTGCATATAAGTTAAATAAACAGGGTGACAATATATAGCCTTGATGTACTCATTTCCCAATTTGGAACTAGTTTATTATTCTTTGTTCAGTTGCTTCTTGACAGACAAACAGGTTTTGTAGGAGGCAGGTAAGGTGGTCTGGTATTCCCATCTCTTTCAGAATTTTCTACAGTTTGTTGTGATCCACACAGTCAAAGGCTTTGGCATACTCAATGAAGCAAAAGTAGATGTTTTTCTAGAACTCTCTAGCTTTTTCTATGATCCAATGGTTGTTGGCAATTTGATCTCTGTTTCCTCTGCCTTTCCTAAATCGAGCTTGAATATCTGGAAGTTCTCAATTCACATACTGTTGAAGTCAGACTTGGAGAATTTTGAGCATTACTTTGCTAGCATGTGAAATGAGTGCAGTTGTGCAGTAGTTTGAACATTCTTTGGCATTGCCCTTCTTTGGGATTGGAATTCCAACTGACCTTTTCCATTCCTATGGCCACTGCTGAATTTTCCAAATTTGCGGGCATATTGAGTGGAGCACTTTTACAACGTCATCTTTTAGGATTTGAACTAGCTCAGCTGGAATTCCATCACCTCCACTAGCTTTAATGATATTACCTAATATATTCTGCTTCTGTTAGGTCTGTACTTTTTCTGTCCTTTGTTGTGCCCATCTCTGCATGAAATATTCCCTTGGTATCGCTAATTCTCTGGAGGAGATCTCTAGTCTTTCCCATTCTGTTGTTTTCCTCTATTTCTTTGCATTGTTCACTTAGGATGGCTTTCTTATCTCTCCTTGCTATTCTTTGGAAACCTGCATTCAGATGGGTATATCTTCCCTTTTCTCCTTTGCCTTTTATTTCTCCTTACTCAGCTATTTTAAGGCCTCCTCAGACAACCATTTTTGCCTTTTTGAATTTCTTTTTCTTGGGGATGGTTTTGATCACAGCCTCCTATACAATGCTACGAACTTTCGTCCATAGTTCTTCAGGCACTCTTTCAGATCTAATCCCCTGAATCAATTTGTCACTTCTGCTGTACAATTGTAAGGGATTTGATTTAGGTCATACCTGAATGGTCTAGTGGTTTTCCCCACTTTCTTCAATTTAAGTCTGAATTTGGCAATAAGGAGTTCATGATCTGAGTCACAGTCAGCTCCCGGTCTTGTTTTTGCTGACTGTATAGAGCTTCTCCACCTTCGGCTGCAAAGAGTATAATCAATCTGATTTCGGTATTGACCATCTGGTTATGTCCATGTGTAGTGTCATCTCGTGTTGTTGGAGGAGGGTGTTTGCTATGACCAGTGCGTTCTCATGGCAAAACTCAGTTAGCCTTTGCCCTGCTTCATTTTGTACTCCAAGGCCAAACTTGCCTGTTACTCCAGGTATCTCTTAACTTCCTGCTTTTACATCCCAGTCCCCTATGATGAAAAGAACATCTTTTTTGGTGTTAGTTCTAGAAGGTCTTTTAGGTCTTCATAGAACCATTCAACTTCAGCTTCTTCAACATTAGTGTTTGGGGCATATGGATTAATATGATATTGAATGGTTTGCCTTGGATACGAACAGAGCTCATTCTGTCGGTTTTGAATTTGCACTCAAGCACTGCATTTTGGACTCTTTTGTTGACTACGAGGGCTGCTCCATTTCTCCTAAGGGATTCTTGCCCACAGTAGTAGATATAACGGGCATCTGAATTAATTTGCCCATTCTGGTCCATTTTAGTTCACTGATTCCTAAAATATCAATGTTCACTCTTGCCATCTCCTGTTTGACCACTTGCAGTTTACCTTGTTTCATGGACCTAATATTCCAGGTTCCTATGCAATATTGCTGTTTACAGCATCGGACTTGACTTTCACCACCAGACACATCCACAACTGAGTGTGTTTCCGCTTTGGCTCAGTCTCTTCATTCCTTCTGGAGCTGTTTCTCTGTTCTTCCTCAGTAGAATACTGGGCACCCACCAACTTAGGGAGTTCATCTTTCAGTGTCATATCTTTTTGCCTTTTCATGCTGTTGTAAGCCTTCAGTAGTCTTAAATCTTAATAACCTCTGTAGCCACTTGCAATGATGTTTTGCTGCTTTGTTTTATAAAAATTTTTATTTTGTTCTTTTCATTTATTGTTTCATATTATTAATTCTCTATTCATATATCTTCTTCTCCAGCTACAATAAGCTTCTTGAGGGTAGATACTGTGGCTTACTTTACTTTTTAATATTCTGTCCTTTTTCGTTCTTGTTCCTGCTGTAATTTATTATTATTTCTGCTCTGCTACTCTTACCCCTCTTCTTGACTATCTTTTTTATCTGATATGTGTTAATTTCAGGTTACTCTGATGCTTTTACTCCAAAAATCAATGCTATTAAAATGTTGACATGTTTACAACTGGCAAAATAATAAAATGCTTCAAAGCAACATTAAACATTTTTTTCACCAAATGCATCAGAAAAGTTTGCTTTTCTGTAAATAACTACAGAATATCAAAGACTTGATGTAAGAAGTACATATTTCAATTTAATATGTCTTCAATAGCACTGCAGTCTCCTTAATTGTAATTCAATGTCATCTTTGTCAATATTTTGTCTGGAAAGACCTTAGTAAGTTTGGAATACTGGTTCTGATTAAGTTCTCCAGATTTATGGTTTCTGAGGGCCTTCGATTACAGAAGGTTCAGAGAAACTAAATAAACATGATGTCTATAGCTTCTGAATCCACTGCTGATCTTTGAATTTATTTTCAAATCTGTCCTATAACTGATACCCTGAAAATAGAAAATCACACCAGCAGTCTCTTGGATGTATGTATGGAAAGAAGACATATAAAAGACCATCTCTGTGTTTTAACTCTCACTCTCATCCTATCTTCATTCTATGCAATATTTAATGTTTGACAGCTGGTACCAGGATAATAAGAAGGGGAAAAAGTGGAAGCAGTGACAGATTTTATTCTCTTGTGCTTCAAAATCACTGCAGATGGTGACTGCAGCCATGAAATTAAAAGAGGCCTGCTCCTTGGAAGGAAAGCTATGACAAACCTGGACAGCATATTCAAAAGCAGAGACATCACTTTGCTGACAAAGGTCTGTATAGTCAAAGCTGTGATTTTTCCAGTAGTCATGTACGGATATGAGAGTTGGACCATAAAGAAGCCTGATCACTGAAGAACTGATGCTTTTGAATTGTGCTGAAGAAGACTCTTTGAGAGTCTCTTGGACTGCAGGAAGATCAACCCAGTCAATCCGAAAGGAAGTCAATCCTGAGTATTCATTGGAAGGACTTTGCTGAAGCTGAAGCTCCTTTGGTCACCTCCTTTTCCGAAGAGCCGATTCACCAGAAAAGACCCTTATTCTGGGAAAAGTTGACAGCAGCAGAAGAGAAGGGGGCAGCAGAGGATGAGATGTTTGGATGGCATCAATGACTCAGTGGACATGAATGTGAGTTAACTCCAGGAGATGGTGAAGGACAGGGAAGCCTGGTGTGCTGCAGTTCATGGGGTCGCAAAGAGTCAGACACGACTTACCGACTGAACAACCGCCACTACCACCTCCAGGATAATATCCTTTACTAAGTCCTGTGTTGCAATACTTTACTATTCAGTTACAGGGATGAAACTGGAAGGAGAGAGAAAATCAAGAATGGTGGTAGATGTTTAATTTTTTTTTTTTTTTCAGTTTCTCAAGTGTGAGTAGGTAGTATGAGGGGCAATATTCTAACTCCTCTCTTCATAGGAGTAGGCCTTTTATGTCCTGACTCTTGATATCAAAGATCTTCTGAATGAAGACTTTGCATGCATGTGTTACTTCCCAGTGCAGTTATGGGGGTAATATTCTTTAATTAGAGAATGCTACCTTATTTGAATGCAAAAGTAGTAAGTTAAGAAACACCTGGAGTAACAGGCAAATATGGCCTTGGAGTACAGAATGAAGCAGGGCAAAGGCTCACAGAGTTTTGCCAAGAGAATGCACTGATCATAGCAAACACCCTCTTCCAACAACACAAGAGAAGACTTTACACATGGACATCACCAGATGGTCAACACTGAAATCAGATTGATTATATTCTTTGCAGCCAAAGATGGAGAAGCTCTGTAAAGGGAGCAAAAAAAGACTGGGAGTTGACTGTGGCTCAGATCATGAGCTTCTTATTGACAAATTCAGACTTAAAGAAAGTAGGGAAAACCACTAGACCATTCAGGTAAGACCTAAATCAAATTCCTTACAATTATACAGTGGAAGTGGGAAATAGATTTAAGGGACTAGGTCTGATAGAGTGCCTGATGAACTATGACTGGAGGTTCATGACATTGTGCAGGAGACAAGGATCAAGACCATCCCCAAGTAAAAGAAATACAAAAAAGCAAAATGGCGGTCTAAGGAGGCCTTACTGTGAAAAGAAGAGAAGCAAAAACAAAGGAGAAAATGCAAAACATACCCATTTGAATGCAGAGTTCCAAAGAATAGCAAGGAGAGATAAGAAAGCCTTCCTCAGTGATCAATGCAAAGAAATAGAGGAAAACAATAGAATGGGAACGACTAGAGATCTCTTCAAGAAAATTAGAGATACCAAGGGAACATTTCATGCAGAGATGGGCTCAATAAAGGACAGAAATTGTATGGACCTAACAGAAGCAGAAGATATTCAGAAGAGGTGGCAAGAATACACAGAAAAACTGTACAGAAAAGATCTTAATGACCCAGATGATCATGGTGTGAACACTCACGTAGAGCCAGGCATCCTGGAATGTGAAGTCAAGTGGGCCTTAGGAAGGATCACAACAAACAAAGCTAGTGGACATGATGGAATTCCAGTTGAGCTATTTCAAATCCTAAAAGATGATGCTGTGAAAGGGCTCCACTCAATATGCCAGCAAATCTGGAAAACTCAGCAGTGGCCACAGGACTGGAAATGGTCAATTTTCATTCTAATCCCTAAGAAAGACAATGCCAAAGAATGTTCAAACTACTTCACAATTGCACTCATCTCACATGCTAGTAAAGTAATGCTCAAAATTTTGGCACTTCATGGCAAATAGATAGGGAAACAGTGGAAACAGTGGCAGACTTTATTCTTTTGGGCTCCATAATCACTGCAGATGGTTACTGTAGCCATGAAATTAAAAGATGCTTACTCTTTGGAAGGAAAGTTAAACAGCATATTAGACCTAGACAGCCTAGATAGCATATTAAAAAGCAGAGACATTACTTTGCCAACAAAGGTCTGTCTAGTCAAGGCTATGGTTTTTCCAGTAGTCATGTATGGATGTAAGAGTTGGACTATAAAGAAAGCTGATGGCGAATAATTGATGCTTTTGAACTGCGGTGTTGGAGAAGACTCTTGAGAGTCCCTTGGACTGCAAGGATATCCAACCAGTCCATCCTAAAGGAGATCAGTCCTGAGTGTTCATTGGAAAGACTGATACTGAAGCTGAAACTCCAGTACTTTGGCCACCTGATGGGAAGAACTAACTCATTGGGAAAGACCCTGATGCTGGGAAAGATTGAAGGCAGGAGAAGGGGACGACAGAGGATGAGATGGTTGGATCGAATCACTGACTCAATAGACATGAATTTGGGTAAGCTCCGGGAGTTGGTTATGGACAGGGAGGCTTGGCGTGCTGCAGTCCATGGGGTTGCAAAGAGTAGGAGATGACTGAATGACTGAACTGAACTGAGCATTATTGATGACTAGTACTAAATTTAGAAAATCTTTATTTAACACTTTACGTTTACATAGTATTCCAGTATGGTTTGAGAGAAACACTGTTTGGCTGGTGGTCAGCATTCTTTTTCCTCAGGGATGCTAAATGAATAACTAAAAGATGATCTACCAAGAAAAATTGGCAAAAAAAATCTGTGTTTTAACTTAATTATCCTAACCATGTGCATGCAGACTATTAGCAGGTTAACTTTAAAAGAAATCTGAAAACTACTGTCTCTGCTTTGAAACTTTAATGTTATGTCTGTTGGTGCTTTCTTTATTTTGAGTTTATCAGGGGCAAAGAAGAGTTAAGAATGTAGCTGGTCCTCCATGTTTGCTTCTCCTTTGTGTAGTTCCATATGTTTATGTGGCAACATTCTGCTAGAGTCTTAAACCTAGTGACTGTATAGTTGTAACAGCACTTCAGGCAATAATATGTAGATCAAGGCTAATTGGAATTTTTCCCTTGAATTTTTCTCTCTCTTAAAGAGAGGGGGTGAAATTAAATTGGTTTGGAAATCAGTTTCCTGCCAAATTTGCTAAGGGCAAAAAGATTCCGAGGATTTTGCTGTTGAAGTTGCTGTTAATTTTATTTATTTATTGAATAGGCAGTGTAGTCACCTGGTTCAAAATTCAGAATGTTCAAAATGTTCAAGGGACCTCTGATTTGTAGACAACTGGACAAAAAGTTGTAAGCACCTGGAGACCCACTATAGATTGGCATCTGAAGGAGTTGTGAGAATGGTCTTGTAAGACTGAGCCCTTAACCTGTGGGGTGCTATATCCAGGCAGGTAGTGTCAGAGTTGAGTTAAATTGTAGGACATTAAGCAGATGTTGCAGAATTTCTTGATGTGGGACAACCTTACCTGACATTTGTAGTCAAAAGTGTGTTGAGTGTAGTAGCAGTGTATAGTGAAGGAGAAACCCAGACTATGGATAATAACTGCTTTCTGCAATTTCTGGTCCCTGAGTTCTCACTCAGTGTGCTGTAGGCTTCTCAGTTCTGTAACCCATGTAATTAATTCCCAGCCCTACCACTTCACAACAAATGGACAGGGGAAAAGTAGAAACAGAGACAGATTTTATTTTCTTAGTCTCCAAAATCACTGTGGACAGTGACTGCCACCACGAAATTAAGAAACACTTGCTCCTTGGAAGGAAATCTCTATGACAAAACTAGACAGAGTATTAAAAAGAAGAGACATCACTTTGCTGTCAAAGGTCTGTGTATAGTCAAGCTGTGATTTTTTCGGTAGTCATGTATGGATATGAGAGTTGGACCATAAAAAAGGCTGAGCACCGAAGAACTCGTGCTTTTGAATTGCGGTGCTGGAGAAGACTCTTTGAAAGTTCCTTGGATTGCAAGGAGATCCAGCCAGTCAATCCTAAAGGAAATCATTCCTGACTATTCATTAGAAAGACTGATGCTGAAGCTGGAGCTCCAATACTTTGGTCACCTGATGCGAAGAGCTGACTCACTGGAAAAGACCCTGATGTTGGGAAAGATTGAGGGCAGGAGGAGAAGGGAAGCAACAGAGGATGAGATGGTTGCATAGCATCACTGACTCAATGAACATGAATTTAGCAAACTCCGGGAGATAGTGAAGGACAGGGAAGCCTGGTGTGCTGCAGTCCTTGGGGTCACAAAGGTTCAGACGTGACTTTGATACTAAATGACAACTTTTCTTTAAACTCAGAGTGGTTTCTTTCTTTCTTTTTTTTTTTTTTTCTCTCTAGTTGTACTTTGACCGGTACAGTCATCAAAGTGATAATTTTATAAAGTGTAACTTTAATGTTGCTAAATAAATTGCTCGTCCCTTCACTTTTATCATTGTAGTATCTATAGTAATGACTGAATTCTTCTTATGTGCCTTTTTAGTACTGGGTGCCTGTGAATGCCAACAGAATCAGATAGTTTTTTGTTATTTTATATATATATACAAGCATATATGTAAAATGTATTTTATATGTGTATAAAATAGTATTTGTAATGTGACTCAAGAAGTGTATAAAATAAGAGTTAGATAGGGTTGAAAGGCGGTAGAAATCACCTCTGATCAGAGGGATCAGACAAAGTTTCATGGGTTGTGAAGAATGAGTAGGATTGCATTTAGTGGAGATTGTGGTCAGAGGATTGGTAGACAATGACAAATGGAAAGAAGAGTAAGATAGGAAATTAGTACGTTCAGTCTAAGTAGAAGATACTTGCATTAAGGATTTATGTAAATAAGTCTAAATTAGAGAGAGAAATGAATTTGGCTGGTAGGGAAGTGTGAAGGGATTGCTTTTAGAAACAAAAATCTGCTACTTGATCAGCTAGAGGGAGAAGAAATTACAGGTGGAGAGAGCAAGGATGATTCCATTGATATTATTCTAAGGAGAGCTGAGAAGATCTGAACTAGCAGTACTGTAGTGAAATGCCTAAGTTAGAAATATTTTTTAAAGTTTTTCTTCTGAGAGTACAATTTGAGATAAAAGTAAGAAATTTTCTCTCATTTTCTTTTACTTTTTGGAGGACAACTGTGCTTTTGGATTATGAAGCTACATATATTTTCTTATGGTCATTCTTGACCTGGATAATGTTTCTGTATGTTAGTAGAAGTAAGACTGAACTCAGACATGTTATTTTTTTTCATGGTGGTGCCACCACTATATTTTATGATCATGTAATACTAAACATTATGCATTCCCCCTTAATTCTACATTCTCTCCTAGCAATTGTACCATCTCTCTGTAAGAGATCTTTTTGGAATATTTATTTATGTTTATTTTCTTCCTCATTGCACATTCTCATATGCTGCTTCAATTTTTTTCTCATCAACACCAGTACATTAAAACTTGTCTTGTTAAAGTCAATGACATCTAAATCCTTGTTTTATTCATTTTCACTTCAGTCTTTCCTTTCTTTGACCTCTTCAATTCAATTCAGTCTGTCAGTCATGCCTGACTCTTTTTTTTTTCCAAATCCAATGGAAGTGAAATCGTTATCTCTGAAATATATCTATACTCTCATGTTCACTGCAGTTTTATTCAGAATAACTAAGGTATGGAAACAACCTATTGTTGTTCAGTCACTCAGTCATGTCTGACTCTTTGCAACCCCATGGATTGCAGCACGCCAGGTTTCCCTGTCCTTCACCATCTCCTAGAATTTGCTGAAACTCATGTCCATTGAGTCAGTGATACCATCAAACCATCTCCTCCTCTGTCATCTCCTTCTTCTTCTGACTTCAGTCTTTCCCAGCATCATGGTTTTTCCACTAAGTCAGCTTTTTGCATCAGGAGGCCAAAGGATTGGAGTTTCAGCTTCAGCATCAGTCCTTCCAATGACTATTCAGGACTGATTTCCTTTAGGATTGACTGGTTTGATCTCCTTGTTGTCCAAGAGACTCTCAAGAGTCTTCTCCAACACCACAATTCAAAAGTATCAATTCTTTGGTACTCAGCATTCTTTATGGTCCAGCTCTCACATCCATACATGACTACTGGAAAAACCATAGCTTTGACTATATGGGCCTTTGTTGGCAAAGTAATGTCTCTGCTTTTTAATATGCTGTCTAGGTTTGTCATAGCTTTTCTCCCAAGGAGCAAGCATCTTTTAATTTCATGGCCTTAGTCACCATAAGCAGTCATTTTGGATCCCAATAAAATAAGTCTTTCAATCTTTTCATTCTTTCTCCATCTATTTGCCATGAAGTGATGGGCCCAGCCTTGACGTACTCCTTTCCCGATTTGCAACCAGTCTGTTGTTCCATGTCCAGTTCTAACTGTTGCTTCCTGATCTGCATACAGTTTTCTCAAGAGGCAGGTTAGGTGGTCTGGTATTCCCGTCTCTTTCAGAATTTTCCACAGTTTATTGTGATCCACACAGTCAAAGGCTTTGGTATAGTCAATAAAGAAGAAATAGATGTTTTTCTGGAACTCTCTTGCTTTTTCAGTGATCCAGCAGATGTTGGCAATTTGATCTCTGGTTCCTCTGACTTTTCTAAAACCAGCTTGAACATCTGGAAGTTCACGGTTCACGTATTGCTGAAGCCTGGCTTGGAGAATTTTGAGCATTACTTTACTAGCGTGTGAGATGAGTTCAATTGTGTGGTAGTTTGAGCATTCTTTGGCATTGCCTTTCTTTGGGATTGGAATGAAAACTGACCTTTTCCAGTCCTGTGGTACTGCTGAGTTTTCCAAATTTGCTGGCATATTGAGTGCAGCACTTTCACAGCATCATCTTTCAGGATTTAAAATAGCTCAACTGGAATTCCATCACATTGGAAGAAGCAGAAGCTGGAATCAAGATTGTCGGGAGAAATATCAACAACCTCAGATATGCAGATGACACCACCCTTATGGCAGAAAGTGAAGGTGAACTAAAAAGCCTCTTGATGAAAGTAAAAGAGGAGAGTGAAAAAGTTGGCTTAAAGCTTAACATTCAGAAAACTAAGATCATGGCATCTGGTCCTATCACTTCATGGGAAATAGATGGGGAGACAGTGGAAACGGTGTCAGATTTTATTTTTTTGGGCTCCAAAATCTCTGCAGATGGTTACTGCAGCCATGAAATTAAAAGATGCTTACTCCTTGGAGGGAAAGTGATGACCAACCTAGATAGCATATTAAAAAGCAGAGACATTACTTTGCCAACAAAGGTCCGTCTAGTCAAGGCTGTGGTTCTTCCAGTGGTCATGTATGGATGTGAGAGTTGGACTATAAAGAAAGCTGAGCGCCAAAAAATTGATGCTTTTGAATTATGGTGTTGGAGAAGACTCCTGAGAGTCCCTTGGACTGCAAGGATATCCAACTAGTCCATCCTAAAGGAGATCAGTCTTGGGTGTTCATTGGAAGGACTGATGCTGAAGCTGAAACTCCAGTACTTTGGCCACCTCATGCAAAGAGTTGACTCATTGGAAAAAGCCCTGATGCTGGGAGGGATTGGGGGCAGGAGGAGAAGGGGACGACAGAGGATGAGATGGTTGGATGGCATCACTGACTCGATGGACATGGGTTTGAGTAAACTCTGGGAGTTGGTGATGGACAGGGAGGCCTGGCGTGCTGCGATTCATGGGGTTGCAAAGAGTCGGACACGACTGAGTGACTGAACTGAACTGAACTGAACTGAACTGGACTGATGGGCCCAGATGTCATGATCTTCGTTTTTTGAATGTTGAGTTTTAAGCCAGCTTTTTCACTCTCCTCTTTCATTTTCATCACGAGGCTCTTTAGTTCTTCTTTGCTTTCTGTCAGCCTTGACGTACTCCTTTCCCAGTTTGATCTCTTTAGGAGCTAATGACCTCCTCTTCTTTGACCATGATTTCCTTCTGTCATAGTTCTCCACCTGTTTTTCTGTCCTTAGTTGTCTTTCAAGATCCTTCATTCTCTACCCACTTTATAAATGTTGTGGTTCCTTATGGCTTCATTTTTCACCCTCTTTTATTCTACACTTCCATTTGACCTCACATCATCTCTTCTTCTGGCTTCAGTTACCACTGATAGTGAAGCCGCTCAGTCATGTCTGACTCTTTGCAACCCCGTGGACTATAGCCTACCAGGCTCCTCCGTCCATGGGATTTTCCAGGCAAGAGTACTGGAGTTGGTTGCCATTTCCTTCTCCAGGGGATCTTTTCTACCCAGGGATCGAACCCAGGTCTCCTGCATTGTAGGCAGACACTTTTACTATCTGAGCCACCAGGGAAGTCATAGTTACCACTCGTACTATGTGCACATTTATGTCACCCAATTATATCTTCTTTGAGCTCCATACTCGAATGTCTGCTGAGCAGACCTCATTGATTGACCAAAGACACATAAAGCTTAATGTCCAAAATAGTACACATCATATTCCTCCTCAAATTTGTGTATCTCTTATAAAAGTAATGCCATTGCTCTCTCTCAAGTGACCAAGCCAAAATATTGAGAGCTTTCTGGATTTCTTTCTCAGCCACATGCCACCAAAATCTGTTCATCTTTTCTTATATCACAAATATGCCTTTTCATTATCATCATCATAAACACGGCCTTACTTTAGACTTCCATCATTTCTTATGTAGATTTCTTTAGGGTTCCCTTAGTAGTTATTTTGCTTCTATACACTTTTCCAATCAATATTCCTACATAGTCATTTAAAAATGTAAAGCCAATTGTGCAAGAGTGTTAAGTATTTAGCATTTGGCACTCAATTGGCAAGATTAATATTGTTAAAATGACCATACTACTCAAAGCAACTTATAGATTCAGTGCAGCCCTATCAAAATTCCAGTGGTGTTTTTTGTAGAAGTAGGAAAAAAGATCCTAAAATTTGTATGGAACCACAAAAATTTCCCAAATAGCCAAAGCAGTCTTGAGAAAGAACAAAGATGGAGGCAAACTATATTGCAAAATAGTAGTAATCAAAACAATATGGTGTTGGCACAAAACAGACACATAGATTAATAGAACAGAATAGAAAACTCAGAAATAAACCTGTGCATGTATCATCAATTAATTTTTGACAAAAGAGCCAAGAATGTACAATGGGCAAAGAATAATTTCTTCAATAAATGGCAATGAGAAAACTAGTTAGCCACATGCAACAGGATGAAACTGGACCCCTGTGTTACACCATATATAAAAATCAACTCGAAATGTATTAAAGACTTGAATGTAAGATCTGAAACTGGTTAAATTCCTAGACAAAATCATAGGCGATAAACTCCTAGACACTCAGCAATGATTTTTTTGGACTTGACACGAAAAGCAAAGACAACGAAAGCAAAACTAAACACATGGGTTTCCATAAGCTAAAAAGGTCTATTCAACCTCAGAAATCAACAAAGTAAAAAGACATTTTATGAAGTGGGAAAAAATATGCAAACTATATGTATTATAAGGGGTTAATATCTCTGAAGTATACAAGGAACTCAAACAACTCAATACCTGCCCCCCCCAAAAAAATTAAAACAAGAAAAGAAAAAAAAGAAAAAAAAAAAAGTAACCCAATTTGAAAAATAGCCAAAGGACCTGAAGAGACATTTTCCAAGAAGACATGAATGGCCAGCAATATATGAAAAGGTGCTCAAAATCACTAATTATCAGGGAAATACAAACCAAAATCACTATGAAATATCACTTCACACCTGTTAGGATTATCTATTGTCAAAAAGTTAAGAAATGTGGGAAAGGATACAGAGAATATGGAAACTTGTACAGTGTTGATGGTCTTGTACGTTGGACAGCCATTATGAAAGGCAATATGGAAGTATCTCAAAAAATTAAATATAGAACTGTCATATGATCCAGCAATTCTGCTTCCAGGTATAAATCCAAAGGAAGTGAAATCATTATCTCTGAAAGATATCTGTACTCTCAAGGTCATTGCAGTTTTATTCAGAATAACTAAGGTATGGAAACAACCTAAGTATTGTTGATTGTGGTTCAGTCACTCAGTCGTGTCCTACTCTTTGCAACCCCATGAATTGCAGCACGCCAGGCTTCCTTCTCCATCACCATCTCCTCCTCTGTTGTCCGCTTCTCCCCATGCTTTCAATCTTTCCCAGCATCCGGGTCTTTTCTACTGAGTCAGTTTTTCACATCAGGTGGCCAAAGTAGTGGAGCTTCAGCTTCAGCATCAGTCCTTCCAGTGAATTCAGGGTTGATTTTCTTTAGGACTGACTGGTTTGATCTCCTTGCAGTCCAAGGGACTCTCAAGAGCATTCTCCAACAACACAGTTCAAAGGCATCTGTTCTTCAGTGCTCAGCCTTCCTAATGGTCCAACTCTCACATACATCTGTAGGTGACTACTGGAGAAACCATAGCTTTGAATATTTGGACCTTTGTCAGCAAAGTAATGTCTCTGCTTTTTAATACGCTGTCTAGGTCGTATGGATCTTTATGCTGAACATGTTAAACATCTTACAATTTTGCCTGTTAATTATTCCTCAGTGAAGCTGGAGTAATTAAAAAACATAGAATACAATAATCCCCATTTATATAACTTGCATTTTAAACATTATCTCTAATCAAAGAAAGTTTTCTTAGGAGCTTAGAAAATGAGTTTAGAAAGCAGCTTTTAAACAGGTCAAACACTTGCTACCAAACTGATTTATTTAGAAATGAGTACTTCTTGATCTTTTTTTTATTCTTCCCACAAAGAGTCTTGATCTCTTTTTTATTCTTCCCACAAAGAGTAACAGCTTAATCCTTTATTCATGTTGTTGTTGTTGTTAAAGAGTTTCACAGAAGTCCTCAAAATGTCACCTTCTTAGCAGGATGAATATTCTTGGAAACCCAAGGGGGGAAGAATTGTTCCAGAGTTCAGTTTTATTTCAGGTTGAATTTGGCCTAGGTTGACTAGCAATGTATGAATGTGTCCACTGAGGTTGGAAGACACTCCAGGTAGCAAATGACAGATTTATTCCAAACTAGGAGTGTCATACTGTTACAACGAAGATGGAAACTCAAAAGTAAAAGAAATCACTTTAGCTTTAAAATGGACATAAATGACAAATGATTATGTTAATCTACAGTTTCTTTGTCAAATGATTTCCTTAACAACTTTTTCCCTGTTTAATTGAGAAAGCTCACAAAGGGAGATAATAATGTTACAAATTAGTGACCTAGTACTCCGTCATGAGCTTACTGTTTAATGGCAGAACTCCAGATGGTGATCATTTCTCATTTTGGAAATGTTTTATATTGATGATACTAAGAAAAACAATAATAAGTTGAACAAAAATTTTAGTCAGATGCCTGAATATATCTCTTGGCAATTCTCAGTGTCACTTTCAGAATTATTTCATGTAAAAGAGTATTCATTTCTGTGGCTATTTTTCTTAACCTGGTCTTAGGTAATTCTACTGAAGTGAAGAATTAAAAGTTTAAGGAAAAATCATCTAGTGCTTTACTGGCCACATAAATTTCTCGTTTCATTATCCAGTCCCCAGAATATCATTGGCATTCACAAATGTTTCTTATTTAATAATGTCACATTGCCAGAAGTCCAAATATCACCACTCAGAGCTATAATGCAAGTGTGCTTCTTTAATGAATGGTTCATATTAAAAATGTTAGAATGCCTTTCAGATGAAAAACATTTTAAATTCAGCAGATCATTTTTTTCTCAACAGGCAGGAACTCATTAACAGAATAATACTGGTAACTGAAGCATTTTTCAAAAAAAATAATATCCCTGATAAATGCAAGCTGCATATCTTCTCGTCTTCGGAATAAATAGGCCTAGTTTTCATTTGTAAAAAGGGACAGCTTGTTTTCATCACATTGCACACTTTAAACATCTTACAATTTTATTTGTCACTTATATCTCAGTAAAGCTGAAACTGTTTAAAAAACATAAAAAATACTAATCCTCATTTATAGAAGTTGCATTTTAAAAGTTGGTTGAAAAATTTATGCTGTTGGCTTTGTGAATCAACTTCTCAGTATGAAGATAAGTGAATATTGAGTGAACAAAGCTAATTTTGGTCTAGATTTCTACCTTTAAACCCTCCTTCTAAACTTGTAATTTTCACTGCTACCATATGACTGAGGGTATGCTGTCTTCATCCCAGTCTCTGAATTGGGTGCCTTTGAACTGTTGCATGGTAGAGCTTTGCATGTAAATGAGGACACACTAGGTACCTTTCATAGTAAAAAGTCCATTTCTGTCCTTGTGTGTCTGTGTTCCTGATGCCTTAGGATGTTGATTTTAAAAGGCATAGATAAGGCTTTGTAGTTAATAAGACTTTAGGACTAGGTTATACATGGACAAGTCTAATAATTTTATACAGCCCCAACCTGATACAAAACCTTGGACCAGGCCTGAACTGTGCCCATAGAAGCTACATGGAGCCCTCAGGGCAGCTCTTCACCCAGCAGAGGACTCTTACTTTCCGGAGAACCAGGCCCAGGCCAAAAGCAGTAAACATTCCAGGAGCAACAGAAGAAAGGTGCCAAGTTGGCACAGGACCCACTTCTGTGGCCCTAACAGATTGACATGTTGTTTTTTTTAATGATTATTGATTACTGTTTGTTATAGAAGATTTGACCACACAATCAGATACCAAATGGAGAGAAACAGGTGTATGTTGATTTGTTAGCTGATAAATTATATACATGTCTTTTTAGAACCAGGTTTGTTTCTTTGAAGAAAAAAATTTGGTGGATTTTGTACACAAATCCTATTTGAAGGAGGAAAACAGTAGAAACTGTTATCTATTTTCTTATGATCACAAAGGGCAAAGAACCAACATTTCTGACTGTTTCATGTTTGGAATATAATTTGTTTTTTGGAGGATAATTGCTCTACAATATTCTGTTGGTTTCTTCCATACATCAGCTTGAATCAGCCACAGGTATACATATGTACCGTCCCTCCTGAATCCCCCTCCAATCTCCCACCCCATCTCACCCCTCTAAGGTTGTCACACAGCACTGGGTTGAGCTTCCTGTGTCACACAGAAAATTCCCACTTGCTATCTATTTAAAATATAGTTTTGTATATGTTTCTATACTTCTCTATCAATCTGTTCCACCCTCTACTTCCCCCACTGTGTTCACAAGTCTGTTCTCTATATCTGCATCACCATTGTTTTCCTGAAAATGGGTTCATCGGTACTTTTTTGTGGATTCCATATGCGTGCATTAATATACAATATTTGTCTTTCTCTTTCTGACTTACTTCACTCTGTATAATAGGCTCTAGATTCATCCACTTCATTAGGACTGATTCAAATGCATTCTTTTTTATAGCTAAGTAATATTCCACTGTATATATATATATACACCACAATTTCTGTATCCATTCATCTGTTGATGGGCATCTAGGTTGCTTCCATGTCCTAGCTATTGTATAAAGTGCTGCAACAAACATTGGGATACATGCATCTCTTTCAATTATGTTTTTTTTTTTTAAGTATTTTCTAATCTCATCCCCCCAGAAAGATTCTTTTCTTTGTGTTCCAATATACTCTGTATGGACTTATGTCACTTATTTTACTAACTTTCTCAGTGTGTCCATTCTCCTGCATCCCTCACCACTAGATTTTAATTTCTTAAGGTTAACATCTGTGCTTTTTTCAAATGTGTTTCAGCCTTCCTGGTGTAGGACCTGTCACACAATAGGCCTTTATAAATTGCTGCATAATAAACACATGAATAACTTTGTCTGCCAGCTTACCAGCTCATAGGATAAGTATATATATGCATACATGGGTTTTAATAAATTTTCCCCAAATCAAAAAGGTAAATACATTATAAAAATGTTTGAGGAAATATAAAGTTAGAAATAAAATAGCAAAGATGAATTACTATTCAGAATTAAGCATTATTGCGATTTGGTCTATTTCTGGTCTCCAGAATTTAAAAATATATTCTGAGAAGCACATTTGACCCTCTGTAATCAGACATTGGATTCTTAAACAAGAGTGTTGATATATTGATATATTTGTCCTTTCTGAACATACAAGTTAGGTGTACAGATGGTAATAATGAAGCTATGTTTTGTACCAGTTAATGTGTATGTGTCTGTTTTTGCAAGTGACCTCTCTATTGTACCCTTCCCTGTTGGCTCAGAGAGTAAAGAATCTGCCTTTAATGTGGGAGACTTGGGTTCGATCCCTGGGTCAGGAAGATCCCCTGGAGAAACAAATGGCAACCCGCTCCAGTATTCTTGCCTAGAGAATCTCATGGACAGAGGAGCTTGGTGGGCCATAGTCCATGGGGTCACAAAGAGTCTGGACATGACTGAGCAACTAACATTTTTACTCTCTCTATTGTTACAATTGGTGAGATAGGTCAGAGAGCTGCCTGGACTAGCTCCCCAGCAGTCTTGCAGTTGTGCTTCATATTGACAAAATTGTGGAAAACAGTGATCTAAGCAACAAATAAGCTCGTGATGTCTGCTTGGCTAATCTAGTCGTTGTATTTATAACTATTATATGACAAGTACATTGTTTTATTAAGGTATTCTCTCTTTAGAGAGAATGTGTATATATATCTAAATGCTGCACCATTTTATATAAGAGACTTGAGCGTCCTAGGATTTTGGTATCCACAGTGGGGTCCTGGAATCAATCCTCCTCACATACCAAGGAACAGCTGTACTCTGGTACTCAAGAGAGTTTAGAGAAAGATGGAGGTGCTGTCAGCATGTAGGAGAACTTGAAGCCACAGAAACAAACCAGAACCTCAAGAAGCAGGGCGCAGAGTGAGAAGAGGACTCAGTATACGACCCTGAGGGTGCCATGACTTGTAGGAAGCACACACACACTGTTAATTTACCAACTTTTCCCCCAAATGGTATGAGTCACAGATTAGGACCTGAGCTTAGCTCTGTATTTTCTACAGACTAGATTGACTATCTGCTAGATATTTACCTTTTAAAGATCTGTTTTGTCTTTCTTCAGAATTAGTAGTATGTTCTGAATGATAAGGGTTCAACAAAAGTCTTACTTAATCTTTGGATTATTCGGGGCTCACTAGGTTTGAAAAGTTTGTAACTGGACTGTAGAGTTGGTTGTCAAGGATTGTGTATTAGTCAGGATTCTCCAGAGAAACAAGACCAATAGAATATATAAAGATATATGGAAAGAGATTTGTTTTGAGGGATTAGTTCATCTGATCATGGAACCTGAAAAGTGCCATGCTGTGCCACTGGCCGGCTGGGAGCCTGAAAAACTAGTGATATAGTTCCATCCAAACCCAAAAGCCTGAGAACAAGAGGACCAGTGTTGTAAATCTCAGTCTGAGTCCAAAAGCCCTAGAACTAGGAACACTGATGTCTGAGGACAGAGGGTGGATGTCCCAGCTCAAGTGAGTAAATATGCCCTTCCTCTACTTTTCTGTTCTATTCAGGCCCTCAAGAGATTGGACGATGCTCACCTGCATTGGTTAGGGCTATCTTCCTTACCCAGTCTACCACTTCAAATCATAATCTCTTCCAGAAACATCTTCACAGAAATGATGTTTTATCAGGTACTAGATGTTCAATCTAGGTACTTCTTAGCCTAGTCAAATTGACACATAAAATTAACTATTACAAGTTGGGGAACCTTACCTTTGTTAAAAAGTAATAGTGAGCAAGAGATTAAAGCCCAGGAATGAAGGGCTTTGTCTGTCAAGTTAGGCCTTTATCTAGTTGTAGTAGTAGTAACAGTAGTGGTGGTGGTGGTGGTAGTTAGTAGTAGCAATAGTAGAAGTAGTAGCTGAAATAGTTATAGAACAATATTAGTAATAATAAAGAAGATTTATAGTGACAGAAGAAAGTATTTACTCGGTGCTTACTAGATGCTTGTCACTATTATTTTTCTGTATTATTTTACTCAGTGTTCATAATAACCCTCGAAAACAGAGCTATAATTATCTTCACTATATAGATAAGGAAACTGAGAAACAGAGAAATTATATAACTTGTTCAAAATCACAGAGCTAAATAGGTAATAGGACTGAATTTCTAATGGGTAGTAGTAATGATGATTGTTGAAAAAAAATGTAACTAATAATCTTTATTTAGGTAGCTTAGATCGAAGAACAGCCAAATTTAGCTGGGTATATAATTCTAGAACTGATTAGTTCAATATTATGAAATAAAAAATGAAAGATAGAAATAGAAGAGAATCCCAGAGATTTCATGTAGACTAAAAGGAATTAAATAATAATTATTTGGGGGTTATGGTGAGTAATAAATGAGAATGATAGAACATTAACCCATTTTAAATATATAATAAATGTCAATTATTAAAGTGGCTTGACTTAGTGTGCAAAGAAAACTTCAATGACTGATATTTGTTTTCATGATCTATTGAGAAACACACACAGAAATACACCTATATATAATATTCAAGACCTTATATTTTCTTTTGACAGAACTTCAGATAAACAATATATGGTATAAGAATATAGCTGAAATTTTGATCTTGTTGATAATATCACTCACTACTCTGTGATCTATGCCATATTTGCATGTAACAAGAAACACTACACTTTGCCTTTTTTCTACTAATACAATGACTTTTATAAAAATAAAGTGGCTGGGAAGGTTAGAGAAAGGTCACAAGCAAATGTTCTTACAAAGTTGCTGAAATAAGAAAACAAAGGAAATAGCTCTTTTCCTGGAGAATCTATTTATTTTGAGCAAATTTGGGAAGATATTTCTCTATCATTTTAGAGTAGAAATTTTAAATTTGCTTTAGTCTTCAAAGACATGAGAGATTCCTGTTGTTCATTTTTGTTTATTTATTATGGCATCGTTTTAGGACATTCAAGGTTATTTTAGAATATCTCAAAGTATTACATTTATTTTTATGTGAAACGCTGTTGTACTTTGTAGGTTTTCAAGTTTGGAAAGACCAGAGTGTTAGTAAAGAAATCATCTCTCTGAAGTAGTTTCTTCTGTACTCCATATGTCTAGGATGACTTTTCTTTTATGCCTATTCAGAGAATTTCTGTTCAGTTTATTAGTAATCACCCCTAGTCACTTTTTTCATATCTGTTTTCTAGATAACAGTTCCCTAATTTATACCTGTGTTGTGTATGAGTCCTCCCTTAGTGTATTATTTTATACTTCCTTTCATTAACTCTCATCTTGGGCCTGTCCTTCCAAATCCCTGTGTTGTCCATATCCATCAAGGTACTTGATTAATTTTCTTTTCTTTTTAATCCATTCTAGCTTTCATCTGGAAACTTGATCATATTTGAAATTACATTTTTAATGGGTGTGCTAGATAGATAGGTTAGCCCTCATCTGTGGGGAATACTGCTGAATATACTGTTGGGTGTTCTGACTTGTAACTCTGTTGACAAGATTTCATTGTGTCCTTACTTGAGATTTCTTTATCCTCTATCATCTCTACTTCCTGGATGTTCCTCTGCCAATCATTTTTTTTTTAAGATACAGATAAAAATCATTGTATTTCTTTATCTACTTATACCATTGCTTATGATTATACAGTGGAATCCCTTACAATTATACAGTGGAAGTGACATATAGATTCAAGGGATTAAATCTGATAGAAAGCCTGATGAACTATGGACAGAGGTTCATGACATTGTATAGGAGGCAGTGATCAAGACCATCCCTAAGAAAAAGAAATGCAAAAAGGCAAAATGTTTGCTGACAAGGTCTTACAAATAGCTGTGAAAAGAAGAGAAGTGAAAGGCAAAGAGAAAAGGAAAGATATACCCATTTGAATGCAGATTTCCAAAGAATAGCAAAGAGAGATAAGAAAGCCTTCCTCAGTGATCAATGCAAAGAAATAGAGGAAAACAATAGAATGGGAACGACTAGAGATCTCTTCAAGAAAATTAGAGATATCAAGGGAACATTTCATGTAAAGATGGGTACAATAAAGGACAGAAATGGCATGGAACTAACAGAAGCAGATGATATTAAGAAGAGGTGGCAAGAATACACAGAAGAGCCATACAAAAAAGATCTTCATGACCCAGATAATCATGATGGTGTGATCACTCATCTAGAGCCAGACATCCTGGAATGTGAAGTAAAGTGGGCCTTAGGAAGGATCACTATGAACAAAGCTAGTTGAGGTGATGGAATTCCAGCTGAGCTATTTCAAATCCTAAAAGATGATGCTGTGAAAGTGCTGCATTCAGTGTGCCAGCAGATTTGGAAAACTCAGCAGTGGCCACAGGACTGGAAATGGTCAGTATTCATTCCAATCCCAAAGAAAGGCAATGCCAAAGAGTGCTCAAACTACCACAAAATTGTACTCTTCTCACATGCTAGCAAAGTAATGGTCAAAATTCTCCAAGCCAGGCTTCAGCAGTATGTGAACTGTGAACTTCCAGATGTTCAAGCTGGATTTAGAAAAGGCAGAGGAACCAGAGATCAAATTGCCAACATCCATTGGATCATCAAAAAAGCAAGAGACTTCCAGAAAAACATCTATTTCTGCTTTATTGACTATGCCAAAGCCTTTGACTGTGCGGACCACAACAAACTCTGGATCATTCTTAAAGAGATGGGCATACCAGACCACCTGATCTGCCTCCTGAGAAAACTATATGTAGGTCAAGAAGCAACAGTTAGAACTGGACATGGAACAATGGACTGGTTCCAAATCGGGAAAGGAGTACGTCAAGGCTGTATATTATCACCCTGCTTATTTAACTTATATGCAGAGTACATCATGAGAAATGCAAGGCTGGAGGAAGCACAAGCTGGAATCAAGATTGTCAGGAGAAATACCAATAACCTCAGATATGCAGATGACACCACCGTTATGGCAGAAAGTGAAGAGGAACTAAAGAGCCTCTTGATGAAAGTGAAAGAGGAGAGTGAAAAAGCTGGCTTAAAACTCAACATTCAGAAAACTGAGATCATGGTATCTGGTCCCATCACTTCATGGCAAATAGATGGGGAAACACTGGAAACAGTGGCAGACTTTATTTTGGGGGGCTTCCAAAACCACTGCAGATGGTGACTGCAGCCATGAAATTAAAAGACACTTGCTCATTGGAAGGAAGATCATGACCAACCTATACAGCATATTAAAAAGCAGGGACATCACTTTGCCAACAAAGGTCCATCTAGTCAAAGCTATGGTTTTTCCAATAGTCATATATGGATGTGAGAGTTGGACTATAAAGAAAGCTGAACACCAAAGAATTGATGCACTTGAACTGTGGTGTTAGAGAAGACTCTTGAGAGTTGCTTGGACAACAAGATCCAACCAGTCCATCCTAAAGGAAATCAGTCCTGAATATTCATTGGAAGGACTGATGCTGAAGCTGAAACTCCAATAGTTGGGCTACCTGCTGCAAAGAACTGAATTATTAGACTCATTTGAAAAGACCATGATGCTGGGAAAGACTTAAGGCAGGAGGAGAAGAGGACGACAGAGGAAGAGATGGTTGGATGGTATCACTGACTCGATACACATGAGTTTGAGTAAACTCTGGAAGTTGGTGATAGACAGGGAAGCCTGGCATGCTGCAGTCCATGGGGTCACAAAGAGTCAGACATGACTGAGAGATTGAACTGAACCATTGGTTCAATTTTTTTAAAGTTACTCAATCTGAGAAAACATTGTCCTTAAATAGAAATTTCTTAGAAATTTCTGTCAAACATCAGTGAATCTTAAAGGGATATCAAGTGAGAAAACATTTTGAAAGTACTGCCTTTATCTTCTCCTTGGAAAATGGTCTCTAGTTATTGGGATTTTTGGTAAAAAGAATAATTATTTCTCCCCAGACCTGAGAGGGTGAGTTAAACATATATTTTTTAATATACTTTTTTCCCCTGAATGTGGATTGTATATTCAGTAAATTATTCTGTTTCAAGTGGTTTTCTAAATGAAACAATTCATTTATAATTTTCAGAACATAATACAGAGTCACATGTTTATTTATTTTTTTAAACATGTTTTGCTTTATTTTCAGGAAAAAGAAGAAGTAGAGGGAATATCAGTAGGTGCTATACTCTCTGACTATCAGCGTGTTCGAGTAGAAAATGTGTAAGAGAACATTAATTTGTTTTATATTTTTTTTAAATGTAGTAATTTAAGAATGAGAATTAATGAAAAATAAATAATTGTACCCAAATAATAAATAGATAAAGTATTCTACATGTCCCATAGATAGAGGAGCCTGGTGGGCTATAGTCCATTGGATCGCAGAGTCAGACACGACTTAGTGACTAAACCACCACCATCACCACGTGTCCCATGAAACTAAATATATTGCCCTAAGTAACAAAAGTTGCATTTTTACTCTTTTTTCTATCTTTATGCATGAGAAAACTTACTTACTTACCATAAGGAAACATTATAATAAAAATTGAAGCAAAGGTTTTTTTGAAGTATTATTCTCAAATTTCCCTAATTTGAAATGGTGTAACTTTTTAATATTTTTTAACTCATTGTCATTTGTAATAAAAATCAGGAGCAAATAGAAGTAGTGTAGTAATATTTTAAAGGAAAAAATACATTAAGTAATATCTTCTTTGGTTCTTCAAACTCAGTTCTTACAAAAGAATATTCATGAGATTGAAATACTTCTATAAAAACCCATTCAAGTTTAAAGGAATTATTAGACTGTTACTCCTCCCATCTCCCCCACCCCCTATGTGAGATAATAATGTGGATTTTGAAAAAATTTTCCTTGTGTTCTGTCTGCCTGCATTTGCAAAATCACTGCAGATGGTTTTGCAGCCATGAAATTAAAAGACACTTACTCCTTGGAAGGAAAGTATGACCAACCTAGATAGCATATTAAAAAGCAGAGGCATTACTTTGCCAACAAAGGTCCGTCTAGTCAAGGCTATGGTTTTTCCAGTGGTCATGTAGGGATGCTAGAGTTGGACTGTGAAGAAGGCTGAGCGCCAAAGAATTGGTGCTTTTGAACTGTGGTGTTGGAGAAGACTCTTGAGAGTCCCTTGGACTGCAAGGAGATCCAACCAGTCCATCCTAAAGGAGACCAGTCCTGGGTGTTCATTGGAAGGACTGATGTTGAAGCTGAAACTCCAATACTTTGGCCACCTCATGTGAAGAGTTGACTCATTGGAAAAGACCCTGATGCTGGGAGGGATTGGGGGCAGGAGGAGAAGGGGACGACAGAGGATGAGATGGCTGGATGGCATCACCAACTCGATGGACATGAGTTTGAGTAAACTCTGGGAGTTAGTGATGGACAGGGAGGCCTGGCGTGCTGCGATTCATGGGGTTGCAAAGAGTCGGACACGACTGAGTGACTGAACTGAACTGATTTATAGATAGAGATGGATTGCATATCCCTTAGCCAAATGTTAAAAGTAATATTATTCTCATCCAGTTTTAAGTCATATTCTCTGAGAATATTTTGTGTAAAATCTTTGCTTTTGAATAAATTCAAAAGTACGTGATTTAATTGGTAGCCAAACTGTAGGTAGGGCTGACATCTATTTATTAAAGCTTTATGGAGACAATAAAAATGTGCTCCTGTTGGGAAGCCACTTTATATCTACATGAGAGAGGGGCCCATTGGATACTCAAAAATGGAGGCAAACTGTTTCTCAAAATGCAGTCTCAGGTACAGTTCAACAAATAGTTTAACCATACTATATACCATAAAGCACATCTATTCATTCCTGGGTTTCAGCACCAAAAAAGAGGGAAAAAAAAGCATATCTGCAGTATTTCTTTTTTAATCTTCCCTGGTGACTTAAATGGTAAAGCATCTGCCTACAATTCGGGAGATCCAGGTTTGGTCCCTGGGTTGGGAAGATCCTCTGGAGATGGAAATGGCAACCCACTCCAGTACTCTTGCCTGGAAAATCCCATGGACAGAGGAGCATGGTAGGCTGCAGCCCATGGGGTTGCAAAGAGTCAGACACAATTGAGCGACTTTACTTTCTTTATTGGGAGCCATTGGTCTACAAACTCAGTTTCGAATTAGCCAATCTCCAATTTGTAATTTCTTCATTATATTTTCGAGATACAAAGAGTTTAATAGATGTCACAAGCTCAAATACAGTAGTGATTTACAGAGGAAACTATTTCAACCATGATATTTTATACTGTTAAAGAATTTAAATAGGTAAAGAAATACATTGTTGTTTAGTCGCTAGTGAAGTGAAGTGAAATCGCTCAGTCATGTCCGACTCTTTTTGACCCAATGGACTGTAGCCTACTAGGCTCCTTATGTCCAACTCTTTTGCATCCCCATGGACTGTAGCTCACCAGTCTCCTCTGTCCATGGGATTATCCAGGCAAGAATACTGGAGTGGGCTGCCATTATCTTCTCCATGGCATATTCCCCACCCAGGGATCAAACCTGAATCTCCTGCATTGGCAGGCAGATTCTTTACCACTGCACCACCAGGGAAGACCCCAAAGAAATATGACTTAAGTCTAAAAATACTCAATAGATCAGGGATACCAAAGAAACAACCAAGAATTTTCCAGTAAAGCCAGAAAGGAATAAAATTTTCTTCAAAAAAACAACCAAAAAATCTTTACCTCAAAAATATGGAGAGAAAAATTTGGTTAGTAGACATTAAATATTGGTGATAGGACAGCAAAAACTGTAATGCTTGTGTTATGTGGGTAGTTACAGTTTTATTATTTTATGTTTATTAAATGCCTCAGCATTGTCTCAGCATTGATTTAGATGCTCAGGACATTTTACAAAGGAAAATTATATAAAACAGTCTCAACATTAAGGAAGATCTTGATTTCTTTGAAAGTCAAGGTATATGTGCAAGAAAAAAAAAAGTGGTATTAATATTTCTTAAGACCATGTATGAGCAAATGACCAAATATGTGGTACATTTAATAAGTATTGGGATTTTCTGCAAGACAGAGAGTTCCATGTCTGCTGGAGTAGTCATCCAGGAAACCTTACTGACACTAGGGATGGTGGCGCTTAGAGCTATATTTTTCCACTTGAAATTTGAGCTCAACCACTTACAGTGTGACTTGAGTGAATCACTTGTCTATACTGTTTATTGAATACCTAGTTTATCCAGGCATTGTGCAACAATTTAATCTATATTACTTTTAATTAATTATCAGTTAATCTATATTATTTTTAATTAATTAATCCTCCCTTAGGAAGTTATATCTAACTAAAGGCATGAAGCAAATGAGGGAAGTAGGGAACATGGCAAGTATGTTAGACAAGAGTGAGCAGGCTGGGGGAGTAGGGGTGGGCAGGCTGGAGTGTAGTGGGAGGTGAGGTCTGAGAGCCGACCAGTGTGGGATCCCTGCAGGGCTTATTTACTAGGAGTGATAAGGGAGACTAGAGCAGAGGAATCCCATGACCCATTTATGTTTTAAAAGGATCACACCGACTATTATATTGAAAATTATTTTAAAAGGACAAGAATGGAAATTTCTCTGGCAGTCCAGTGGTTAAGACTCTGTGCTTCCACTGCATGGGGGTGGGTTCAGTCCCTGGTCGGGAACTAGGATCCTGTATGCTGAAAGATAGTGGTGGCTCCTACCAGCATGTTACCAGCGGTACTGGTGAGGAGCGATTGTATCCTGCATTGTGGTAGATGTAGAATGTGAAGAAAAGAGGAATAAAGGCTGACTTCACTTTCTAATATTGTAGTCTTCTTAAGAACTTTGGAAAGAAATATTTTTGTCCCTATATATGAACTAGAAAATTAAAGCTTAGCTTTGACTTGTTAAAATCATGCAGCGAGTGAGTTTAGGAGGAAGTTTCAAACTCAAATTTGTCTGGACTCCAAAATCCAAATTCTTCTTCCAGCACCATAATGTACAATTTGTAGTACAATACCTGCAGCATATTAGGTGCTCAGCGTATGCACTTTTTGTTGTTACTGTTTTCTTTCTTTTCACTCAGACATGAATTCTTTTTTTTTTTTTTTGCTATCATTATAGTTATGCTTATTCTTAATTCTTTATGCTTGTTTTTGTTAAAATATCTTTTCACCTTTTTTCTCTTTTGTATTGAAGTATAGTTGATTTACAGTATTATGCTAGTTTTGGGTATATAGCAAAGTGTATATAGCAAAGTATAACAAAGTGTATAGCAAAGTAGGTATAGCAAAGTTTCAGTATATAGCAAAGTCATATATTTTCTCCAGATTATTTTCCATTATCAGTTCAGTTCAGTTCAGTCGCTCAGTCATGTCTGACTCTTTGCGACCCCAGGAATCACAGCACGCCAGGCCTCCCCGTCCATCACCAACTCTCAGAGTTTACTCAAACTCATGTCCATCGAGTTGGTGATGCCATCCAGCAATCTCATCCTCTGTCGTCCCCTTCTCCTCCTGCCCCCAATCCCTCCCAGCATCAGGGTCTTTTCCAATGAGTCAACTCCGCATGAGGTGGCCAAAGTATTGGAGTTTCAGCTTCAGCATCAGTCCTTCCAATGAACACCCAGGACTGATCTCCTTTAGGATGGACTGGTTTGATCTCCTTGCAGTTCAAGGGACTCTCAAGAGTCTTCTCCAACACCACAGTTCAATGCATCAATTCTTTGGCGCTCAGCCTTCTTCACAGTCCAACTCTAGCATCCCTACATGACCACTGGAAAAACCATAGCCTTGACTAGACGGACTTTTGTTGACAAAGTAATGCCTCTGCTTTTTAATATGCTATCTAGGTTGGTCATACTTTCCTTCCAAGGAGTAAGCGTCTTTTAATTTAATGGTTGCAGTCACCATCTGCAGTGATTTTGGAGCCCCCAAAAATAAAGTCTGGCACTGTTTCCCCATCTATTTCCCATGAAGTGATGGGACCAGATGCCATGATCTTAGTTTTCTGAATGTTGAGCTTTAAGCCAACTTTTTCACTCTCCTCTTTCACTTTCATCAAGAGGCTTTTTAGTTCACCTTCACTTTGCCATAAGGGTGGTGTCATCTGCATATCTGAGGTTATTGATATTTCTCTCAGCAATCTTGATTCCAGCTTGTGCTTCCTCCAGCCCAGCATTTCTCATGATGTACTCTGCATATAAGTTAAATAAGCAGGGTGACAATATACAGCCTTGACATACTCCTTTTCCTATTTGGAACCAGTCTGTTGTTCCATATCCAGTTCTAAATTTTCCATTATAGGTTATTATAAAATATTGACTATAATTCCAGTTCCCTGTACTACACAGTAAACCCTTGTTGTTTGTCTATTTTATATATATAATAGATAATTTTTATCTGTTAACTCATATTTCAATTTATCTCTACCCTTAAAAAAAGTTTCAAAGTTGGGTAAGAGTTGTTCATATAACCATAGATATTATAAATTTAATCAGTATATGATTATTTCCTATTTATTAGGATATAAATTTATCCTAATTAATATGATTATTTTATTAGGATACAGTTATTTGCCTATTTTGCATAAGCTTTGCACTTTTGACTCCTAAGGAAGTTCTAAAAACAAGAATAATCATCCATTAGCATTTGGAAACTTTTTTGCATAGATTTAGTCTTCCTAAAATTAATATTTCTAATCTGCCTGGAGATTTCATTTTATCTGTTTAGGAATAGCTTGTGGAAATTAAATATGTTTATGTTGTATACATAAACTTCATTATACAAAACATACTTTTTAAAGTATTTTATATGCTAAAATCCTTGAGAGAAGCAGTATGTTTAAAATCAAAGTAATTGCTATGGATCTAAGTATAGAACATTAAAATGTTATGTGATTTTTTTAAAAATTATTTTATAGGTGTAAAAGGCTTAATCTCCAGCCTTTAACTTACCTTTGGCAGAGAAACCAGGAAGATTTGCTCCAAGAGATGATATCATCTAACATTCAAGCAATCATCATAAAAGTAGCAGCTCTAGGTATGTAGCCAGAGTTTCAAGGGAGCTGTCTGTCACCACTCAGATATTCTGAGTTCACTAATAAACAGTTACAACTTAAAAGGAAGATTGACTTAGAATATAAAAATGTGGAGTTATAAGCTAAAGGAATTGAGTAAGGGGAAGTTTTAGAATGGGCTTTTGATTATTTACCAAAGTGATTAGTAGTGAGTCTTTTTTCTTTTTTGGCTTTCTTTTTTGTTCCTAAATGTATAACTGTCTCTAAATTGGTATTATATTGTAGTCCTTCAGTTTAAGTTCCTTTTATAAGATATGGAATTCAGATTCATAGGGAACAAAAAGTATAGATTGATTATTTTTTGAAGCTCTTTAAAATCTGTATTTGGCACAACACATGATATTTTTATCTTTTTTTTTAACACACCTTGAATAATGCTAAGCATCACTAGAAAGATTGACCCTCTGGTTTCAGAAATATGCTGGGTAGTGGATTTTTGTTGAAGACAATGAGAAATTCACGTTTGAGACAGTGTCATTTGATCAGTTAGCATAGACACAACAGGCAGGTGGTAATCTGATTCAAATATGGATATTACATGTGAACACATTTAATTTGTTGTTTTGAATTTTTATAATTATATTCATGTTCAAGAAACCATGGGGTTTGAGCCCAATTCATTTATTTCACGAGCCTATTACAGTAAATGCCCTGAAGCCTCAGGGTTCTCAAAGCCTAAATCATATACCTCATTTGATAGTGTATACCTTGCTGATCTCTGAAATAACAAGGTCTCAAGCTGTGGAAGATGTTACAAATACATTCACATTTTAAACAGCGTTAAAAGGAAGATTCCATAGTATTTCTTCTTGGTAAACACCAAGCTACTCTCTTCTTGTGGAAATCAAGGTGTTATCTTTAGTGGAAAGCCTTATTTAGAGAACATGCAGTTGATCTCCTTAGCTGTTAAAAAGAAAAAAATGAGGTGGTTTTGTGTTCTCATTTTTGAGAAAATGTTGCTCAGCAACTCTTATGATTGAAATTCTCACTACAGATATATTTGTCTTGAGTTTCCCTATGAATGTACAGAGTATGCTGTCACTTTCTTTGTTGCCCACTTGCAGATTTTCTAAGATTGCATAGTTCCATATTGAAGTTCATGTGACACGTCACTGGACAGTACATATTCTGCCCCTAATACTGCTAGAAAATGGAATAGATTATAACCCTGAGAGAACCTGCCCTGTTAGAAAAACAGAGCTATAGAATATGACCTTACTGTGACTGATATTACTTTTCATTTGTGTGTCTGTATGTGTGTGCACCTCTGTGTAAAGGTTGGAGATGGTGATTAACGGTATTAAACTTTTGGGTAAAGTATAAAACCAAGTTGATTTGTCCTTGACATTCCAATGACAAAAGTATATAGATCTGATTTTAACAATTATAGCATAGTTTCTATTGATTGACTATAGGTGTACAGAGACAGAAATTATTCTCAAGAACACTATTAAAGAAAGATTTGCTGAGTGGCACATTCCTTCTAAAAACACAGATATAAATGATGCAGTGTAGGTTTTCAGGCTTCCCCCTGCCCTGCCCCCAACATATACACACTTTAATTTTCAGAAGAAGTTTTAAGTAAAACAAATGGAACAATAGGACCTTTCCATGTGGAGAAGGTGTCAGCAAAGTTTTGTGGCCATAAAATTATGCAATGGTCTTATATGAGGGTTGGCTCTGTGTGGATGTATAGAAACATATTTCTAATAATTGTGTTACATAACCTCAGTGTCTTACAGGTATGAGTGAACTCATGAAATTTTCATATTAATGACTTAGTATTTATTGATGTTTCTGGTATTTAGACTTATTTAAACACTATTTCCATTATTGGATTTCAGAACAATCCTGCCATTTAGAAATATTTATTTTTAATGGTATAAGTATTACATGAAAACATTCTTGCCATATATGGTAAATTTTCACGATACAGAAAAAATTTGTTGTATTTTCTATCAACTCTTCTCTTGCCAATCGTTCCCTTTCCCAGAGATACCACTGGAGTGATGCTGATCATCTTTTTCTGGTATGTGTATGTATAATATTAGGACTTCCCTGGTGTCTCAAATGGTAAGGAATGTGCCTACAATGTGGGAGACCCAGTTCGATCACTAGGTCAGGGAGATCCCCTGGAGAAGGGAATGGCAACCCACTCCAGTACTCTTGCTTGGAGAATTCTATGGACAGAGGAGTCTGGCAGGCTATAGTCTATAGGGTCGCAAGGAGTCAGACACAACTGAGCAACTAACATACACACACATATATGGAGCATATTCTGTATGATTCAACCATATAAAATTCAAGAATAGAAAAAAATGAATCTACAGTGTTAAGAATCTGGAAAACTGTTATCTCCAGGAGGGCAAGTATTGACTAGGGAGATACTGGCAATGATCTAAATCTGGATTTGGGTTTTGATTACATAAATATGTCTGATTTTTTAAAATTCATTAAGTTGAACACAGATCCATTGGCATAAATGATGTCATGTGAGTAGGTCATGAAAACCTTGCTCTTGGGAAGTGAAGAAACTATTCAGGGGGAAGTAACAGATCTTCCAACTTAGTTACCTTGCATAGGGTCACATAATTTAAAAAAAAAAAAAAAACTTCCAAGCCATCCAAAAGAAAGGAGGCAAAAAGGAGGAAAATGAAAACATAGGAGAAAAGATATATATGTGTTCTCCAAATATACAAAATTAACAGAGATGTATCTGGAGAATCCCCACACCACCTTTTGAAATTAACCAACATACTTCTATTAACCCACTAATCAAAGAAGAGAGTAGAGAATTGAGAGAAAATTGAGAGTTGTGAGATACAAGTAAGCTCATATTATATAATTCCATTTATGTGACATTTTAAAAATAGAAAATTATAGACACATGGTAAGTAACTGGATGCCAGATGCTGGGAGTTGGAGAAAGGACTGACTGCAGAGTGGGAAGATGACAGCATCCAACTTTTCTCATTAACTTTTTTAGAGTGGTGGAAATATTCTGTATAATTATGTTGATGCTTGCATGCCTGTATATATTTACTGAAATTTTAAATTGGTGTATTTTATTTTAAAGCCATTTTAAAAAAGAAAACAAACATGGCAGTGAATTAAAAAAATTTCCCAAAGCCAAGAACTGGAATATTAGCTGACAAGTAGACTACATTGGACCTTTACCAAAAGCCCCAAGAGGCTGCAAATGAGTGTTAACTGGGATGATACCTGTTTAACACTAAGCCAGATTTAACTGAGGCAACGTTGGGAAGTATGGTTAAAGTTTGGAGCAGCCAATTCCCCGTCCTTTGGCCCACTTCAGTATAATCTGACCATTGTATACATTTCACTGCTATAAATACACAGAAATGGACAAGAAATATCTCACAGGTGTGCTACATTTGTTAACATCTGTAGAGCAGCAATATAATTGAAGACTGAAACAGGAAATTGATGCACTAGTTAATTAGAATGGCCAGAAAGGAAAAAAAGATTTAATGATTAGCTTAATTAAATTATTTAGTGCTAACATTGACTATGGTAGCAAGTAATGCCAAGATTCTACTCGGAATACTTCTGGGATTGGAAGGTAAGAATGAGGTGATGGGGGATGATTTAAGTATACAACTATCTGTTTTTCCCATTTTACAAGTTTTTTCTTTTGTTTTGCCTGATGTCTTGGTCCCAGGCCTGAACTTAAAGTTACATGTACCAAAAGAAAATGTTATCAGTGCAGAAAACACAATATTAACACTACTGAATCTGACAGTGCCTATCCTTAAAGACTCTTGGGAGTATGTCACAGCTTCACCCACGGAGGTAAATTAAGGCCTATGTCTAAACACAGGGCCATGTGTCCTGTGATTCTTTATCTGTCAAAATCTGTAATATCAACCTTGGAGTGAGTCCAAGGAGAAGTGTTAACAAGGCTGCTTTCTTACTGCTCCCATGGTTTTATAATACACCTACTGAGCCAGAAAGGCCAATCATAGGGGAAAGGGTATAGGTCAAAACAGGTTGTAAATGGAATTCAAGGGTATCAGAGGAGATGGGAAAGCACTTATAAGTAGATTACAATTCTAGCAGAGTGCAATCATGTGACCTCCATGCCAGCCCCTCTGAGCTAGAGAATAACACACTTAAGGCATCCCTCTCAGATCTAATACTAACTACTTATGTTGAGAGGAAACTCTGGACCTCTTTTCTAGAGAGAATGGAAGTTGATGATATATGAGCTTTACCTGAAGATTTTACCTGGGCAATCTGAAGCAACAGAAGGACAAAGTTCCAGTTGATGGTTCAGTGTAGGGGTGGTTTATTTACTATAACTCAGTTATTGATTTGTTGTCTATAGTTACTGTTCTGATCATTTTTCTGATGATAATTACTAATGAATTATATAGGTGAAAAATTCTGAACAGTAGAGCTTTTTCATTCTTTGTGGGCATAAAACAAAACAGTATGTTGCTAAGACACCTACCTAGGTATAATGGAAAGCAGATTTTTACCGCCTGTCATAGCTTGATCTTAGAGAAGGAAATATCAGCCCACTCCAGTGTTCTTGCCTGGAGAATTCCATGGACAGAGATGCCTGGCGGGCCACACAGTCCATGGGAGTCACGAAGAGTCAGACATGACTGAGAGACTAATACTATAGCCTGATCTAGTCCTTCAAATATAGAATATGTGAATGTAATGGACTTCATTTAAATCACTGCAGAATCACTACAGTGTCAACCCCAAAATCACTGCAGATGATGACTGCAGCCATGAAATTAAAAGATGCTTGCTTCTTGGAAGAAAAGGTATGACAAACCTAGACAGCATATTGAAAAGCAGAGACATTACTTTGCTAACAAAGGTTCATCTAGTCAAAGCTATGGTTTTTCCAGTAGTCATAAATGGATGGGAGAGTTGGACCATAAAGAAAGCTAGGACCTGAAGAATTGATGCTTTTGAACTATGGCATTGGAGAAGACTCTTGAGAGTCCTTGGACTGCAAGGAGATCCAACCAGTCCATCCTAAAGGAAATCAGTTCTGAATATTCATTGGAGAGACTGATGCTGAAGCGAAAGCTCCAGTACTTTGGCCACCTGATGGGAAGAACTGACTCGTTGGAAAAGACCCTGAAGCTGGGAAAGATCAAAGACAGGAGGAGAAGGAGACGATAGAGGATGTGATGGTTGGATGGCATCACTGACTCAATGGACATGAGTTTGAGCAATCTTCAGGAGTTGGTGATGGACAGGAAGGCCTGGTGTACTGCAGTCCATGGGGTCGCAAAGAATGGACACAACTGAGTGAACTGGACTGAATGGACTTCATTTAAGGAAATTGGAACACTGCTCTTGAGGGAGATGGACTTACTAGAGATACAATGAATTGATGCTACTGATAACACTTTTCTGGAGTTATGCAAAGTACATTTATGGAAAACCTGTGACGGCCAGGAAGAGCTGTGTTTGGTATAATATGCTAATTGATAATCTCATGAGATTTACATATTGTGTACAAACCATTTTTGTAAACTATACAAATGTCACTAATGTACCATGGTAATAACACGTGTTGTGGCTTGATTACTATTTCCTCTACTGTGCTAGATGTTCTGTATGGATTTTTGATCCTGACTTTTCGGTTCTATATTGGACCAAAATACATAATATTCCTGAAAGCTCTTCATGATGAAAAGAACTTACTAGTCCAAATATAGACACTAGAGGGAGCGCTTTTCCAGGAGACTGACTACATCTAGAAATGGCCCTGGAGGGACAACAGAGCTCTAAATAACTGGGCTAATAATAGAGTATTTACTTTCATGGAACATTGTGTCAGTCAACAGTATTGGAATAGGGCCTAAATACTTACCCAGAGGAGACTATGGGATATTCAAATCATATGGAAATTGCTGTGTTTAAAGATCAACAATCAGGAGTATCAGAAACCAAGCTAAGGATGCCAGTTAGCATACTACCATTATCATAGATTATGGTAAGACATTACTGAACATGTGACCCTTATGCTTGTTTTCTAATGGCCCAAGTACCACAGATCTAAATGAAATTTGCCTTTTCATGGTGCATTGGTGGAGATTGGACAGATAAAGGAATAACACTGTTGACCTGAAGAGAGCATGTTGCACAATGACATCTGGAAACCAATGGCTGCTAAAACCTATACTGTGATGTCTGGGATACAGGTAAATCCTCAAACAAGATGGAATCCACAGTTTAATTGAACAGTAATATCTCTGGTCACACCACCCTAGTCACAGTGGAAGTGAATGTATGCGAAAGAAAGTTGATTTTGATGTACAAGAAATGAAGAATGGTGCTTTAATTCTAATTGACTCTTTATGTCCTCCTGTGCCAGAGCATATGTGTGACAGATATATGTATGACAGATATATGTATGACAGAGCATATGTATGACAGAGCATATGTATGACAGAGTATGACAGTGAAGGACATGGAGAGTTGTTCTGATGGTCCTTGATCTCTGCTTGATTTACTGTGTTGTTTGTTTATTTCTGTTCTTTAAATTATCAGTAAAAATTGGTGCTGAATAAGGTCTCAGATTTGTTTGAATCTGACTTGACAATCCAATCTTTTGGTTTAACTCAATTTCTCGTTTATTTTGTACCACATTATATAAGTAGGGTTGTAGAGAAAATGCGTTTGTGCTTCTGCACAATTAGGGCTTTCTGAGCAAATTTTACAGCAACTTGGGACCTCAGTTAAAAGCACGCATTAGAGTTTAATGTATGATGGAATAGACAGAGAGGACTCCAGAGAGGCTGACTTCTCTGGAGGTCTGTGTTTACATTTCCAGGGTGGAGGGATGAGACCTGGACCTTGGGGACATCATCTCCTGGCTGTAAAACTGGAGACACTAGTTTTATTCCTCCCCAGAGAGATTTTTTTTTACGTTACAAAATGAAGGCACAAGTCTTTGCTTTTACTTTTCCAAAGAATCTCTCAGAAGGAGACGGGAAACAACTGTCCCCTTTTTCTTAAGTAAATATGCAGCTTTATACCTTACCTACAGAGGATGCAACTATTTGAAAGATTGCATCTCATTCTCATCATCTTGCTTCTGAGTAAAGAGCTGGCACCAAGAAGAACCAGAATGGAATTATCTCTTTACTGTCTGTATGAGTATTATCTGTTCTGCTCCAAGAAATTCATGTTGACTTTCAGCATGTTAATAAATATGTATATTAAAATTTTCACAATGTGTGAAACAGTTTCAGAATCACAACGCTAATACCCCCACCATCACTGTAATTGTTGAAAACAGTTAAAAATAATTTTTTACATGTGCTCTCCTGAATTTCACTTATCTCTTAAAAGTTCTATATCTGTTTTGTCTGAGCTTATAACTTATATACTGTACACTATTTATAACAGTTTTATGGAAATATAATTAATATGCCATGCAGTTCACCCATTTAAAGTGTCCAATTATTAGTATATTCATAGTACATTCCCATCATTATGTCTTTATATATTTGCTATTCTGCACATTTCCTATGAATGGAATCCTGCAGTGTGTTGTCTTTCATGACTGGCTTCTTTCCAAACCTGAAATAGTGTTTTCAAGGTTTACCTATATTATAGCCTGGATCAGTATTTGATGTCTTTTTATTGCCATATAACACTCCATAATGAATAGTCCCTTTCTTTATTGCTTGATTCAGTTTGCTCACACTCTGTTTAGGAATTTTGTACGCATGTTGAAAAGAAGGATATAATCTTCTTTCCTAGTAGTGACATATACGGGCAATAAGGTTACCCTGGCCTCATAAAACTTAGAAGTGTTTCCTCTTTTTCTGTTGTCTGAGAAATTCTCCGTAAGATTGGTGAGTCAGTAGGTAATTTCTTAATTTTTCTTCTTATCCATTTTCATTTTATCATTTAAAGTTAACTATTTTTCATGATTTTTTAAAAAAATTTCTATCTTTTGGTCTGTGGGATATTTTAATGTTTCACATTGTTCTAAGAGGGATTAATTAGCTTTAATTATAATTAGCTTTAATCTTTTCAAAATTATTTTTCAGCTTATAATTTTTTAAATATTAATACAAAAAATACAATAAAACCTTTTCAGTCCTTCCTAATCAATATAAGGAATTTAAGGGACTAGCCCATAGACAGTCCAGAAACTGTCCTATTTGGGATCCTTATATCCCAATGATACTAAGGATTGACCTTTGATTCAAAATGGCTTGCTGTATTTTTTTCAGTAATATGTTTAACATGATGGGCCTTATATGTTCTATTTTATAAGCTGAAAATAAAGGTGAATAGAAAAAAGTTTTATAAGAATATAGCCATGCTCATTTGTTTACATATTGTCTGTGGATACTTTCTTGTTACAGTGTAAGAGTTGAGTAATTGCAAAAGAGACCATATGGCCCACAAAAACCAAAATGTTTACTGTTTGGCTTGTAGAAAATGTTTGCCAATTCCAGAAGAGACCTGATGGGATTTCACTCTAGTCAGACAATTTTATTGGTAACTAGGTATCTTTGAGGGGATTTGAGACTCAGAATCCTGCCTCCAAAGCATTCTCATGGGAGAATGCTACTGATTCTTTGTGTTGACAAGGTATCTTCATTCAATTCTTATTTCTTCTAATTTAAAGGAACTTGAATCCTTGCCTGTATGTGTTTGGTATACATTCTTTACTTTTTCCAATATTTCTCCCCCAGTTTCTACTCCCTGAAGTTTGAACACACATTATTGTTACTATGTATATAGTTATTTTATATATATAGACACACACACACACAGGGGCTTTCCTGGTGGCTCAGACAGTAAAGAATCTGCCTGCAATGCATATGTATGTTGTTGTTGTTGTCCAGTCGCTAAGCTATGTCCGACTCTTTGTGACCCCATCAACTACAGCACGCCAGGCTTCCCTGTCCTTCACTATCTCCCAGAGGACTTTGCTCAAACTCATGTCCATTGAGTCAGTGATGCCATCTAACTATCTCATCCTCTGTCACCCCCCTTCTCCTCTTGCCCTGTGTTTTCTAGAGTCAACATTTGCATTTCATGATCTGATTTATAGAACTTCTTTGACACAATTATATATCTGACTGGGTTTTGGTTCTTGACACCAGTTATTTTATGTTACAACTTCCCTTCCCTTAACTGTTTTTTTTTTCTTCTTAATTTGTTCTGGTGAAATATGTCTTCAATATTTATTCAGAAATTGTATGTATTTCAAAAATTTTTTTTCTTGAGCTCAGGTTGTCTTTCTTTTGCTTTAACATATGAAAGTCAACACATGTTTATGGATAGTTTTTGAGTTTTCTCCTTTTGTAAGTAACGTGCTTGCTTGCTTGTTTGTTTTTCATATATTTCCTTTACTGTTTTATTTTCTTGTTATGCAAAAAGAGAGACTTAGTTGTTGTATAATTGTGCTGCAACATAAATCCAATTCACCTCTCTATTTCCACCTCTAAAAATCACTGGAAGTTTTCCATGCAGCAGATGGAATATAGGCAAGACAATTAAGCCTGTGGTTTTCAGTAGAGCTAGGAGATGTATTTTTCTTTTTTGACAGGTTCAGAAAAGTCAGTGTCTAAATTGTGGTTAAATCTTGGGACTTTTTTACTTCCTGTATTATACTTTTAATCTCACATTTTTATCTGCTTTGTTAAAGATTTTTCAGGTGTTTCAGATGAGATATAGTTATGATTTGGGATACTAGAATAGTATCACAATTTCAAAATAACAGTGTTTTTAAGTGACTCAAATGGTTTAATTTGAAAGATAATAGATGATTTCATAATTGACTTACACCAGTTTTTCAGGGAGAAAATGTTTGTATTAAGCAATTAAAAACATAATTATAATGATTATTGCACAAAGCCCATCTTTATAAGGTCTTAAAGAGCAAATGCTATACTACAAATAGTTTTACATAGTGATTAGATTGAAAGTGACTGATTTTATTTCATTTTATTATTTGGGTACTAGATAAAGAAAGATTTTATAAGAATAAATTTGTCACCTGCCTTAGGCGGGAGTAATTAGATGTAAGCAAATTTAATGGAGTCTGTGTGCTCTGGGGCCATTCAGCTGTGCTTCAATAATTGCAACTTTTTTTTTTTTTCCAAGTATGAAGGTTGTTTAACATATCAGTAGCAAAAATGTTAAAGTATAGGGTGTCCATTTATCTTTTAGGTAAATAACTATATGTACTTTATATGCAAAGAAACAATGAATGGATTAACAAGTAGTAGACTACAGTCAGAAATGAATGTTGCTGATGGTATGCAGTTATTCTGTTTCCCTAGTTCAATAGCATTAACATGACTTAAGACTACTTCCATCCTCTGTTGTCCTTCATTCTGTTTACCGCACTAAAAAAATTCAAGGTTTACTTAAACAATATATATTTGAACAAATAAGTATTATATTTTGATAATTTTTAATTCAGTCTTTACAAATTAAAAAGGTTTAATGTTTTTCCAAGACACAGATCCACAATAACAAATTATTTTTTTCTCTTTCCCCCCCCCCCCCCCAAAGTGTAGGTTTATCTATTCTGTACAAAATCTCCTGGAATCTAGCTCCTGTTAATCACTATTCTGATTTTGCCACTCCTCACTCATAAAAACTACACACCAATACTCAGTGAAAACAACATTATTAAAATGTTATTTATATCAGGAATAGGTTTTTTCTCATTACAGAAATCCTTACAGTATTGAATTCTGTTGATATTTAAAATGTGATTTAACTTATAGTTTTTCAAAGACATCTTTTGTATAAAGAATCAGAGTATGAGTGTGTAAGAATGTATGTCTGCAAGTAAAGATAAAACAAATGGCTTAATAATTAATTCATGTTTAATTAAACAAACCTCATAGGAAGTTGATAATACGTTAGTATCAACATGTAGGAAGGCCTGTGTTGATGTATCACATCATTCTTTCTCTATCCTGCTCTTTCATTCTTTTAAACAATTATTTGAATAAGCACTTGCATGGTATGCTGATTAAATTTGTGACACAGAGGTTCTTGGGATCACTAATACTTTGAATGATAGAATCAGAATACTGACTCGCATTATTGGCTGGAACTAGAGACTAAATCTGACCAGGTGAAATGTAATGGAGGTAATATAGAGTTCTGATTTTTAATCCCTAAAACCAGCTTCAAAACATAGAATGGGTGTGATATAGCTTAACACTAGGACTTGAGAGAAAAATCTTTGAGGTTTTGATTTTACACTTACATGTGTAACTTGTAGGTACAAAGTAGGTGCTGAAGCAGCTAAGGAAATCTGAGGGGTTGCATTAACAAACAGGATAAATATTTGGATCCTCAGACTAGGCAAAATCTATTCCTTGGTGGGGGGGAGGGGACCTGAAAATAAAACCAATGATGAATTATTGATGATATTGATGAATAATCAAATATCTCCAGAAAATGTTAAATATGAAAAAAATAAAAATTTTTTTTTATGTTTCTTATATTTCCTTTAAGGAATGGAAATTGCTTTTTTAAACCGGGGGAAAGATTGGAGTAAGATGGGAAACAGAAACACCTATAATTCAGTGAGTGGTGAGTGACCAGAACATTGAAGGGACAAGAAATGGTACCATAGGAGGACCATTTAGTTCAATTCAGTTCAGTTGCTCAGTCGTGTCCAACTCTTTGCGACCCCAGCACGCCAGCCTTCCCTATCCATCACCAACTCCCAGAGCTTACTCAAACTCATGTCCATCAAGTCAGTGATGCCATCCAACCATCTTATCCTCTGTCATTCCCTTCTCCTCCTGCCCTCAATCTTTCCCAGCATCAGGGTCTTTTCCAATGAGTCAGTTCTTCACATCAGGTGGCCAAAGTACTGGAGTTTCAGCTTCAACATCAGTCCTTCCAATGAACACCCAGGACTGATCTCCTTTAGGATGGACTGGTTGGATCTCCTTGCAGTCCAAGGGACTCTCAAGAGTCTTCTCCAACACCACAGTTCAAAAGCATCAGTTCTTCGGTGCTCAGCTTTCTTTATGGTCCAACTCTCACATCCATATATGACTACTGGAAAAACCATAGCCTTGACTAGATGGACCTTTGTTGGCAAAGTAATATCTCTGCCTTTTAATATGCTGTCTAGGTTGGTCATAACTTTTCTTCCAAGGAGCAAGTGTCTTTTAATTTCATGGCTGCAGTCACCATCTGCAGTGATTTTGGAGTCCCCCCAAAATAAAGTCTGCCACTGTTTCCAGTGTTTCCCCATCTATTTGCCATGAAGTGATGGGACCAGATACCATGATCTTAGTTTTCTGAATGTTGAATTTTAAGCCAACTTCTTCACTTTCCTTTTTCACTTTCATCAAGAGGCTATTTAGTTCCTCTTCGGTTTCTGCCATAATGGTGGTATCTATCTGCATATCTGAGGTTATTGTTATTTCCCTGGCAATCTTGATTCCAGCTTGTACTTCATGCAGCCTGGTATTTCACATGATGTACTCTGCATATAAGTTAAATAAGCAGGGTGACAGTATACAACCTTGACGTACTCCTTTCCCAATTTGGAACCAGTCTGTTCCATGTACAGTTCTAACTATTGCTTCTTGACCTGTAAACAGATTTCTCAGGAGGCAGGTAAGAAGCTCTGTTGTTCTCATCTCTTGAAGAATCTTCCACAGTTTGTTGTGATCCACACAGTCAAAGGCTTTGGCGTCGTCAATAAAGCAGAAGTAGATGTTTTTCTGAGACTCTTGCTTTTTCAAGGACTATTTAAAGGAACCATATATTTAGGCTGAAGTGAAGGCAGCAGGTTACTGGGCCAAGGAGAATGGATATTATTATAGCAGTCCATAGTATTTGAAAGTCTGCTGATACTTTCTGTTGCTTCAGAGAACAATTCTAAGAGAAAGTGGAAGCTGTATAGTGAAGCAAATCTTGGTTTGGTATCAGAACTTTCTGACATTTGAAGCTCTCAAATAGTGGCATTAGGAGGTTGCCGTAGGCCCTTGTGTGACTTTCTTCAAGCTTCTACTGCATGCCCTTGCTCTTTCTTATGTAAAACTGTCCCCTCATGTTGAAAAAGAAGTAATCTGAGGTTGAAGAACTGAGCTGACTAAGGTTGCTTTGGGAAGGAAATTCCATCCTTCCCCAAAGACTTATGGCTCTATTCATGAAGGGTAAAGGTTTGCCCCCATTAGGTAACTTTAGAACAATATGCCACTTGCTCTGAGGGCAGTTCTATAGAGAGAATTTTGGAAATTGATTGATTAAAGGCGAATATGTATTCTACTGGAATAAGCATATATAGTGTGCAAAGGTGGCCACTGTGAAGGTGACAGCCCTCATTTAAATACATAAAAATCAGTCTCATTATGACTTCTTAGTTTTCATTAAAATCTGAAGCTTACATGGAACATGAAGAGAACTTTAAACTAGTTATGGCTTTCAGATTCCACTTGTTAGGTAAAAATTTTGTTACATGTTTATTTTACCCTTGCTTGTTGGTCTCTTGCTATATGTTTGTTTTTTTTTCTTGACTTGGAAGCACATGATTTAGAAGGACATTTCCCTACGGGCTTCCCTGGTAGCTCAACTGGTAAAGAATTTGCCTGCAATGCAGGAGACCCTAGTTTGATTCCTGAGTCTGGAAGATCCCTGGAGAAGGGATAGTCTATCCACTCCAGTATTCTTGGGCTTCCCTGGTGGCTCAGATGGTAAAGAATCCAACTGCTATACAGGAGACCTGGGTTCGATCCCTGGGTCAGGAAGATCCCCTGGAGGAGGGCATAGCAAGGCACTTCAGTAGTCTTGCCTAGAAAATCCCATGGACAGAGAAGCCTGGTGGGCTACAATCCATAAGATCGCAGAGTCGGACACGACTAAGTGACTAAGCATGTACACATGTCCTTCCCTACTGTTACTCCACATCTTGTCTATAGTGAAATTATTTTTTTTTAAACCGAAGGTGAACTGTGTGTCTGGAAGAGGTAACACAGTGTTAGGGAAGAAAAGAGAAATTGGCCCTGAAACTTTGTTTTCATTACTTAGCAAGTTTTACAATTAATGACTGAAGTTTCTCTTGTGGCCTCTCTTCCCAAAGACTGTGCTTATTTATTTTTCCCAGTAGTCTCATGTGACCTTGTTAAAAGCTTCATGTAATTCCCAAATAAATTACATTTACTGGTTTACTTCTATCTAGTATTTTATTGACATTTCCAGATAAGTTTAATAGGATGGAGAGAAACAGTGTTCTCTTTATAGACTCAGTGGGTGATTTGACCTTAGCAGGTTAACCTTATCCTGATGTTGAAGGAAGCTATTCTTAATTAGACTCTATCAGTTTCTCCATTATCACTTGGAGAGACACTGGTCTGTACTTCTATAAATTGTAATTTGATTGTTTTTATTTCTTACAGAAAAACTACCATATTAGAAAAATAGCAGTATTTGAAAACAGTTGTGATTTTCTGAATACATTGCATATTCTAATCTGTAGCAGAGCCATTTCACACTTTATTTCCTTCAGAAACTCTCAGTTGAATACCATCTGGCCGTGGTGATTTATTACTGTGGAATTTCTCAAGTCGCTCTATTATTTCCTCCTAGGAGATTGCTCTCTGCTACTGCCCCACTGATTTTTCTCAGAAAGTGCCCTTGGAATAGTCGTTTCCCCACTATGCTGTGCAGCAAAGGTCAATGTCAAATAAAACGGAATTAAACTTCTCTGCTGTTTCTTAGGAGAAGGAAATGGCAACCCACTCCAGTGTTCTTGCCTCGAGAATCCCAGGGACGTGGGAGCCTGATGGGCTGCCGTCTATGGGGTCACACAGAGTTGGACATGACTGAAGCGACTTAGCAGCAGCAGCAGCTGTTTCTTATCCTCTTATTGTCCTTATTGCAAGTCCTCACTGATGGGGAGAAACTCAGCAATTAATCCAGCCACTCATGTTGGCTACTTCATCTTCATGTTATTTTTTTGTCCTTTTAATTTTCAAATTCCTTTTTCCCCCAACAATATATTTTTGGTATTTAACTCAGAGCAAAAAAACACAAATGTGAAAAAAAATATTCTAAATACTTTCAATGTATTCATAAGTGACTGTATGAATTATTTCCAGGTTTTTTTTAAACTATCCATAGATTTCTCTTTGACCTTTCAAATAATGGGCATGCTATATATCTCTTATTGCTACTGTCCTTTTATGTCTTCCAAGCAGCCTGGATTATTTTTAACTCCCTTACTTTCCTCTCAGAAGGCTACTAACCATTTCTTCTCTTCAAGTTTTTAACATAGTCATTTTAAAGTTTCACTCATTGGGTAACATTAAGAGATACCCATACTAATTAGAAAATAAGCTTTAATTGTGCAAATGTCCCAATTGCTGCATTTTATTCCTACACATACTAACCTACAATAATTTCCTATATGATGCATTAATCTGCTTTTTCTTTTATAACTGCCCAAATAAGCCAAGATAAGGCATATTAATTATTGCTTCTACACATTGCATTCTTCTGTCATTTATCTGGATAATAATGGACATAATTAAAATCATTCACAAGCAATAGTTTTCCTAGAAAATAATGCTGAACGGTGAAGGTTAAAAGCAGATTCCATTATTCTTTTATATTCTGTGGTTAGCATAACGTTTTTCACCCTGAACTTTGTTCAAATAATTATTTTGTTTAAAAAAGGTTACTTAATGTGCATTCAAGCTTATTTAATTGCTACAAGAAATATATTTTTACCTTTACAAAAAGTACTTCAGCATAGAATTTCTAGCTCAAGTATTGAAACATCAGAAGTTGAAACTTTTAATATCTCCCAAATGTGTTATCAGTCACGTAAACTCTGGGAGTTGGTGATGAACAGGGAGGCCTGGCTTACTGCAGTCCATGGGGTCGCAAAGAGGCGGACACAACAGAGCGTCTGAACTGAACTGAACTGAACCACATGGTCTAGTGGTTTTCCCTACTTTCTTCAATTTAAGTCTGAATTTGGCAATAAGGAGTTCATGATCTGAGCCACAGTCAGTTCCTGGTCTTGTTTTTGCTTACTGTATAGAGCTTTTCCATCTTTGGCTGTAAAGAATATAATCAATCTGAAATTGGTGTTGACAATCTGGTGATGTCCGTGTGTAGAATCATCTCTTGTGTTGTTGGAAAAGGGTATTTGCTATGACCAGTGCATTCTCTTGGCAAAATTCTGTTAGCCTTTGCCCTGCTTCATTTTGTACTCCCAAGGCAAACTTGCTTGTTACTCCAGATATCTCTTGACTTCCTACTTTTGCATTACAGTCCCCTATGGTGAAAAGGATTTTTTTGGGGGGGTGTTAGTTCTAGAAGATCTTGTACATCATCATAAAACCATTCAACTTCAGCTTCTTTGGCATTAGTGTTGGGGCATAGACTTGGATTACTGTGATACTGAATGGTTTGCCTTGGAAATGAACAGAGATCATTCTGTCATTTTAGACAAGTACTGCATTTTGGACTCTTTTGTTGACTGTGAGGGCTACTCCATTTCTTCTAAGGGATTCTTGCCCACAGTAGGAGATAATGGTCATCTGAATAAAATTTGGCCATTCCAATCCATTTTAGTTCACTAATTCCTATAACATCGATGTTCACTCTTTTCATCTCCTATTTGACCACTTCTAATTTACCTTGATTCATGGACATAACATTCCAGGTTCCTATGCAATATTGCTCTTTACAGCATCAGACTTTACTTTCATCACCAGTCACATCCACAACTGGGAGCTCTTTTTGCTTTGGCTTCATCTCTTCATTCTTTCTGGAGTTATTTTTCCACTTTTCTCGAGTAGCATATTGGGCACCTACTGACCTGCGGAGTTCATCTTTCAGTGTCATATCTTTTTGCCTTTATACAGTTCTTGGGTTCTGAAGGCCAGAATACTGAAGTGGTTTGCCATTCCCTTCTCCAGTGGATCACGTTTTGTTAGAACTCTCCACCATGACCTGTCTTGGTTGGAGCTACGCAGCATGGCTCATAGCCTCACTGAGTTAGACAAGGCCATGATCCATGTGATCCATTTGATTAGTTTTTTGTGATTTTGTTTCTCATCCTGTCTGCCCTCTGATGAATAAGGATAAGAGGCTTCTGGAAGCTTCCTGATGAGAGAGGTTGACTGTGGGGAAATCTGGGTCTTATTTTGATGGGTGGGCTCTCTATTGATGGGTGGGGCAGGGTTCCCTCCCTGCTGGTTGTCCTAAGGCCTAACTATGGTAGGGGTAATGGTGGCAATGGTAATGGTGACCTCTTTCAAAAGAACTTATGCCTGAACTGTTGTATTCAGTGCTCCTGACCCCGTATCAGGCCACTGTTGACCCGTGCCTCTGCCTGAGACTCCTGGACACTCACAGGCAAGTCTGGCTCAGTCTCTTGTGGGGACACTATTCCTTTTTCCTTTATCCTGGCGCATGCAAGGTTTTGTTTGTGCCCTCCAAGAATCTGTTTCCCCAGTCCTTTGGAAGTTCTGTAATCAGATTCCACTGGCCTCCAAAGTCAAATTCCCTGGGGGTTCTCAGTCCCTTTGCCAGATCCCCAGGTTGGGAAATCTGTTGTGGGTCCTAGAACTTTCTTAACAGTGTGAGAATTTCTTTGGTATACTTGTTCTGCAGTTTGTGGGTCGTCTACTTGGTGGCTGTATGGTGGGGCTAATGGAAACCTCCTCCAAAAAAGAGGGCTTATGCCACACGCCACATGTCCCAGGTCTGCTGCACCCAGAGCCCCTGCCCCTGTGGCAGGCCACTGCTTATCCTTGCCTCTGCAGGAGTCACTCAAAGTCAGGTCTGGCTCAGTCTCTGTGGGACATCTGGGTCCTGGTGCACACAAGGTTTTGTTTGAACCGTCCGAGATCTCTGGTGGGTTATGCTGGGGCCTCTCCTTTGCCCTTGGATGTGGGGTATTTTTGTTGTTGTTGTTGGGATCCAACATTTTCCTGTCGATGGTTTTTCAGCAACAAGTTGCAGTTTTGGAGTTCTCTCAGGAGATGAGTGCATGTCTTCCTACTCCACCATCTTGTGTGTATCCTGGAAATGTGTTGTAAATACCATTTTAAATTGAAAGAAAAAAATATCAAGGCTTAAATATCAGATTTTGAGTATATGCAATAGAATCTTTCCTTAAGGTTCAAATACAAATACTACTAGTCCCCATCTCTGAATAGAGTGCCTTTTGCTCAGTCTGTAAAGGGAAGTAGCAGGTTACAACAGCAGAGGAGTGCTGGCTTAGGCAGCATATATATAACAGCAGAGGAAATAAATGCTGATTTTGTTCATTTTATGATTGAAAAGCCTATCTTTTCTTCACCACGTAGGGCAGGCTGGTCTAAAAATGTTACTCATATGACTGTTTGGTTCTAGTATGGATATAGTCTTTGAATTCTTGAATACATTAAGATTCTATTCATTCCAAGTGTCTCTGTATGTATACGTATATGTGTGTGTGTATAGCCTTCCAAGAAGTATGCACTGTATTATAATTCTAGAACATGTCTTTCTGCCTTCAACTCTACAATTCCCTTTATTCTTTAAAATATACAAAACACAATATTCACAAATAAATAAAATCTTATTTTAATGCATGCTATTATAAAACTTGTCCCTGTATAGTAACCTTTATGACTGTGTTAGTCAGTTTACACTAGAACAACTTTCATGTTAATATGTAACAATTAACTGAAAATTCCTCCTGGAAAGATAAGTCTTTGAGTCTTCTTCTGTTTTTCTATTTAGTAGTAAGACTATTTAATAACTGTATTGCCTAAGCAGATATTTGTGTATAGGAATATTCCAATATCATTCTATATCTGCAATGTTTGGACAGTGAAACTTTTCCATCTCAGGTGTGGGCCCAACGTTTATGTATTAAAACTGCTTGGAACAAGAATATGTTATAACATTTGTTGGGCTTTGGCCTCTGACAAATACTCTTTCAGAAAGGTACTATTGTATTGGTTGATATCTCAAAAATATGTAGGTAAATATTTAGAAATATGTCTCTTTTGCTGTCTTGCATATAGGGTAATCATTACCATCTTTCTAAATTCCATATATATGCGTTAGTATACTGTATTGCTGTTTTTCTTTCTCACTTCATCACTCTGTATAATAGGCTTCAGTTTCATCCACCTCATTAGAACTCATTCAATGTATTCATTTTAATGGCTGAGTAATATTCCATTGTGTATATGTACCACAGCTTTCTTATCCATTTGTCTGCTGATGGACATCTAGGTGGCTTCCATGTCCTTGTCTATTGTAAACAGTGCTGTGATGAACATTGGGGTACACATGTCTCTTTCAGTTCTGGTTTCCTCGGTGTGTATGCCCAGCAGTGGGATTGCTGGGTCATATGGCAGTTCTATTTCCAGTTGTTTAAGGAATCTCCACACTCTTCTCCGTAGTGGCTGTACTAGTTTGCATTCCCACCAACAGTGTAAGAGGGTTCCCTTTTCTCCACACCCTCTCCAGCATTTATTGTTTGTAGACTTTTCGATGGCAGCCATTCTAACTAGCGTGAGATGGTACCTCATTGTGGTTTGGATTTGCATCTCGCTGATAATGAGTGATGTTGAGCATCTTTCCATGTGTTTGTTAGCCATCTGTATGTCTTCTTTGGAGAAATGTCTGTTTAGATCTTTGGCCCATTTTTTTATTGCCTCGCTTATTTTTCTGGAATTGAGCTGCAGGAGTTGCTTGTATATTTTTGAGATTAATCCTTTGTCAGTTGCTTCGTTTGCTATTATTTTCTCCCATTCTGAAGACTGTCTTTTCACCTTGCTTATAGTTTCCTTCATTGTGCAAAAGCTTTTAAGTTTAATTAGGTCCCATTTGTTTATTTTTGCTTTTGTTTCCATTACTCTGGGAGGTGGGTCATAGAGGTTCCTGCTGTGATTCATATCAGAGAGTGTTTTGCCTATGTTTTCCTCTAGGAGTTTTATAGTTTCTGGTCTTACATTTAGATCCTTAATCCATTTTGAGTTTATTTTTGTGTATGGTGTTAGAAAGTGTTCTGGTTTCATTCTTTTACAAGTGGTTGACCAGTTTTCCCAGCACCACTTGTTAAAGAGATTGTCTTTTCTCCATTGGATATTCTTGCCTCCTCTGTCAAAGATAAGGTGTCCATAGGTGCGTGGACTTATCTCTGGGCTTTCTATTTTGTTCCATTGATCTATGTTTCTGTCTTTGTGCCAGTACCCTACTGTCTTGATGACTGTAGCTTTGTAGTATAGCCTTAAGTCAGGTAGCTTAATTCCTCCAGTTCCATTCTTCTTTCTCAAGATTGCTTTGGCTTTTTGAGGTTTTTTTGTAAATCCATACAAATTGTGAAATTGTTTGTTCTAGTCATGTGAAAAGTACCGTTGGTAGCTTGATAGGGATTACATTGAATCTATAGATTGCTTTGAATAGTGTACTCATTTTCACTATATCAATTCTTCCAATCCATGAACATGGTATATTTCTTCATCTATTTGTGTCGTCTTTGATTTCTTTCATCAGTGTTTTATAGTTTTCTATATGTAGGTCTTTTGTTTCTTAGGTAGATTTATTCCTAAATATTTTACCCTTTTTGTTGGTGGTGAATGGAATTGTTCCCTTAATTTCTCTTTCTGTTTTCTCATTGTTAGTGTATAGGAATCCAGGGGATTTCTGTGTGTTAGTTTTGTATCCTGCAACTTACTGTATTCATTGATTAGCTCTAGTAGTTTTCTGTTGGAGTCTTTGGGGTTTTCTATGTAGAGGATCATGTCATCTGCAAACAGTGAGTTTTACTTCTTCTTTTCCAATCTGGATTCCTTTTATTTCTTTTTCTGCTCTGATTGCTGTAGCCAAAACTTCCAAAACTATGTTGAATAGTAGTGGTGAGAGTGGGCACCCTTGTCTTTTTCCTGACTTTAGGGGAAATGCTTTCAATTTTTTACCATTGAGGATAATGTTTGCTGAGGGTTTGTCATATATAGCTTTTATTATGCTGAGATATGTTCCTTCTATGCCTGCTTTCTGGAGGCTTTTTATCATAAATGGATTTTGAATATTGTCAAAGGCTCTCCCTGCATCTACTGAGATAATCATGTGGTTTTTATCTTTCAATTTGTTAATGTGGTGTATTACATTGATTGATGTGTGAATATCAAAGAATCCTTGCATCCCTAGGATAGAGCCCACTTGGTCATGATGTATGATCTTTTTAATATGTTGTTGGATTCTGTCTGCTAGAATTTTGTTAAGGATTTTTGCTTCTGTGTTCATCAGTGATATTGGCCTGTAGTTTTCTTCTTTTGTGGCATCTTTGTCTGGTTTTGGTAATAGGGTGATGGTGGCCTCATAGAATGAGTTTGGAAGTTTACCTTCCTCTGCAATTTTCTGGAAGAGTTTGAATAGGATAGCTGTTAGCTCTTCTCAAAATTTTTGGTAGAATTCAGCTGTGAAGCCATCTGGTCCTGGGCTTTTGTTTGCTGGAAGATTTCTGATTACAGTTTTGATTTCCGTGCTTGTGATGAGTCTGTTAAGATTTTCTATTTCTTCCTGGTTCAGTTTTGGAAAGTTATACTTCTCTAGGAATGTGTCCGTTTCTTCCAAGTTGTCCGATTATTGGCATAGAGTTGCTGATTGTAGTCTCTTATGGTCCTTTGTATTTCTGTGTTGTCTGTTGTGATTTCTCCATTTTCATTTCTAATTTTGTTGATATGATTCTTCTCCCTTTGTTTCTTGATGAGTCTGGCTAATGGTTTATCTGTTTTATTTATCTTCTCAAAGAACCAGCTTTTAGCTCTGTTGATTTTTGCTATGCTCTTTTTTCTTTTGCATTTATCTCTAGCCTGATTTTTATGATTTCTTTCCTTCTACTAACCATGAATTTCTTCATTTTTTCCTTCTCTACTTGCTTAGGTGTATATTTAGGGTATTTATTTGACTTTTTTCTTGTTTCGTTAGGAAAGCCTGTATTACTATGAACCTTCCCCTTAGCACTGCTTTTACAGTGTCCATAGATTTGGGGTTGTTCTATTTTCACTTTCATTCCTTTATGCATATTTTGATTTCTTTTTTTATTTCTTCTGTGATTTGTTGGTTATTCAGAGCGTGTTATTTAGCCTCCATATGTTGGAATTTTTAAAAGCTTTTTTCCTGTTGTTGACATCTAATCTTACTGCATTGTGATCAGAAAAGATGCTTGGAATGATTTCAATTGTTTTGAATTTACCAAGGCTAGATTTATGGCCCAAAATGTGATCTATCCTGGAAAAGCTTCTGTGTACACTTGAGAGAAAGGTGAAATTAGTTGTTTTAGGGGGAAATGTCCTATAGATATCAATTAGGTCTAACTGATCTATTGTATCATTTAAAGTTTGTGTTACCTTGCTAATTTTCTGTTTAGTTGATCTATCCATAGGTGTGAGTGGGGTATTAAAGTCTCCCACTATTATTGTGTTACTGTTAATTTCCCCTTTCACAGTTGTTAGCATTTGCCTTACATTTTGCGGTGCTCCTATGTTTGGTGTCTATATATTTATAATTGTTATATTTTCTTCTTGGATTGATCCTTTGATCGTTATGTAGTGTCCTTCTTTGTCTCTTTTCACAGGCTTTGTTTTAAAGTCTATTTTATCTGATATGAGTATTGTTTGCTCCTGCTTTCTTGTTCTCCATTTGTGTGAAATATCTTTCCAACCCTTCACTTTCAGTCTGTACGTGTCCCTTGTTTGATGTGGGTCTTTTGGAGAGAGCATATATAGGGGTCTTGTTTTTGTATCCATTCAGCCAGTCTTTGTCTTTTGGTTGGGGCATTCAACCCATTTACATTTAATGTAATTGTTGATAAGTATGATCCTGTTGCCATTTACTTTGTTGTTTTGGGTTTGAGTTTGTACACCTTTTCTGTATTTCCTGTCTAGAGAAGATCTTTTAGCATTCGTTGAAGAGCTGGTTTTGTGGTGCTGAATTCTCTCAGCTTTTGCTTGTCTGTAAAGCTTTTGATTTCTCCTTCATATTTGAATGAGATTCTTGCTGGGTACAATAATCTGGGTTGTAGGTTCTTCTCTTTCCTCACTTTAAGTATGTCCTGCCCTTCCCTTCTGGCCTGAAGAGTTTCTATTGAAAGATCAGCTGTTATCCTTATGGGAATCCCCTTGTGGGTATTTGTTGTTTTTCCCTTGCTACTTTTAATATATGTTCTTTGTGTTTGATCTTTGTTAACTTGATTAATATGTGTCTTGGGGTGCTACACCTTGGATTTACCCTGTTTGGGACTGTCTGGGTTTCTTGGACTTGGGTGACTATTTCCTTCCTCATTTTAGGGAAGTTTTCAACTATTATCTCCTCAAGTATTTTCTCATGGCCTTTCTTTTTGTCTTCTTCTGGGACTCCTATGATTCACATGTTGGGGCATTTGACAGTCCCAGAGGTCTCTGAGGTTGTCCTCATTTCTTTTAATTCTTTTTTTCTTTTTTTTTTTTAATCTCTGCTTCATTTATTTCCACCATTCTATCTTCTACATCACTTATCCTATCTTCTGCCTCAGTTGGTTAGTTCCCTCCAGAGTATTTTTTATCTCAGTCATTGCATTATTCATTATTGATTGACTCTTTTTTATTTCTTCTCAGTTCTTGTTAAACTTTTCTTACATCTTCTCAATCATTATCTCCAGGCTATTTATCTGTAACTCCATTTTGTTTCAAGATTTTGGATCATTTTTACTATCATTATTCTGAATTCTTTTTCAAGTAGAATCCCTATCTTCTCTTTGGTTTGGTGGGCATTTATCATGTTCCTTTACTTGCTGAGTATTCCTGTGCCTTTTCATCTTGTTCAGATTGCTGTTTTAGGGGTGGTCTTTCTGTATTCTGGCAGTTTATGTTTCCTCTTTATTATGGAGGTTTCTCCCTGTGGGTGGTGTTGGATGAGTGGCTTGTCAAGGGTTCCTGGTTAGGGAAGCTTGCATCAGTGTTCTGGTAGGTGGAGCTGGATTTCTTCTCTCTGGAGTGCAATGAAGTGGCCAGTAGTGAGTTTTGAGATGTCTGTGAGTTTGGTATGACTTTGGGCAGCCTGTATAATAAAACTCAGGGCTATGTTCCTGTGTTGCTGGAGAATTTGTGTGATATGTCTTGCTCTGGAACTTGTTGGCTTTTGGGTGGAACTCGGTTCAGTGTAGGTATGGAGGCTTTTGAATATACTCTTATCGATAAATGTTCCCTTAAGTAAGGAGTTCTCTGGTGTTCTCAGGTTTTGAACTTGAGCCTCCTGCCTCTGGTTTTCAGTCTTATTCTTACAGTAGTCTCAAGACTTCTCCATCCATACAGCACTGATGATAAATCATTTAGGTTAATGGAGCGAAATTCTCCACAACAAGGGACACCCAGAAAGGTTTGCTGAGTTACATGAAGAAGAGAATAGGGAGGAGGGAGGTAGAGGTGGCCAGGAGTAGAAGAGGGGGGATCCAAAGGGGTGAGAGCAATCTAGCCAGTAATCAAATCCCTATGTGCTTTCCACAGCCTGGAACACCCAGAGACATTCATGGAGTTCCACAGAGAAGAGAAGAGGGAGGAAGGAGATCGCAGTGACCAGAAGGAGAAGAGCGGGGGTGGTCAAGAGGAGAGAGACAGATCTAGCCAGTAATCAGTTCCCTAAGTGTTCTCCACAGCCCAAAATACCCAAAGAGATTCACAGAATTGGGTAGGGAAGAGAAGGGGGAGGGAGGAGATAGAGGTGACCTAGGGGAGAAAAGGAGAGTCATAAGGGGGAGAGGCAATCAAGCAGTAGTCACACTCCTAAGTAAAAATGGGTACTGAAGATTGGATTCTTAAAGGTACAAAATTGATAACAAATACCAAAAAGCAAAGATTAAAAATCTAGAATAGAGGTTAAACTCTCAAAAATACAATACTAAAAAAAAAAAAACAAAATCACAAAAGTTATAAAATATATATATGAAATTTGCTTTAAAAATAGGGTCTTTTTTTTTTTTGCAAGGTAATAGTAGGTTATAAAAAATATGAAAATGAAAGGAGTAATAGAGGACTAAAATTTTTTTAAGAATTTAAAAATATTTTTAAAATTAAAAAAAATAATAATAAAATATATCTAGGAATTTCTCTGGAGCTGTTGTAGGCAGTGTGGGGTCAGTTCAGTTTCAGATAGTTCCTTGTTCCAGCTTATACTTCTCAATATCTATAGGCCCCTTCCAATGTAGTCGATGCTAACTACAGGGTTTAATCTGCTGCACCTGTCACTTCCAAAGCGGTTCCCTCTGTTTATTTTGGCTTCCTCTGTTTGCAAGTCTCTTCAGTGTCTGATTTCTGCCCTGACCCAAGGGAGTGAGGTGGACACTTATTTAGGCTCACTTGTTCAGTCGTGCTGAGGGGAGGGAGGAACACTGCAAACATCATTGGTTGTGTGGGGAGTGCCCGCATGTCTGGGCCACACTGGGTTTGCCCCCACTCATGGCGTGTGTGCTTTCCCAGTCTACACTGCTCAGGCTCCAGTTTGCTCTGCAGGGGAACTGTCTAAAGTGGGCCCTGTGTTGCGTGCACTTCGCAGGTCTAAGCTACTCAGGTTCAGGTTCTCAGATACTCCACGAAAGCACAGACCCAGTTGCACCTGCGTTTTGTGCCTATCCCAGGTCCGAGCAGTTCAGGCGGCCAGGTGCTTGGCGGGTGCACTCTCCCCAGGTGTGGTGCTTCTCATCGCCTCTCCCGTCCCAGCCGCTGCTTTCCTTGGTGCACAGTGGGAGTGTTGTCTCAGGTGTCCCATGTGTCTCTTCTCAGGAGCTGATCTCTGGCAGCGACCCTCCTGGTGGACGTCAGCCGTCCAGGATCCCAGGAAGACTTGGTTAGCAACTAGGAACCTGCTCACAGTTTGGTAGAGGATGCCGTCTCTGGGGCCAAGATTGCCCTTTTCCAGCTCTCTCTGCCACCCCCCTGCCTTCCTGTCTCTGGCAGGGGATGGGCTGGTCCGCAACCTATCTCCTCTGGTATTGGCTCAGTCCTTTGTTCTGTGAGCGGGCCCTGCAGTGTCTTAGGTTAGGGCTTTTCACGAGAAATTTCTCTCTCTCTCTCTCTTTTTTTTTCTCTCTCTTTCTGAGTTTTGGTTGCTATCTCACATTAGCTCCCTCAGATAGCCCTCAGGGCATTCAGACCTGGTCGTTACCCTGAGCAATGCAGCCCGTGCCTCCCTGTTCAGCCCCAGCTTGCTGGTGGCAGACGCGAGCATCTGTGCTACTTCTCCACTGGGAGTTGCCATTAGTCAAGTAATCTATGGGTTTTATTTATTTATTTTTACTACTGGTTATATTGCTCTCTCAGATTCCAAAACTCCCCACAGACACGCCGGTAAGAGGGTTTCCTGGTATTTGGAAACTTACCCTCTTTTAGTACTCCCACCTGGGATGGGTCCATCCCTAACTCTTTTGTCTCTCTTTTTATCTTTTGTATTTTGTCCTACCTCCTTTAGAAGACAGTGGTTGCCTTTCTGGGTGCCTGGTGTCCTCTGCCAACATTCAGAAGTTGTTCTGTGGTATTTGCTCAACATTCAAGTGTTCTTTTGATGAATTTGTGGGGGAGAAAGTGGTCTCCCCATCCTATTCCTCTGCCATCTTAGGACAGCCCCTATCTTTGCCTTTTCTTTTTCCTGTATTATTCCCCAGACCCAATTCATCAGCAAGTAATATGTATGCTGCCTACTATATGTTGCTCTCAAATCTGTTCCCTTCCTTCCGTACCTATTGCTTTTGTCTCTTAGATCCTGCCTCACTAATTATTGCAGCAGTTCCTTTATTTGCCTTCTTACCGTCAGTCTTGTTTCCTGTCAATGAATTTGACTGAAGCTAGAGTGGTCTTTCTAAAGGTTAAACTGAATCATGCCATCTTCAACTTAGAATTCCTCTGTCTTCTCTCTGACCTTACATTCAAGTATAAACTCTTTAAAATTAAACACAAACATCCATAGGATTTGGCTTTTGTCTGCTTTTTTAACTTCAACTTTCACCCCTTTAAATAATCTCTACTCATTATCAGGCTTCTTTCACTTTCCAGTTTTCATTATGTCAAAAATTAATATGAAAAATTAGGAAGATATTTATGTTAAATATCTTAAATATTTTTAATAAGTATTTCAAATCCTCACTTTAAAAATTTCTTTAATTTGCATATCTTTCACTTTTTATTCAGTTTTTATATATTAAAACTTTATAGTATTTTAAAAATAGACAAAGGACCATTTAGGCCATCATCAGTATTGATTGTCATTAACTGCATAATTATATTTAGCATGATTTTTTTATCATTCAATTCATGGGTTCTATGGATCTCAAAAGTGAATCCATAAAGTATCTGAGTCTCCTTTATATTGCATACATTGAAATAAGCTACAAGTTCATAGATTTCAGAAAGAAGTTACATGTTGAGATGAATCTAACATACGCTGTAAGACAACTAAGCTTTTAGTAATCTAATTGTAGAAATGGAAAATCTGGAAATTGAAATAAGATCCTTCTCCAAATAGTCAACTTTCAAAACATGTGAGCTAATTTTTGCTTTAGAGATCACATAATCAGTCTTCTTATTTGTTCTTTTTGACATGAATCTAGTGATTTCATTAATTGAATTCTCAATTGTAGGATACTGGTATGCTCAATTGAAGTCTGGGAACAAAAAAATTCATGGTGATGGTGGTTTAGTCACTAAGTTGTGTCTGACTTTTGAGACCTCATGAGCTGAAGCCCACCAGGCTCCTCTGTCCGTGAGATTTTCCAGGCAAGAATACTGGAGTGGTCTGCCATTTCCTCTTCCAGGGATCTTCCAGACCTTGGGACCAAACCCTTCCTCTCCTGCATTGCAGGCAGATTCTTTACCACTGAGACACTAGGGAAGCCCTAACAAAAACATTAGAGCTTTTTAGATGAAAGCCACTTATTCTGATAGCCAGAGAGCCTGGTAAAAATAGGAAGAGATTATTAGGGGTGTGTGTGTGTGTATGTTTAACTTCTGAAGATACACAGGATATTCCATTTCTGCCTGCAATGATATTTATCAAGAATTATAGTCAGACTATAAATTGCTTCTCAGAGTGATTATACCTTTTCTAATATTACCTACTGATTTTACAGTAAAAGTCTAGGGTACAAAAGTTGAGATGAGAACACAATTCATTTTACTTGACTCTGTTAAAAATAGCATTATCAAACATTTTGTAATGTTTCTCTCATACATTGGGCTGTCGCAAAGAAATAAACCTCCACTTGCTCTCATGACAGTAGACAATAAATTGACTGATATAATTCAGTTGAGAAGTTGAAAAATGCATTGAAAATAATGGGGCATAACATTGTAGGGTTAACATTTATTCATAGATGATGCAATTAAATAAAACAGGCATTAACTTCAAGGTCAGTCAGTAAAGTAATAAAATTGAATATTTTAATTGAATTGTAATTGCTTCCCATTGATACATGCAAGTAAAGTAAAATAGATGTCAGCTCTGCAAATTATGGCTCTTCCTCCTAATTAATTTCTTAATTCTGCATGGAGTTATCCAGTGCCTAGGTCTTATTGTGGGTTTATTCATCCACCCAGCTTCCATCAAGGAATGTCTATAATACATGAATAAATGCTTAGGTGTCAGGATTTATGGTAAATTTTTCTCCACTTTCGAGAAAATTTTGTTAATAACTTTAACTTATTTATGTATTTGAGTTAAAATGTACTTTAAGTATAGCATCATCCTGGGTCTTATGGATTGTAGTAATCTTTATTAATATTGGGCTTCCCTGATAGCTCAGTTGGTAGAGAATCTCCCTGCAATGCAGGAGACCCCAGTTCAATTCCTGGGTTGGGAAGATCCCCTGGAGAAGGGGAAGGCTACCCACTCCAGTATTCTGGCCTAGAGAATTCCATGGACTGTATAGTCCATGTGGTCACAAAAAGTTGGGCATGACTGAGTAAATTTCATTTTCACTTTCATTTTTATTAATATTAATATTTTTCATGTTTGCATTTATATAAATGTTGTTAAATATTACTATCTCAATGATTATAAAGGTTTTCATAAGGGAACCAGAAACACTGAAACACATTCCACAGCTGACTGATTCAGGAGGTAAATTGAACAGACTGTTAGGGTTTTGGTGAAGCACAGTTTATGTCCTTTCATGACCCAGCCTTCGCTAGAGAAGAGACACCTAAATTGAGTGAATCTGAAAAATAAACTTTTTTTTTTTCCCCAAAACTAGGATAAGTTGAAGCTTTTAGATAAAGTTGAATTGCATTGAAAAAGCCCGTGAGCCATTGTGACTTTTTCATAGTCTTTTCACAGTCCCTCAAAGGTTTCTAACATTGTATAAAATAAAATGGTAATGATGAAATTACAAAGATTAGGATAGAGATTTCAAATTATACTGAAATTGTATTGGGTCTAGATACTAGCATTTATTCAAAGTAAGAGAAGATTATGACTTTGGACTGGCTACACTTACCAGTTAAATGCCTACACCTTAAAAATTGAAAATAGAATGAATATATTGATGGATCTTAAAATTACTGAGGTATTGTTATATATTCATATATTCTAAAATGGTTCTATATAGTAGAGTCATTTGAGAGCAAATATATTGGTGTATTAGCATCTTTCTTTAGCTGAGCTTAGAAATATAAATGAATTCTTGTTGATAAAACATGTAAATTAAACTAAGAAGTTATTTATTTTGTTAAGCTTTGTGTTAAATGTTAACTCAAACATTGACTTTATTATTTAAAATATTTCTCTCTAAAGTGCTTAAAGCATAAATCCAGTGATAAGTATATTTTATTGATACTAATAGGACCCTGCCCTTCCATTCTCATTTATGAAGGATCTTAAATGTCAGAATTCTCTGTGCATATCATCTAGTTAAAAAAATACCAAAACCAAAATACATGAGATAAAGATTAACATCTTTGAGCTTCATAATTATAGATAAGCTAACAGGTTTGTTTTTTTATGTTGAAGTGATCTGTCTCTCCAGATCCTTGTTTTAAAATTATCTTAATAACTGTCTTCTTCCATTTAGAGAAATTAAATATCATAAAGATTGTACATACAATGCTAAGATGTTTCTAAATAGAGAAACTTGTGAAAAAAATGTGTAAGTGTAAGAAAATTAAATATTCATTTATTATATTTATAAAAATAAGTTACAAAGAGTTTTCATTTGCATATAGTTTAGTATTTATGGAAACATCAGTGTTTTAGGCAGTAAAAAATTTCTTGAGAAAAGTTCCATATCTGAGTATATTCCAGGGTAGTATGAATAATCTTCCTACCACATCCCCAACTATCATCATCGCACATGTAGTGGTATACCAATTTAAAAGAGATCTCAGAGATCAGGGTGGCTTTAGGCCATTGATTTCTCAAGGTCGGGAGCTTGAATTGCTAGGGATCTCTGGATCTAATCCAAGAAAATATTTTATAAAAACAATTTGAAGTGCATGTCTTATGGGTAGTGATCATGAGATCCCCAGTAATTTGTCACTTTATAATGAACAGAGAAATGAAAGGAAAGACAGATTGCACTTGGGCTGAGTAACCAGCATCAGGAGAAAAGGACTTGAGTAGACATTACCAACCACAGTAACAAATGTGTATTATATATAGTGTTGACTTAAAGTAGAAAGATTAATTGAGATAAATATGTACACTATTGTGTGAAATCTAGACAAGCTCTTTCATTATTAAAACTTAGATATTTTTTGGAAATGAAATTTAGTCTATTTAAATAGTATCATCTCATGAGATATAATAAAAATTGCTAAATCATTTGGTAGGCCAAGGATGCCTACCAAAGTCACCAGACAATCTCTGATAAATTTACGATGTGTCAAAATTGTTTGTTTCTCAGGCCCCATGTTTCCTTGGGATTACATGTCCATTGGAATAATCTATTGATGTGTGTATGTGAAGTGTCATTACTGATTGGTCTGCCCTGTGTGAAAAATCATCAGACTGTGGCTGGAAATAGCGCCTACCATCCTCACCAAACATGATGTAGACCCTATTACCAAATTATAAAGACTTACACATTCAGATTATTTCATTATTAGCTCTGAGAAAAAATGTACTACTTTTATTTTAGCTATTTTTCCTAGTGAAATGATATGTAATGTGTTTCAGAAAAATATTTTAAAATCTTCCTTAAAACTTTAAAGCTTTTTTTTTCTTAATTGGAACTAATTACTTTACAATGTTGTGGTGGTTTTTGCCATACATTCACATGAATCAGCCATAGGTGTACATTGTGTTCACAATTCTAACACTCCCTCCCACCTCCCTTCCCATCCCATCCCTCAGGGTCATCCCCATGCACCAGCCCTCAGCACCCTGCCTCACTCATCGAACCTGAACTGGCAATCTGTTTCAAATATGATAATACACATGTTTCAATGCTGTTCTCTCAAAAATCATCCCACTATTGCCTTCTCCCACAGAGTCCAAGAGTCTGTTCTTTACATCCATGTTTCTTTTGCTGTCTCGCATATAGGGTAATCATTACCATCCTTCTAAATTCCATATATATGCATTAGTATACTATATTGGTGGTTTTCTTTCTGCTTTACTTCGTTCTGTATAGTAGGCTCCAGTTTCATCCACCTCGTTGCAACTGACTCAAATACATTAATTTTAATAGCTGAGTAATATTCCATTGTGTATATGTACCACAGCTTTCTTATCCATTCATCTGCTGATGGACATCTAGGTGGCTTCCATGTCCTTGTCTATTGTAAACAGTGCTGTGATGAACATTGGGGTACACATGTCTCTTTCAGTTCTGGTTTCCTCGGTGTGTATGCCCAGCAGTGGGATTGCTGGGTCATATGGCAGTTCTATTTCCAGTTGTTTAAGGAATCTCCACACTCTTCTCCGTAGTGGCTGTACTAGTTTGCATTCCCACCAACAGTGTAAGAGGGTTCCCTTTTCTCTACACCCTCTCCAGCATTTATTGTTTGTAGACTTTTCGATGGCAGCCATTCTAACTAGCGTGAGATGGTACCTCATTGTGGTTTGGATTTGCATCTCGCTAATAATGAGTGATGTTGAGCATCTTTCCATGTGTTTGTTAGCCATCTGTATGTCTTCTTTGGAGAAATGTCTGTTTAGATCTTTGGCCCATTTTTTTATTGCCTCGCTTATTTTTCTGGAATTGAGCTGCAGGAGTTGCTTGTATATTTTTGAGATTAATCCTTTGTCAGTTGCTTCGTTTGCTATTATTTTCTCCCATTCTGAAGACTGTCTTTTCACCTTGCTTATAGTTTCCTTCATTGTGCAAAAGCTTTTAAGTTTAATTAGGTCCCATTTGTTTATTTTTGCTTTTGTTTCCATTACTCTGGGAGGTGGGTCATAGAGGTTCCTGCTGTGATTCATATCAGAGAGTGTTTTGCCTATGTTTTCCTCTAGGAGTTTTATAGTTTCTGGTCTTACATTTAGATCCTTAATCCATTTTGAGTTTATTTTTGTGTATGGTGTTAGAAAGTGTTCTAGTTTCATTCTTTTACAAGTGGTTGACCAGTTTTCCCAGCACCACTTGTTAAAGAGATTGTCTTTTCTCCATTGGATATTCTTGCCTCCTCTGTCAAAGATAAGGTGTCCATAGGTGCGTGGACTTATCTCTGGGCTTTCTATTTTGTTCCATTGATCTATGTTTCTGTCTTTGTGCCAGTACCCTACTGTCTTGATGACTGTAGCTTTGTAGTATAGCCTTAAGTCAGGCAGGTTGATTCCTCCAGTTCCATTCTTCTTTCTCAAGATTGCTTTGGCTATTCGAGGTTTTTTGTAAATCCAGACAAATTGTGAAATTATTTGTTCTAATGCTCTGAAAAATACCTTTGGTAGCTTGATAGGGATTACATTGAATCTATAGATTGCTTTGAATAGTGTACTCATTTTCACTATATCAATTCTTCCAATCCATGAACATGGTATATTTCTTCCATCTATTTGTGTCATCTTTGATTTCTTTCATCAGTGTTTTATAGTTTTCTATATGTAGGTCTTTTGTTTCTTAGGTAGATTTATTCCTAAATATTTTATCCTTTTTGTTGGTGGTGAATGGAATTGTTCCCTTAATTTCTCTTTCTGTTTTCTCATTGTTAGTGTATAGGAATCCAGGGGATTTCTGTGTGTTAGTTATGTATCCTGCAACTTACTGTATTCATTGATTAGCTCTAGTAGTTTTCTGTTGGAGTCTTTGGGGTTTTCTATGTAGAGGATCATGTCATCTGCAAACAGTGAGTTTTACTTCTTCTTTTCCAATCTGGATTCCTTTTATTTCTTTTTCTGCTCTGATTGCTGTAGCCAAAACTTCCAAAACTATGTTGAATAGTAGTGGTGAGAGTGGGCACCCTTGTCTTTTTCCTGACTTTAGGGGAAATGCTTTCAATTTTTTACCATTGAGGATAATGTTTGCTGAGGGTTTGTCATATATAGCTTTTATTATGCTGAGATATGTTCCTTCTATGCCTGCTTTCTGGAGGCTTTTTATCATAAATGGATTTTGAATATTGTCAAAGGCTCTCCCTGCATCTACTGAGATAATCATGTGGTTTTTATCTTTCAATTTGTTAATGTGGTGTATTACATTGATTGATGTGTGAATATCAAAGAATCCTTGCATCCCTAGGATAGAGCCCGCTTGGTCATGATGTATGATCTTTTTAATATGTTGTTGGATTCTGTCTGCTAGAATTTTGTTAAGGATTTTTGCTTCTATGTTCATCAGTGATGTTGGCCTGTAGTTTTCTTCTTTTGTGGCATCTTTGTCTGGTTTTGGTAATAGGGTGATGGTGGCCTCAAAGAATGAGTTTGGAAGTTTACCTTCCTCTGCAATTTTCTGGAAGAGTTTGAATAGGATAGCTGTTAGCTCTTCTCAAAATTTTTGGTAGAATTCAGCTGTGAAGCCATCTGGTCCTGGGCTTTTGTTCTTTTGCATATATCTCTGTCCTCATTTTTATTATTTCTTTCCTTCTACTGACCCTGGGGTTCTTCATTTCTTCCTTTTCTAGTTGCTTTAGGTGTACAGTTAGGTTATTTATAAGGTTTCTCTCCTGTTTCTTGAGGTAAGCCTGTGTTACTATGGATCTTCCCCAGAGCACTGCTTTTACAGTGTCCCATAGGTTTTGGGTTGTTGTGTTTTCATTTTCGTTCATTTCTATGCCTATTTCGACTTCTTTCTTTTTTTTCTAATTTCTTCTGTGATTTGTTGGTTATTCTGATATGTGTTGTTCAGTCTCCATATGTTTGTAGTTTTAATAGTTTTTTTCCTGTAGTTGACATATAATCTTACCACATTGTGGTCAGAAAAGATGCTTGAGGTGATTTCAATTGTTTTGAATTTACCAAGGCTAGATTTATGGCCCAGGATGTGATCTGCCTGGAGAAAGTTCCGTATGCACATATGGAGAAAAAGGTGAAGTTCATTGTTTTAGGGTGAAATGTCCTATAGGTATCAATTAGGTCTAACAGGTCCACTGTATCATTTAAAGTTTATATTTCCTTGCTAATTTTCTGTTTAGTTGATCTATCCATAGGTGTGAGTGGGTTGTTAAAGTCTCCCACTATTACTGTGTTACTGTTAATTTCCCCTTTCATATTTATTAGCATTTGCCTTACATTTTGCAGTGCTCCTATGTTGGGTGCATATATATTTATAATTGTTATATCTTCTTCCTGAATTGATGCTTTGATCATTATGTAGTGTCCTTCTTTGTCTCTTTTCACAGCCTTTATTTCAAAGTCTATTTTATCTGATATGAGTATTGTTTACTCTGCTTTCTTTTGGTCTCCATTTGCATGAAATATCTTTTTCCAGCCCTCACTTTCAGTCTGTATGTGTCCCTTGTTTGAGGTGGGTCTCTTGTAGAGAGCATATATAGGGGTCTTGTTTTTGTATCCATTCAGCCAGTCTTTGTCTTTTGGTTGGGGCATTCAACCCATTTACATTTAATGTAATTGTTGATAAGTATGATCCTGTTGCCATTTACTTTGTTGTTTTGGGTTTGAGTTTGTACACCTTTTCTGTATTTCCTGTCTAGAGAAGATCTTTTAGCATTTGTTGAAGAGCTGGCTTTGTGGTGCTGAATTCTCTCAGTTTTGCTTGTCTGTAAAGCTTTTGATTTCTCCTTCATATTTGAATGAGATTCTTGCTGGGTACAATAATCTGGGTTGTAGGTTCTTCTCTTTCCTCACTTTAAGTATGTCCTGCCCTTCCCTTCTGGCCTGAAGAGTTTCTATTGAAAGATCAGCTGTTATCCTTAGGGGATCCCCTTGTGGGTATTTGTTGTTTTTCCCTTGCTACTTTTAATATATGTTCTTTGTGTTTGATCTTTGTTAATTTGATTAATATGTGTCTTGGGGTGTTTCATCTTGAGTTTATCCTGTTTGGGACTCTCTGGGTTTCTTGGACTTGGTTGGCTATTTCCTTCCCTTTTTTAGGGAAGTCTCCAACTATTATCTTCTCAAGTATTTTCTCATGGCCTTTCTTTTTGTCTTCTTCTTCTTGGATTCCCATGATTCGAATGTTGGGTCGTTTGACTAGTCCCAGAGGTCTCTGAGGTTGTCTTCATTTCTTTTAATTCTTTTTTTCTTTTTTTCTTTCTGCTTCATTTATTTCCACCATTCTATCTTGCACCTCATTTATCCTGTCTTCTGCCTTAGTTATTCTACTGTTGGTTCCCTCCATAGTGTTTTTGATCTCAGTTACTGCGTTATTCCGGAGAAGGCAATGGCTACCCACTCCAGTGTTCTTGCCTGGAAATTCCCAGGGACTGGGGAGCCTGGTGGGCTGCCATCTATGGGGTCGCACAGAGTCGGACATGACTGAAGTGACTTAGCAGCAGCATTGCATTATTCATTATTAATTTACTCTTTTTTATTTCTTCTGGATTCTTGTTAGACTTTTCTTGCATCTTCTCAATCCTTGTCTCCAGGCTATTTTCTGTAACTCCATTTTGTTTTCAAGATTTTGGATCATTTTTACTATCATTATTCTGAATTCTTTTTCAGGTAGACTCCCTATCTTCTTCTCTTTTGTTTGGTTTGGTGGGCACTTAAATGTTCCTTTACCTGCTGAGTATTTCTCTGCCTTTCATCTTGTTTAATTGCTGTGTTTGGGGTGGCCTTTCTGTATTCTGGCAGTTTTTGGTTCCTCTTTATTGTGGAGGTTTCTCCCTGTGGGTGGTGTTGGACGAGTGACTTGTCAAGGTTTCCTGGTTTCACCGGCTTGCGTCGGTGTTTTGGTGGATGGAGCTGGATTTCTTCTCTCTGGAGTGCAATGAAGTGTCCAGTGTTGAGTTTTAAGGTGTGTGGGTTTGGTGTGACTTTTGGCCACCCGTATTTTTGTGCTCAGGGTTATGTTCCCGCTTTGTTGGAGGATTAGCATAGTATGTCTTGCTCTGGAACTTGTTGGCTCTTGGGTGGAGCTTGGTTTCAGTGTGGGTATGGAGGCTTTTGGTTGAGCTTTTGTCGTTTGATGGTCCCTGTAGTCAGGAGTTTTCTGGTGTTCTCAGGTTTTGGATTTAGGCCTCCTGCTTCTGGCTTTTAGTCTTATTCTTATAGTAGCCTCAAGACTTCTCCATCCTTACAGCTCCAATGATAAAACATCTAGGTTAATGATGAAAAGTTTCTCCATAGTGAGGGATACCCAGAGACGTTCACAGAGTTATGTGAAGAAGAGAGGAAGGAGATAGAGGTGACCAGGAGAAGAATAGGGGGAATCCAAAGGGAGAGACCAGTCTAGCCAGTAATCAATTCCCTATTTGTGTCCACAGTCTGGAACACTCAGAGAGGTTCATGGAGTTCCATAGCAAAGAGAAGAGGGAGGAAGGAGATACAGGTGACCAAGAGGAGATTAGGGGCAGTCAAAAGGAGAGAGACCAATCTAGCCTGTGGTCAGTTCACTAAGTTTCCTCTACAGCCCGGAACACCCAAAGAGATTCACAGAGTTAAGTAGAGAAGAGAAGGGAGAGGGAGGAAATAGAGGGGACCTGGGAGAGAAAAAGGAGAGTCAAAAGGGGAGAGAGCAGTCAAGATAGTAATCACATTCCTAAGTTAAAATGGGTACTGATTTTGGTTTCTTAAAGGTACAGAATTGATAACAAATACCAAAAAGCAAAGATTAAAAATCTAGAGTAGATGTTAGACTCTCAAAAATACAATATTAGAAAAACAAAACAAAATCACCAAAGTTATATAAAAAATATGAAATTTGCTTTAAAAATAGGGTCCTTTTTTTCCAAGGTAATAGTAGGTTTAAAAATGAAAATTAAAGGAGTAATAAAGAACGTAAAAATTTTAAAAATTTTTAAATGATAATAGTAAAATATGTCTAGGAATTCCTCTGGTGCTGTTGTGGGCAGTGTGTGGTCAATTCAGTATTCATATTCAACATATTCATATTCAATTCATATTCAACTATATGAATAGTTCCTTGTTCCAGCTTATATTTCTTCTCAGGGTCTATAGGTCCCTTCCAATGTAGCCAGTGCTAACTACAGTGTTTTAATCTGTTGCACCTGTCACTTCCAAAGCTGTTGCCTCTTCTTTCTTTATTTTGGCCTCCTCTGTTTGCAAATCTCTTCAGTATCTAACTTCCACCTTGACACAAGGGGGCGAAGGTGGTAATTTATTCAGGCTCACTTGCTCAGTCGTGCTGCGGGGAGGGAGGAACACTGCATACAAATATCACTGACGTATGTGGGGAGTGCTCACGGTGTCTGGATCACACTGGGTTTGCCCCCACTCACGGCATGTGTGCTTTTCCGGTCTACACTACTCAGACTCGAGGTTGCTCTGCCGGGGAACTGTCTAAAGTGGGCCCTGGCTTGCGTGCACTTCCCAGATCTACGCCACTCAGGTTCAGGTTCTCAGGCACTCCACAAAGGCACAGACTCAGTTAGGCCTGCGTTTTGTGCCCGTCCCAGGTCCGAGCAGCTCAGGCGCCCAGGAGCATGGCAGGAGTACTCTTCCCAGCCACTCAGTGTCCTGGGTGCACAGCAGGAACACCGTCTCAGGTGTGCCGTTGTCTCTTCTGGGGTGCTGATCCCTGGCTGCAACCCTCCTGATGAATGTCAACCGTCCAGGATTCCAGGAAGACTTGGTTAGCAACTGGGAGCCTGCTCGCAGTTTGGTAGGGGATGCTGTCTCTGGGGCCAAGTTTGCCCCTTGCCTTCAGGCTCTGACTGTCACCCGCCTACCTCCCTGTCTCCAGTGGGGGATAGACCGGTCCACAGCCAGCTAACTCTCCTCTGGTATTCGCTCAGTCCTTTTATTCTGTGAGCAGCCCAGCAGTGCCTTAGGTTAGAGCTTTTTGTGGGAAAGTTCTCTCTCACTCTCTCCTCTTTTTTTTTTTTCCTCTCTGGCTATCCCACAGTTTGGGTTACTATCTCATGTTAGCTCCCTCAGATTGCCCTCAGGGCATTCAGGCCTGGTCCTTACCCTAACCACTGCAGCCCGTGCCTCCCTGTTCAGCCACTGCTTTCTGGTGGTGAATGCGAGTGTCTAGGCTACTTCTTCACTGGGAGTTGCAGTTAAGCGCATAATCTGTAGGTTTTATTTATTTTTTCCTCCTGGTTATGTTGTCCTCTGAGATTCCAAAACTCCCCACAGACCCGCCGGTGAGAGGGTTTCCTGATGTTTGGAAACTTCTCCTCTTTTAAGAGTCCCTCCCCAGGATGGGTCTCTGTCCCTAACTCTTTTGTCTCTCTTTTTATCTTTTATATTTTGTCCTACCTCCTTCTGAAGACAATGGGCTGCCTTTCTGGGTGCCTGGTGTCCTCCGTGAGTGTTCAGAAGTTGTTTTATGGTATTTTCTCAGCGTTCAAATGATCTTTTGATGAAGTTGTGTGGGAGAAAGTGGTCTCCCCATCCTATTCCTCCGCCATCTTAGGACTGCCCCCCAAAAGCTTTAAAGTTTTATTTATTCTAATTGTTTCAGCTCCATAGACTTTTCAGTGCTTATCCTGGGAATAAATTAATTGAAAATATTTCTCTGAATACATGAAAATCTTGAAATAATCAACTAATTTTTACCACAGTATTCTTCTATGATGAATATGGGTTCATCTGGAAAAAATGTTCCCAATGTGACTTATGTTTACATATTTTACTGACTCTTATCTAAAGCCATGCCAAATCACTTTACTGGTATGTCATGGAATACAGCCATCTTTGAAATGAGATATAACAGATATTTCTCTAATAGTTCAGACTTGGAGCCTGATGATTTTGCAGTGAATTAAAAGACTGCAAGGAAAATGGGAAGACTCTGGATTTGATCTTTCAGTACCCACCTATATAAAACCATGTGCTCTTAAAATACTTTTTATGCATTTTAGATAGGCATTTACTCCCAGATCTTTTTTGAGAACACAAAACATAAATTCATAGATTCAGTCATGAAAGACTGAAAGCATTATAAACATCACTGTGAATTAAGAATGAACAGAATACAAAATAGTTCAGAACTGAAGTTGTGGGGCTGTACTACCAAGGGTCAGGAAATAGGCAAAAGTAGTTGGACAATCATAGCCCTGTGGGAAAACAGACTGGAAGTGCCCTCTATGAGGGAGAACCTGAAAAAGATAAAAATAAAGCATCCATTAGAGAAAAAGCAATCAGTTCGAAAACTAAATCACTCAAAATGAAACAGCAACAGTATGATGTGAAAAATAAACAATTAGAAATTTTGGCAGTGACATATAGTCATTTAAAAAACAAAATATTCAGTGGGCAGAATAAACTCTAGATGAACCAAGTCAAAGAGAAAATGAGTGAAGCAGAAAAAAATAACTCACCCAGAAGACAATTCGTAGGTCGGAAAGATCCCCTGGAAAAGGGAATGGATAGCCACTCCAGTATTCTGCCTAGACAGTTTCATGGACAGAGGAGTCTGGAGGGCTGTAGTCTATGGAGGTCACAAAAAGCTGGACATGACTGAGTGACTAAAACTTTTCTGTGGTTTTGAATGTGTGTTAAAAATTACCAGTGATTACTGAAAGAGTAGAAATCCGGCATACAGCTTTCTAATCAGCCGAGAAAACAGACAAAACACTGTTTTGATCTTTTTTTTTTTTTGTATGAGGCAGAAAATAGCGAAGGAAAAATGATATATAAAGTTTAATATAACAAGAAGTCCACAATAAGGTGACAGAAACAGTCCAGAAAAAAAAACTGTAGAATATAAAAATAAAATATTTAAGCTCAATTCTGTGAACTTGTATTTATAAGATAGAATAAAATTTTTCAAACCCTGGTTATGTGTAAATCAGAAAAATGTTAACAAAAGAAAGCTGATATTATAATGTTGATAAATAGAATGTATGATAAAAGTCATATGTGGAGATGAAAAGCCTACCACTTCTTGATAAAGGAATAAAACTCTCAAAAGTTTTAGAAATTATGAATTTGTATGTAACAACTTACATCTCAAGCGTATAAAACAAAACTGACAGAATTATAACAAACTATTAAGAGAAAAATAGTACTGAGAGGTTATACCACCTCTCTATTTTAAATAATAGTTCATGTATATAAAATATTAGTAAGGTCATAGAAGATTTGAACAGCAGAATTAACAATTAAGGTCACGATTTTGTGTGTTTAAGTATAAAATCTTATTTTGCAAAACTAAGACCATGGCATCCGGTCCCATCACTTCATACCAAATAGGTGGGGAAACAATGGAAACAGTGAGAGACTTTATTTTCTTGGGCTCCAAAATCACTGCAGATGGTGACTGCAGCCATGAAATTAGAAGATGCTTGCCCCTTGAAAGAAAAGCTATGACTACCCTAGACAGCATATTAAAAAGCAGAGACATTACTTTGCCAACAAAGGCCCCTCTGGTCAAAGCTATGGTTTTTCCAGTAGTCATGTATGGATGTGAGAGTTGGACTATAAAGAAAGCTGAGTGCCGAAGAATTGATGCTTTTGAACTGTGGTGTTGAAGAAGACTCTTGAGAGTCCCTTGGACAGCAAGGAGATCCAGCCACTCCATGCTAAAGGAAATCAGTCCTGAATATTCATTGGAAGGACTGATGCTGAAGTTGAAGAACTGACTCATTGGAAAAGACCCTGATGCTGGGAAAGACTGAGGGCAGGAGGAGAAGGGGATGACAGAGGATGAGATGGTTAGATGGCATCACTGACTTGATGAACATGAGTTTGAGACAAACTCCGAGAGTTAGTGATGGACAGGGAAGCCTGACGTGCTGCAGTCCATAGGGTCACAAAGAGTCGGACACAACTGAGTGACTGAACTGAACTTGCTCTCAACAGATCCACTTTCCAAGCATAGATGGGGCATTTATAATATTTAATTATCTATAAGTCATGAAGGAACTTTACCAAATTTTGAAGAATTATTGTATAAAGATATAGTCTTGACCATATGCAGTCAAATTAAAAGGAAAAAGAGTAGTAGAAATAAACAAACATATTTGACACATGAGTAATCTTAAGTAACAATAAATGTGACAAAATATTGACAACTGAATGACAACAAATGCACCACTTTCAAATCTTTTGGGATACAGCTAAATTGGTATTTAAAACCTATTTAAAAAAATAAGAAATATGTTAATATAAATGAATCAAATGTTCAAATCAAGAATCTAGAATAAATAAATACTGAATAAATGTAAATAGAAGCAAGGAAGTAATAAAAGTAAGAGTAAAGTTTATGAAATTGAAAGTTGGAAAAAATAGTAAAATCAGCAAAAAACTGGCACCTTGATGAAACTCCCCAAGTTGCCACATATGTGATGAAATCTATCTAAAGTAAAAGACCAATCACCAATAAAGTCTTCTACCCCTATGTGAATTCATGAAATAAAGAGACTTTGTTTGGAGATGTTTCAGTGTTATTAAGAAAAGATGATGAGTAGTCTATTAGAAAAATGGTCGAAGAATATGAAGAGTCATTTCACAGTAAAAAATAAAAATTATAAATCTGGCTGCAAATTTCTGAAAAACATGTTCCGCTGCAATCATACAAGAGTTGCTATTAAGTCACCAGTTAGTGTCCAACTCTTTGCAGCCCCATGGACTGTAGCATGCCAGGCTTCCTTGTCCCTCATCATCTCCTGGAGTTTGGCCAGGTTCATGTCCATTGCATCAGTGATGCCATCCAAGCAACTCATCCTGTTACCCTGTTTTCCTCCTACCTTCAGTCTTCCCCAGCATCCGGGTCTTTTCCAATAAGTCACCTGTTCTCCTCAGGTGGCCAAAGTATTGGAGCTTCAGCATCAGTGCTTCCAATAAGTATTCAGGGTTGATTTCCTTTAGAATTGACTGTTTGATCTCCTTGCTGTCCAAGGGACTCTCTGGAGTCTTCTCCAGCACTACAGTTTGAAAGCATCAATTCTTCGGCACTCTACCTTCTTTATGGTCCAACTCTCACATCTGTACACAGCTACTGGAAAGACCATAGCCTTGACTATATAAACCTTTGTCAGCAAAGTGATATCTTTGCTTTTTAACACAGTCTATGTTTGTCATAGCTTTCCTGCCAAGAACCAACCGTCTTCATCTTCATGGCTGCAGTCACCATCCACAGTAATTTTAGAGCCCAAGAAGAAGAAATCTGTCACTGCTTCCACCTTTTCTCCTTCTATTTGCCATGAAGTAATGGGGCTGGATGCCATGATCTTAGTTATTTTAATATTTAGTTTTAAGGTGGCTTTTAACTCTCCATCTCCCATTTACTCTTACATACAAGAGTTGTTGTTCAGTTGCTCTGTTGTGTCCAACTCTTCGTGACCCCTGTACTGCAGCACATCAGGCTTCCTGTCCTTCACCATTTCCTGGAACTTGCTCAAACTCATGTCCATTGAGTCAGTGATTCCATCCAACCATCTCATCCCTTGTCGTCCCCTTCTCCTGCCCTCAACCTTTCCCAGCATCAGGGTCTTTTCCAGAGAGTTGGCTCTGCATCAGGAGGCCAAACTATTGGAGCTTCAGCTTCAGCATCAGTTCAGTTCAGTTCAGTCACTCAGTCATGGCTGACTCTTTGCGACCCCATGAACCTGAGCATGCCAGGTCTCCCTGTCCATCACCAACTCCCGGAGTCCACCCAAACCCATGTCCATCGAGTTGGTGATGTCATACAACCATCACATCCTCTGTCGTCCCTTTCTCCTCCTGCTCTCAATCTTTCCCAGCATTAGGGTCTTTTCAGATGAGTCAGCTCTTCGCATCAGGTGGCCAAAGTATTGGAGTTTCAGCTTCAACATCAGTCCTTCCAATGAATATTCAGGACTGATCTCCTTTAGGATGGACTGGTTGGATCTCCTTGCAGTCCAAGGGACTCCTAAGAGTCCTCTCCAACACTACAGTTCAAAAGCATCAATTCTTCAGTGCTCAGCTTTCTTTATAATCCAACTCTCACATCTATACATGTCCACTGGAAAAACCATAACCTTGACCAGACGGACCTTTGCTGGCAAAGTAATGTCTCTGCTTTTTAATATGCTATCTAGGTTGGTCATAACTTTCCTTCCAAGGAGTAAGCATCTTTTAATTTCATGGCTGCAATCACCTATCTGCAGTGATTTTGGAGCCCAGAAAAATAAAGTCCGCCACGGTTTCCACTGTTTCCCCATCTATTGGCATGAAGTGATGGGACCAGATGCCATGATCTTAGTTTTCTGAATGTTGAGCTTTAAGCCAACTTTTTCACTCTCCTCTTTGAGTTTCATCAAGAGGCTTTTTAGTTCTTCTTCACTTTCTGACATAAGGCATCCGTCCTTCCAATGAATATTCAGGGTTGATTTCCCTTAGGATTGACTGGTTTAATTTCCCTGAAGTCCAAGGGACTCTCAAGAGTCTTCTTTGAAAGGTACACAATTAAAAATACCTAGAAAATAAATATTTTTGTATCCAAATAGCAAAAGTCTTAAATTTAATAATATCGATAATTGGTGAAGATGTTGGAGAACACAGCTCAGTAGATATGTACAAAATATGTATAAAATTTGGTGTCTTTCATGCTATATAACATCAGAGTTTAAGTATAATCATGAAAACAGCAAAGAAATCTTAGCCAATGAAGTATAGATGTAAACATCCTTAACCCAATTTAGGAAAGCACTATAGTCTGGCAATTGAAAGCCTGAACTGTACAGCTAGATTGCCTACATTTGAATCTTGATGTTTATCTGTTGGTAGTGGGTGATCTTTGAGTCACTAAGCTTCTCTGTGCCTCAATTTTCTCGTATGTTAAACAGGGACCATAATAATACCACTTATTGCACTATGAGAATTCAGTAAAGCACTTGCACATAGTGTCTTGCACATAGTACTATATAATTTACATATTTTAAAAATATGTCCACTGGTGGTGCAGTGGATTAGAATCTGCCTGCTAATGCAGGAGACATGGGTTCAGTCCTAGGTCTGGGGAGATTCCCCATGCCAGAGCAACTAAACCCACATGCCGCAACTTCTGAGCCTGCATGCTACAATTACTGAAGCCCACACACCTAGAGCCTGTGCTCATCAACAAGAGAAGCCACCAGAGTGAGAAGCCCGAGCACTGCAACGAGTAGCCCCTCTTGCTATAACTAGAGAAAGGCTGTATAAAGCAGCAAAGACCCAGCACAGCCCAAAATAAATAAATATATAAAATTTAAAATAAATTTCACAAGGAAAAATATTTTCTAGCATGTGTTAATTAACAAACTTTCTCTTGATGAACTAGCATAAATATAATTGTACCACTAGAAGTTATAGCCTCTGGAGTTATGGCTTCTGATTAGAGTCCTTTAGTTGCCAACTAACCATCTCTGGGGCTTCCCTGGTGGCTCAAGGCCTTAAAAAATCCACCTGAAATGCAGGCCTGGGTTCGACCCCTGGGTTGGGAAGATCCCCTGGAGGAGGGCATTGCAACCCACTCCAGTGCAGACTAAGACAGACACTTGTATATTTCATTGGTTTTGCAAAATATTTTAAAGTAAGTTATAGGCAGCATGACAGATTTGCATGTGTATGGAGATGCATACAAATCCTAAAAGATGATGCTATGAAAGTGCTGCATTCAATATATCAGCAAATTTGGAAAACTCAGCAGTGTCCACAGGACTGGAAAAGGTCAGTTTTCATTCCAATCCCAAACAAAGGCAATGCCGAAGAATGCTCAAACTACTGCACTATTGCACTCATCTCACACACTAGTAAAGTAATGCTCAAAATTCTCCAAGCCAGGCTTCAGCAATACGTGAACCGTGAACTTCCAGATGTTCAAGCTGGTTTTAGAAAAGGCAGAGGAACCAGAGATCAAATTGCCAACATCTGCTGGATCATTGAAAAAGCAAGAGAGCTCCAGAAAAACATCTATTTCTGCTTTATTGACTATGCTAAAACCTTTGACTGTGTGGATCACAATAAACTGTGGAAAATTCTGGAGATGGGAATACCAGACCACCTGACCTGCTTCTTGAGAAACCTGTATGCAGGTCAGGAAGCAACACTTAGAACTCGACAAGGAACGACAGACTGGTTCCAAATTGGGATAGGAGTATGTCAAGGCTGTATATTGTCACCCTGCTTATTTAACTTATATGCAGAGTACATCATGAGAAACGCTAGGCTGGAAGAAGCACAAGCTGGAATCAAGATTTCCGGGAGAAGTATCAATAATCTCAGATATGTGGATAACACCACCCTTATGGCAGAAAGTGAAGAAGAACTAAAGAGCCTCTTGATGAAAGTGAAATAGGAGAGTGAAAAAGTTGGCTTAAAGCTCAACATTCAGAAAACTAAGATCATGGCATCTGGTCCCATCACTTCATGGCAAATAGATGGGGAAACAGTGGCTGATTTTATTTTTTGGGGCTCCAAAATCACTGCAGATGGTGATTGTAGCCATGAAATTAAAAGACGCTGACTCCTTGAAAGGAATAACATGGGCTTCCCTGGTGGTTCAGAGGGTAAAGTGTTTGCATGCAATGCAGGAGCCCTGGGTTCGATTCCTGGGTCTGGAAGATCCCCTGGAGAAGGAAATGGCAACCCACTCCAGTACTCTTGCCTGGGAAATCCAATGGACCCGAGAAGCCTGGTAGGCTACAGTCCACGGGGTCGCGAAGAGTCAGGCACGACTGAGAGACTGAACTGAACGGATGGAGATGCTGTGTTTGGCAGAGGTAGGGAAAGGATTCCACAAACAATACTTTACCCATAAATAAGAGATAAAATTTTAACACTCCAGCTATGGTAACTGAAAGTAAATTCTACATATGTTGAATATCTAAATGTGAATACAAAGTTTTAAAACTTTGAAAGGAAAATATATTATTTCCTCACATTATTTCCTTGGGGAAGGAAAGAATTTATTACAAAACAAAGGAAAAACATTTTTAAGTAACCATTCTTTTTGCTACTATAAGGTTAAATTTTTTATGTTTATCAAAAGAGCTTCCCCCAATAGAAAAGTGTAATAACAAGCCACTGGTTAGAAAAATATTTACTGTGCCCATAATGATGAAGAATTAGCATTCAGAATATATCAAGAACAATGAATCATCAAATAAAAGGTAAAACAGCATTTAAAGAACCAAATGATTTTAATAAGCAGTTCACAGAAGTGATAACCTGAATGAATGGGCAATGAAATATGGAAAAGTGCTTATTTTTAATAGTAATCATGAGGTAAAAATTAATACAAATATCCAAAACATTTTTTATATGTCTATGTATATCAGATTGGCAAAGATGAAAAATCTGATATTAAACTTTTCATATTATGGGAACTAGGGATTTATTTCCTTGATGGTGAAAGTAGGAAGTAACAATACTTGTTTGGAGAGCAATTTGGCAATATATAGTAGACTTGAAGATTACATATAGATATAAATATATATATAATAGCAATTATATAATAGTTTTTCTATATTATCATGGTAATTTTACATAAATGCATATTTACTGCAGCATAGAAAGTTCTTCCTAGTAGAAAAACAGACATTAGAAATGTCATTGCCCAGCTGTCCACCTACTGGAAAATGGACATGTAAACTCCATAATGAAATAGAATAGTAAAGATGGATGGACCAGAGCCACAGTAATCAATACAAATAAAGCTCTCATTAACAATGGGAACTGGAAAAAAACAAGTTATCATTCATGTTAAAATTTGATATACATGAACAACATCAAATACTGTTTTGGACATGTACACTTGTAATAAAATTTTAAAAGCATAGTTAGGAAATACTTGATAAAAGTGATTATTCATGTTGAAAGACTAGGGAAAATAGATTAATTAGGGGTAGATATACTGTGAAATTCTATTATGTTGATGGTGTTTATTTCTTGAAGTTGTGGAGGAAATATGGCAAGATATTAATGTTTATTAAATCTGAGTGATGATTACATAGGTGTTTCTCTCAAAATATTTCATTTACTTATTTATTTTAAACTTTGAAAAGTGGTCTACATGAATAGAGACTAGAATAAGTCAGTGATTACTTCATCAATGTGTTTACCTAGCCAACTGAAATTTTGCATTTAGTGAACACACCACAAGAATAAGGGTGCCAGGAAGGGAGTTGACTCAGTCTACCTAGTGCTACTAGTTTGAGTTGTTTGCTTTGGCTTTACTATATAGGATTCCTTAATCTTTATCTGACTTCCCTTTTATTATTCTGTATGTGATTATAACAAATATCATGTTACCAAAACAGGCAGCCAACTAGAAGCAGAAAATTGTTACTCAGTTTGTATACTCAATAAGCTAAATGTTTTAAACCAATTAAATGTAAAAATAGCATATTTAAATAAACTTAAGCTGCTACAAATATTATGGATGTAAATATCTAAAATGAGTTCATTCATTTCGTAGCTGAATTGTGGCATGTGTTTTTTTTCCCTTGGAAGATTAGTTTTGGAATGTAGGAAGAGTTCATATTGTCCACAGTTGTCTACCTATACCCCATCACTCACATAAACTCTGCTATTATCAGTTGGAACACTTTGATCAGAGATTATGCACATGCTACTGGTACTGTAATGATTTTTCAGAGTGTTTCTTTTTTTCTTAGAAAACACTGTCACACAAGTGGTCATTAAAATAAGCTGTCATTTAATTTGGTAGTATTTCTGTTCATATGTTATTAAGTGAATTAATTATATAGGCTTACAGTCTACCACTCTCTTGTTTTCTACTTTTATTCTCCAAATAAGTTTGAAATTTATACAAAATAGGTGTGTCAGAAAAATTCTCACTGTTTTCTCCGTAAGTAAAAACAAATTATAATAATTAAAATGCCTTGGATTTAAATTTCATATCTTTGAAATTATAGTTTTTTTTCTTATCCTAATTACAGTTCCTCAAAAATGAAAAAGGGATTGAAAACAATGGATCTGGTAGTTGATGAAGTGCAATTAAAATGAATTGGAATGAAACTTATTTTTCAGGAGCAAGAAAAGCAGTTACCCAAGGGGAATAGAAAAATAAATACTAGCAAAGTAAATTTTGCTTTAGGATCAGAGCAACTTAAAATACATATACACTAGGCAAAGAGGAACCAAGGGAATGGAAATGTGTTTTTAAACCTCCAGTTTAATAGTTACATAAAAAATATTTGACCTTTCTTGGCAGGTTTAGATCCAGATAAGCATCTTGGAAAAACCTTGGATCAAATGGAGCCCTATCTCTTAGAGGTAAGAATTTAGAGTATTTATCAAAATACAGGCTTCTAAAGGAGGAAAATAAATAATGCCATGATATGCTGGTTATACAATCAATTTTTAGAAATTCTCAGATACATTGATGATACAACTTTGTGAAAAAATTAAACCTCTGATGGGTATGAAAGTGTTTAAAATTAATTACAAAAGTTATGACTACTTTGTTGAGCTTGCTAAAAGAATAATTAAGTAAGCTATATTAAAAAGGAAATTGTTTGTCAAAAAGTTTACTTTTATTTTCCCTGGTAACTGAGACAGTGAAGAATCTGCCTGCAATGCAAGAGACCTGGGTTTATTCCATGGACAGAGGAGCCTGGCAGCCTGCAGTCCATGGGGTTGAAAAGAGTTGGACTCGACTAAGTGACTGACACTTTCACTTTCAAAGTACAGTCCCTGAGGGTCTCCATGATCAGGTGCATTTCCATCAGAAATGGAAGAGGAAATTTCCTTTAGAGATTATCTAATCTAACCTCTTTTCTTTTACCAATTAGGAAATTAACTTGCCGAGTAGTAAACAAATTATCCCAAGGCTTCAGGTTACAACTGTTTATCATTGTCAAAGTCTAAATGTGTTTTAAATATTAAAGAAAGATCTTGCTATTTTTACTCTATTAACTGTATTATATTTTATTAGAGTTAGGGGTCAAATGTTAGTATTAGTATGGCAATTCTGAAATAACGAGAATAGTGTAACTTGGATTTTTGAAATTTTACAGTTACAAACAATGAAAAAGAAAATCACCCTACTTCTGTGAAAGAAGTGAACTCCTCTATTAAGTTACCATTTTTACCTCCCGTGTTCTTCATCAAATTGTCTTGGACACTGTTAATGCCAATGCTGTAATATGAACTGTTAGCAGTTATACCTGTCGGTAACTGTATGTGTTTCACTTTTTTCTTTCAGATATTTGATTATTTTATGGCTTATCATTATGTACCAAATGCTTAGAAATCCCTAAAATACTCATTTCTTGTTTTACTAAGCATTATGCTTGTACTTAGTCACTCAGTTGTGTCTGACTGTTTGCAACCCCATGGACTGTAGCCTACCAGGCTCCTCTGTCCATGGAATTTTCCAGGCAAGAATACTGGAGTGGGTTTCCATGCCCTCCTCCAGGGAATCTTCCCACCCAGGGATCAAACCTAGGTCTCCTGCATTGCAGGCAAATTCTTGGCTGTGCCACCAGGAAAGCCCAAGAATACTAGGGTGGGTAGCTATCCCTTCTCTAGGGGATCTTCCTGACCCAGGAATTCACCCAGGCTCTCCTGCATTACAGGTAGATTCTTTACCCAGCTGAGCTACCATGGAAGCCCACCAGGGAAGCCCCTTATTAAGCATTATTAAGCACCTAACATGTGCTAGGAAAATCAATTCAGTTCAGTTCAGTCACTCAGTCATGTCTGACTCTTTGCGACCCCATGAACTGCAGCACGCCAGGCCTCCCTGTCCATCACCAACTCTCGGAGTTTACCCAAACTCATGTCCATTGAGTCGGTGAAGCCATACAACAATCTCATCCTCTGTCATCCTCTTCTCCTCCCGCCTTCAATCTTTCCCAGCATCAGGGTCTTTTCCAATGAATGACGTAAATAGTAAAAGATTTGGAAGTGAGCTAGGAAAAGATTTGAAAATGAGCTAGGAAAATAATAAAAGATTAAAATTGAAATGATTGTATAATTGTGACAAATTATTTTGATTTCTGGATAATTTGATATTATTTATTTAAGTCTATCTGATGGACATGGTTGCTTTCCATGCCCCTCTGATAGGACTCTTTTCATAGTAATTTGTTCTATGCCCAGCGTATCTATGTTCACATCTATTCACTACCATCAGGCTAAATTTTGCTTCTATAAAAGCAGTGTAAATAAATAATGTAATTAAACTTATGAGGGTAAAAGAAAGGGAACTTCAGAGATAGGAGACTGGAGTTTTGGCAAAAGATGCTTCTAAAACTTGAAGTTGTGAGGTCAGGTTTCAAGCATGTGTAGATTATTTTTAGAAAAGACAAGTAAAGCTTCAGGATTACCATGATGTTGATTGTGAATTAACCTGTGTGTTACCATAAGATGTTTAAACACAGAAATTATTTTATTCTACTTCAGCAAGTTCCTCACAAGCCTGTCAGTCTTACATTTCACTAGAAAAATTCTCTACCCATTCTCCATAATGACGATTTTATTCCCTCTCTGCTCCTCAAGTTTCAAATCCCTTCATATTTTACTGTCAATGTACCAGTGGTAGCAAAGTGCTGAATGAATAAAAGAACCATTGAAATAAATGAAAAATACAGGGACACAAAATAATAATACATTTGCAAGGACATAGACAAAAGATACACATGGAATACTTTTAAATATTTGCCTGTGATATGGAAAAGGGGATAAGGAATAGAGATAAATGGGAATTTTTATTTTTTATTTACTGAAGTTTAGTTGATGTGCAGTATTATATGTTATAGATGTACAATGTAGTGATTCACAGTTTTTAACAGTTATACTCCATTTACAGTTATTCTAAATAATATTGACTATATTTCTTGTACTTTTTAATATATCCCATAGCTTATTTTATATGATAGTTTGTAGCTCTTAATTGTCCACCACTATGTTGCCCATCCCCCATCCCTTTTCTCATTGATAAATAAATGGAAATTTAAAAAATAACAACATAAGGGACTTCTCTGGGGTTCAGTAGCTAACACTGCACACCCAGTGCAGGGGGCCCAGGTTCCGTCCCTGGTCAGGTAATTAGATGCTGCAACTTAAGTCCCTGCATGCCATACCAAAGATCAAAATTCTGTGTGCTGCAACCAAGACCTGGCACAGCCAAACAAATAAATAAGATAAATATTTTTTAATAAGACGTAAGAATACCTATTACTGCAAATTTGCAACATGATGAAGTATAAGGTAGCAAAAAAAAAAAGCATAGTTCTTCTGCCCCATGATGCATGTTGCTAACGTCTTGGTGTATTCCCTGATTTTTATTTCCTGAGCTTTTGTTGTACACTCAAGTTCATATCATTAAATACTTGTACGTATTGTATTTGCACAATTTGGTTCAACTATACATATAGTTTGTCTCCTTTTTTCCTCATAGTGTTATGATGTGTTTACTTCCCCACAAAACTAAATCTACTTTGAAAACACATTAATTAATGGCTGTGTAGATTCCATCATATTCATGTTCTACATATGAATATATTCTTTTTGGGGATATTTATCTCTATTTGGTTGGTACAAAAGTAATTGCAGTTTTGCATTGTTGAACTTTTCCATTTGATTGGAATACTTCTTAAATGTGATTATACTATACATCATTTTCATGCACGTCTTACTTTATGTTTTTTTGCTAATGACTTGATGTGTATTTTATATTTATTTTATACTATAGAAATGATGTTAGACAAAAAGCAAATACAAGCAGTTTTTTTATTCAAGTTCAAAATGGGTCATAAAGCAGGGAGGCAGCTCTCAGTATCGATGCATTTGGCCCAGGAACCGCTAATGAGCACACAGAGTAGTGGCGGTTCCAGAGGTCTTGCAAAGGAGAAGGGAGCTCGACGGTGAGGAGTCATGGTCACTGTTTGGTGATCTGCTGCCCACCTGATCCACTACAGCTTTCTGAATCCTGGTGAAACCATTATATCTGAGAAGTATGCTCAGCAGATCCAATGAGATGCACCAAAAACGGCAGTGCCTGCAGCTAGCATTGGTCAACATAATGGGCCCAATTCTTCTCCACAACAATGCCTGACCACATGTGACACAACCAATGCTTCAAAAGGTGAACAAATTGGGCTAAGAAGTTTTGCCTTATCCACCACATTCACCTGACCTCTCACCAACCAGCTACCACTTCAAGCATCTCCACCACTTTTTGTAGGGAAAATGCTTCCACAACTAGCAGGAGGCAGAAAATGTTTTTCAAGAGTTTATCAAATCCCAAAGCATGGCTTTTTATGCTACAGGAATAAACAAACTTCTACCTCATTGGCAAAAATGTGTTGATTGTAATCGTTTCTATTTTAATTAATAACGATGTGTTTGAGTCTAGTTATAATGATTTAAAATTCATGGTCTGAAACCACAGTTACTTTTTCAACAACCTAATAAGTTATTAAAAAGTTATTTCTTTTTAAATTATTATAAATAATATTCTGATTATTATCTTTCCAAGTAAATCTTCATGTATATTTCTGATTATTACTTTCTTTAGATAAATTCCTAGGAATCATAATTTCTGGATCAAAAAATAAAACTTCAAGGCTTATACATTTACTACTCTAAATTAACTATTAGCCATTGCTTCTTAAATTTCTTCAAGTTCCTAAATTATTATCTGATACATGAACAATGGATTAAAAAATTATTTTATCTTTTGTGCTTTTTCCCCCAGGATTATTTTCTCATTTTTCAAAAAAGGAGATGAATTTTAATATAAAATTACATCAAATTTTAAAAGCTTTGGACTGCTCTTTAAATGCTTTTGAAGAGTATTCCTATTTTTGTGATATTTTACAATGTTTGTTGAACTCAGTCTTTCAAATGATTTTCATACTTTGCTATGTAAACAACCCTATGAGTCTTTCTTGCCTTTTACTTATTTCATCATCTCACTTTCATGTCTTCTGGTTGATTTTTACCTCTATGTCTTTGTATTACTTAATGATTTCCCTCAAATTTAGCACTATTTATTGATTTCTCACTCTAGATTATGCAGATTTAGCTCTTTACTCCCTTTGTCTCCATCAAATAAATGTGTGTACCCTTTTCCTTATTCCATCTTCCCATGTTATACTGCAATTCTGGTTGTATGAATAGTCAGTGTTTAAATGACAATAACTATAAAAACTCAAAACACTGCCTCATTCAGTAGTAGACTCTGATAGTAAACCTTTCCTGTATTGTTGTTCAGTCTCCCAGTCATATCCAATTCTTTGTGACTCCATGGACTGCAGCACACCAGGCCTCCCTGCCCCTCACCATCTCCTGGAGTTTGCCCAGGTCCATGTCCATTGCATTGGTGATGCCATCCAGCCATCTCATCCTCTGATACCCTGTTCTCCTTCTGCCCTCAGTTTTTCCCAGTATCAGAGATTTTTCCAGTGAATCCACTGTTTGTATCAGGTTACCAAAATACTGGAACTTCAGCTTTAGGATCAGTCCTTCCAGTGAGTACTCAAGGTTGATTTCCTTTAAGATTGACTGCTTTGATCTCCTTCCTGTCCCAGGGACTCTCAGAAGTCTTCTCCAGCACCACAGTTTGAAGGCATCGATTCTTTGGTGTTCTGTCTTCTTTACAGTCCAGTTCTCACAACCATACGTGACCACTGGAAAGACCAAAGCCTTGACTATATGGACCATTGTCAGCAGAGTGATGTCTCTGCTCTTCAACACACTGTCTATGTTTGTCATAGCTTTCCTGCCAAGAACCAATTGTCTTCTGTTTTCATGGTTGCAGTCACCATCCACAGTGATTTTAGAGCCCAAGAAGAGGAAATCTATCACTGCTTCCACCTTTACCCTTCTATTTGCCATGAAGTGCTGGGGCTGGATGCCATGATCTTAGTTTTTTTAATATTTAGTTTTAAACCAGCTTTTTCACTCTCCTCTTCCACCCTCATCAAGAGGTTCTTTAGTTCCTCTTCACTCTGCCAGTAGAGTGATATCATCCGCATATTGAGGTTGTTAATGTTTCTCCCAGCTATCTTGATTCCAGTTTGTAACTCATCTAGTCCAGCATTTCTCATGATGTGCTCAGAGTATAGATTAAACAAACAGGGTGACAGCAGACAGCCCTGCCGTACTTCTTTCTCAATCCTGAACCAATCAGCTGGTCGATACAAGGTTCTTAACTGTTGCTTCTTGATCCTCATATATTTTCATGTGAATTATAATTGTCTTGCTTTATTCATTTATTCAGTATGCTATGTACTAATCACTAATTCAGTGCTTTACTCACTGACAGTTTCTTAGTCTCTTAGCCAGGTGTTCAGACATACTAAATAGTTTTTAAGTTTCCTCTCCCTGAAGTCTTTTCCAGGGCCTTATGACCTGATGTATATAATTTGGATCAGTTTCATTCTATGCCTGTTACAAGGCTGTCATCCTTCATCTTCTCATAATCCAAGAGATCCCTTTACCTTTCTTCTTTGTTAGATCCCTTGTTTCCTGGATTCAGTGTCTTTCTTTATCTTTGTTTCCATCTCATTTTTGTGAAGCACATTCTTTTTAAGGGAGAGTCCACAGGACTCTTTGAGACAGTATACATATCTGTAAATGTCTTCATTCTTTCCTTTCATTTGATTGGTTCTTTAGCAAGTCATAAATTCTGTTTTAGGAATATTTTCCCTTCCAGATCTTGATAGTATTGCTTCATTCCCTTGCAGCTTGGTATGCTGTTGAGAAGCCCAAAGTCATTCTTATTCCTAACTCTTTATATGCAACCTTACTTATTTCTCTCTCCATCTCCTCTGTGTAAGAGTATGTAAGACACTTCTTTTGCACCAAGAATTTTAAAGTCTTATGTGCTGTGTCTTAGGCATGAATGTTTTTATCCATTGTGCTTAGACAGGAAGGGTTTTCAGCTTGAAAATTTCAGTTCTGGGAAATTTTCTTGAATTATTTCACTGGTGTTTACCTACTCTTTCTTTTCTTTTTGTGGTTCAGTCACTCAGTCATGTCCAACTCTTTACAACCACATGGACTGCAGCATGCCCAGGCTTCCCTGTCCTTCACCATCTCCCGGAGTTTGCTCAAATTCATGTCCATTGAACCCGTGATGCCATCCAACCATCTAGCCCTCAGTCATCCCCTTCTCCTCCTGTCTTCTATTTTTCCCAGCATCAGAGTCTTTTCCAATGAGTCAGCTCTTCACATCAGGTAGCCAAAGTATTGGAGCTTCAGCATCAGTTCTTCCAATGAATATTCAGGGTTGATTTCCTTTAGGATTGACTGGTTTGATCTCCTTGCAGTTCAAGGGACTCTCAAGAGTCTTCTCCAACACCACAGTTCCAAAAGCATCAATTGTTTGGCACTCGGCCTTCTTCATGGTCCAACTCTCACATCTGTACATGACTACTGGAAAAACCATAGCTTTGACTATATGGACCTCTGTGGACAAAGTAATGTCTCTGCTTTTTAATACTGTCTAGCTTTGTCATCGCTTTTCTTCCAAGGAGTAAACATCTTTTAATTTCATGGCTGTGGTCACCATCTGCAGTGATTTTGGAGCCCAAGAAAAAAATGTCTACCACTGTTTGCATTGTTTCCCCACCTAGTTGCCATGAAGGTGATGGGACCGGATGTCATGATCTTAGTTTTCTGAATGTTGAATTTTAAGCCAGCTTTTTCACTCTCCTCTTTCACCTTCATCAAGAGGCTCTTTAGTTCTTCTTCACAGTGTGCAAAGAGGGTAGTATCATCTGTATATCTGAGGTTATTGATATAACCGGTTGACTCCCCACAGTCTTGATTCCAGCTCATGCTTCATCTAGCCCGGCATTTTGCATGATGTACTCTGCATATAAGTTAAATAAGCAGGGTGACAATGTACATGCTCGACGTACTCCTTTCCCAGTTTTGAACCAGTCCCAATTTTGCTTCTTTGGATTCTTATTATTTAGATGTTCCTTGAACTTCTAACTTTTCTCTTAATTTTCATCCACATCACTTTATTCTTTCTGGAAGAATTTCACAATTTTACACTTAAACTTTTAGTTAAATTTTTTCATATTTTATTTTTAATTTCTAAAAGCACATTTTTGTTCTCTGAATGTTTTTTTTTAATCTGTAATACTTTATCCTTAAATAATTTTTCTTCTCTCCTTCGTAGTCAGTCTTTTCCTTTGTCTATTTTGATCTCTATCTTTCATCTTATAGATGTTTCTGCTAATCTTTGGTGTTCTACTCACATTTAAGAGTGGAGACCTAAAAGTTTTATTGCAAGCCCTAAGTATGTGGATGGAGCTTTGTGACCTTGAGTTTCACTGGAAGGGAGTATATATGGGTCATTTAATCTGAGCTGGTTATACTCCAAAGAAAATGATTCTCCAGCCTCCTCTTAACGTGAAGACATGCTGCAGGTTTTTGTTGTTGTTGTTGGAGTTGACAAGGAAAATGGCTAGAGGTCTTAGAATCTTGTGTGCATATATTAACTGAATCTCTCTATTTTTGTTATAGTACCTTTGTCCTCAGCTGTGTCTTGTTTCTCCCAGGTTAGTTCATTTGTTTTCCCTTTGCAGAGAATAAACCTTCAGTGTTCTGACAGGGTCAAGTAGAGGTGGTTGTCAGCCTATAGGGAAAGGATCTAGGGGAGTGCTCTTCAGCCATAAAAATTGTGAAAGGATGCCATTTGCAGTAACACACTTGGACCTAAAGATTATACGAAGTGAAATAAGTCAGAAAGACAAATACCATATGATATAACTTATATGTGGGATCTAAAATATGATACAGATGAACTTATGTACAAAATAGAAACAGACTCTCGACAGAGAATAGACTTGTTGTTGTCAAGGGGGAGGGCTGGTGGAGGAGGGATGGATTGGAAATTTCAGATTAGCAGATAGAAAGTAGTTTATATAGAATGGATAAACAACAAGGTCTTACTATATAGCAGAGGGAACTATATTCAACATCCAGTGGTAAACCATAATAGAAAATAAAATGAAAAAGATTGTAGCATATGTATAACTGAACCACTTTTTTGCACACTAGAAATTAACACAACATAGTAAGTCAACTATACTTCAATAAAATAAAGAATTTTTAAGTCTCTAAAAAAAAAAAGAAAGAAAGGATCTAGGGAATCTGACTGCTTGTTAAACAGACTGCCTATCTATCCCTCTTATTTTGGTTTCCTTTTCACATTTTCCCTTTACTTCCAGAAGTAACTGGTGTCATCAATCCCTTACTTTATTGCTTTAGAGTAAAGAGTTAATTTCCTGTATAAATTGGGTCAGTCCTTTGCATGCTGTCCTGTTGGCTTAGGTTCCAATGTTCTTGATTCTGTTGCTTGCTCTCTGATTTTCTCCATCTTTTTTGAATTTATGCCTTTTTATGAAATACCTTCCATGGAAGTTTTAGAAGCGGGTGGGAGTAGGTGCGTGGATTCAATTCACTATCTTTACCAGCAGTGGTTACTCTTTAATCAAGAGATTAAAGGTTACTCTTTAATCAGTGATTACTCTTTAATCAAGAGATCATCCAAGTAAAAGTTGTTTGCTAAATGGAAGGTGAAATCATATTATATTATATAAAAATGTTGAATATGTAGATCTGGTTACTTTTTCCAGAACTATTCACATAGAATTGGGAAATCTGACTTCTAGTCTTGAGTCAAAGGTAAGCAGATATGTATTGACTAAGGAGTATACTGCTCAGCTGGCTGCTATAAGAGCTAAAGCAGGATACTAATGCTAACGTCAAGCTTAAAGCTCTATTTCAAGTTCTCTTTTATATGAGTTAACTTGTCTTCCTTATGAGTTTGACAGAAGAACAATTTACAGTCCCAGCTACCTATCACTTAACAACGCAAAAGACAAAGAATTTCACTAAAGTTGATTTGATGTTGTGAGTGAGAGACAGAACTTTAAGCCTTATTCCCTACACTGCTGAACTTATGGAAAGGAAAACCTATAACTGACCTTGAAAGTTAAGAGAAAGGTAGAATATCCTTGAGAGGAAATTTTAAATTTTCAATATAACAGAGTTGGAAGGATATGTGGAGCTTTAGTAAGGCTGAGATGTTCAGTGACTCTTATAATTTACAAGAAGTATTAAAATGTTGTTCAGTCCCTAAGTCATGTCTGACTCTTTGTGACCCCATGAACTGCAGCATGCCAGGCTTCCCTGTCCTTCACTATCTCTTAGAGTTTGCTCAAACTCATGTTCATTGAATCAGTGAGGCCATAGTCTAGGTTTAAGAGGGAGAGGACATATGTATACCTATGACTGATTCATGTTGATGTATGGCAGAAACTAACACATATTTTAAAGCAATTATCCTCCAATTAAAAATATAATGAAAACTGTTAAATTAAAAAATGTACTCTAAGATAGTATAAAATATGTACCAAAGAATTTCAAAGAAAACATTGTATGTTGTTGAGAGAATTCTGAATAAATTGAGAGGTAAATTGACAGCCATACTGGACTTTAAGAATGGGGATAGAACTTTTGACTGGCTGGCTTGTTTGGAATATGTCTTAAGTACTTGGAGAGGAAACAAAAAGTTTAGAAGCCATACTGTGAGAAATTCTGAATACTGAATTGAGGATTTAATTATCAAAGCAATGAACAACCGAAGGTTTTAGCGGAAGGGAATTCTGAAAGGTGTACTTTAAGGAATTTGACTCAGCAGTAGAGCCCATTAACATTTGCAGTTAAAGAGAAGAAATGAAGGTCCTCCATAGTTAGTAGCTCTTCCAATATATGATCATGAACATGTTCCTCACATTTCATTGAGTGTGTATTGTAAAATAAGTAAAAAAGTTGTTTTTGCATTAAATTTAGAGTCTTATGAGGAGGGATCCTAATAATTTGGATCAGATAAAGCCCAGTTGGTATTTACTATAAGTATAATTGGAAGCTAAAAATGGAAGATGACCATCTGACCTAGAATAGTTGAAAGCAATGTCATGGGAGTCTTAGCACTTAAATTGGTCTAAAGGATGGATGAAACTTATACTTAGTTGTTCAGTCTTCCAGTCATCTCGAACTCTTTGTACCCCATGGACTGCAACACACCAGGTCTCCCTGTCCTTCAGTATCTATGGAGCTTTCTCAAACTCATGTTCATTGAGTCGATGATGCCATCCAAATATTTCATCCTCTGTTGCCCCCTTCTCCTGCCCTCAATCTTTCCCAGCATCAGGGTCTTTACCACTGAGTCAGCTTTATGCATCAGGTGGCCAAAGTATTGGAGCTTCAGCTTCAGCATCAGTCCTTCTGATGAATATTCAGGATTGATTTACTTGAGGATTGACTGGTTTCAACTCCTTGCAGTCCACAGGACTCTCAAGAGTCTTCTCCAACACAATTCAAAAGCATCAGTTCTTTGGCACTCGGCCTTCTTTATTGTCCAACTCTCACATCCATAAATGATGACTTGCAAAGCCATAACTTTGACTATATGGACTTTTGTGGGCAAAGTGATGTCTCTTTTTAATACACTGTCTAGGTTTGTCATCGCTTTTCTTTCAAGAAGCAAACGTCTTTTAATTTCATGGCTGCAGTCACTATCTGCAGTGATTTTGGAGCCCAAGAAAATAAAGTCTGCCACTGTTTCCATTGTTTCCCCATCTCATTGCCATGAAGTGATGGGACTGGATGCCATGATCTTAGTTTTTTGAATGTTGAGTTTTAAGCTAGCTTTTTCACTCTTCTCTTTCGCTTTCTTCGAGGCTCTTTAGTTTCTCTTCACTCTCTGCCAAAAGGGTGGTGTCATCTGTATATCTGAGGTTACTGATATTTCTCCCAGCAATCTTGATTCCAGCTTGTGCTTCTTTCAGTCCTGCATTTCTCATGATGTACTCTGCATATAAGTTAAATAAGCAGGGTGACAATATGCAGCCTTGACATACTCCTCTCCCAAAATGGAACCAATTTGTTGTTCCATGTCCAGTTCTAAATGTCGCTTCTTGACCTGCATACCAGTTTCTCAGGTGGCAGGTGACATGGTATAGTACCCCCATCTCTTTAAGAACTTTCCAGTTTGTTGTGAACCACACAGTCAAGGACTTTAGCAGAGTCAATGAAGCAAAAATAGATATTTCTCTGGAATTCCCTTGCTTTTTCTGTGATCCAGTGGATGTTGGCAATTTCATCTCTGGTTCCTCTGCCTTTTCAAAATCCAGCTTGTACATCTGGAAGTTCTTAGTTCACTTACTGTTGAAGCCTAGCTTGAAGGATTTTGAGCATTAACTTGTTACCATGTGAAATGAGTGCAATTGTGCTGTAGTTTGAACATTCTTTGGCATCGCCCTTCTTTGTAATTGGAATGATAACTGACCTTTTCCAGTCTGTGGCCACTGCTGAGTTTTCCAGATTTTCTGGCATATTGAGTGCAACACTTTCACAGCATCATCTTTTAGCATTTGAAATAGATCAACTGGGATTCTGTCACCTCCACTGGCTTTGTTTGTAGTAATGCTTCCTAAGGCCCACTTGATTTCACACTCCAGGATGTCTGACTCTAGGTGAATGATCACACAATCATGGTTTTCTGGATCATTAAGACCTTTTTTGTATTGGTGGTGGCAACAAAGTGAATCAATCTGTAGATTCCTTGGCAAGAAGACATGTAAGGACAATAAGGGATTTTATTCAAATGAAAGTAACAGCTCATGTTGGTAGATTAATAAGAACCAGGTGAGGTGGTAATTTAGGCCCCAGTCATTAAGGGCCTTGAGAGATGGACCAAGCAATTTGGGGTAAGAAATAAGATATGGAAGGCTCATCAACAGGGGTATTTATTATTAAAAGATATCTCAGGAAATTTAGTGTGGTGGCAGTATTCCTGGATTTGGAGAGAAGAAACTGGAAATCAAAAAGAGTCTAAGATGCTCTTATTGAAACAGGTCTGAGGGCTTAAAGCATGAAACCTCTGACAGTAGGGATAGAGACACAGAACAAAACAAAGATTCTGATGGAAGAATGACAAAGAAATTAGCACCAAATGGCCAGAAGCTGGAAAAGGAAGAATCAAAGATTAATCCACACACAAATAATTGGGGAAATAAGAAGCACACATGTTTGCAGAGAACAGGGTTGAAAGGAACATGATAAGATTGGTCTTAAACATACTGAGTTTTAAATTATAAACCAAAGCATGTGTTTTAAAACCATGAGGTTGGCACACAATTGAGGTGTTCAGGCTAAAGACTAAGGTTTATAGTTTATGAGTCAGGACACAACTCTAAATTATGGGTTTGTTTAGTTCTAAGCTACATATCCTTTGCAAATCAATTTAGTTTTTGTCTCTGGAAAAGGAAAAAAAATAAAATTAGTAACCATTTCATCGAGTATCTATTGTGTGCTGTGTAATATATTAGACCTTTTTTTCACATGGTTTTGTTACTGAAAACAGTACTCCTGTGAGGTAGGTACTGGTGTCTTCTCCCTTGTACAGATCAGTAATCTGAGGCTCTGAGAGTTTGCATGACCTAAGACTGCATAGCTACAAAGTGATAGAGCTATGATTTGAATGAAGGACAATGTGAACCAAGAACAATTTGCCTCCAGAGCTACTGCTTTTGACTAATATATTACACAATGCTGCTTTCACTGTGCCTCACTACAATATGTGCTTTACCTACTCTTATAGTTAAGCTGTGTATTACAGCTCTGACCTAAGTACTTTTTATGCATTATGTTATTTAATTATCTAACAAGACTATGAGGTTGCTACTATTAATTTTTACATTTTAAAAATGAGGGATCACTTAGAAGGTGAGTAACTTTTCCAAAGTCACAGAGTTGGGAAGTTTCAGAACCGGAATTTATGCTTTAAATATATCTGATTTCAGAGCCTATGCTCTTTTTTATTCTTAAAAATCATTTTGAAGATTAAATAAGATAATTTTATCATTTTCTTAACTTCAATGCATAAAGCAAATTTTCTTTAGTTAGTAGTGACAGTGTTCATCAGTACTGACAAACCATCAGTTCGTCAGTTCAACAGTTTGCAGTAACAGAATAACATAAAGGTGATTAGCTGAACCCATGGATTGCATAAGCTATCAGGAGGAATAAATGAATATAGAAGAATATAGCATAGAGAGAATCATGAAGGATATTTATAATTTTGGAGCAGCAGGAAGGAAAGGAGTTGGAAAAGCCTAGCAGTAGCTTAGAAAACACAGTAACATAGAAGACTCAGGAAAATAATCACAAAGATTTGAGACATCAGTCGTATGACGTGATACATAAAATTTGCAAAAAAGGTCATTAGACAGTGACCCAGCCCATTGCTGTTTGTACTGAAATACCAGTAAACAGAACCACCATCCATCCAGTTTCCCTATGCAGAAAGCTGCAAATTTTTCTTAATTTTTAAAAAAACTTTCATCACTTCTCCATTCACTTATTTCAGCCTGCTAAAAACTCTGTCGATCTATCTGCCCTCTGCTGTCCATCCTCAGTGCTCCTTCCCCACTTCAGGAAATCTTTACCTCCTGCCAAGATTCCTCCAGCGACCTCTCAGTTCTATCTGCTTCTTGACTTACTGCCCTCCAGCCCATTCTCCATGTGCAGCCAGAATGATGTTTCTAAAAGACAAATGAGATCAGGTCAATTCTCTGTTTAAAACATCCCCATGGGTTCTCATTGACCTGAGGATAATAACTCAGTATGGCTTATAAAGCTCCGTAACATCTGTCCTCTTTCTAGGTTTTTAGCCTCATCTCTCCACTATTACTCATCTAGTTATACTTCGGCTATGCCAAAATTAAAAAGATGCTTGGAAGGAAACCTGTGACATACCTAAACAGCATGTTAAACAGCAGAGATAGCACTTTGCCAACAAAGGTCCGTATAGTCAAAGCTATGATTTTTCCAGTAGTCATGTACAGATGTGAGAATTGAACCATAAAGAAGGCTGAGCACTGAAGCTTTTGAACGGTGTTTCTGAAGAAGACTCTTGAGAATCCCTTGTACTGAAAGGAGATCAAACCAGTTAATCCTAAAGGAAATCAATCCTGAATATGCACTGGAAGGTCACTCACTGGAGAAGACTCTAATGCTGGGAAAGATTGAAGGCAAAGGGAGACGCGGGTTCCAGAAAATGAGATGGTTAGACAGCATCACTGCTCCATGGACGTAAGTTTGAGTAAACTCCAAGAGACTGTGGAGGACAGAGGAGCCAGGTGTGCTGCAGTCCATGGGGTCATGAAGAATCAGACACAACTTGGCAACTGAACTACAAATGCCAAACTTATTTCAATTTCTAGTACCCATCATGTACTCTGGGACTTAACACATGCTGTTCCTACCCCTCCCTCTTTCTCTTTCCATCTCTCCCTTCGGACTTTTCTGGTTAACTTATCCTTTAGATTCTTTTAGAAGCCTTTTGAGGTCCTTCCAGTTAGATCTCATGCTTTGTAGTCCCATGCATTTCAGGCATTCACCAAACCCATCCCTACCCTTTATTGTAACTGCTTGTTTGACTTTCTGCCTGTACCTGCAGACAGTAAGCTGTTTTATGCAAAATTTATGTCTGTTCCTATTGTTATTCCCAGCACTTAAAACAATGCCAAACCTATAGTAGACATTCAATAAATACTTCTTTAATAACTGCTATGAATGAATATATGCAGGGTGAAATTATTTTATATGTTAAATACAATATTTATATGAAATTATGGTGAGTTCTATAAACATCATGGTTTTATCTAGGTGGTAGGAGGAATGAAGGAAGTGCAATTTCATTTGGCCCTTCTTTTATTTTTTCCAGTTTTAAGATTACTAACAGCAAATGAGACAGGTTTAAAAGAAGAAATATTTTGATTTAATAAGAAATTCTCACAACTATGATCATTACAATCTTTTAAAGGGATTCATGTCAATGTATGACAAAAACCACTACAATGTTGTAAAGTAATTAGCCTCCAACTAATAAAGATAAAAAAAAAGAAAATTAAACAGGAAAATGATGATGCCTGATTACCTTTTTAGTTCAATAATCAGTAGAGTTCAAATGGTGTTATTATGAATATGAATGTTTATGTGAATAAATGTACCAGGAAAAAATAGAATCATATTAGTAGTTTCCTTTACATTAACTCTAGGAATTCACTTTTTAAATGCTCAGACTCCAAGGAATTCTTATAAGTCATGAAATGACCCAAGTCAGCCACATCTGTTCAAAATGTGTTTTAAAAAGTTTATCTTAACAATAGTCAGTTGAAAAATTAATGTTCACCTTCCCTAAACATTTTATCCAAGAGAACATAGAATAATTTAGATGTATATGAAACAAAGAGCATGCTTTTGTACAATGAAAATTATATTGTGACACAAGTAAAAACTGATCTTATTGCTTCTGGTTAGAAAACAGCAACGTATTTCTTTCCAGCTGGTCAAGATCCTTTTGAAATTTTGTTTCATTTTATTGATTTTATCAGCTTTAATTTTTTTGCATTTATATGAAGGATGAGACTACTTGACTAATGTCAGACAAAATAGCAGGTATATTAAGTTTATAAAATAGTCATCTGATTTGAATCTTTTTCTGTATAACATTCCCCAAATGGTTAAAAATGGGTGAAAATAGTAACATTCTTGATTCAATGGGTTAGATGAGAAAAGCATTGACTACCATGTGTAAATTTTATTTAGTTTTAGAGTTCCAGAAACAGAAAATGTTGATCCTATTTTGTCCTATTTCCAAGGGTATATCAAAAGCAATCAGTAACTCTTTCCTCCCTTTTACTTGATAATTGTTTGGTGGTGGCTTACTTTCTGTGAGTACAAGGCCAATTAGACTCTTTTCTGGAAGTATGCAGGATATCTTGACCGTAGAGAAGAGAGTCATTTGGTCTTTGAGTACCATGTGCTACACACACTACTGGGAGAAAACTATGGGTTTGAGAGGGTTTAAGAAATTTAGAAACTTATAGTCTCATGACAAACACTGAAATTCATAGTGATGCAATACAGAAATATGTCACAAGGCAGCACAGGACAATTCCACAAGCAATAATAGTGATTTCTGTAAGTAGACCAGAAAGAAGCTGCATGATACGGTTTATGTTTATTACTTTTTATTTCAGTTTTTAAGATTTAGTCCTCAGGTTTTTTTTCAGCCAGTCAAGATTCTTTTGAATCTTTATTTTATTTTCCTATTGTATTAGCTTTATGTCTTGGTATTCTTGTGAAGGGTGGGATCAAATGACTGAAGTCTTTTGACTCTCAGTTTATAGACCTTGATTTTTATTGAGTAGGCAATGGTCGACACCATAAGTTTTTGAGTGGATGAATGCCATCTCTTATATTGTTAAGGAAAGTTAGTGTGGTGATAACATGTATGGTAGATGAGAGGGGTGAAAATAAAGCAGGGAGACAAGAGATTACTATAACAGTTAAAGCCCAAAATGATCAGGAAAGGTGTTAGAAAGGAAGGGAGTGTTTACTTTGTCTCATTTACTGCCACATGCCTTATGTATAGACTAGGATTTAGTACTTAATAAGTCCTGAGTGAATATTTGTTGATTCAATAAATAAATTCAAGAAAAATTTTAAATGTAGGCTGTGTGGCAGAAGGAAAAGGAGTTAAGCTCAACTCCAGAATTTCAAACTTGATTGAACTATTACAGAAATTGAGCAGGGAGAGAAGAATTTGAGGAAAAATCAAGAACTATGTTTTATTTAAAACAATTCAGTTCTGTTGCTTAGTCGTGTGCGACTCTTTGTGACCACATGGACTGCAGCACGCCAGGCCTCCCTGTCCATCACCAACTCCCGGAATTTACCCAAACCCATGTCCACTGAGTCAGTGATGCCATCCAACCATCTCATCCTCTGTTGTCCCCTTCTCCTCCTGCCCTCAATCTTTCCCAGCATCAGGGTCTTTTCTAATGAGTCAGTTCTTTGCATCAGGTGACCAAACTATTGGAGTCTCAGCTTCAACATCAGTCTTTCCAGTGAACACTCAGGACTGATCTCCTTTAGGATGGACTGGTTAGATCTCCTTGCAGTCCACAGGACTCTCAAGAGTCTTCAACACCACAATTCAAAAGCATCAATTTTTTGGCGCTCAGCTTTCTTTATAGTCCAACTCTCACATCCATACATGACTACCAGAAAAACCATAGCCTTGACTAGAAGGACCTTTCTTGGCAAAGTAATGTCTCAACGTTTTAGCATGCTGTCTAGATTGGTCATAACTTTCCTTCCAAGGAGTGAGCATCTTTTAATTTCATGGCTGAAGTCACCATCTAGTGATTTTGGAGCCCCAAAAAATAAAGTCTGCCATTGTTTCCACTGTTTCCCCATCTATTTGCCATGAACTGATGGGACAGGATGCCATGATCTTAGTTTTCTGAATGTTGAGCTTTAAGCCAGCTTTTTCACTCTCCTCTTTCACTTTCATCAAGAGGCTCTTTAGTTCTTCACTTTCTGCCATAAGGGTGGTGTCATCTGCATATCTGAGGTTATTGATATTTCTCCTAGAAATCTTGATTCGAGCTTGTGCTTCATCCAGCACAGCATTTCTCATGATGTTCTCTGCATATAAGTTAAATAAGCAGGGTGAATATACAGCCTTGATGTACTCCTTTTCCTATTTGGAACCATTTCCATGTCCAGTTCTAACTGTATCTTCCTGACCTACATACAGGTTTCTCAAGAGGCAGGTCAGGTGGTCTGGTATTCCCATCTCTTTCAGAATTTTCCACAGTTGATTGTGATCCACACAGTCAAAGGCTTTGACATAGTCAATAAAGCAGAAATAGATGTTTTTCTGGAACTCTCTTGCTTTTTCAATGATCTAGCAGATGTTGGCAATTTGACCTTTGGTTCCTCTGCCTTTTGTAAAACCAGCTTGAACATCTGGAAGTTCACAGATCACATACTGTTGAAGCCTGGCTTGGGAAATTTTGAGCACTACTTTACTAGCATGTGAGATGAGTGCAATTGTGCAGTAGTTTGAGCATTCTTTGGCATTGCCTTTCTTAGGGATTGGAATGAAAACTGACCTTTTCAGTTCTGTGGCCACTGCCTGAGTTTTCCAAATTTGCTGGCATATTGAGTGCAACCTTTCACAGCATCATCTTTGAGGATTTGAAATAGCTCAACTGGGATTCCATCACCTCCACTAGCTTTGTTCATAGTGATGCTTCCTAAGGCCCACTTGACTTCACATTCCATGATGCCTGGCTCTAGGTGAGTGATCACACCATCGTGATCAACTGGGTAGTAAAGATCTTTTTTGTACAGTTGTTCTGTGTATTCTTGCCATCTTTTCTTAATATCTTCTGCTTCTTAGGTCCATACCATTTCTGTCCTTTATTGAGCCCATCTTTGCATGAAATGTTCCCTTGGTATCTCTAATTTTCTTGAAGAGATCTCTAGTCTTTCCTATCAATGCTCCCAAGTAAAACACTCAATAAGTATTTGGAGTTGTGGGGAGAGGAGATACATGGGAGAGAGTTTAATAACTAAGGTTTTCACTTTGAGAGCCATTTGCAGTAGAGATGATAGATATAGTAGGAGTCAAGATCCTCAAAGAAGGTATATATAGATAAAGAGCAGAAGGTCCAAGGGAAGGGCAAATTAATAGAGAAAGGATAACATATGTTAACTACTTTCTGTGCACTAGGCATTGGATTTAAAGCTTTGTATGTATTATATTTTTTAATATAGCATCCCCCTGAGGGCAGGCTTTCCCTAAGCAAGTGGAAATTCAGAGAACAAGCAGTTCATCCCAGGTCCTGTGCCCAATACATGTTGGAACCAGAATATGGACCTAAAGATATTTCCCCCTAGTTTTCCAATTCTGCTGAAATTAATCTCTGTTCATAAACTTTATCTGTCTTTTCCAGTAAATCTCTAGTGTATAATTATAGTTTATGTTTAAAGTCCTTGTCTGTTGGGTTCAATATTTGGTTAATGTGTGGGTTTGATTCTATTTTGTTTGTTTTTCTCCTGATTACAGTCACATTTTTCACTTTTTATCTCTTAATTTATTTTATATATTTTATGGTAGATAGTGAATAAAAAAGAACAATAGAGACTGAAGTAAATATTTACTCCAGAAAAGTCACACCACTTCCTCTCTGTGACATCTAGTCTGAGGTGTTTATTCTTTTTAGTCTATTCTCCAGTTGAGGTGAGTCTGGTTTGATTTTTGTTTAGTTTCAGTTTGCTACTTGTTTGAAATGTTTTGAAAGCAGGATAAAGATTCTCGCTTTATCAGGGCATGTGATCTATTCTCCAATGAGTCTAGAGATCTCTCTCTCCCTGTTCCCCCTACCCTGTCCCCATGTTTTAAAGTCCTTCACCACCATTTTGTGCCTTTTCGAGGGCTTACTACTCTCAGCCTTTCTCTGCCTTCTCTATGGCTTTCCAAGTCTTGGGTGAAATCTCTCAGTCTTCCTGCCCTGTCACCACCCCTTGGTACCTTGAAAGTTCAATAGAAAAGACTTGATGGGCATGTGTTCTCAAAGGGATCTCTGTCTCTCCTCTCTCCTGCCCTGGAGAGGGGCAGTTTTCTGAAGGTAGCCACTGTGTGCACTTAGTTAAGACTCTGAAAAATAATTGGTAGGCTATACATACTCCCTGGGTCTCTTCAGGACTCTTAATAATCCATCACAGAGGTCCACAAGAGTTTGGCTTTCTACATACGCTGATGGACATCCCACATCCATGGAGCTTTGCTTCTACTCTGTCTGTTGCCCCATTAGGAAGGTGACCATGAATCTTCACTCATCTCAGAAAAGCTTATCCTTATCTGCTATTAGTTCCTCCAGATGCCTTTGCATTCTCAGATCTCTGTATGTAAAACACAAAGGTGTGGTTTTGTAGCTGATCTTGCATATTTCTGGTGTTATGATGACACCAATTGTCTGCTCCCACTTTTTATATACCAACTGAAACTATTTAAGGAACATCTTAATCCTTTATATCATACTTTAGTGGGAAAAAAGCAACTTGAAAAACACTTTTTTTTATTTTTCAATATAGTTTGCTATCTTATTCATTTAAATTATGGAAAGAATCACAATAATTCAGTAAGGAACTAAACCTTAGGAAAACCAATCCAGTATTTTCAATTACAATGATATTGACAGAAAAACTATCAAAGTGAACTGCAGAAACTGTATTTGGAATGAGTAGGTGCTGGCCTACAATAATACTGAGTTGAAACCCAGACACAGACCTGAACTATGTTAGAATGAAGTTGCTACTTTCTATGAGTAATGTAGATATGAGCAACACTTGCTTATGTAAGCAAGTGTTTTATGTTTTAGAAAAGCCGATTGAACATCTCATACCACAAATATGTCTATAGATTCTCCACTTACCTTAATTGACCCCTTTTTAAAAAAATCAAATCACACATGCATGCTAGGTCACTTCAGTTCAATTAATTTCAGTCGCTCAGTCATGTCCGACTCTTTGCGACCCCATGAATCACAGCACACCAGGCCTCCCTGTCCATCACAGTCATGTCCAATTCTTTACAGCCCCTTGGACTATAACCCTCCAGGCTCCTCCATACCTGGGATTCTCCAAGCAAGAATACTGGAGTGGGCTGCCATACCCACCACCAAGGTATTTTCCCTATCTAGGGATTGAATGCATTGGCAGGCAGGTGCTTTATCACTAGCACCACCTGGGAAGCCCAGTCAAATGCACACCTCACGCTTTTGTGCTACCAGGTTGTTGATTTCTAACAACAGATTGTTGATTGCTATGCCTTAGCTAAAGATTCCTTAAAGAAAGTGGCTAGCTTAGGCTTTGCTTCTTGAGGAGGTTCTCTCAGGACATCAAAGGACCTTGGAACTGGCCAAATGTAAGCCAAAAAAGATGGGATTCTTCTGAATACTTATGTCTGCTAGAGCTTTAAGCTAATAGAGTTTAGAGGGGCTGCAAAAGACATCCTAAGGATTCATAGGCTACTTCGTGTTTCATCAGCCATAAAATCCACTGCACTCTTGGAATCTGGAACCCATGGATTCTGGAATTTTGAAATCTGTCTTGTCTAGAATCTTTCTTTTTTTTTTTTTTTTTTTCCAGTGGGTTTTGTCATACATTGATATGAATCAGCCATGGATTTACATGTATTCCCAATCCCGATCCCCCCTCCCACCTCCCTCTCCACCCGATTCCTCTGGGTCTTCCCAGTGCACCAGGCCGGAGCACTTGTCTCATGCATCCCACCTGGGCTGGTGATCTGTTTCACCATAGATAGTATACATGCTGTTCTTTTGAAATATCCCACCCTCACATTCTCCCACAAAGTTCAAAAGTCTGTTCTGTATTTCTGTGTCTCTTTTTCTGTTTTGCATATAGGGTAATCGTTATCACCTTTCTAAATTCCATATATATGTGTTAGTATGCTGTAATGTTCTTTATCTTTCTGGCTTACTTCACTCTGTATAATGGGCTCCAGCTTCATCCATCTCATTAGGACTGGTTCAAATGAATTCTTTTTAATGGCTGAGTAATATTCCATGGTGTATATGTACCACAGCTTCCTTATCCATTCATCTGCTGATGGGCATCTAGGTTGCTTCCATGTCCTGGCTATTATAAACAGTGCTGCGATGAACATTGGGGTGCACGTGTCTCTTTCAGATCTGGTTTCCTCAGTGTGTATGCCCAGAAGTGGGATTGCTGGGTCATATGGCAGTTCTATTTCCAGTTTTTTAAGAAATCTCCACACTGTTTTCCATAGCGGCTGTACTAGTTTGCATTCCCACCAACAGTGTAAGAGGGTTCCCTTTTCTCCACACCCTCTCCAGCATTTATTGCTTGTAGACTTTTGGATAGCAGCCATCCTGACTGGCGTGTAATGGTACCTCATTGTGGTTTTGATTTGCATTTCTCTAATAATGAGTGATGTTGAGCATCTTTTCATGTGTTTGTTAGCCATCTGTATGTCTTCTTTGGAGAAATGTCTGTTTAGTTCTTTGGCCCATTTTTTGATTGGGTCATTTATTTTTCTGGAATTGAGCTGCAGGAGTTGCTTGTATATTTTTGAGATTAATCCTTTGTCTGTTGCTTCATTTGCTATTATTTTCTCCCAATCTGACGGCTGTCTTTTCACCTTGCTTATAGTTTCCTTTGTAGTGCAGAAACTTTTAAGTTTCATTAGGTCCCATTTGTTTAGTTTTGCTTTTATTTCCAATATTCTGGGAGGTGGGTCATAGAGGATCTTGCTGTGATTTATGTCGGAGAGTGTTTTGCCTATGTTCTCCTCTAGGAGTTTTATAGTTTCTGGTCTTACATTTAGATCTTTAATCCATTTTGAGTTTATTTTTGTGTATGGTGTTAGAAAGTGTTCTAGTTTCATTCTTTTACAAGTGGTTGACCAGTTTTCCCAGCACCACTTGTTAAAGAGGTTGTCTTTTTTCCATTGTATATCCTTGCCTCCTTTGTCAAAGATAAGGTGTCCATAGGTTCGTGGATTTATCTCTGGGCTTTCTATTCTGTTCCTTTGGTCTATATTTCTGTCTTTGTGCCAGTACCATACTGTCTTGATGACTGTGGCTTTGTAGTAGAGTCTGAAGTCAGGCAGGTTGATTCCTCCAGTTCCATTCTTCTTTCTAAAGATTATTTTGGCTATTCGAGGTTTTTTGTATTTCCATACAAATTGTGAAATTCTTTGGTCTAGTTCTGTGAAAAATACCGTTGGTAGCTTGATAGGGATTGCATTGAATCTATAGACTGCTTTGGGTAGAATAGCCATTTTGACAATATTGATTCTTCCAATCCATGAACACGGTATGTTTCTCCATCTGTTTGTGTCCTCTTTGATTTCTTTCATCAGTGTTTTATAGTTTTCTATGTATAGGTCCTTTGTTTCTTTAGGTAGATATACTCCTAAGTATTTTATTCTTTTTGTTGCAATGGTGAATGGTATTGTTTCCTTAATTTCTCTTTCTGTTTTTTCATTGTTAGTATATAGGAATGCAAGGGATTTCTGTGTGTTAATTTTATATCCTGCAACTTTACTATATTCGTTGATTAGCTCTAGTAATTTTCTGGTAGAGTCTTTAGGGTTTTCTGTATAGAGGATCATGTCATCTGCAAACAGTGAGAGTTTTACTTCTTCTTTTCCTATCTGGATTCCTTTTACTTCTTTTTCTGCTCTGATTGCTGTGGCCAGAACTTCCAACACTATGTTGAATAGTAGTGGTAAGAGTGGGCACCCTTGTCTTGTTCCTGATTTCAGGGGAAATGCCTTCAATTTTTCACCATTGAGGGTGATGCTTGCTGTGGGTTTGTCATATATAGCTTTTATTATGTTGAGGTATGTTCCTTCTATTCCTGCTTTTTGGAGAGTTTTAATCATAAATGAGTGTTGAATTTTGTCAAAGGCTTTCTCTGCATCTATTGAGATAATCATATGGTTTTTATCTTTCAATTTGTTAATGTGGTGTATTACATTGATTGATTTGTGGATATTAAAGAATCCTTGCATTCCTGGGATAAAGCCCACTTGGTCATGGTGTATGATTTTTTTAATATGTTGTTGGATTCTGTTTGCTAGAATTTTGTTAAGGATTTTTGCATCTATGTTCATCAGTGATATTGGCCTGTAGTTTTCTTTTTTTGTGGCATCTTTGTCTGGTTTTGGAATTAGGGTGATGGTGGCCTCATAGAATGAGTTTGGAAGCTTACCTTCATCTGCAATTTTCTGGAAGAGTTTGAGTAAGATAGGTGTTAGCTCCTCTCTAAATTTTTGGTAGAAATCAGCTGTGAAGCCATCTGGTCCTGGGCTTTTGTTTGCTGGAAGATTTTTGATGACAGTTTCGATTTCCTTGCTTGTGATGGGTCTGTTAAGATCTTCTATTTCTTCCTGGTTCAGTTTTGGAAAGTTATACTTTTCTAAGAATTTGTCCATTTCATCCAAGTTGTCCATTTTATTGGCATAGAGCTGCTGGTAGTAGTCTCTTATGATCCTTTGTATTTCAGTGTTGTCTGTTGTGATCTCTCCATTTTCATTTCTAATTTTGTTAATTTGGTTTTTCTCTCTTTGTTTCTTAATGAGTCTTGCTAATGGTTTGTCAATTTTGTTTATTTTTTCAAAAAACCAGCTTTTAGCTTTGTTGATTTTTGCTATGGTCTCTTTAGTTTCTTTTGCATTTATTTCTGCCCTGATTTTTAAGATTTCTTTCCTTCTGCTAACTCTGGGGTTCTTCATTTCTTCCTTCTCTAATTGCTTTAGGTGTAGAGTTAGGTTATTTATTTGGTTTTTTTCTTGTTTCTTGATGTAAGCCTGTAATGCTATGAACCTTCCCCTTAGCACTGCTTTTACAGTGTCCCATAGGTTTTGGGTTGTTGTGTTTTCATTTTCATTCATTTCTATACATATTTTGATTTCTTTTTTGATTTCTTCTATGATTTGTTGGTTATTCAGAAGCGTGTTATTTAGCCTCCATATGTTTGAAGTTTTAACAATTTTTTTCCTGTAATTGAGATCTAATCTTACTGCACTGTGGTCAGAAAAGATGACTGGAATGATTTCAATTTTTTTGAATTTTCCAAGACCAGATTTATGGCCCAGGATGTGATCTATTCTGGAGAAGGTTCCGTGTGCACTTGAGAAAAAGGTGAAGTTGATTGTTTTGGGGTGAAATGTCCTATAGATATCAATTAGGTCTAGCTGGTCCATTGTGTCATTTAAGGTTTGTGTTTCCTTGTTAATTTTCTGTTTAGTTGATCTATCCATAGTTGTGAGTGGGGTATTAAAGTCTCCCACTATTATTGTGTTACTATTAATTTCCTCTTTCATACTCGTTAGCATTTGCCGTACATATTGCGGTGCTCCTATGTTGGGTGCATATATATTTATAATTGTTATATCTTCTTCTTTGATTGATCCTTTGATCATTATGTAGTGTCCTTCTTTGTCTCTTTTCACATCCTTTATTTGAAAGTCTATTTTATCTGATATGAGTATTGCGACTCCTGCTTTCTTTTGGTCTCCGTTTGCATGAAATATTTTTTTCCAGCCCTTCACTTTTAGTCTGTATGTGTCTCTTGTTTTGAGGTGGGTCTCTTGTAGACAGCATATATAGGGGTCTTGTTTTTGTATCCATTCAGCCAATCTTTGTCTTTTGGTTGGGGCATTCAACCCATTTACATTTAGGGTAATTATTGATAGGTGTGGTCCCGTTGCCATTTACTTTGTTGTTTTGGGTTCACGTTTATACAACCTTTCTGCATTTCCTGTCTAGAGAAGATCCTTTAGCATTTGTTGAAAAGCTGGTTTGGTGGTGCTGAATTCTCTCAGCTTTTGCTTATCTGTAAAGCTTTTGAATTCTCCTTCATATCTGAATGAGATCCTTGCTGGGTACAGTAATCTAGGTTGTAGGTTATTCTCTTTCATTACTTTCAGTACGTCCTGCCATTCCCTTCTGGCCTGGAGGGTTTCTATTGATAGATCAGCTGTTATCCTTATGGGAATCCCTTTGTGTGTTATTTGTTGTTTTTCCCTTGCTGCTTTTAATATTTGTTCTTTGTGTTTGATCTTTGTTAATTTGATTAATATGTGTCTTGGGGTGTTTCGCCTTGGGTTTATCCTGTTTGGGACTCTCTGGGTTTCTTGGATTTGGGTGGCTATTTCCTTCCCCATTTTAGGGAAGTTTTCAGCTATTATCTCCTCGAGTATTTTCTCATGGCCTTTCTTTTTGTCTTCTTCTTCTGGAACTCCTATGATTCGAATGTTGGGGCGTTTCACAGTGTCCCAGAGGTCCCTGAGGTTGTCCTCATTTCTTTTGATCCTTTTTTCTTTTTTCCTCTCTGCTTCATTTATTTCCACCATTTTATCTTCTACCTCACTTATCCTATCTTCTGCCTCCGTTATTCTACTCTTGGTTCCCTCCAAAGTGTTTTTGATCTCATTCATTGCATTATTCATTTTTAATTGACTCTTTTTTATTTCTTCTAAGTCTTTATTAAACAGTTCTTGAATCTTTTCAATCTTTGTTTCCAGGCTATTTATCTGTAACTCCATTTTGTTTTCAAGATTTGGATCATTTTTATTATCATTATTCTAAATTCTTTTTCAGGTAGATTCCCTATCTCCTCCTCTTTTGTTTGACTTGGTGGGCATTTTTCATGTTCCTTTACCTGTTGGGTATTTCTTTGCCTTTTCATCTTGTTTAGATTGCTGTATCTGGAGTGGGCTTTCTGTATTCTGGAGGTCTGTGGTTCCTTTTTATTGTGGAGGATTAACCCAGTGGGTGGGGTTAGACGATTGGCTTGTCAAGATTTCCTGGTTAGGGGAGCTTGTGTCAGTGTTCTGGTGCGTGGAACTTGATTTCTTCTCTTTGGAGAGCAATGGAGTGCCCAGTAATGAGTTTTGAGATGGGTCTATGTGTTAGGTGTGTCCTTGGGCAGCCTGTATGTTGATGTTCAGGGCTATGTTCCTGCGTTGCTGGAGAATTTGCGTGGTATGTCTTGCTCTAAAACTTATTGGCTCTTGGGTGGTGGTTGGTTTCAGTGTAGATATGGAGGCTTTTGGACGGTCACTTATTACTTAAAGTTCCATGTAGTCAGGAGTTTTCTGGTGTTCTCAGGTTTTGGGCTTAAGTCTCCTGCCTCTGGATTTCAGTTTTATTCTTCCTGTAGTCTCAGGACTTCTCCAACTATACAGCCCTCCTTTCGAAGACAATGGGCTGCTTTTCTGGGCGCCTGATGACCTCAGCTAGCGATCCGAAGTTGTTTTGCGAAGTTTGCTCTGCGTTCAGTTATTCTTTTGATGAATTTGTAGGAGAGAAAGTGGTCTCCCCGTCCTACTCCTCCGCCATCTTGGCTCCTCCCTCCTACTGTATGCTTTTGAAATGTAGGTCACTTTCTTCAGTTCACCTCTGTGGACTACCCACAAAAAATGCTCCTCTCTATGTTTCGATATTCCCTTTCCACCTAAAATGGACTACACTGCCGTCTACCGCCTGTGTATAGTCAGATGTAATGATGGTTCTCAGCTGGGGGTGACTGGGCATACCCTCTCGAGATCCCCAAGGGACATCCACTAATCTAGAATCTTTCTTGACTTGGAATCTGTGTCCATGCTGGTCAATGAGTGGCAGAGGGGAAAGAGATTGCACATATTATTTACAGAATCAACATCACTGTTTCATCATACTGTGGTATTGAAATATAGGGTGCAATATGTTTAGTAAGCTTCAGAGACCAAGGACATTGTTTGTTTACTCCTGGAACTTTTTTATCTAGCAAAGCCTGCCCAATAATCACTATTCAGTAAATGTTTGTGGAAGAACTGACTGGATGAATATTATGGAAATATTTTATGTGAATTGAAAATACCACTGGATATATCCAAATTTTAGATTTCCTAGTGCTGGTTGGTTTAATATAGCAGCTTACATTATTTTTACTTAGGGACTAACAGAATTACTTCAGTATGATAACAGCTATGCCAACATTAATAAAAAAAAATCCAGTTATGCTTTTGTGGTAGATTACAGAAATTTTGCAAAGCTTCAATTATACATTTTCTAATAAAAAGAAGTCTGTGGTTATTAAGATATATTCCCACATAAAAAAGACTGACCATAAAGGTGAGAGTAGAAGGTTCCCTTGGCAGAAAGTCACTAGAATGAGAAGACCAGTGAAGGGAGATGAGCACAGAAGGGGTCGGGCACTAGCTGACAGAACAAGGAAACGCCCTTGAAATCCATATCCCATTATTATTCCTACATTTTTACTGCAAAACAGACATTAATTTAATTTGGTTTACTACTGTAATCTATTCCTGTTATCTGCTCTCATAATGACCAGCTGCCCTAATTCTGCCTTGCCAGTTCCCTACTTCATGATCCACCATGGTGAAAATTTATCTACTAACTTTTTGCAAGTTCATATACTAAATGCCACCTCATTTTCTTTCCCTCACTTTTCTTGCTGTTTTGCTTTACAGGTCATTCACATTACCACATCCTTAGAGGGAATAGAATTTTCATAGATCCATCCTTTCAGTCCCGAAGGGCATGTAGTCGATAGATGAAATGTAATGGAGTTGGAATGGTAGCACAACTATAAAAATAACCAAATAAATAAATGTGTAATATTTATGCAGGTAAAACTGAAAACTTAGGCCACAGTCCCAGCACTGGCAGTAGCAGAGAACATCAATGGAGTCACTCTTCCTTTGGGCTATGAGGATTTGGGGCTAGGAGAGGCTATAAGCAGGAAAAGCTATGAAATTCAGAATGAAGGAGATAGAATCACAGTGATAAAGCCTCCATACAAGACCAGAAAGATTCTGTTGCACAGCCAGTGAGAGTGCTCCCCAGCTCTGATTCCAGCCTTGCACCAGCCCAATAAGAGAGGATTTTACTGTCAGTATCAGGATCATTTGAATAACAACTTCTATTTCATGCAAAGCATGGGGTTGAGGTGGGGGGGTGGTTGTTTCTGTGCTTATTGTTTTTTTTAATTTCAGGCTTAATCAGACAACATTATAAGCTATTCCAACCTTTCTTGGAGTTAGACCCTCCCAGGGCTTGTCTGTAGCATTGGAACTTCATTAGATCTTGATATTCTTAGAACTTTACTACTAATAACAGCCTTAAGCATAATAACCATGTTTATGACTTCCTTTTGTTCATAGGCCCAAGGAAAGGCCTTAGATTACATTCCCTTGTGTTGTCTGAGAAATTTTCTAGACACATTTTTCCCCTTCCACATATAGGTAAAGGGCAGGGAAAGCGCATTTTGGCTGCATGTATTCTCATTTAGTACATAATGACTTAGTATCTCTCCTCCTTTTGAAGCTAAAGCTAGTGTCAAACTTTATAGTAATCTTTAAGCTTTTTCATTATACATAAAAATGTTGGTCCAATATATCTTTTTATAAGGATTGGGGATTATTTAAAATGCTGTGCTTTATGATAACATTTTACAAATGATTTTTAACAGTTTTTAAACAGAAATATACAGTCATTTTCCTATAGCTCACAATCTATTTTGGAATTAAAGTTTCTGACATGGATTTTTTTTAGGACAAAATAAGTTAAGTGAACGTTTTTGTTATCTAAATTTTAAGTTTCCTGTTTCTTTCTCTTTTTTTTTTCTATTTTCAGCTTTCTAAGAAATATGGAGTCCATGTTTGTGGAGAAGGTGGAGAATATGAAACGTTCACTTTGGATTGCCCTCTATTTAAGAAGAAAATAATTGTGTAAGATATCATTTCGGCATTTTCTTCCCCTTCCTCAAATTTAAGTGATGGAAGCAACTTAACTTTAAGCTGGAGGCAACTTTTTTTGGGAGAAATAGAACATGTCCTCCAAGTTCACAAACACTCAATTTGTTTAATACCAGTGAAGTCGTCTGAATACCTAAATCAATACCTGACAAGACGAGGCCTTCATAGAAGCCTATAAACTTTTTAGACATTGCACTTTCGTTTACTTGCTGATTATGGCCTGCAGTAAAACTGGTACCTACACACTGACACTTTTATCCTTTCATGAAGTGTGAATTGCCTGTATTATTTATCTTTCATTACAGCTACATTTGATAAACTGCCACATCAGTAGCCTGTGGGTTCCATTAACTCCATCCTCTTTTTCCTTTTTCTTGGCTTTAATAACTTAGAATGGTTATACTAAACAGTTCTCTTCAATTATTTGGGGTTATTTTTACATATAAACTTCTTAAAAATGAATTCTGTTTGTGGTGAGTAGTGTGATTTCTTTGCCATAAATTGTTAAAAATTTGTGTAGTAAAAGACAGGGACTTTCTTCAGTTTGTTACATCATTACCCATATTCTTAATTTATATCACTCTTCTCATATGCTAAGAGAGCATTTTATTTGCTTTTCCTAAGCTCTTTAGCTTCTTGAAACGGTTGTCAGAATTATGTTTGATTTCAGAAACCTCATCTGCTAAAAGATTAGAATCTTGGATTGAATGAAAATCTTCAATGTTTTCAACACTGAAAGGTGATTTCTTTGTACATACTAATAATGAGGGAAGGAGTGTTCTAAAAAGTGAAGACAACTCGAGGTGAATTTTCTAAAAAATACCTTTATCTTGAGAAACATAGCCAAGACTTCATCCTTTGCAATATTTACCCACTCTTGCTTTTCTCATTTCTTCTGACTTCTTTCCCATTAATGATCATCAACATAACAGTGCATTTGACAAATATGTACCTATTATACCTTTTATGCCTGAAACATTCTACTGGGCACCATTGATGTTGAACATAGTTCCTGTCTCCAAAATGATGGGAGGACGACACATCTGCATAGAATTTGACACAAAATGGTAGAGAATCAGAGCCACAAGAAAAATTTCATAAATAGGAGGTATTTCTCCTAACTTCAGTGATCACAAAACAATTCATGATTGAATTGTGCATTAGGTATTGCTTCTGTGAAAAAATACTGTTTTGTTACTCAAGAAGGGCATTTCCATGCTCGGGTGAAATTGCTGTATAATGGGAAACTTACATATACTTACTTATTAATATGGGACTAACAAAATTAGGAAAAAAATAAAAAGCACAATAAGAGAAAAAAGGCCAAAGAAGAATATTCTTCCTATTTATTTGACAACTTGAGTTCCTGGGGCACCTAGAAGTCTTTATGGACAACCTAGAATTATAAGAAATGTACTGTTTTACATTACATAATCAGAAGGTTTGTTTATCATAGTAAACTTTAGACCTGAAAAATGAATCTTACGTTATCATTCTGTAGATAAGAAAACCTCAACCTAACTGAAACAATGGCACAGTGGGAGTTAGTCATGATGTTAAAGAGAGGGAGAGGGAAGTCGGGGGAAGTGTATTAGAACCCTCTAGTGCCAAAATGAGCTGTTCAGTTGAACTGGGTAATCATTTGTTGAGGAGAATTATGTGGGTGGAACTCTGCAGGCTGCTGCCCTGCTCTGTAGGAGTTCTTTAAGAATGGAGGGGCTAATCAGCAATACTGTATTGTGCACCCCTCAGGAACAGCGGAGGAAGTGCTAATGATATTTCTTTCTTGTCAACTAGTCGCTAATCTAAATCTGATGCTGGCAAATTCTTTGCTTTCTTTTCTTCATATGTTCTGCCTCACTTCAGCTTCACAGCTTTCTTATTTGAATTCTTTTCTCTTGATTGCCTTCCCACTTTGCCCTACTTTGCTAAATCCTTCCATTTTTAAAAACTTTGGTGGTTATTGCCCCCAGTGCCTATTTTCATAACTGAACTCTCAGAACATACAGTAGATACTAATAAATGTTGAATATCATTGAATTAATTTTACTTATTGTTTATTTTTATATATGCATATTTCACTTCTATGCATTTCTTTCTTAAGTTATACTTACAGGTTATAGTAGTTGAATGGAAAAAGAATATCACCCACTATATATAAAATCTTTCCTTCACTTTAAAATAGAAAATGTCCTTACCATACCTATCTGATAAGCACTGAATGTGATGGTGTGAGTGAACAAGCGTTGCACATTCTAAAACCATTATGTAAATTAAGTTATTTCACTTAGAGATAGTTGTCCATGTAATAAAATTAAATGATAAGTTTAAACCAGGTAACTACTTGTTAACAACTGACTATTAATCATCCTGGATCCTATAAGTTGGACTTTATTTAGGAGACAAATTTATGCTATTTCCTGTTCTATTTGATATAGTAGTGATCTTCCACAATTAGCATACAACTAGTTGATTATTAGGAGTCCCCTTTTAAATTTGTGACTCAAAATTTTATTGTTAAAAAGGAGATTACATCTAACAGGAGAAAAAAATAAACTTTTTCATGTAAAATTATTTGATTATAAATGATGATTTTTTTTTTAAACACAGATTAACTCTCTTGTATAATGAAGTAATTTAGACAAATGAGGTGGTTCTAGAAGTTTAGGCTTCCCATGTGGCTCAGCTGGTAAAGAATCCACCTGTAATTTGGGAGACTTGGGTTCGATCCTCGGGTTGGGAAGATCCCCTGGAGAAGGGAAAGGCTACCCACACCAGTATCCCTGGCCTGGAGAATTCCATGGTCTGTATAGTCCATGGGGTCGCAAGGAGCTGCACATGACTGAGTGACTTTCACTTTCACTTTCTATAAGTTTATTATGAGATGTATTATGAGATATATTCCAATTAACATTTTTAAAATCTTGTAGGAAAGACTAGCATACCAGTCTTTGTCTGGAAGTAATTTAGAAAAAATTTTACTAGAACATTTTACAATATACTTTTCACATCAATTATGATGTGCCTACCCACCTCTAGATACAAATTTTTAGATCAGAAAATGAGTTTCTTCCTGAGGAGCCTTGATAAAAAAAATATGGCTTAGTCTTTAAGAGAAGAAGATACTTGTAGGTCCTAAAAATAATATACCTATTTTCCTATTGTTTCTTACTTTGAAATATGTATGTATGTATATCGAAAGTAAGAATTGAAACACAAGAATATAGCCAATATTTTGGGGAAAAAAATAAAAACTAAAGTCCCAGTACTGTATTAATGAAAGTGATAATTTTCCTCTTGCTATTGATGAACACATCTTTAATGTCAGTATTTGATACAACCCCACATTTCCATTTGAACTACAATATTAATATACTGCTGCTACACAGTTGCTATGTATGGAATGGGTGGATAGATAGAAGAAACAGTGGGAAGGAAGAAGGGATGAAAAGAACTAAATTCTATGATTAAAACACTATGCACTCATTTTCCCCACTCACTCCTAGTTTCTACCTATTCAAGTCAAGACATAACTCAGCCCAGAGCATCCTAATATCACATTTAGCAGTGGGGATGAGTCAAGTACTTTCCTTATCTACTTTCTCATGTCTCTCCTATATCACTCAGGAAACTAAAATTTATGAACTAATTTTCCTTGTATTTAAATTTATATAATTATTTTTATTATGCTAGAGATGCTATATTATGTTATTGATATATATGTGTGATTATGTTCATCTATATGTATACAAGTAATATGCATGTATGAAAATGTATATATTCATGTAAAGATAGGTAATTGAAAAATCTGTGGATTTTTGATAGTAAATATGTTTAACAAAGTTAAACTATACAGTAATTTTTTTATTCAACAAATGAGTGAATACCTGGCAATATATTCTTCTCTGAGCCAGAGGCGAAGTATGGAGGAACAGACAGACAAAGATGAACGAAACTTAGTCCCTCTTTGAAAATGAAGACAAGCACAGAAACATAATTCTAATATAGTAGATGTATTATGAAAGGGCTGTTGAGTTGCAAAGATCCCTTGGAGGAAGAAATGGCAGCCCATTCCAGTATTCTTGCCCGGAAAATCCCTGGGATAGAAGAGCCTGGCGGGCTACAGTCCATGGGGTCACAAAGAGTCGGACACGACTGAGCAACTGAGTGTGTGTGTGCGCGCATGCACGCACACACACACACACACAAATGCACAATCAAAGCACAGAAAGCAGAAAACTAGCACTGTGTGAGGATGTCAGGCAAGGCTTCACAGAAATGTGAGCATAAGTGTGAGTTCATGGGGGATATATATCTATGTGTGGCTGTGTTTTAGAGAAGTAGGAACCAAGATCATGGCTGAATCTCAAGAGAAAGTATCAGTTTTTTGAAGTGAGAGGGTAAGGCCTGATCTCATACCTTGAGAGAGAGTCTGGCTCAGAGAAGAGAGACTCAGACCTGGCTCAGGTAGCTGTCCTTTTGAAATTATAACTGGGGGTAAGCCTAATGCAGCAGTGAAAGGGAATGTCAGATCCAGCTGTTTGCTACAGAGACATCTCCATTCTATAAGAGGTCGAGGCTGCACTGATTACTTGTATCAGTAGGGAAAGAGGAGGATGGTAACCAACTGGAAAGCACTTTTGCTGTAGTTCAGTTCTTAATTTGGGGGTTTCTCTGAGGATACTCCCGCAGATCCTGTTCTGGGTTTCAGAAGCCAACAGAAACCAGAGACCCTTGAAAGTTCAGTTTCAAGTGACAGTTTATGAAAGAAAAGAAGAGCAATAGTGGCTATGCTCTTTGAAGCTACAAGCTATGTATTTGATATCTATTATCTATCTTCCAGTTGATTCTGGCTTTGTATAAGAGAATGAAATTATATTAGTCAATTGTGGATGCAATAGAATCCATAAAAATCTTACTCCTCTTCATTTAGTTATGTTATATAGTATAGTTAGATATTTTCTTTGTTATATATTTCTATATATATAATTTACATATATATATATTTCTCTGTTATATATTTTCTCTGGAAAACAATCTTGATTCAGATGTGATAATTATATCAGTTAAGTGAACCATTTGCTGCCAATCTTCTGTTTCTAGCAGGGATAACTGGCATGAGAAGGGAGGGACTGAAACCCTTTCTACTGACACATCATTGGTTTGGATTAGTCATAGTTTTGGTGTATCCATTGTCAAGGATATCAAGACCAAGCTGGCTACATCAGGCATAATTCAGGCTCAGGGTGAGTTTCCAAAGCTGGAAATGGTAACCCTGAGAAATCAAAATTTAATGTAAAAATGAGATCATATCCAGGAGTAAGAATTTGAATCTATTGATGGGCCAAGACACGACAGAGTGATCTCTGTTCAATTCCAAGGCAAACCATTCAATATCACAGTAATCCAAGTCTATGCCCTGACCAATAATCCTGAAGAAGCTGAAGTTGAATGGTTCTATGAAGACCTACAAGAACTTCTAGAACTTATACCCAAAAAAGATGTTATTTTCATTATAGGGAAGTGGAAAGCAAAAGTAGGAAGTCAAGAAATACCTGGAGTAACAGGCAAATTTGGCCTTGCAGTACAAAATGAAGCAAGGAAAAGGCTAATAAAATTTTGCCAAGAGAACGCACTGGTCATAGCAAACACCCTCTTCCAACAACACAAGAGAAGACTCTACACATGGACATCACCAGATGGTCAATACCAAAATCAGATTGATTATATTCTTTGCAGCCAAAGATGGAGAATTTCTATTCAGTCAGCAAAAACAAGACTGGGAGCTGACTGTGGCACAGACCATGAACTACTTATTGCCAAATTCAGACTGAAATTGAAGAAAGTAGGGAAAACCACTAGACCATTCAGGTATGACCTAAATCATATCATCCCTTAAAATTATACAGTGGAAGTGACAAATAGATTCAAGGGATTAGATCTGATAGAGTGCCTGAAGAACTTTGGATGGAAGTTCCTGACATTGTACAGGACGCAGGGATCAAGACCATCCCCAAGGGAAAGAAATGCAAAAAGGCAAAATTGTTGTCTGAGGAGGCCTTACAAATAGCTGTGAATAGAAGAGAAGCAAAAGACAAAGGAGAAAAGGAAAGATATAACCATTTGAATGCAGAGTTCCAAAGAATAGCAAAGAGAGCTAAGGAAGCCTTCTTCAAGGATCAATGCAAAGAAATAAAGGGAAAAAAAAAAGAACGGGAAGGCCTAGAGATCTCTTTAAGAAAAGTAGAGATACCAAGGTAACATTTCATGCAAAGATGGGCTCAATAAAGGACAGAAATGGTATGCACCTAAGGGAAGCAGAAGATATTAAGACAAGGTGGCAAGAATACCCAGAAGAACTATACAAAAAAGATCTTCATGACCCAAGAATCACAATTGTGTGATCACCAACCTAGCGCCAGACATCTTCGAATGTGAAGTCAAGTGGGCCTTAGGAAGCATCACTATGAACAAAGCTAGTGGAGGTGATGGAATTCCAGTGGAACTATTTCAAATACTAAAAGATGATGCTGTGAAAGTGCTGCACTCAGTATGCCAACAAATTTGGGAAACTGAGCAGTAGCCACAGGACTGGAAAAGTCAGTTTTCATTCCAATCCTTAAGAAAGGCAATGCCAAAGAATGCTCAAACTACCACACAATTGAACTCATCTCACATGCTAGTAAAGTAATGCTCAAAATTCTCCAAGCGAGGCTTCAACAGTACATGATCTATGAACTTCCAGATGTTGAGGCTGATTTTAGAAAAGGCAGAGTAACCAAAGATCAAATTGCCAACATCCATTGGATCATTGAAAAAGCAAGAGAGTTCCAGAAAAACATCTACTTCTGCTTTATTGACTATGCCAAAGCCTTTGACTGTGTGGACAACAACAAACTCTGGAAAATTCTTCAAGAGATGGGATTACCAGACCACCTGACCTGCCTCTTGAGAAATCTGTATGCAGGTCAGGAAGCAACAGTTAGAACTGAACATGGACCAACCAACTGGTTCCAAATAGGAAAAGGAGTACGTCAAGGCTGTATATTGTCACCCTGCTTATTTAACTTATATGCAGAGTACATCATGAGAAATGTTGGGCTGGATGAAGCACAAGCTGGAATCAAGATTGCAGGGAGAAATATCAATAACCTCAGATAAGCAGATGTTACCACATTCATGGCAGAAAGGGAAGAACTAAAGAGCCTCTTGATGAAAGTCAAAGAGGAGAGTGAAAAAGCTGGCTTAAAACAAAACATTCAGAAAACTAAGGTCATGGCATCTGGTCCCATCACTTCATGACAAATAGATGGGGAAACAGTGGAAACAGTGAGAGACTTTATTTTCTTGGGCTCCAAAATCACTGCAGATGGTGACTGCAGCCATGAAATTAAAAGACGCTTGCTCCTTGGAAGAAAAGTTATGACCAACCTGGATAGCATATTAAAAAGCAGAGACATTACTTTGCCAACAAAGGTCCATCTAGTCAAAGCTTAGGTTTTTCCAGTAGTTATGTATGGATGTGAGAGTTGGACTATAAAGAAAGCTGAGTGCCGAAGATTTGATGCTTTTGAACTGTGGTGTTGGAGAAGACTCTTGAGAGTCCCTTGGACTGCAAGGAGATCCAGCCAGTCCATAAAGGAAATCAGTCCTAAATATTCATTAGAAGGAATGATGCTGAAGCTGAAACTCCAATACTTTGGCCACCTGATGTGAAGAAATGACTCATTGGAAAAGACCCTGTTGCTGAGAAAGATTGAAGACAGGAGGAGAAGGGGACAACAGAGGATAAGGTGGCTGGATGGCATCACCAACTCCGTGAACATGAGTTTGTTTGTATAAACTCCAGGTTGGTGATGGATAGGGAGGCCTGGCGTGCTGCAGTCAATGGGGTCACCAAGAGTCAGACACGACTGAGCAACTGAACTAATGAGCCAAGATAGAACCAGGACAGACAAGTATGGAGTAAATAAGCAGGACGACTTAACTAGGGTTAACAAGGCAGAGAGGCAAGTGGTAAAAAGCAAGAGGTCTCCTCTTTGCTTTCTTTTTCTCCTCCTCCTGCTCATTATACAGGGAGGCATCTTTTGGTTTAGGTAGTCTGTGAAGACAGGTTATTACTTCCTTTCATGATCGCAACTCTTTAATGATTTTATTTCTGTTGTAATGTGTTACTTTTCTTTTAATGTTATAGAAGCCCATTTTAATGTAATATTTAAAGCACTAACAAGATTCATATTTGATACAAAAGGTTCATGAGTGGTATCATCAGACTGCTTTTTCTCTATCTCTGATTTTCATGTGAAAAGTAAACAGATTTTGCCCATGAAAATTTAATATACTGGATCCTAAGATTAAGATTTCTTCTATTGTCACTCAATAACTTTTCATTACAAACACTGATTCAAAATTATTTTATGTAAGTGGAAAAGAGGCAAAGTAAGAATCTATTTTGCTGTACCACAATGGTTAAAATGCTAACAATGTACTAGTATGAACACTGCAACTAGTTCCTGAGGCTTTAAAAAGAGATGAAAAATGTCTGCTTTTAGAATTTCAGTTAAAATACAAAAACACTGCTTCTTAATAAACAACAATAAAAATAATTAGTTATTAGAACTTCACACATAATCTTATTTATTTACATGTGCTTTACAGGGTATCTTTGATAAGTTGATTTAATTTACATGTATCCATATGGTGCCAGCAAGCAGTTCATACTATTTTACCTGAATGTGGTAATTGCTATGTCAGACATTTAATTTTAATAGCAATGATATTACAGTGTGAAGAGTTCATCTAGAGCTTAAAACCATCACCAGTACTGCTTTTGTGAAGGATAATTGAGATTTTGTGTGAAACAGTGAATGAATTACCTCTTGAAAATGAAAAGAATAATGAAGATAAAGCCCTATTGTTTAATGGTTAGCCCATACCAACCAACTTTGTGAGAATGAAATTGAATAGAGGCTTCAGGTTGTAAAACTGTTCAGAGAGCTTTGAGTGAACCTGAAAGTTGAACTCTGTGTCCTCATAAAGATGAAAAGCTTCTTTACTTATTCTTGAAAGTTTAGTTTCCTCCATCTTTTTCCCAATTAAATATTTAATTATTAAAAGTAGATGTTAATCACTAATTGTGAAGTAAATATGTATACAGTAGTATTCCAGTAGAAATAAATGAGGATTTTTGGTCTTTTCTAGTCACTAGTAGGAGTTAGTTTGCACAAAACAGATTTTGCATAGTAGATAAACTATAATTTTTATTTTATTTCAGAGATTCGTCAGAAGTAGTCACACATTCAGCTGATGCATTTGCACCTGTGGCTTACCTACGCTTTTTAGAATTGCACTTGGAGGACAAGGCAAGTAATCTAAAATTGGCAGTGATTTAAAGTGAAAATTGGGATATATGCATTATCTCTATATATGTAATTCCATAGCAACAAATCAAAGGTAAAAAATTATTTTTTTCAGATCCTCAGTCAATAACTAAGAATTTTTCAAATGTTTATGGTTTTGAGAGCTCTATATGATATAAAAGATATTACATTTCTGAAGAGTTTGTAGTTCATCTGAAAAGGGATCATATATACATTAATCAAGGAGAAGACAGGACAATGTATAACCAAATATCAAATCCTCTAGTAAATTAAGAGTTAGGTTGTTGAGCATTAGCTGTAGGGGAAAGGTTTGAGGATAAGTTGAATGCTTATACAAAATTTAAGAGGAGTATGAGAAATTAAAGCTGTTCCAAAAATAAACAAGAGAACAGACGTACAAATAAAAGATGGAAAATTCAGCAAAAAATATGATAAAGAGTTTTATTTTAAATATACTGTCAAGATACAGCAGAAAGTTTATTTTTAAATGTTTTGTAAAGTAGTTAAGATCTAGATTAGACCCTTTGATTAAAAGTTCTGCTCCTTAAGACATAAAGGATTGGGAAAAGGTTTTTGCATCTTTTGTGTTTTATCACCACGTCTTGATGCACACCCAGAGATTTATATATATAATAGATAATCTGAAGAATCAAGAGACTCAATGATCAGCAAAGGAAGGAGAAAAATGGGAACCCCAGAAATCTCTTAATCAGGAGGAGTTTCCAAAAGTAGAGAATGATATTTGCTGTCATTTCTCCAGAAAAATTAAGATAGGGTTGAAAATAGATCATTGAATTGGGCTGGAAGGAGGCTATTTCAGTGACCTTTTACCCGAAAGCTGGTAACCCTGAAGACAATGAAGCTAAACTATCCAGGTTTCTTTCAGATCCACTGAAAGAAGCTTCTTATTTCTAGGTCTCTGCTACTTTTGCTGCCATGTGCACACACACAAAAAACAAACCCACCAAATTCTGGTTTAGATACGTTGGCCGTTAAACGTTCAGCTCTACCTAAATAGCTCATTATTCACACTGTTTGGGTATTTCGTTAGTCTTTACTGACCATTTTCCCTCTTTGGGAAAAGAATGTTACTTCTTTGAGGTACAATACTCATTGACACTGAATAAATATGGTGTATTTCCTTTGTTTTTTTTTAGGTGTCCCCAGTACCTGACAACTGCAGAACATCTAATTATATACATAACTCTTGAAAAACATTTTTGTTACTAACCTGCTATTTCTATGTAATTTAAAAAATTACATAGCATTGTCTTAATTATTTTGTACCACTTTTTCCTCATTACCCTTTTTTTTAATTCTTAGAAATATTTACATTATCAGAAATTAATAGAACCATTGATTGGTTAACACATCCTGTGCATCATCTCTGGTAACTTTTTCTTTTCCCCTTTACTTCATCTGCAGTCCTCACTTTGTAACATTTCTTTGCCTTCGTCACCCTAGTTTATTTTCTTTTTCTTGTTCCTGCTCTCATCTCAGCCAATGATACCATGATGCAAAGGCATTTGAAAATGAAGATGAAAAGGCAATCACTATATTTAGTTAATCACATTTACTGGGTGTCATCATTTTTGTTCATAATATATTCATTGTTTCAACATTACAGGACAATCAGGAAGAACACCATTAGCTCTTAGTGGTTAATTTGTAACTGATTAAAAACACACAATTTTTCAGTATTACCTATGTTGACTTCAGGCTGTTTTTTGAATTCACAGAAAAATTGAGCAGAAAGCACAGAGAGTCCCCACACATGCACAGTGCCCCCCAACTATCAACATCCCACACCACAACAGTACATTTGTTACAATCAAGGGATTTACACTGACACATCATTATCACCCTAAGTCCATAGACAATCAACTCGGTATTGTACGTTCTGTGGATGACATGTATCCATCATTATACATGTCATACAGAGTATGTCCACTGCCCTAAAAATCATCTGTGTTCCACCTTTCATCACTTACTTCCTCCATCCCCTGGCAACCACTGATCTTTTCATTATCTCCGTAGTTTTGCTTTTTCCAGAAGGTCATATAGTTAGAATAATACAGTATGTTGCCATTTTTAGATTGGCTTCTTTCCCTTAGTAATATACATTTAAGGTTTCTGTGTGTCTTTCATAAGTTTTTAAATGCTTAATAGTATTCCATTGTCTGGACATACCATGATTTATTTACCCATTCACCTACTTAAGAACATATTGGTTGCATCCAAGTTTTGGCAATTTTGAATAAAACTACTATAAAACACCCATATGCAAGTTTTTGTATGGACATAACTTGTCGACTCTTTGAGGTACAATGCCAAGAAACATGATTGCTGGATTATGTGGTAAAAGTATATTTAATTTCACAAGAAGCTATCCAACTGTCTTCCAAAGTGTCTGTACCATTTTGCATTCCCACCAGCAGTGAATGAGATTCACTATTCTCTATTCCTATTCCCTCTGTTCACTATTTGCATTCCTCTGCATCCTTGTCAGCTTTTGATATTGTCAGTGTTTTGGACTTTTGTCATTTTAATAGGTGTGTAATAGTATCTCATTGCTGTTTTAATTTGAATTTCCCTGATGACATATGATGTGAAACATCTTTTCATATATTTTATTTGCTATCTCTATATTATATTTAGTGAGATATCTGCTCAGACCTTCTGCCCATTTTTTATTTGAACTCTGTTTTCTTATTATTGAGATTTAAGAATTTTCTGTATGTTTTGGAAATAGTTCTTTATCAGCTATGTCTTTTGCAAATATTTTCTTGCAGTGTATGGCTTGTCTTCTCATTCTTTGCCAGTAACTTTGCCAAAGCAGACATTTTTAGTTTTAACGAAGACCAGGTTATTATTTCTTTCATCAATTATGTCTTTGGTATTATATCTTAAAGTCATCACCAAACCCAAGATCATCTAGATTTTCTCCTATTTTATCTTCTATGATTTTTATACTTTTGCATTTTACATTTGGGTCTGTTATTCATTTTGACTTAATTTTTGTAAAGGGATATAAGGTTTGGTCTGGATTCATTTTTTTATGTGTAGATATCTAGTGGTTCTGGCATCATCTGTTGAAAAGATTGTATTTTCTCCATTATATTTCCTTGCTCCTTTGTCAAAGATCAGTTGACTATATTTGTGTAGACCTATTTCTCAGCTCTCTATCTGTTCCATTGATCTGTTTGTCTATTCTTTTGCCAATACCACAATGTCTTAATTACTATAGCTTTGTAGTGTATCTTAAAGTCAGATAATGTCAGACTCTGACTTTGTTCTTCTCCTTCAATATTGTATTGACTATTCTAGACCTGTTTGCCTTTCCCTTTAAGCATCAGAGTCCATTTTTTATATCTACAAAACAACTTTGTAAGATTTTGAATGGAATAACATTGAATCTATAGATCAAGTTGGAAAGAACTGATATCTTAACAGTACTGAATCTTACTATCCATGACCTTGGGATATCTGTTTATTTTATTCTTCTTTGATTTCTTTCATCAGAGTTTTATGTATATATGCTTGAATATTCTTTTTATTTTCATTATTCTAACCTAATACGTTAAATATTGCCTCCTTTCAACTTTTTTTTTTTTTGCAAATGACGGACATCAAGGTAGCATTCTTAGTGTGAATCAGGAAAGAAATAAGTAAGAGTTCCTTTCCCAGAAATTGTACTATGTATCAATGGCTTGAGTAAAGCACTGGCCAAGTCACCAGCTCTACCCCTGAGCCCACTCAGGTAGTAGAGAAGGGGATTTTACAGAATGGAAACAAAGTGTCATTAACAAAAGAAAGATGGTTAAATGCTAGAGGGCAAAAATGACAGATAGGGACTTCCCTGGCAATCCAATGGTTAAGACTCTGTGCTTCAAATGCAGGGAATGCAGGTTTGATCCCTAGTCATTGGAAGATCCCACGTGTCACACAGCATGGCCAAAAAATAAATGACAGACTTCCACATGTTTTATCAAAATCACATTGTCATTTCAAACTCATTAACAAATTAGCACTCTACCCCAAATAATAGAACATGAATGTATACCTTGAATACCACTCTGAAAATCTGTATCTGTTCCCAGAATTTCTTTACTTTCTATATACTTTATAACACATTTGCAATCTAGCTTTGTCAATTACTTTGATGAATTGCTGTTAGTCTCTTTCTTAGATTTTATCTTGTCCTACAAGTTTACTTTTTACCTCTATATAGATAATTCTCAAGGCACTCTCTTTCTGGTCTTTATACTAATATCTGTTTTTCCTCCTTAACTCTACATCCCTATTTCTGACTGGCTGCTGGACATGACCGCCAATAAGGATCAAGCACATTATGTACCAAATTTCAACTTATTTTCCCCTCCAAGTGTACCATTTCTTTTTGTTATTTAGCACTACTGTTTTCCACCTAGTAACTCAGGCACACAAAGAAATGAACCATCTATTAGAGCTATCTTTCCTTTACCATAAACATTCAATTGATTATCTGATTCCTTATAAACTAGTTTTAATGTCACACTGTTCCATCTCCATGCCCATCTCTCCAGTTAAAGTTATATCTTGCTCAGACTCTTGGACAAGATAAAACTTAAGTGGATTCATTGCTTTTATTCTTCCCACATTCTACTCTACTGCCATGTTATATTTTGCTTTCTAGTTTTTGTTTCTCTGCACAAACATCCATAATGGTGCCACATGGTTTTCTTAATAAATAAGATGTTTAGCCATGAATTGAGGGCCACCTCACATTTATTGCCATAATATTTTTTTTTCAGTCTTGTTCCCAGGATTCTCCCACATGTACCTTTGCTCTGGTAATAAAGAACCATTGAATAAATGTCCTACCAGGCCTTCTGCTTCCTCCTCCCACCCTTTGATTATTCTATTTTACCTATCTTACTTTCTTCTTCCCTTTCTTTAAATATGTACATCTTGTCCATGATATAAGACTGACATAGACTTAACCATATCAGATAAACTGCCCTAACACTTTGTTTTGCCTTTTCTTGTGATAATTAACTTAAGCAGCTTATGTTTTAGATGTTTAAGTAAGTAAGTAAGTGAAGTTGCTCAGTCCTGTCAGACTCTGTGACCCCTTGGACTATGGCCTACCAGGCTCCTCCGTCCATGGGGTTCTCCAGGCAAGACTGGAGTGCGTTACCATTTCCTTCTCCAGGGGATCTTCCCGACCCAGGGATCAAACCCTGGTCTCCCTCATTGGAGGCAGACGCTTTAACCTCTGAGCCACCAGGATGTTTACAGACTTACTATTTCCACTAGGATGAAAATTTCTGAAGGACTCCTCTTTATTCATCTCATAGCTCCTACAACAGCAGTTAGTTCTGCAGTAAGAATTTTTAACTGTTTGTTACTTTCATACTTCTTTTTTTTCTTCATGTAGGGTTTTATAAACATGCTTCCATTTCATGCTTCATATTATTTAATGAAAGTCACTTTCTTGTTTATTTTTCTTTTATCTTGTTAGATAAAATACGCCAAGCAAACTGGAACATAGCATACAACCTTTAGAGAGGTTGTTAGTATGAAATTTAAGTTATTGCTAAGATTTTCACTTTATATATAATGACCCTTTAACTTTTTATTGAATAATCTATTTAAATGTTACCTTTGAATTAAATATTAAATTATTTATGTGAGTGTAAAAATTATATCAACTAAACATGGGATCCCAAACAAAATAAGTGAATAATGGAAAGCTCCAGGTTAAAAATGAAGAAATATATTAAAATTTCTTTTAGGGCTCTGACTTTATTGCTTATGGCAAACTTGATGCTAAAATACACCATACATCACTACCATGACAGGCTTGAGAAAATGAAAAATACAAAGCTTTACATAAATCAACCAAAAGATCATATTAAAATGCATAACCTTTAACAGAAGAATCAAGACTTTTAACTATTCAGAAGCTCTTTCTTCCTTACGTAGTTGTTTTAGATTTTTCAAACAGTTATAAGAGAAATATTTCAAGTTAATTGTTGGCAAAGCCATTGCATTTATAAAGAGGGCAAGGTTCACAGAAATTTAGCCCCAATTTTACTAAAGTACCCTACTATCATTTAGCACTTAATTTTGGTTTTTGTTGAAATAATTCATGGGATAATTATATATTTTATATAATTATAATAGCTCTCCTTACAGAGGGACAGAAGAAGGAGAAAGATAAAAAGATGACTTTTATTCATCAACATTTGGTTCAGCACAGCTTTCCTATCCAACCCCACCCTTTCCCCATCTTTGCCCTCAAGGTAAGGAGCAAAAAACTGATCTGTTGAGAGAGAGCAAGGCAGTTAGCAGGTTTTAAAACCTTTTTCTACAAACCTTACTGATACAGCTTGTAATTCAGATAAATTTTGGCTTTAGGTACTGCTGTGCTAATGCTACCATAAATGATCATTGGAGGAGATTAATAAATCAAGCATTATATTCACCCAAATTTAGAGAGCTACTTAATGCATTTCTGCCCCTAATGCATATATTTCAGTACTACCAACAATTTATCACCGCATCAGGAAGTCATGAATCAAACTGGACAGTAGAAGAGTTTTTGAACCCACATCTTGATAGACTTAATCAGTTTGGGGGAGGATCATAAAAATAACCAATCAAATGATTTCCTTCCCTTCTTTCCAATTCTAAGTGACTTTTTTCCCTTAGTATTTACTTAGTTGTTATGCTCTTCTATGTAGCTTTTTGTTCTTGGTGTTGTTTTGAAAAATAAAGTTTTTAATTAGTATTTTCATAAAGTTTCACTTTGATAGTTTATCATTAAAAAGGTAGCATACTACTTATTCATTTAACATTTATTTAGTGCTTAAATTTAAACAGCTGGCACTGTTCATTCAGTGAGGAAACAATAGTGAATTGGACAACCAAAACTTATTTCTTTCATGGAGCCCTTATCCTATGGACCAAGACAGATTAATTAAATATGTTAAAAAGAGGGGATGGAGAAAGGTTGCCTGACTACCCATAGAGATGAAGATTGGAGTTTATGGAATAAACATGATCTGAGAATCTGAGGCTGCTCTTGTAACATGTTTAAACCCAGATTTAGGGTAACAAGACTAATTCTTTTGGTCATATAGCAGATGGTAGTGATAAACTATGAGTAGTTGGATTTGGGTAGGCAATGGTAAGAGTCTTGCCCGAAGGCTATAGATACAGCCAAAGAGTGTTTCAGTGAATTGGAAGTCAAAAGAAAATATTCAGAATGAAGCATGAAGAGAAACAAAGATAAAAAATACACATTAGAGGTTGAGCGGGTTTCCCTGGTGGCTCAGATGGTAAAAATCTGCCGACAATGAGAGAGACCTGGGTTGGGAAAATCCCCAGGTTGGGAAGAACCCCTGGAGGAGGGCATGGCAACTCACTCCAGTGTTCTTGCCTGGAGAATCCCCATAGGCAGAGGAGCCTGGAGGGCTCCAGTCCATGGGGTCTCAAAGAGTCAGACATGACTGAGCAACTAAGCTCACACAGAAGCTGAGAAATAAAACTAGTGAAAAGGTCTAAAATGTATATAATTAAGGTGTCAGGAGATGTATAATGAGAAAAAATGGAATAATTGAGAAGGTAATAGTTGAGAACTTTACAAAATTAATTAGATACACTGAGGTACAGATTCAGCAAATTTCATGAACCACAAATGAAATAAAAAGAGATCCATATTTAGATTTTTGTTCTTATTCAGTCACTAAATCATGTCTGACTGCAGCGTGTCAGCCTTCCCTGTCCTTCACTATGTCCCAGAGTTTGCTCAAATGCATTGAGTTGGTGATGCTGTCTAACCATCTCATCCTCTGCTGCCCTCTTCTCCTTTTGCCTTTAGTCTTTCCCAGCATTAGGGTCTTTTCCAATGAGTCCACTCTTCATATTAGGTGGCCAAAGTATTGGAGCTTCAGCTTCAGCATCAGTCCTTCCAATAAATATTCAGAGTTGATTTCCTTAGGTATGTGATAATAAAACTGCTGAAAAAATGTCAAAAAAAATTAGAAATAGTCAAAATACAATTTTTTAAAAGGCCACATTCAAAGTAACAACTGTTAAATTAACCTAACTTTTAAACAAACAAACAAAAAATGAAATGCAAAATAATGGAGCCCTATCCTTTGCATCGCTAAATGAAAATAACTCTCATTCTAGAATCTGTAGCCAGAAAAAATATCCTTCAAAAATTAAAGTGGAGTTACTTTCAGGATGTTAGTTATACATTTGTCAAAACTCGTTGATAGTGCACTTATAGTTTGTCAATTTCACTGTGGTTTTTCGCCTCAAGAAATATTTAACAAATATTTAACTCTAGTTAATAACATTTATGTTAAAACTTTAACATACTTTATTATGCTTTGGTGTGTCTGCTAGTAATAATTTTTCCTAATTTTGTAAAATTTCTTCACTTCATTTTTATTTTAGTCCAATATTTTATTAAGGAAAATTTTAAACATACAGAAAAGCCAAAAAGGAGAAATAAAAGACCTTCACTGTTAAAGAAAAACAGAGAATTCTAGACTTGCCTTACTTACAGGTATTCCTGAAAGGAATTCTTCGAGTTGAAAAAAAAAGATAGACAGCAACACTAAAGCACTTGAAAATGTAAAACTCCCTGATATAGGTAAATATGTAGACATATACAGAGTTTTGTAATACTGTGATGATGGTATGTAAATTAATTATAATTCCGTCATAGAATGTTATAAATAATGTCATGAAAGTATAACTATCAAGCTATGTTAGAGGATATAGAATATACAAAGATATAATTTGTGACATCAATAATATAAAGTAGGACGGAGAAGCATAAAGGTGTAGAATTATATATGTGATTAATGTTAAGTTTTTATTAGTTTAAAATAGATTATTATAGATGTTTGATGCAATATAGTAACCACAAAGAAAATACCTATAGAGGATACGCAGAAGAAAATGAGAAAGGAATCAAAGTGTATCACCACAAAAAAATAAAAGAGGACAACTGCAAAAGAGGAAGGAGTAACAAAATAACTAGAAGACTAGAAGATAAACAACAAGATGATAACACTGAATTCTTCTCTACCAGTAAGTGCTTTAAATTTAAATAGATTAAACTCCCAATCAAAAGACATGGGAGGGATGCACACTGGGAGATCAAGATGGTGGAGTCAGAAAACCTGTAGCTCAACTCTTCTTATAAACACACCAAAATTACATCTACGTGGGGAACAACTCAGAAAATCAAAAGACATAGTGTGGTTGAATGTATTAAAACATTAACAACAACAGTATGCCCTTTACAAGAGACACACTTTAGATATAAGGTTATTCATAGGCTGAATGTAGAAGTTTCAATAAAGCCATTTCATGAAAATGATAACCAAAAGAGAGCAGGAGTGTCCATACTTACATCAGATAAATATATTTTGAGTCAAAAACTGTCACAAGAAACAAAGAAGGACATCATATAATGATAAAAGAGTCAGCTTACCACGAAGGTATGAAACTATGAATCTATATCTACCTAACAGCAGAGCATCCAAATATATGAAATAAATATTGACAGAAGTGAATCGAGAATTAGACTGTAACACAATAATGGTAGGGATTTCAATATCTCACTCTCAATAATGTAAAAATCAGTCAGATCAAAGATCAATAAGGAAACAGAGGACTTGACCAATACTGTAGAATAATTGGATCTAATGTACATTAAAGTAACACTCCACCCAACAACAACAACAAAATACACATTCTTCTCAAATGTACTAAGAACATTCTCCAAGGTAGATCACTTGTTGGGCCACAAAACACTTCTTAACAAATTTAAGATGGAAATCACACAAATTATCTTTTTAAACCAGAATGGAATGAAACTTGAGATCAAAAACAGAGAAACCTGAAAAATTCACAAATATGTTGAAATTAAATAGTACACTGTTAAATAATCAATGGGCCAAAATAAATCACAAGAGAAATTAGAAAATATTTTGAGACAAAAGAGAATGAAAGCAGAATGTACCAAAATTTATAGACTGCAACAAAAGCATTACCAAAAGGGAAGGTTATAGTAGTAAACACATACAATAAAAAACAAAGAGTGATGTCAGCATCGTGGTGGAGTGAGACACCCTCTTTTGTCACTCCCCTTCAATCTGCAACCAGGAAAGTCGCCAACTCGGCCAAGATGGCTCTGCCAGCCCGGAACATGAGAATTTCACACATCTGTACATTTAAAGGTGGGTGGACGCAAGCACTTAGGGAAGGCAAAATCAAGGAAAAGCAAGAACAGTGCCTGTGATCCTAGTCCCTGCTACAACAGCTGAACCTACAGCCCTAGGGAACCCAATAGCTACAGGAAGGCAGCACACACAACTCAGGCCTCCTGGCAAAAGCAGTACTCCAGTAATTTTTCAGTTCAGTTCAGTTCAGTCGCTCACTTGTGTCTGACTCTTTGTGACCCCATGGACTGCAGCACGCTAGGCCTCCCTGGCCAAACAAGAGAGTTTGCTTTTTCATGGGGTTGCAAAGAGTCAGACACGAATGAGTGACTGAACTAACTCACTAATTAGGAGGCTCTTTAAGAGGCTCTTTAGTTCTTCTTCCCTTTCTGCCATAAGGGTGGTGTCATCTGCATATCTGAGGTTATTGATATTTCACCTGGCAATCTTGATTCCAGCTTGTGCTTCATCCAGCACAGCATTTCTCATGGTGTACTCTGCATATAAGTTAAATATGCAGGGTGACAATATACAGCCTTGACGTATGCCTTAACCTATTTGGAATCAGTCTGTTCTTCCATGTTCAGTTCTAACTGTTGCTTCCTGGCCTGCATACAGATTTCTCAAGAGGCAGGTCAGGTGGTCTGGTATTCCCATCTCTTGAAGAATTTTCCACAGTTTATTGTGATCCACACAGTCAAAGGCTTTGGCGTAGTCAATAAAGCAGAAATAGATGTTTTTCTAACTCTCTTGCTTTTTCGATGATCCAGCAGATGTTGGCAATTTGATCTTTGGTTCCTCTGCCTTTTCTAAAACCAGCTTGAACATCTGGAAGTTCATGGTTCACATATTGCTGAAGCCTGGCTTGGAGAATTTTGAGCATTACTTTGCTAGGATGTGAGATGAGTGCAATTGTGTGGTAGTTTGAGCATTCTTTGGCATTGCCTTTCTTAGGGATTGGAATGAAAACTGACCTTTTCCAGTCCTGTGGCCACTGCTGAGTTTTCCAAATTTGCTGGCATTATTGAGTGCAGGACTCTCACAGCATCATCTTTTAGTATTTGAAATAGCTCAACTGGAATTCCATCACCTCCACTAGCTTTGTTCATAGTGATGCTTCCTAAGGCCCACTTGACTTCACATTCCAGGATGTCTGGCTCTAGGTGAGTGATCACACCATTGTGATTATCTGGTTCATGAAACCTTTATTGTACAGTTCTTTTGTGTATTCTTGCCACCTCTTGTCAATATCTTCTGCTTCTGTTAGGTCCATACCATTTCTGTCCTTTATTGAGCCCATCTTTGCATGAAATGTTCCCTTGGTATCTCTCATTTTCTTGAAGAGATCTTTGGTCTTTCCCATTATATTGTTTTCCTCTATTTCTTTGCATTGATCACTGAGGAAGCCTTATCTCTCCTTGCTATTCTTTGGAACTCTTCATTCAAATGGGTATATTTTTCCGTTTCTCCTTTGCTTTTCACTTCTCTTCTTTTCACAGCTATTTGTAAGGCCTCCTTACTGCCAAATTCAGACTTAAATTGAAGAAAGTAGGGAAGACCATTAGACCATTCAGGTATGACCTAAATCAAATCCCTCACAATTATACAGTGGAAGTGAGAAATAGATTTAAGGGACTAGATCTAATAGAGTGCCTGATGAACTATGGTTGGAGGTTCGTGACATTGTACAGGAGACAGGGATCAATACCATCCCCTAGAAAAAGAAATGCAAAAAAGCAAAATGGCTGTCTGAAGAGGCCAGTACTTGTGGTCACAGGTAACTGGGCAAGAGTGGTCCAGGGCCTGTGACCCTATCTCTCTAGCTGTAGATGCTCCCACGACTTCGGCCCTCCTGACCCACCGCCACCACACCTTCAACAGTAGCATGCACAAATTCAACAACTCCAGGCATAGCAGAAGCACCCAAAACCCCAGTTCCTCCTCATCTGCTACAGCAGCGGAACCTGTGACTCAGGAGATCCCCAGCACAGGAGTAGCACCTATCATCCCCGTGCCTCAGATGTTGACAGCAGCACCAGCAGCAGCAAGGCACCAACAAGGAGGGACAGAGGGACTGGGAGACACCGCTGAATGATGGGGCAAGGGAGGGTGGACAGTGCCATCTCTACAATATTATACATAGACATATATTTACATGTGATATATAACCAGAGGCTGTTCAAGTAAGAGTAACCAACAACTTGTGCTGTACCGCCACCTACTGAAAAGTAAAAGAGAGACCTTTAATGTCTAATCTTGAATTCTTTATTGTAAAAAGAAAAAAGTTTTACCTAAAGAAGAAAGTTATTCACTGCTTCAAATGAGGAACAAATCATCAAGCATCATAAAGACTCACAGTAACACTGTATCACAAACATAAAGTAATACTTCTCCAGAAACCAAATGTAAAGTCATGGAATATTACTAAAGACAGAAATCTAGAAAAGATGCAAGTAGAAGAAGAAAGACAATTAAGATGTAAGAAAAATGAAGAAATTCTACATGACCTATCTGACTCTTTTAGGAACAGAACATAAATAATTATTCAAGAAGAAGAAAAGGAGAAGGGAGAAGAGAGTGTTTGTTTGTTTGTTTGTTTTTAATAACTCAGAAATTCCCAAACCTGGAGAAGGAACTGGATATACACTCCCATGAACCCAAAAGAACACCCAATTACCTCAACACAAAAAGATCTCCAAGATACATTAAATTAAAATTGTCAAAGTCAATAAGAAAGAATTTTAAAGGCAGCCTGGTTAAAAAAAAAAGGGGGTGGTAACTTCCAAAGGAACCCCCGTAAAGTTAGCAGATATGTCATCAGAAACTATACACTGGGAGGGAATGGAATGACTCTCTAAAAATACTGAAAAATAAAAACTGGTCAACTAGGAACACTCTATCCTGCAGTTATAATTCAGATATGAAGGAGAAATAAAGTCTTTCCCAGACAAATAAAAGCCAAGAGAGTTCATCAACACTAGATCTGCCTTACAGGAAATGTTGAAAGAAGCTCTTTATCAGAAACAAAATGACAAATATACACAAAATTTTGAGTAAAGAATCAGAAAATTGCAACTCTAATTAAGAATAGATTTGTAAAGGTTAAAGGAGAAACAAGCAGTAAAAGTAATTATAACTACTTCAATTTAGTAACAAATTCACAACATAAAAAGGAATAATTTGAGGCAATAAGAACATAAAAGAGACAGAAGAAAAAGAACTTTTATAGGCAAATGAAGATAAGATGCTATCAGGAAAATGACTATCTTATTTATAATTATAATGTTTTATATGAACCATGTGATAACCATAAAACATAAATCTAAAGCAGAGTTCTTCACATCAGGTGGCCAAAGTAAAGAGTAGTGGTTATCAAAGGGGAAGATACTGAGAGAGAAGGTGAAATGGGTCAAAGAGTTCAACTGTATGGTGAAGGGTGGAAATTAAATTTTTGGTGGTATTTGCAGAAGTAAAAATATGCGGTACACGTGAAACTTACATAATGTTATAAACTAGTGTTGACTCAAAAAAATTATTTTAGATGAGTGGGAAAAAAAAAACAGAAGAAGGATCTCAAATCAACAACCTAACTTTACACCTCAAAGAACTAGAAAAAAAGAACACGCTAAAGCCAAAGTTAATGGAAGGAAATAATAAATGTTAAAGCAGAAAAAAACAGAACAGAAACATTATATAGAAGAACAGCAAAACTAAGAGTTGGTTATTTGAAAAAGATCAACAAAATTGACAACTCTTTAGCTAGACTAAGAAAAATAGAAGACTCAAATAACAAAAAGTAATAGAGATTATGTTGCAACTAGTATCCTGGAAATAAAGAATAACAAAAACTGTTATAAAAAAAAAATATATGCCCCAAGTTGGATAACCTACAAGTTATGGATAAATTTCTAGAAATCACACAACCTGTCAGGACTGAATATGAAGAAATTTAAAGTCTAAGCATACCTATAACTAATAAAGAGATTGAATCAGTAATCAAAAACTTCCCAACAAAGAAAAGCATAGGCATCACTGAAGAATTATACCAAACATTTTAAAAATTAACAATTTTTCTCAAACTCTTACCACAAAAGTGAAAATGAGGGAACATTTCCAAGCTCATTTTATGAAGCCAGCAATACCCTGGCAAAGATACTGCAAGAAAAAAAAATCAGGCAAAGATACTTCAAGAAAAGGAAACTATCATCCAATACCCCTGATGAATGTTGATGCAAAAATCCTCAACAAGCTACAATCAAACTGAACTCAATAATACATTTAAAAAATTCTACACCATGACCAAGTGAGATTCATGGAATACAAAGTTGGCTCAGCAAATGAAAGTCCATCAATATAACATACCACATTAAGAGAATGAAAGACAAAAACCACATGATTGTCTTAATTGATGCAGAAAAAGCATTTGACAAAATTCAACAGCTTTTTCATGATGAAGGCACTCAACAAACTCAAAAGAAAAGGAAATTGCCTGAGCATGATGAAGCCCAGAGCGGAGAGCCCACAGCTGTCTTTACACTCAGTGATAAAAACTGAAAGCTTTCCCCCCTAAGATTAGAAAAAAGGCAAGGGTGCCTTCTCACTGCTTCTATTCAACATGGTACTAGAAGTCCTAATCAGAGCAGTTAGTCAAGAAGAAGATGTAAAGGCATCCGGATCAGGAAGGGAGGAGTAAAATTTTCTCAGTTGTTAGGTAACATGGTCTTATATGCAGAACACCCTAAGGATTCTACAAAAATATTGTTAGAATTAATGCACAGTTCCATAAAATGTCAGTATACAAATCAACACATAAAACACTGCTGGAGCAATTTTGTACACCAACAATAAAAAATCTGAAATGGAAATTAAGAAATCAGCCCCATTTACAGTAGCATCAAAAAAAAAAATACTTAGGAGCAAGTTTAATAAGTAGATGGTAGACTAATACACTGAGAACTACAAAACATTGCTGAAAAAAAAATAAAAGATACAAATAAATGAAAAGACAGCCATAGGTTGGAAGACTTAATATTGTTAAATTATCCATACTGTTCAGAGCAATCCACAGATTCAGTGCAATTCCTATCAAAATCCCAATGGCATTGATTTTTCAGAAATAAAAAATATTATTCATATGGAACCTTAAAGAACTCCAATAGCCAAAGCAGTCTTGAGAATGCCGAACAATACTAGAGGCATTACACTTCCTGGTTTCAAAACATATTGCAAAGTTACAGTAATTGAAACATTTTGGTGCTGGCATACAAACAGACATGTAAGTCAATGGAACAGAATAGAGCAGCCAGAAATGGACCTTCATATACATGGTCAAATGACCTTCAACAAGAATGCCAAGGCTACTTAATGGGGAAAGCATGTTATTTTCATGGTGCTAGGAAAACTGGATCTCTACATGCCAAAGAATAAATTTAGACCCTTACCTTTTACCATGTACAAAAATTAACTCAAAATGTATTAAATGCCTAAACATAAGGCCTGAAACTGTAAAAGTCATAGAAGTAAATATAGGGGGAAAACTTTATGACATTGCATCTGGCAGTGATTTCTTAGATGTAATACCAAAAGCATAGGCAGTAAAAGCAAGAATATGATACAAATAGGACATCAAACTTAAAAACTTCTGCACAGCGATGGAATCAGTCAATAAAATACATACAAAATAGGGGAAAATATTTGTCAATCATTCTAGTATGCAGAATATATAAAAACACCTGCAACTTAACAATAACAACAAGAATAATCCAGTTAAAATATGGGCAAAGGAATTGAATAGACATCTCTCCAACATCTACAAATGGCAGACAGATGAAAAAAATTCTCATCATCACTATTATCAAGGGTGTGGAAATAAACTATAGCATGATACCAATCCACAAAAACATTAGGATAACCTCTATCAAAAAAAAAAAAAAAGAAAAAGTAAGTGTTCGTGAAGATGCAGAGAAATGATAATCTTTGTGTACTCTGTTGGGAATGTAAAATCATGCAGCAGTTATATAAAAAAGTGTGGAGTTTCCTCAAAATATTAAAAATAGAACTACCATATGACCCAGCAATCCTCCCTTTGGATATATATCCAAAACAACTGAAACCAGGATCTTAAAGAGAAGTTCACACTCCTGCATTCATTGCAGCATGATTTGCAGTAATTGAGATGTGGAAACAACCTAAATATTCATTGACAGATGAACAGATAACAAAAATTGATGTATACATATGATAGGATTTTACATATGATAGAATTTTATTCAGCCTTACAAAAAAAGGAAATTCTATCATATGCAGTAACATGGATGAGCCTTGAGGACATTATACTACATGAAATAAGCTAGTCACACACACAAAAAATAAGCTAGTCACAAGAAGATAAATGCTGTATGATTCCACTTATATGAGTTATCTAAAGTACACAAACTTACAGAAACAACACATAGGATCTTGGTTGTCAGGGACTGGGGGTAGGGAAGGAAAGAGAAGATGTCCAATGGGTTTCAATTTTACTGGGTGAAAGTGTTCTAGAGATTTAATGTACAACAATGTGCATAGATTTAACACTACTGTACTACATGTTTAAAAATGGTTAAGGTTGTAAAATTTATGTTACTTGTCTTTAATAAAAAATAGATTTGTGTGTGTGTGTGTGTGTGTGTGTGTGCATGCTCAGTGGTGTCCAACTCTTTGCAACTCCATGGACTGTAACCCACCAGGCTCCTCTGTACATGGAATTTTACAGGCAAGAATAATGGAGTGGGTTGCCATTTCCCACTCTAAAAGATAGCTAGAAAATCATCATATATGTGGAAATTAAACAAATCTCTAAATAATTCATGGCACAAAGAATAAACCCCAAGTGAAATTAGCAATGTTTTGAACAAATTCCTAGTGAAAATTTTGACATATCAAAATTGTGAAATAACATTAAAGCAGTATTTCCAGTGAAATTTATAGCCACAAATATATATATACATATCAAATATAAGGAGAATCACCAAAAATCAGTGAGTTAAGCAGTAATGATAAGTTAAAGAATAGAAATTTAACCCAAGGAAACAATGTTTTTAAAAGAAATTAATTACATAAAATAGAAACATAAATTTTGATATTTAATACATGTTCAATCTATGTTTGCTTTAAACTCATGACTCTAACTTTAGAAAATAACAAAATCTGATAATGAAATTAAAAAGTAACACAATTTGATAATGAAATTAAGAAATAGGAAAAGTATAAGTCAATCTCACTCAGGAACATAGGTTCAAAAATCCTTCAGAAAATATTATCAAACATGTGACATATAAAATGAACAATACACCATGACTAAGTTGGGTTATTCCATGAATGTAAGGCTGATTTAACAATTGAAAATCAATTAATGAATTCACCACATTAACAGAATAACAAAGACAAAAACATGATCATCTTCAATAGACACAGAAAGTGTTATATCTATGTGTGAAATGATGAGATCTTTTTTTTAAGGACAGGATAAGGGTGCATAGAATCACCACTTCTATTCAGCCAGTGGGAAGGCAAGAGAAATAAGTAAATGTAATTAGGTAAATGAAGATATAAAACTATCAATATTTACAGATTATGACTGTGTAAGTAGAAAATGTAGAACAGATCTATAGACACATACTTAGAATGTAAAGTTTCTGGGTATAAGATTAATTTAGAAAAATAATTTCATTTATGTACAACAAGAAATAGCTAAAGTGAACCAGGCTGCCTTCTACTTTTGTATTGAGTAACCCTGAGCAAATTTTCTAACCTCTCTTCTCTCAGTTTCTTCTTTTTAGGAATGATAATACTGTATCTTAGTGATTCTGACACACATTTTTCCATTTTTTTTAACATCTTTGAAATTATGATGTGTCTTAACATTGATGTGGTCTTAGATTTCATGAAATATGGTATCATATGTAGTATGGTATCATAATGTAGTTTGGAAGGTGAATTAATAAATACAGTAAATTTAAGATATTTGCAACAGTGCCTGACACTTAACAAATGTTCAGTAATGTTAAATATTGATATAATTATGATTTTCTTCCATTATATTTTCTAATGAGTTATTGTTTGCATAAAGAAGGCTTCTTTTTTAAATAGATTCTCTTTATAGAACTAGCTTAAAAAATTTTTATTATTTGATTTCCTTGGATTTCGTAAGAATATATATATATAAATTCAATTTGAATATTTTTATATCTCATTTTATTCTTTTCAAGTTTCATTTTATCCAGTACTCTAAGAACAGTTATAATTACAATAATAATAGAATGATAACAATAATTATGATAATAATGAAACCCAGTACTAAGTAGAACTTACTATATACAGATACTCTTCTAAGCATTTTAAATGTTGACCTACTTGCCTTTTCCTTTATAGTAGAGTAGTTAAATTATAGCACATTAACTCATGGGGATACATCCATTGACAGGCTTTATTTCACAGAGTATACAGCATTGATAATTGCATATTACATATCTAAATGTTAAAAGTGAAATTGTACCTATGATTGTAGATATGTAAAATTTATGCATCTAAATAATACACCCTGGACTGTAGTCTGCTTGGCTCCTCCATCCATGGAATTCTCTAGGGAAGAATACTGGGGTGGATAATCTTTCCCTTCTCCAGGGTATGTTCCCAACCCAGGAATCGAACCCAGGTCTCCTGCATTGCAGGCAGATTCTTTACCGTCTGAGCCACCAGGGAAGCCCAATAATCTTTTAAAATATGTTAATTATTTATAATCTAAAGGATAAAGTTATAGGGAAACTTCTCAATCTGTTGCAGATAGAATTTTTGTGAGAAAACAAAAGAACTTTTTTTTCAAGATGATGCTTTTATTGTTATTTTTGACCCCTTCAATGTATTAAAAGTGGGATGAAGAATCAAAGTAAGTCCTTGGAAGCAGTAAAATAACTGTGGACAGAAAGAAGAAATAATGATTAATGCAGTATCCCCTGAAAGTAGGTCAGTCTCAAATATTATAAATTAGCTAATATTTAATAATTGTGATATTAAACAATCATAGTATTTAATAATAATAGCAATTAGAAAATGGCTAGTATATCATAGAAAATGCTTAAATTATTATTTGAGTAATAGTATTTTCACAGTGAACATTAGCAGTGCATTGGGTGCCACATTATATCAAAAAATCCATCCTTATTGAGTAAATGCTATCTAGTAAGACTTTGCAGCTACATATTTGACGGTCTCTGTTGATCATCTCATATGTTTGTGCATGTGAATTTATGGGTGGTTGATCCAAGTCAACCATATAAAAATATTTTCTCAAAAATGACTTGTTTTTCTAATAATTTACTAAAGCCAAAAAATTAAAGTCACTTCAAAAGTAAGATTCTTCACTCCTTTTAAACTAATTTCCCTGGATTAGGTCCAAGAGTAGTTCAAGTCCAGTTTGAAATCAAGTAGGAACTGATATCTGCTTATATTTTTGCATATTCTTTAACTATGGCATACATAACTAATTTCCCATCTTTTTGTTACCAAATAAAATTCAGAACAGAATTATTATTTTATTTATAATTTAGAACATGGTCCATATACAGGAAAATATCATACAATGTATTATATACTATTTAATTGCTTCTTTTTCTTCATTCAATTTATATCCGTTTATTTGCCTAAATAAGTGACTATCTAATAAGAGAAAATAAAATCCTTGGGGATTTTAGCATCTTTTTAACTTCCCTTTAAACTTCTCCTGAGTTATGTTTCCTAAAAGAATGAGGAGTAGTAATGGAGTCCCCTGAGAACCTTCAAACATATAGCTTTCACTTCACTGGAGACTTTCTTTCCTTATTCAGGTTAAGTATTTATGTGTATTTTGAATTTCTGGTTTAGAATTTTGACCCAACCCTAATTATAAGCTAAGGTTCAGTTCCACTGCATATAATGGGGCTTTCAGCCTGGTACAAATATTTTTCTAAGGAGAGAGAGCATTTCCTAATGGATTTAAGATTGGTGATTTACATGTCCTCTTTGAGCTTAGTGTATGTGCTTCTTCCAATCCTTCTTCCTTCCAGTCGGTTTCTCTTTATCACCAGTAGTAATCATAAGCCTCTAAAAAAGAAAGCTATTTAGTAAGAAAACAGACTTGATGTTTCAAACTTATCTTAATTGATTACTTTAGATTTAATTAAAAGTTGTTTAACCCACCTTAAACACAGCTAACTATTATTAAGCAGGAAAATTAATGAATGCCTTATCCAGAAAAAAATTAGGTTAATCAGTTTAGTCTTGTTACTATTAATTGAATGACTTCCTGTATGCAAAACTTTCTGCCTCCCCTCTTTTTTTTTCTTAATAAAATCATATTTTCCACATGAGAAACAAATGTTGCTAGAGATTTTTTTTTAATATCACATTTCCTAATTTTTGAAATAGGTTACATAGTTATTGCTTTGGCATATTTTTACAGTTCTCCTACTGGACTAGATTATAAACTTGATGAGAGTGGAGATCATTTCTCACCTATTGACTACTCATATAACAGCACATATGACATCATGGAGCCTAGCATTTATTAGGCACTCAATAAATATTTATTAAGTTGAAGTAAATTAGCCAACTTCTTTAATTTGTCAAAGGAAGAATGATTGATTTAAAGTAATCCAGGGAGTGAAAAAGTTCCTGGTCTGGGCTGCTGGCGTGTTCATTCTTCAGAGTCAACTGGAATCAGTTCAAAGACAAATCAAGAAAGAGGGTCATCTTGAGGCTGGTAGCAGGCTTCAGGCAACTCTCACCTCATCCAATATGTTTGCAAAGGTGAACTGAGATTAAGACAGGCATCAAGGTACAGGTGGTGTAACTTCAAGACCATGGGACTCTTCTCCCTGGTTTAATGACCAGAACATTGATTCATATTTGCCTTGTCTGACTCTTAGAGAAATCCAAAGTAATAGTGTCTAAACTGCAAAGATCAATCCCTGAGCCTTTGGAGTGGGAGCATTGACTCCAAGACCCTAGACTACCAGAGAACTAACCCTAGTATCAAATAGTGAGAACTCACACAAAGGAAACCACTTGAATACAAGACTCAGCATCACCCAACCACCAGTAGCACCCTGTGCAGGACGCCTCATCTAAACAACAAACAAACAAAAATACAGAACCAATCATCAGCAGACAGGATTACCACCTTGCCCACCGGGGGAAAAACAAACAAACCAATAAACAAAAATTCAGCACAAATCTCACCCTATATGAAGCTTACACAAACCACTGGACCAACCTTAGGAGGGAAGAAACCAAAAGGAAGAAAGAATTCAACCTTGAAGCCTGGGAAAAGGAGACCTCAAACACACTAAGTTAAAAAAAAAAATAATGAAAAGGCAGAGAAATACTACACAAATGAAGGGACAAAGTAGAAACACAGAAGTTCAAATAAATGAAGAGGGAATAGGCGTATTACCTGGAAAAGAATTCAGAATAAGGATAGTAAAGATGATCAAAAACTTTGAAAGCAAAATTGAGAAAATGCAAGAATCAATCAACAAAGACCTAGAAGAATGAAAGAATAAACATACAGAGACAAACACAATGACTAAAATTAAAAATACTCGAGAAGGAATCAATAGCAGAATATCTGAAGCAGAAGAATGAATCAGTGAGCTGGAAGACAAAATGGTGGAAATAACTTCTGAAGAGGAGAATAAAGTAAAAAGAATGAAAAGGACTGAGGATAGTCTCAGAGACCTCTGGGACAATATCAAATGCACCAACATTCAAATTATAGGGATCCCAGAAGAAATGGCATTAGGAACATATATATCGATAATTACTTTAAATGTAAATGGATTAAATGCTCCAACCAAAAGACACAGACTGGCTGAATGGATACAAAAACAAGACCAATATATATGCTGTCTACAAGAAACCCACTTCAGACCTAAAGACACATATAGACTGAAAGTGAGAGGATGGAAAAATACATTCCATGCAAATGGGAAGCAAAAGAAAGTTGGAGTAGCAATCCCCATATCAGACAAAATAGACCTTAAAATAAAGAAGATATCAAGAGAGAAGGAAGGACACTACATAATGATCAAGGGATCAATCCAAGAAGAAGACCTAACAATTGTAAATATCTATGCACCAATGCAGGAGTACCCCAATACATAAGACAAACACTAACAGACAGAAAAGGAGAAACTGACAATAACACAATAATAGTAGGAGACTTTAACACCCCACTCACACCAATGGACAGATCATCAAAACAGAAAATTAATAAACACAAGTCTTAAATGATACATTAGATGAGATGGATCTCATTGATATCTTCAGGACATTCCATCCAAATGCAGAAGAATACACCTCTTCTCAAGTGCACATGGAACATTCTCCAGGATAGACTACATCTTGGGTCACAAATCAAACCTCTGTAAATTTAAGAAAATTGAAATCGTATCGAGCATCTTATCTGATCACAATGCTATGGACTAGATATCAATTACAAGAAAAAAACTATAAGAAACACAAACACATGGAGATTAAACAACACATTTCTAAATAACCAACAGGTTACTGAAGAAATCAAAAGGGAAATAAAAAAATTTCTAGAAACAAATGACAATGAAAACACGACAACTCAAAACCTATGGGATGCAGCAAAAGCAGTTCTAAGAGGGAAGTTTACAGCAATACAATCCTACCATAAAGTAGTCCAGGGCCTTACCTATTCACTGCTACTATAAATAAAGTAGTTGTTGGAACATGAGGTGGTATATAATAGAAAATGAGACAGCACTGTAATTTATGGAAAGACATCATGTACTTTTGTTTGGGGCCATAGAAGTAACATTATCCCATTTCAGTTTGTGTGCATGTACAAATAAAAATTACAGTGATTATTCACAGAAAAAAGTGAACATTGGATATAACCTATTAAGATATTAAATTTTAAGGTCAAAATCCTTCTGTATTGCTTAATGGAGATTCTAAATTAAATGATAGTGGAGATTTAATTTTGCTTGATAATTCATATGAAAACAACATTCAATTACCAAATATATTTTAAAAATTAAGACAAATATACAAATTGCTTATCAATTTTGCTTTAACCATTTATTGTACTATTTGTTGAGCTTCCCTGCTAGCTCAGCTGGTAAAGAATCCCCCTGTCATGCAGGAGACCCTGGTTCGATTCCTAGGTTGGGAAGATCTGCTGGAGAAGGGATAGGTAGTAAGATACCTTACATTTTGTTGTATTTCATCAAATTTTGTTGGGAACACTGACAAAAAAATCAGTGATATTAAGGAATTGATGTTTTAGGTGTGATAATTGTATGTGGTTCTATTCATAAAAACACTAGCGGTTTACCAACTGAAATATGCACAGATGAAATGTTATGATATCTGAGGTTTTCTTCAGTAGTATCACAGTGAGGATAAGAAGTGGGTGAAAGTATAAATGAAGTTTTATAGGAAAACCGTCAACATTTTTTCCTCACATTTGTATTATGAAAACCCATATAATGAGAACACTATGTCTTGATATGAAAACTCAGTTTTGAAAACTGCTTGGAAGTCACTTTTTAAAACTGGGGAGTATGCTTTTTTATATTATGATATACAAATTTACCCTCAAGATATGTTTTATGTATGTCCCCCTATTTTAAACCAAACTAGAAATTCAGTGTATACCATGTCACCAATATCTACTGTTTGCCATTTTCAGATATTGCATTTTCCTATTACTGGGTAAAATTCTTACTTTCCCTTTCACTTTTTTCTTGAGTAAATATAAGCTGCATTTATCTGTCCCATTTCATCGTTTTTTTTAGCTTCCTGATTCATCATTTCTTCTGCTCACTAATCTTTATTCTTAGCGTTTGACAGCCTCAGACAAGCTGTTTATGGGTAACTGCTCGTGTGAGGTGAACTGTAATGAGGAAGACCAAAATGAAACTCCACCTCTCATCTGGAAGTCATTACTCAAGAGTCTCTTTTTCTCCTTTATTGCTTTGTAATATAATTGTATATGAATTCACATGTAGTTGCAAACTTTCTGTTATGACTTTTACCTCCTAATTTTTGCAGATTATTAACAATACATAGTAATAATAATCAGTGATGTTACTGAGCAGTTATATGAGATGGACACATTTCTGAGGGTTTCATATGTATTATATGATTTAATTCTGAAGTACCAATTATGAATATATAACTAAGTATTATCATTGTCACCATTTTGCACAGCTGGTAAGTTGAAGAGTGAGAATTCAAACACAGGCAGCTGACCCCAAGGCATGAGCAGTTTTAATCACTGTGGTAGATGGCCTTTAAAAAAGTACAATTAGGATAATGTATTTGTTCATGATGCTGAAACAGCTAGCTGAAAAATGTGAAATTAATCCAAACCAGCTTGTTCTTTACTGAGATAAAAAAAGAATAAAACTGATCGAATTACATTTTTTCCATGTAAATAATTTTGTAGTATATAAACAATATGAAAATTAGTTATCATAATATCTATGTGATGCTTTTTCTTTCTTTTGACATCATTGGCTTCTTTTAAACTTCAGATTTATGCTTTTGCCTAGTTTAAACATGAATTTCTTCTGAAGGTACACACACACTCACACACCAAAAAAAAAGTTATTTGGAAAGGAAATTGTACTGGTTGTATGAAAACATAAATTATTTTTATAAATTAAGTTGCCTTCCAATTTTTTAAATTAGGAATAATAATATATTTTAGAATGAAAAATTTCAGACTTATGAAGAGTTTTACTAATCTTCATCTTGTGAGCTGATCCAGAATAATGCAGTGATAACTTTTGTAGGTGACCTGGCATCTGAGGCACGGGTTTTTGGTGCCCTTGTCACATCCTGTGGAACACTGCCAAATAGCTCTGGGCACACTAACAGTGTTCTACCAAAACTTGGGCTGTGCACTTCTCCATTCTTCTGCCTCAGGGCTTTCTCTGAAGTCAGGGGAGCTTACTCAGCCCTTGTGCCAAGGAAGCTTGGAGGAGTGAGGAAGATATTGCCACTTGCAGCAATATGCAACTAATGAAAGACAGGATATTGTGAATAAATACACCAGCCTGATAAGCTTCCCTGATGACTCAGTGGTAAAGAATCCACTTGCAATGCAGGAGACATGGGTTCAATCCCTTAGTCAGAAAGATCCATGGAAGGAGGAAATGGCAATCCACTCCAGGATTCTTCTCTGGAAAAGCCCACGGACAGAGGAGCCCTGGCAGGCTAGAGTCCATGGGCTCACAAAGAGTCAGACACAGCTGAGTGACAGAGCGCACACACACACACACACCAGCCTGATTAGCCTTCAAATGAGCAGTTCTGAGCCACGTTCTACAGACTAGTAGAATTGATCCTTGGTTGTTCAGATCATTAACCCACTCAATCGCATTGTTGGCGTCTCCTTTCCTCTCTTGCTCCCCATTTCTTCTCAGTCAACATTTTGGGATTTGCCTCCCAAGTAAGTTACCTACATCCAAGTTCTTATTTTAGACCCTCTTATGGGATAAATTGAAGGTAGGAGGAGGAGGGACCACAGAGGATAAGATGGTTGGATGGCATCACCGACTCAAAGGACATGAGTTTGAACAAACTCTGGGAGATGGTGAAGGACAGGAAAGCCTGGTGTGCTGCAGCCCATGGGGTCGCAAAGAGTCAGACACAACTGAGCAACCAAACAACAACAAACATCAATGTGACAGGGGAAAAAAGTAAAATTTGTGGATTTGAATTATCTCTGAAATGTATTCTAAAGCTTTATGCAAATAACCGTGGCTTCTTTCTATAGTCTAAGATGCACGTGTGTATGTATGCCTAGTGTGTTGTCTGCTTCCTAAAGTGCTTTTGTTAACACCATAATTTTAAATTAAGTTTTTCAGAAAGCTGTTCCTGCTGTACGTTTTGGCATCTAAGATTAGGTCAGTGGCCGTAAATCTCATTTATGTACTTAATGCAAAGGAGATAGTGCTGTCTTGGGAATCATGTGAACCAGATTCGTTACTTTGCCCCTCTTGTAAGATATTGACATATAAAACAAAATGCTCCCATTTTGTTTTGCATCTTTCTTCATTTAAAACTTTAAATAAAGAATGTTTATGCAAGGTTCTTTTTCATTCATAAAAATGGAAATCACTCTGAGTGACTGCATGAGTAGGCTTGTATTCTTGTTCACGAATTCGCATGATAGATCACCCCATAAAATCTTTACATTTGGCTTGTGCAGCTGAGTTCATGACTGAATAAGAATGATAAAGAAGCTTTAGCATTTTGTGGAAAGAAAAGAAATCATGCCTTCTAGTTGGCCCTTAGCTAGCTTTTAACTGCCTGGAAAACAGCTAGAAATGTATAATCAAACTTGCCATTAACGGCACAATGTTTTGTGTAAATCTTTAGATCATAATCTGTAAATTAATGCAAAGGGATTCTTTAAAATTTATTTGGTTTTCATTACACTCACATGGAAATCTGCCAATCCAAACATCTATATATCTTTATTTTTTTCACCTTTCTATCCATCAGAAATTAAAATAGAAATGATGGATTGTGTCACTGGCTGGTCCAGCAGCCTCTTTCTTTCAATGCATTAGTGTGTGTTTACGGTTTGAGCTATATTATTTTCAATTTCTGGCAAAATAGTCAGTTTTTGATCCTGGGTAGAAAATGTCAGTGCTCACATTTCCTGTGGGGTTTTGGCCTTTTTGTGAAAAGGTAGGAGAAAGCTAAATGAATTATGATGCTGTCATCTGAAGAAACCACAGTGTAATTCTTTGCCAAATTTTAGCAAGAACAGAGCTGATCATCTGCTAGTATAAGCCTTTCCTTGAACCCTACCAGCAGTTCACTCAAGCTGCTGCTTGTTCTCTTTCATGCTGTGAGATTGTAGCCTACAGAAGTCCTTTTAACCTTTCCTTGCAAAGTTAATTGATTTAATAACCCCCAAAGAAGATAAATTTTGCCAGAGGAATTTAGGAATCTAAATTTATGAATTTTAAATTAGCAAATGAACTTAAGTAATATTTTAAGACTGAGTTTCTTCTTAATATAAATAGTTTATGGAGAATGTGTATGTCTTGTATTAATTTTTTTCAAAGCTGACACTCTTCCCATCCTTCACAAATCTATTTTCCTAGATTTTAAACAATAACAAATATTACCAGATAACATTTGTGTGTTATAGTCTTTGAAATCATATATTCTCAGTGTGAATATAGCTAATGGATATTGTAATCATCTGATACTATAGTTTGCCATGCATGCTTAAGTGCTCCTCAATAACCTTTAATTTATACATTCTAGTATCTTTTACTGACCCCAAAAGGAAATATCCTTGCTTGGATTGATGGCATTTTTGTCCTACCCATTTGAAACAATTAATAGGAAAGAAACCTCAATATTAAAGATTGTGATCTATGAGGATTCTTTAATTTAATTTTTAGCAATTATTTTATAACACAGTTTCCAATTATTTTTTCATTGAAGTAGAGTTGATTTACAATGTTTTGTTAATTACTGATCTACAGCAAAATGATTCAGTCATACGTGTATATATATGTTCTTTTATAAATTTTTTTGGAGTATAGTTAATTAACAATTTGTGCTAGTTTTTGCTGTGCAACAAAGTAAATCAGTTATACATTGACGTATATCAATTGGTTTTTTTTTAGCTTCTTTTCTCACATAGGTCATTACAGAATATTGAGTAGAGTTCCTTGTACTACACAGTGGGTACCTTTTAATTTATTACATATATGTAGTGTATTAGTTTATTTTATATATAGTAGTATGTCAATTCCAATCTTCCAATTTATCCCTCATCACTCCTTATTCCCTGGTAGCCATAAGTTTGTTTTCTACACCTGTAACTTTATTTCATTTGTACCCTTTTTTTAGATTCTACATTATCATGTGATGTTTGTCTTTGTCTGGCTTCTAGGTTTGATTAGATCCCATTTGTTTATTTTTGTTTTTATTTCTATTGCCTTGGGAAACTGACCCAAGGAAATATTGGGACAATTTGTGTAGAGAATGTTTTGTCTGTGCTCTCTTCTAGGAGTTTTATAGTGTCATATCTTATGTTTAAGTCTTGAAGCAATTTTGAGTTTATTTTTGTGTATGGTGAGAGGGTGTTTTCTAACTTCATTGATTTACAAAGAAGCTCTCCAGCTTTCCCAAAACCACTTGCTGAAGACTGTCTTTTTCTAATTGTATATTCCTGCCTCTTTTGTCAAAGATTAACTGACCATGAGTATATCACTTTATTTCTGGGCTCTGTATTCTGTTCCATTGATCTATATGTCTTATTCTTGTGCCAGTGTCATGCTGTTTTGATTACTGTAGCTTTGTAGTATTGTCTGAAGTCAGAAGAGGGTTATGCCTCCTGCTTTGTTCTTTTTATTCAAGATTACTTTGGCAATTTTAGTTCTTTTCTGGTTCCATGTGAATTTTAGGGTTATTTGTTCTAGTTCCATAAAAAAAATGTCATGGGATAATTTGATAATGATCTCACTATATCTGTAGATGACTTTGGATAATATGGCCATCAAATGATCTTATTAGTTGATTTATATTTCTTGATAAATAATTTTAAGTCTTTGTTTCCTCATCACCTTTTTCATTTATCACCTTTTCTTCTTTTGGTCTGCCCCATCCTAGGATTTTTTCTTTCCACAATGTATATTCAGCAAACATTTTTTAGTGCCCAGCCATGTACAGCGCTACATGTTGGGTTTACTACAGAGAATCAAATAGATTTATTTTCTGTACTCACAGATTTTAGAGTGTAGTGGAAATAATACCCATAATTATGCCAAAAAGATAAGGGAGAAAGAGATTCATACACCTCACCTAGATTGTTTATCTGGGCATCTAGGGAGTTACCAGGCTTTCCCAAGTGGTGTTAGTGGTAAAGAACCCACCTGCCAATGCAGGAGACATAAAAAACACAGGTTCAGTCCCTGAGTTGGGAAGATCCCCTGGAGGAGGGCATGACAAGTCACTCCACTATTCTTGCCTGGAGAATCCCATGGACAGAGGAGCCTGCCAGGCTACAGTCCATGGTGAAGCAAAGAACCAGGCACAATTTAACAACTGATTGCAAAACCTTCTCCTGTTCTGTAGCTTATGTTTTCACTCTCTTAATGCTGTCTTTCTTTCATACAGAGAATTTGTTAATTAGTGTAATGCAATTTACCATATTTTCCTTTACAATTAATGCTTTTTAGTGTCCTATTGAAGAGAACATTTCCAAGTCCAACAGCATGAGGAAATGTTCATTTTCTTCTAGAAACTTTCTTGCTTACATTTCACATTTATATCTATAACCCCTTTAAGAAGTGATTTTTGTGTCTGGATTAAGGTAAGGTTCAGATTCATAAAATTCATAATATCCTTTTCCATAAAAATATATGAATGAACCATCATTATTGTTTGAAAGAACAATTCTTTCTGCAGTGCTCTGTAGCATTACCTTTCTCATAAACTATTTATATAACTGTGTCCCTGCTTCCAATTCTTTGTTTTATTCTGTTGATTGATTGGTCTATCTTTTTCTAGTACCACACAATCTGAACTATAGTAGCTTTTAAGTACTATATCAATGTCTTGATACCCATTAGAAAAAATTCTCCAGATTTCGTCTTTGAAATGATCTCTATTAGCTCTTCTTAGTCCTTTGCATTTTCTTGAAAATTTTAGAATGAGTGTGTCAGCTTCATTCAAAAATAATACTAGAATTTAGATCAGGAATATATTAAACTTACAAGCTAGTTAGGGGAGAATTGAGCTTTCTGAAGTACTGAGACTTTTAACTTAATGAACAAGGTGTGTATCTCATATTGAGAGTTTTTCGTCACATATAATTTATCTTAAAACTCTAACATTATATAAAATATGTGCATGAAATGTATCAACCAAAGATAGAGGCAGTGGTAAACTGGGAAGAATAGGCTTTGTCTGGCTGACTAGTTATTTAATTACAGATAGTAGAATAATTCCATTAGTCCCTTGCTACCAAAGCAGCCAAATCTGCCATCTAATTCTAGACCAAAGCCACACATACGTGAATCTAATTCTGATGGAGAGATTCTCAGAGGGGAATTTGATTGCCAGAGATGTAAGCTAGAGTTTTCCTCTAAAGAGGAGTGATTACATCCAAAAGATAAGTGACCTCCATGTACTGGCTTGGGGATATGGTTAGAGCTCATATAATCAGAACCTATACTCAGAACCATGAAAGAAGAGACTTGTCACTTGGACTGAGGACATATTTGCAGTGAAAAACAATGAAGATTTTAAATACTTATCCATAAATAAACTGATAACCAAGAATCACCAAAAATTTAAAGCAAACCAACTCAAGCATGACATTCAACAAAAATCGTTTAAAGGAATGACAAAAAGAAAAACAAACCCCAAAGTCAGCAGAAGAAAGGAAATAGTAAAGATCAGAATATAAATAAATAAAATAGAGGGCAAAACAAAAATAGTAGAAAATATCAATGAAATCAAGAGCTAGTGTTTTGAAAAGATATAAAACTGATAAGCCTTTAGCAAGCCATCAAGAAAAAAAAAGAAAAGTCTCAAAATGAGAAATGAAAAGGGAGAAGTTACAACTGATATCACAGAAATACAATCATAATCATAGGAGAATACTGCAAGTTATACACCAACAAAGTGGACAACCTAGAAAAAATGGATAAATCCCTATAAACATACAGTCATACAAACATTCAATACTGAATCAGGAAGAAATAGCTAATATGAACAGACCAATTACTAATATTAAAATTGAATAAGTATTTTAAAAGTTCCCAAAAACAAGTCTAGCACTGAATAACTTCACAAGTGAATTCTACCAAACATTTAGAAAGGAGTTAATACCTATCCTTCTCAAATTATTCCAAAAAATTAAAGAGGAAGGAACACTCCTAAATTCATGCTAGAAGGCCAGCTTTACCCTGATACCAAAACCAAAGATATTAGAGAAGAAAAATTAGAGGCCAATATTCCTGATGAACATAGAGGCAAAAATCCCCCACTATATATTAGCAAACCTAATTCAGCAATACATAAAAAAGATTATATACCATGATCAAGTGGAATTTATTCCAGGGATACAAGAATGTTTCAGCCTACACAGATCAATCAATGTGATACACCACATTAAGAAAACACAGGATAAAAATTGCATGATTTTTACAATAGATACACAAAAAATCATTTGACAAAATTCAACATCCATTCTTGACAAAAACACTTCAACAAAATTAGCATAAAGGGAACATATTTCATAATAAAGTCCATTTATGACAAACCCACAGCTAACATACTCAATGTTGAAAATCTGATGCTTTTCCTTTAAAATCAGGAACAAGAATGCCTACCCTTGCTATTTATATTAAAAAATTAAAAATAGAACTACCATATGATCCACCAATATTCACTCCTAGGTATATATCTGAAGAAGACAAAAACACAAATTTGAAAGGGCATATGAACCCCATGTTCATAGCAGTATTATTTACAATAGGAAGACAAGGGAGCAATTTGTGTTCAACAGCAGATGAATGAATAAAGAAGATGTGAGATATATATACATATGTGCATGTATGTGTATATCTATCTATCTGTATATATACATACACACATATATAAGGGGCTTCCCATGTGGTGAAAAAGGAAAAGAACCTGCCTGCCGATGCAGGAGACGTAAGAGATGTGGGTTCAATCCCTGGGTCCAGAAGATCCCCTGGAGGAGGACATGGCAACCTGCTCCAGTATTCTGGAGAATCCCATGGACAGAGGAGCCTGGCGGGCTACAGTCTATGGGGTTACAAAGAGTTGGACACAATGGAAGTGAGTGAACTGAACTGAACTGAAGTGACTTAACAGCAGTGTCTATATAAATGGAATATTATTTGGCCATAAAAAATAATGAAATTTTGCCATTTATAACAATGTGGATGAATCTGGAAGGTAATATGTTTAGTGAAATGTTAGAGGAAAAGAAAACTATATATTTTCACTGATATGTGGAATCTAAAGAATAAAATAATGAATATAACAAAACAGAAACAGACTCACAGATACAGAGAACAAACTAGTCATTACCAGTGAGAAGGACTGGGTTGGGAAAAGATAGGGGAAGGGGATTAAGACATAGAAACTACTAAGTGTAAAATAAATAAGATACAAGGATGTAATGTACAGCACTGGGAATATAGCCAATATTTTATAACAACTTTATATGCTATATAATATATAAAAATATTGAATCACTTTGTTGTAAACCTGAATCTTTTATAATATTGTAACTCAATTATACTTAAATTAAAAAATTAAAAATACTAGTTTGGAATGAATAGTAAAAAGAACCAGGTTTTCCAGGTGACTCAGTGGTAAAGAACCTGCCTGTTGATGCAGGAGACGCAGAAGACTTGGATTCGATCCCTGGTCTGGGAAGATCCCCTGGAAAAGGGAATGGCTACCCACTCCAGTATTCTTACCTGGAGAATCCCATGGATGGAGGAGACTGGCGGGCTACAGTCCGTAGGATCGCAAAGAGTTAGACAGGACTGAGCGTGCGCCCATGCAAACATCAGCACGCATACACACAAACATCACCTTAGGGAACTGGAAGCTTAACTTGAGACATTTTTACATGATCCAGTGCAAAATCACAAAGGGATGAAAAGTATCGGAGTTTGTTATATTTGGTACACTTTATTTCTCTTTTTAAGGTTTACGGGTTCCTCAGCTTCATGTGATTGTATATATATCTTTAATCTTTGGGAGATAGGACACAGGAATGTTTGAAGTCATAAAGGGAATTGTTGGAAAGCTTTGAGAATAACAGAGGGCACAGTGAGAAGAAGAAATGGTTTTGTATTTAACTAACTGATGCACATATCTTTATTATAGTCTTCATCCTATTTTTGTTGAATTTAAGAAAAAGTGAGGGATCAATATATTCTTCCCATTCCCCTTACTCCTATAAATTCCTATGTATTGATCTTTGGAAGATGACATGACTTTATACAATACACTCATATCTCTACTGATTAACGTCTTCCAACATTCTTTATTAAGGCATCCCAGGTGGTGCTAGTGGTAAATATTATGCCTGCCAACACAGGAGATGTAAGAAACATGGGTTCAATCCCTGTGTAGGGAAAATCCCATGGAGTAGGGAATGGCAACCCACTCCAGTATTCTTACCTTGGAAATCCCATGGACAGAGGAGCCTGGTAGGCTATAATTCATGGGTTGCAAAAGAGCCAGACATGACTTAGCAACTAAACAACAACAACAATCCCCATTTTACAGATGATAAGACTAGGGTACCTAGAAGTTATCCAGGCCAAGTTATACAAGTAGTCAGTTGGTAGGATACGCATCAACAAGTGGCCTTTACACCTCTGCTTTTAGCCTCTATTCTGTATGGCCTCTCACTAGGTGAGTGATACACCTATATTTTAATTCTGTTGTTGAAGGATTAAGTAAATGTATAGGTACTTTTCTCAAGCTACTTAGCTTTAAAATTTTTAGTGAGAAATTTAAGAGTAGACATTTGTCATAGGTTATAAAATAAATTACTTTTAGTGGAATTCTAATAACAATGGTTTCTCAGTGCTGAAGCAAAACAAATATTGGATAGATTCTGGAGCTGCATTTTATTTTTAATTAGTGATTGTGAAAATAATTTCTCACTGTTGTTAAACCAATTCCGTAGTAGAATCACTTTAAAACATTAATTCTTACCTATAAATAAATTCACCTTAGACAAATAATACATAAAAATAAAATGATACTGCTTAAGGTGAACAATAGGCTTTAATTAAAGTGTCTAAATGTAGTAGTAACTAAAGAGGTAAGCTGGCAACTGCACTGTTTTGGAAAGCCACTGACTTTGGGAACAAAGTGATGCTGACAAAGCCACCTCTGCTGTTCAGATTTGGAAGTTTGATCGCAACCTATGCTCATTCTGTAAACAAAAATATCCCAAGAAAGAAATAAAACAAAATATTTTCCTCTCTTTCCCCAAGTGACACATTTTCTTGGCTTTTTTCCCACAAATATGTTCATTTTAGCACAATCAAAAAATCTTTCAATCCAGACGTAAAACCAAAATTCTCTGTAACAAAGCTGATTTTGAGGCATTCATAAGAAAAGGACATGTCTAAAGTATGTTGCATATAAGCAACATCACCCTTGAATAGATTGTCTTTTAAATGTTATCTTCAGAAATTGACATAATGATTTTTTTAATCCAATTTAATTACTTTTTGTCTGCAGTATACAAGATTTGAGGAGGGAAAGTTTAAAATTCTTCTCAAACTCATCTAGAATCAGTGTTCTCATTATTTTTCCTTTATTCCTTCACTATGTTTAAATAACAATACCTGAGTGAAAATTTTTGAAATTCAGTGAAAATTAAGATGTTTCCAAACATATTGATAAATTCATTCCAAAAATTATTTGGATTCCTACAAGCAAGTATATTTAACCTGAGATTAACATGGTGTTCAGAGGCATATATTATAATGAACTATAATAATATAGTTCAAGACACAAGAATAAGTTAATAATCTGATAATTTCCTATCAGTCAAGGATGTGTTCTAGATATATAACAAAAAGTTTGGAAAATACAGGAGAAAAAATGAGATGTGGAAGAAAAATCTGTGAGGTCCTACTTTCAAATAAACAAAACAGAAATAGATGGTTAAAAAGATTTTTTTTCCTTTGTGTCATTTTATTTATTTTTTAAAATTTATTTGTTTTTTTAATTGAAGGACGATCTCTGTTAGGATATCCATACAACTGCTTTTTTCCTTAATTATTATTGAAGTGTTAACACACCCAAAAAGAGGAAAATTCAAATATACAAATTAATTAATTTTCACAAAGTGATCACCACTGTGTAACTGCTACCCAGATCAAAAAATCAAACAAATAAAGAGTGCAGAAGTCTTCCCCACAGCATTGTGCCCTTCTCAGTAACTATTTCTTCTCCTTTTTGTGACAGGAAACACCATTCTCACAAATAATACCACAGATAATTAGTTTTACTTGTTTTTTGAACTCAATAAAATATTTATTATCTATTCTTATGTATTCTGTTTGTGCCTGGCTTCTTTCACTTTATTTCACTCAACATATGGCTATACAATTCACCTATCAGTCAGTTCAGTCACTCAGTCATGCCATGGACTGCAGCATACCAGGCCTCCCTGTCCATCACCAACTCCCAGAGCTTGCTCAAACTCATATCCATCGAGTTGGTGATACCGTCCAACCATCTCATCCTCTGTCATCCCCTTCTCCTCCTGCCTTCGATCTTTCCAAGCATCAGGGTCTTTTCCAATGAGTCAGCTCTTTGCATCAGGTGGCCAAAGTATTGGAGCTTCAACTTTAGCATCAGTCCTTCCAATGTATAGTCCTTTAGAATTTCCTTTAGGTGTGATTGGTTTCCTTGCAGCCCAAGGGACTCTCAAGAGTCTTCTCCAACACCACAGTTCAAAAGCATCAATTCTTTGGCACTCAGCTTTCTTTATGGTTCAACTCTCACATCCATACTTGAGTACTGGAAAAACCATAGCTTTGACTAGACAGACCTTTGTTGGCAAAGTAATGTCTCTGCTTTATAATATGCTGTCTAGATTGGTTATAACTTTCCTTCCAAAGAGTAAACATCTTTTAATTTCATGGCTGCAGTCACCATCTGCAGTGATTTTGGAGCCCAAGAATATGAAGTTTGTCACTGTTTGCATTGTTTCCCCATCTAGTTGCCATGGAGTGATGGGACTGGATGCCATGATCTTAGTTTTTTGAGTGTTGAGTTTTAAGCCAGCTTTTTCACTCTCCTCTTTCACTTTCATGAAGAGGCTCTTTAGTTCCTCTTGATGAAAGTGAAAGAGGAGAGTTCTAGTTCATCCATATTGTTGTAGGAATTGTCAGGGATTTACTTTCCTTTTTACTTTTTTTTTAAGGTATTCTATTGTACGTATGTACTGTAATATATTCTATGATAGATATTTGGGTATGTTATGGTTTTACAAATAATGCTATGAATATTGTGCTACACATCTTTGGTTCATATATCTATGCACTTTATAGAGTAGAATTGCTAGATTTTCTAAAGTGATTAAAATAATTTACACTTCCACTAGCAGTGTATTAGAGTTCCCATTTGTTCCATAGCCTCACCAACACTGTATTGTCAGTCTTTTAAGTATTTGCCCTCCTAGTGAGTATATAATGGTATTTCATTGTATTTCTCATCTGTAGGTCTCTGATCATGTTTTCTATCCATGTGATTATCTTCTTTCATAAAGTGTACATTTAAGTCTCTTGTACATTCTCCTATAGGATAATCTGTCACTGTTTTTAATTAATCAATAAGAATTTTTTTCTCTATTTTAGAAATGATTTGTGTCAGATGTGTGTTACAGTATCATCTTCTGTACTGTGGCTTCCCATTTTACTTTCTTAATGATGTCTTTTGATGACAACTCACTCCTTTTCTTATCTTTTAAGGTTAATGCTATCTGTGTCTCATTTAAGAGAAATCTTTCCTGTCTAAAGATCATGAAGACCATGTTGTCTTCTAAAAGCTATATTTTATCTTTATTAAAACAAACATGGACTATGATCACTCACCTAGAGCCAAAAATCCTGCAATGTGAAGTCAAATGGGCTGTAGGAAGCATCACTATGAACAAAGCTAGGGGAGGTGATGGAATTCCAGTTGAACTATTTTGAAACCTAAAAGATGATGCTATGAAAGTGCCATACTCAATAAGCCAGCAAATTTGGAAAACTCAGCAGTGGCCACAGGACTGGAAAAGGTCACTTTTCATTCCAATCCCTAAGAAAGGCAATGCCAAAGAATGCTCAAACTACAACACAATTGCACTTATCTCACATGCTAGTAAAGTAATCCTCAAAATTCTCCAAGCCAGGCTTCAGCAGTACATGAACAGTGAACTTCCAGATATTCAAGCTGGTTTTAGAAAAGGCAGAGGAACCAGAGATCCAATTGTCAACAGCTGTTGGATCATTGAAAAAGCAAGAGAGTTCCAGAAAAACATCTAATTCTGCTTTATTGGCTGTGCCAAAGTCTTTGACTGTGTGGATCACAATAAACTGTGGAAATTCTGAAGGAGAAGGGAATACCAGACTACCTGACCTGCCTCTTGAGAAATCTGTGTGCAGGTCAGGAAGCAACAGTTAAAACTGGAAATGGAACAACAGACTGGTTCCAAATAGGAAAAGCAGTACATCAAGGCTGTATATTGTCACCCTGCTTATTTAACTTATATGCAAAGTATATCGTGAGAAATGCTGGGCTGGATGAAGCACAAGCTGGAATCAAGATTTCCAGGAGAAATAACAGTAACCTCAGATATGCAGATGACACCACCCTTATGGCAGAAACCGAAGAGGAACTAAAGAGCCTCTTGATGAAAGTGAAAGAGGAGAGTGAAAAAGTTGGCTTAAAGCTCAACATTCAGAAAACTAAGATCATGGCATCTGGTCCCATCATTTCATAGCAGATAGATGGGGAAACACTAGAAACAGTGGTAGACTTTATTTTAGGGTGTTCAAAAATCACTGCAGATGGTGACTGCCTCCATGAAATTAAAAGATGCTTACTCTTTGGAAGGAAAATTATAACCAACCTAGACAGCATATTAAAAAGCAGAGATGTTACTTTGTCAACAAAGGTCCGTCTAGTCAAGGCTATGGTTTTTCCAGTTCATGTATGGATATGAGAGTTGGACTATAAAGAAAGCTGAGCGCTGAAGAATTGATGCTTTTGAACTGTGGTGTTGGAGAAGACTCTTGAGTCCCTTGGACTGCAAGGAGATCCAACCAGTCCATCCTAAAGGAGATCAGTCCTGGGTGTTCATTGGAGACTGATGCTGAAGCTGAAACTCTGACACTTTGGCCACCTGTTGCGAAGAGCTTACTCATTTGAAAAGACCCTGATGCTGGGAAAGATTGAAGGCAGGAGGAGAAGGGGACGACAGAGGATGAGATGGTTGAATGGTATCACCGACTCGATGGACATGAGTTTGGATAAACTCTGGGAGTTGGTGATGGACACAGAGGCCTGGTGTGCTGCAGCCCATGGGGTTGCAAAGAGTTGGACATGACTGAGCAACTGAACTGAACTGATGAACACTTTGTTGAATTACTACTCAAAAATTTTGAACCAATGTATATGGATACTACTGGTTATTATTAGTCTTTTATTTTGATCAATATGGCAAATATGGTATAGCTTTTTGTTGTTATTGAAATTTATGAGATACTCAAGACATACAAAAATAGCCAAAAATATCATATTAAAAAACACATTCAAATATCCATAACCCAGGTTTCTTTTAGTATAGGCTAGTTGAAATAATCCTCTAAATGCAAGAGACTGAGTACTTTCAGAATCTTAGTCAATTGTCTCTTGCTCAATTATCACATTAGTGTGACAACAAATTCTAATAAAGCTACTGCTAAGGTAAATTTTCATAAGTGGCTGTCTCAAATCATTTTGAGAGTGAGAGGTTTACATGTGCATAAATAAATAAAATTTTCTTATGAATTAATTTCTAAGATGAAAATTATGTTTCTTTGTGGAAATCCCTCAGTTTAAAAGTCTTTGATTTAAAATGCCATGAACCTAGATAGTCCAATGGAATAATGGGATGTATAATCTCCAAAGAATTAGGAAGCAATGGAGTATCTTGATGGTTCCAAAATAACTTCCCTTGGCACACTTACCCACTGTAGACTTTCTCAGAGAAAAAGAGAGTAGCCACAATAACAGAAGACCTTCAATTTCTGGGAAATATGTGTAATAGTGGATCTGTCAGCCCATCTGTTATCTATCAGTTCTATGGTTTGGGAATAGCTGGGCATAAGTAGGACACCTAGGTTTCCCCACATGACATTGCAAAGACATCATAGGTAGAAGCAGCTCCTTTCCGAGGGTTATTAGTAGGCATGCAAACCAGCCAGGTGCTGCCAGAAAATGGAGCAGGAAACCGTTGTAACCTGCACATCCTCCTCAAGGAATTGCTTTGGATTAGGAACCCCAAATCCCAACATAGACACATTTTCCATAACATGAGTTCCAAGTCAAAATCTCTCTGCAGCTATCAGACACTATCTAAACCAAAGAAGTGAGTAAGAAAAGTTTCAAATTCTCTTTGTTATTTCTAGACTAAGAGAAGTTGTAGAAGGATTCCAACATGGAAAATCTAAAGTTTTTGCCCTTTTTTTAAAAAAATTTATTTTATTTTTTTATTACTGGTATCCTCTGTCTCCTAGGTATAAATGCTGTTGAGTGTCATATTTATCCAAGGATCACGAAACAGAAAAGAATGGGAAAAGCTCATCTGAGCTGAATCTCTACTCTTCTGTATAATTTTTCTTGACCTCAGAAAAATAGCAGTCTATTTTTCTTTGAAGGCAAAAAGAGAATGGAGCAGCAGAGGATGAGATGGTTAAACAGCATCACTGACTATATGAACATGAATTTAAGCAAACTCAGGAAGACAGTTGAGGACAGAGGAGCCTGTTGGGCTATAGTCCATGGGGTTGCAAAGAGTTGGACACAACTTAATGACTCAACAACAACAATAACGAATTTTTATTTGAAATGTATAAAATGTGAAAATAGTCAAATGTTTCATAATTCTTGAAGCAAGAAATTCCTTAAAAGAAAAAGGGATTTTTTTGTGGGGGGGTGAATTTTGATACTCAATCTTTAATATTTGCTCAGGGATTTTCCTTTACCTTTTTTAAAATCTTTGGTTCACTTTTAAGTATTAATTTGCATGTCAAGATGTAACACTTCAGAATAATTTAAGTTCATTTTCTTAGTAGTTTAAGAAAGAATGTAGCCAATGAATGTTGAATAAGTGATTTAGTGGTCCACGGGAGGTGAAAAATGGATGTAGCATCTCAAGAATGGCTGCTGGCATGCAATGCAAATTGTTTATTGTGTTTGACTTAATTTTTCAGAACATAGGAATGAAATAATATTAATTTCAAAAGTGGCTTGTGATCTTCATATGAAGCTCTTTGAAGGTTATTTCGTTTTCTATTTTCTTCTATTCAAAATATATAATATATAATAAAACCTACTTCTTTCATCGGCTTTATTGATGATCAGCTGCTCAGTTATCTCCTAAGCATTCTTTGCCTGAATTTTTCTCTTTTACCTGGAATACTCTTAAAGAGAGGTAATTTCCCCTAAGTTCTTTATTAATTAGAACTTTATTAATTAGGACTTTTATTAATTAAGTCCCATAATTCAATGATCATCCCAGGATTCTGTTTACTTAAGAATTTTACTGCCCTTTTCCATTTTATTAGTAATCCTCAGCCTCATCAGATATGATTCTGGCTTCTTACTTCTTTGTCTTGTTAAATCTTCTTAGTTTCTTGGTTCAGTGAAGATTCATCTCAGTTCTAGAGCTTTGGAGAAAGTAAGGAATAGCAATATATGAAAACAATCAAGAATCCTTGAGAATATAGTATTAATATTTTAGTATTTACAACTTATCTTTTACAGTGGATCTAACTGGGAAGTGTACAAATCTCAAATCTAGTGTAGAGGACATTATCAGCAATTTCAGAGGTCAGAAATTAGATCAATTTGTTTTAACTAAAATTTGGATAATTGTTTATTTCCTTATTCTGCCTATTGTTTGCTAAGAAATAAGGTATTAAAGTCATTGATATCACCAATGATAATACTCATTGGAAGTATTAATTCTGAAATTAAAATGGATAGTTTGTTTACATAACATTTTAAAGTATATTCATTGATTTAATCTTGTTTACATGTAATTTGTACAGAAAAAACCTTGATAAGTTGAAGATGCTTTATTTCATAAAACCTAAAGTTTAAAGTCACGTTTCATTTTTTTAATAAAAGGCCAAGTTATAATAGCTTTAAAGATCATTAGTATAGAAGTCAATAAATTAAGGCCCACAGACCAAAGCCAGCTTGCTGCAATATTGATACTACCTACAATGAATATTCGCCACCTTATTGATGCCAGAGAATACTAACTTTGAAACTTTATTAAGTGAAATATTATCCCAAAAGAAAAAAAAGAGAACTTTATTCTTCCCATTAGTAGGTATGTATTTTTAATGTTCTCAACTATTATTATTGTGTTTTGAATTTTGTTAATAAAGCAACTTATTATATTTTCTATAATTTGTTATGTTCCATATGATAGCCTTAATTTTGCCTCTTGGTCTGCAAAGCCTAAAATATTTACTATTTACCTTTACAGAATAAGTTTGCTAACCTCTGCATTATACCATCACCAAATGCTACAATTACACTAAACCATTATCAAGAATATAAATATTATAAATGGAATATATTTTGTATAAAATCTACTCAAGATATCACTAATAATTTTCTTAGAAGAGTTGTAGTTTTCTTAAATTTATGGATATATCTTTCCTTCTTCAGATACTATTAAATCTAAGAGATCAGATTTGAGAGAGATTATTTTGGTCCATCTCTATTTGAAAAATATGTAAGATCTCTCAATTATTAGCTCAGCATATGTGACCACCTTCAAGCACTGTCTGCCTGCAAGTTATGTAACTATTACTTTTACATGAAGGGACAGTTTCCTGAATGCCTGATACCAGGCACTTCTATGGTTATCTCCTTTAATCCTCACTCAAGGTTCATGCCCTGCTATCCCTGACTCTGAAAGCTGTTTTTTATCATGCTGTCTCCCATTGGTATAGTTGTTGTGTTGTTTTTCAAATTTCTGTGGTTTTCATGTTTTCTAGCATGGATTATTAGCGCAAGTTTCTTTTTTCCCCCTCTCTCAACAATTTCTTACCATTTCTTAACAACAATTGTCAGTAATTCACACATGGAGGTACACACTCATGGTAAGGCTTAAGAAATAAAGGGATTCTGAGATATAAAAACAGAAAAAGTAACATTGGAAAGTGGCATCAGCAGTGAGGTAAAGAATGAATCTTTGTGGAACCAGGATAATCTTACTTCCTCAGCTCAACTCTATACCTCCAGTTTACGGTCATTTCCAAATGATCTAATTTGTCTCTGTTTTTCTTACTCATAAAGTAAATGGTTTCAGACACAGTCTTAAACAACAAAACATCAGATGTTTTGTTGTTGTTTTGCCAACACAAGACTAATCAGGAAAATTTACTAATATTTAATTATCTTTTCCAGTTTTTGTTAAATATTTAACTTTCAAATTAAAAGATAAAAAAATAAAAATAGCTTTGATTGTACAATGATAAATGCTTTCAGGAAATTACAGTATTTTGACAGAGAAGTTAACTTTTATAGGAAGTTTCCTAGAAATGGATATTTAATTTTGATGCAGAATACAACATATACTAGGGATATATATTTTTAAAAAGAAAGAAAGTTAAAAGACATTTTCCATGACAAGCTTAGAGGTAAAAGTATTTTTTTATAAAACAACCCAAGTCACATCAGAAGTAAATAAATAGAAGAGAATTTACTGATAAGAAAATGCTTGAATACTTAATAGGTATGGAATAAAGGAATAGACTATTGTGACAGTGACCTGGGAAATTTGTACTTTCTGCAGGATCTCTGCCTTGCTCTTGGCCCATTCCAGGTAGCCACAGTGAGCAGCATCAAGCCATGAGCAGGCTGACTCATCTGCCCCCAGAACCACTAAAGGACAGTGACTCAATATATGACCAAGCCTTTTTTCTATTAGGCAGATAAGAGTAACAATGTTCCTCTGATTTGCTACACTTAAGGGCTTAAGCACTTGACATCTATCAGCCATTCCATCAGGGAGGCAACACTAAGATTACAATTTCCCATTCAGAAATCACTGGCTTTGAAACCCAGTGTTATTTCTGCTTTGCTTCTCAACTAACTGGTTAGACCCACCTTTTAATTCATATTGTTTCCAACCCTGTTTTCTTGGGTTTTGTCCTCTTTTGTTTTGTTTTTTTTAAATCTATTCCTTCAAAGTTCTGATTAATTTCAAGGAATTAAAAAAAAATTTGACACTCCTACAGATTGCCCTCCATATTGTAGAAATCTCCCCCACTATTGACTCCCTTTAGACAAAGAAGGAATTATCCAAGAAGTAGAAAGCGGATCACATTCAAGTGGGATCATGGAATCCTAGGGAAGATAGCTTCAGTGAGTCAGGGTTCAGTAGTATTCATTACTGCAGATGAAGACTAAGAAAACACAGATTTAACTTATGAAGTGCTCAGCATGGTTTTTAATTCTTTTCTTCCTATTTCTGATCAATTTTCATGATTTTTCCCTCTCTTTGGCATTAGTATCAACCTTGAGAGAATCACCAATGCCCTACTACCTTCAGACTTAATTTTAATAGAAGCAGGACAAGGACCACAGTAGAGTAAGATACTGGAACCCCAAGGAGCACTTCCTCAAGAGTGAGTGTTTGGCAATGTTTATTTCTCTTTGGGCTTAAAAGTTAATGAGAGGGCTATGAAGGATAGGAGGGAGGTGAAACAGAAGAGATCATTTTTAGAACAGTTCAGTTCAGTCGCTCAGTCATGTACAACTATTTGCAACCCCGTGGACTGTAGCTCACCAGGCTTTCCTGTCCATAATCAACTCCTGGAGCTTGCTCAAACTCACGTCCATTGAGTTGTTGATGCATCCAACCATCTCATCCTCTGTCGTCCCCTTTTCCTTCTGCCTTCAATCTTTCCCAGCATCAAAGTCTTTTCCAATGAGTCAGTACTTTGCATCAGGTGGCCAAAAGTATTGGGGCTTCAGCTTCAGCATCAGTCCTGCTAATGAAGCTAAAGGACTTAGAATAAGGAAATTTAAATTTAAGAGAAAAGAAGACCCCACAGGAGAAAGATTGGAGATACAAAAAAGAGAAGGAATAAGGAAGGTATGGGTTACACTTCTTATGCTGAAGCAAGATTGTGAAAACAGAGTCTGGACGAATTTACTAAAATATTAATAGAGAGTCAGAATTAAGATGAATAGCTCCCATTTGAGTAAACTATGAAGTGCTATCAGATTACATTTGTTTAATTACTCAGAAGATTCAAGTGAATTGACATAGGAATTTTTTTATATGCTGGTTCAAGAAGAATGACTGACATTTTGACAGGCTTTTTTCTTTCCACTCTACCAAAATTTCATTGAAAGGACATAAGAAATGTAAAACAGTAATAAGTCCATAGAAACTTTAGAAAGCAGGCAAGGGTGCCATCAGAAATGCAAAATTCTGGAAGACATAAAGCAAATAAGATATGAAGCATATCCCAGCACAGAGGAGCCTGCAGCTCCACAGAGATGGAAAATATCCTCCAGAACAAAAGGAGCCTATAAATAAGCCCAAAATGAAAGGCTTCAGGGAACTGAAAATAGGTTGTGTCCAGTTGGCCATGATGGTGGAACAATTGCACCAGAGTCCTGCCTTCACTGCACTAATTCTACTGTGAACAGGAGAAAGCCACAAATTTGGAAATCCAAATATGATGCGGGAGAGTCCCAGAAGAGATTTTGATGAGATAGTGTCTCCCCTGACTAATAGGCCCCAAACAAGAAAGTGCACCCCATGTAAAAGATAGGCAGTGTACACAAAATAGCCTGACAGTGTGGCCAGCACCATGTAATCACTGTCAATCTCAGAACCAGGTGAATGTTGTCATTTGATACATTCCAGGAGACAATTCTTAGTAATCAAGATCCTTGCTCGTAAATATAAACAGATAACCAAAAACCAAACATTCAATAATAGCCAACCCAAGCAAAAAGAGGCATCAGATTCAACAATAAAACAATGCAGCCTTTGTGGGAACAAAGTTAATTGCAAAACAAATAAAACTTCACAATTATTTTATTTAATATATTTAGTGACATTCAGGTAGACAATAGCTTTAAAAAAAAAAAAGAGCTGCTGTGAAAATGAAATGATTAGTGATTTTTTTAAAAATCACTCAGGCTAAATAGTAGACATAATAGCTAAAGATCAGCTTAGTGAACTAGAAGAGTGAATGAACTAATTCTTATATAATCCCAGGCATAATGGCAAAGAGGTGAAAAATATAAGAATGTATTGTACATAATGTCCTTCCTGATCCCTTTTTGGATTTGCAGAATTCTCAACTTTGTTCCAGTTCCTTCTTAACCTTTTTTCCCCAATTTTGTTTTATACCTTCCAGACATTTCTTCCCATTCTTCTATGCTAGTAGCACTCCTCTAACTTTAAAGCATTGCTGAAGATGTATTTTTAGATTTATATTCCTACTGTCACTTAAGCAGAATTTGGAGAGAGGCAAAAAATTAATGTCTAGGTTCCATCAGTGACCTTGAACTACAACACTGAGAGAAGATCCTTTCCACAGTTATTTTCTTGGTTTTGGTTTTTTAATGTTGTTTCTCTCAATGTGGTTCCCTTTTCAGAGTATCTGTAGAAACTATGTTGCCAGAAGTACTTTTCTCAGTAGATTGTTTTATCCACCAGAGTGACATAAAGATCAGTGATGGTCTCTTTCATCCTGAATAGATTCTGCATGTTCAGAGTTTCTTATTGGGCACCTGAAAACATTGGAGCGTAAAGTCAGTCTATTAAGGTTAGTAGACATGTATTCTTGTTTCTGTGGCAATCGTCTAACTACATGAAAGAAGTTGACAAGTTGGCTCTTTTTTAATAACAAAAGTTTTCAGTTCAGCTCTAATCTTCATCATATTAGTTATCCCAGGTATATATAGTGACATCTTTAAGAGAGGAAACTTGATATATAGGCAAAAATAATTAAGAAAAGTAATTCTATATATTATTTCATCTATGAAAAGTAAAAACACTATTTAGATTTTTTTGTAATTAACTGAAAGTAAATATAAATTTATTCCTATTTGCTATAGTCTTAGTTTAGAATATGAAACAAAAATATTTGTAATTCTTTGATTATTGATTTCTAGCTTAACTAACTGATGGTCAAAGAATGTGCTCTAGATAACTTCAGCCTCTTGCAATTTGTTGACGTTGCTTTACGGCCCAGCACATGGTCAATTTTGGTGAATGATGCATATACATATATGCTCTTTTATTGTTTGGTGCAGGATATGTATATGCCAATTAAGGGAGGTTTATTGAAAGTATTCTTTAGAACGTACACCTCAATGTTCGTAGCAGCACCATTTACAATCACTAAGACACAGAAGCAACACAAGTAGTCATCAACAGATGACTGGCTTAAGAAGATGTCTTAAGAAGTTTATATATACACATATATACACATACATACATATAAAATGGAATATTACTCAACCATAATAAAGAATGAAATATTTCCATTTGCAGCAATAAGGTTGGAGCTAGTATAATACTATGCTTAATGAAATAAGTCAGAGAAAAACAAATGCCATATGATACCATATATGTGTGGAATCTAAAAAATAACACAAATGAATTCATATATAAAACAGAAACAGAATCCAGACATAGAAAACAAACTTATGGTTGCCAAAAGGGTGACGGAGAGGGGAGAGATGAATGAGGAATATGGGATTAACAGATACAAACTACTATATGTGTGTGTGACTTATTGCAGTTTTCTTTGATTTGGTGTCTTATTAATTTGGACATTCTTTGCCTTTATTTCTTCAAGTTTTTTTTCCTGTTCTTTTCCTCTGGGATGCCAGTTATGTATACTTTTTACTTGTATTAAAGTGACAAACTTTTTAGCATTTCATCTCGTTTATTCACCAAATTTTAACCCTAATACTTTCTGATATTTCTTTCAGATCACTTACCCTCTCTTCATCTTTCAGTGTTCTATTTAGCACACCTATTTAGTTTTTAATTTCAGCTATTACATTTTTAGCCCTAGAATTTTTATTTATTCTTTTTAAAATCTATAAATTCTCCCTGTTGTTTATTTTTTGAGCCTAATTATACCTGTTTTATCCAAGCTGATAATTCCAATAAATATGTCATCTATTGATCTGATCTTTTCTCCTATTTTGTGTCATGTCTGTTTTCTTAGTATTTTATTACTATCAAAGATTATGTTTGCTAAAGTATAGTGACTCTGAATAATGTTATCTTTCTCTGTGGCTCTAGTTTGCCAGTAAAATGTTGGCAGATTACTGTATTCTAATTCTAGGATTCAATTGCAGATTTGGTGATGGTCATTCTACCTTTTGTTTGTCTCTGCTTTTCTAGTATGTGGACACCTGGATTGCTAATTGATATACTGGAGTTTTTCATCAGGATCTCTCCCTCTTGGAAACTTCTGAACTATAGTTTTTGTCCCCCTAGGACTGTGAGACTGTAGAAAACCTTAGTCAGCCAGTCCTTCTTTGGCTTTCTGCTGAGCTTCTTATTATCTTATTTTGTATAATTTAATAATTCAGCAAATGATTTCTTATTCTTCAGTTCACTTATTTTTTATAAATGCATGCTTTATTATTTGTATTAAGTGTTATAAAATAACTGCATGCATCATAAAGCATATGCTTTTAAAATGTACTATCTTAGTACTATCTTACATTTTATCTTGGCTTTAAAAAAAAGCTGCTTCATATAGTCTGCTTTTCCTGGAACCCAAATAAAGTCATTTTGTTTTCCTTCTTTTTCATTTTCTTAACCAGGTCCTCAGAGTTTGTATCATTAAAGTAGTTATTCATGTTTGAAATAGTCATACGATTTTAAAATTTAGATTAGAAGGAACCTAAGACATCATCTTCTGTTGGCTAATCTCCCACACAGTACAGAAATGTTTCCTGCAGCATCCTTGGCAGATGCTTATCCAGTCTCAACTTGGATATCTTCAGAAAAGGAGCTCATCATTTCCTAAAACAAACCATTCTGTTGGACAACTCTATTTTAAAAATCCTTATGTTTAGCTAAAATATGTTTCTTTGTAACTTATACTCATTTACTCATTGTTTTAAATTTTCCTTCTGGAATAAGTCAAAACAAGAGAACATTCCAGATAGCTGTATTTAAAGTACATCTAAATGACATTACTGTCTTTTTTATTTTTATTTATGTATTTTATTTTATTTTTGCTTTCTTGTCCCAAAGCACTAAGCATAATTTGCTAAACATAGATGATAATTATAAGGAAGGTTACCTATTTGGTAATAATTTTAGAGCTATCTTTACATTATATAAACCCCTCTGACATTTTGAAGACAAAAATCCTTTTGTAATTATCTTGAATTATATTTTTGTCTACCAAAATAAAAAAGAGTAAGAAGACTGCCATCTACTTTCAAAGGTGAAACTACATGACCACATGTGAAAATGTAGAGAAAACCAATTCAATTATAGAGGTCTGATTAAAATCTGGGGGTGTGCATTTTTGTTTCCTTTTCATATGTAGACTGTCATTAAAACTTATTGCTTGTGAATTAATGATGACAATAATCTTGTAGCAGCTAGTATTTGCTGAGTACTTGCTATATGTAACTCATGTACCTGGTCTCTACATTTAGACTGAGTTCTCTCTCAATAAGAACTTTCTAATCCCTTGTAATATAATTTATGGTCCAAACAAGATGCTTTGAGCATCAAAGAAGGTACTATTAATACCTGAGATACTATTAATACTCTGAGACAATTGGTATAACCTGAACTGTCCAGGCAGAGGGGCACTTAGAGTCACTCTTCTTGAAGTTGAATTCCAGTTATTCCATTGGCTGATACCATTTGTCTAGAAATTTGCATATACATGCCACATTGTTTCAAAAAAACTCTAAAACGCATTTTAAAAATATTATTTCCTGTTCCCCTTATGATTTAAGTTGCCACTTAAACCCCACCTTCTCCATTGAATAATGTAGTTTTGTAAGCAAAATTTACTGCTTTTTTCATAATTTGTCAAAAATGAAAACAATCCATTTTTCTTATTCTACTGTTCTTCATCTAAAATGGAGGAAATAGTAGGGTTTAGAAGTCTAGACCACCATCCTCCAACAGAACCCTATCAGCCTTAAGATGTTCTCAAAATGGGAAAAGAGGTAGAGTTTGAAGAATCAGAGCTGTTGTGTTAGTAATCCCAAATTTCCAGGCCTAATTAAAAATCAGAAAATGGAGAGCACCTAGTGCTTCCAGATTATTTTGTAAAAGTGCTATTTTTGCAAAACTAATCCCATGATCAATAAAGAATACCCATCCTCATTCTAAGCAGTGTTCTCAGTCTCAGCTGCACCATCACACCGGGCTGGTTCACCCTTATCTGGTCTGGGGTGCAACCTAGGTGTGAGACTTTGATGTATGTATCTCAGGTTGAAAGCCATTATTCTAACCCTACATAGAGGGTAGGGGGAAGGGTTTATTTTTCTAGGTATAAGTTTTGTGATTGCAAATGCTAGCATAGTGAAAGCAAAAGGAGAAGGGGATGGCAGAGTGTGAAATGGTTAGATAGCATCATCGACTCAAAGGGCGTGAGTTTGAACAGACCCTGGGAGATAGTGAAGGACAGGGGAGCCTTGTGTGCTGCAGTCCATAGCGTGGCAAAGAGTCAGACATGCCTTAGCGACTGAACGACAGAGCAGGAGAATCACATGGACTCCAAACTTCCACATTTCGAGATCAATGCCTCACTCTGAAACATCTGGTTGATTCTAAAGGAAACTTTCAGAATCTTGCTGGTCACATCGCGAGGGGAGGAGATTCTTATTTTTCCTCAAAATTGTGTCCTTTTAACCTCAACCTGGCAGAAATCACTTTAGACCTTCTTCTGTTCATAAAATTAAGATCTTTGTGAGTTATTTCCTTTTTGCAATATTGTATACTACAGAAATTGGATCAAAGCAGTGATTAGGAAAACTTCGGAGAAAACAATGTCTATTTCCTCTTGTTAGTAAAGGAGAAAAATAGAAATATTTGTTTGCCACTGTTCTTGCCTTTGTACTCTAAAATGGGTTTAAGATAGTTATCATTTATCCTGTCACTAAGGAGGCAAGGTACACGCAAATAATTTTCATAGGAGCAATATCAGATGATCGTCATACAAAAGCACCTCCTTTTTTCTGCTATCTTTTCTAATTTATATATTGCCATGATCCATCAGCCTACCTGTACTAGCTCTAGGATATGTTAAGGAAAATATTTTTTTCACTTTAATATCAAATACTCTTTCCTTAATGACTCAGTATCATCATATCCTTTGCTTTATTTTTTAAATCTGTATACGATTTTCTTTCCTGAATAAATTATGTGCTCAAAAGGTAGCTGCCAAATCATGATTTTGACCCATTGATTAGATACTTCTGATTCTACTTACTTGAATAAAATGAATCTCACATGAGCCAGCAGCTTAGTTCTCATACCAAACTGCCAGAAGGTCACATTGCAATGAAACTTCAGTTCTGAGAGTTAATAGTTTCCTCACGCTCCTCCCTCTGTCAAATATGTTCAGCTGAGCTTGTGCATATGACTTCAGTTCATAAAAAGTTTACAAGTGCAGCTGGAATGCTTAGCATTTGATTGTTACATAAATAAGTATTTGAGAACATATGTAAACTTGACAGTGTTAGTACCAGATGTTCCAGTAACACAATAATGTACTTTGAATGTCCCTTCTCACTTTCAACTTGTTTATTTTGGCAGTCTCTCTTTATCTGCTAAGTTTCAGATAAGCACATATTAACTCTATCCATAGTGTTGATCCTCTAATTGTTACATTCAAGTTGAATGTATTACATTTAGTGTGTAGAAGTACAAATAGCATAGATGTTAATACACAGTCATTTTTTACACGTCTCCATAAAATACAAATATTTCAACTCCTAAATGTTTATGGTTTATAAAGAAGAAAGAAATCTCTGGGCATATGAATGTACTCTCAGATCTATAGGAATTGCCCTTCCAATTTTGAGTTTTCCAAGTTTTTTTTCCTCTCTCTCTTTTTGACCACCAGCCACTTCAATTAAGAGATTTCTGTCTCCTACACAAATTCCCCTGCCTTCCTCCAGTCTTCTCCACCCCTCTTACCATGGTTAACTGTATCTTGATATGTAGAAGCTATTGGCATTCTGAGCAGAATTTTTGCTTTTTTATGGTTTTGTTTTGCAATTATTTCAAATTCACTGAAGAATAGTGACCATAAGAATAGTACATAAAACACTCATACATCTTCTTACCAGATTCACCGGTTGTTAGTATTTTGCCCCATTTCCTTTATCAAATGAATGTGCACTCTCCTTCTCTCTTTGCATATGTGTATGTAGGTATGTGTATATATATATATATACATATACATATGTATATGTACACATACATATATATATCGTGTATATATTATGAATATATTTATATATGTGTGTTTATATGCACACATGCATTTTTTCTAAACCTTTTAAATATTAGTTGCATGGTCTTTTACTCATATACTTCAACATGTATTTTTTCTACAAATAAGAATACTGTCTTACATACAAATAGATATAAAATAGACTTTTTTCCCCCTTATCTTCCATCTGTATTCCAGTTGTGTTAGTTGACCCAGTGATATTCATTACAAGATATTCAGGTCTTACTTTTGGAGTCAGGTTTCCTGTGTTGTATGCAATACCAGTAGGGGGCTATGTTGAGATAGTTATAGGGCCCTGGAAACCTTAGTGGCCCAGCAGTTTGCTGAAAGAAGTAACTTATTTAGAGGAAAAATCCAAATATGGTCAGGAATGAAAGCAAAAAGTTGAAGCAGGAAATTCAGTTGAGAGGTCATACAAGGCCCCAAAAGGACAATCAATCATGAGATTGGGAAACGTGATACAATATGTGTTAAGGCAAGAGATTTAGAATTAATGCCCTGAGATTGATGGAGGTCTGTCTTCATGTGCAAACATCTCTATAGTAAAAAAAAAAAAAACAAGTTTGATAGCCTAAAAGAGCCGGAGCCTACCTTGCTTGGGCTTTGCCTGATAGAAGACTGTGACTCAGTTAGTGGCATGGCTTACGTAGGTGAGATGAGATTCCCTCGGTGACACTCTGGAGCAGAAACTGAAATGTCCTCAGAGATAAAGAAGTTCAAGACCTCCTGTACTCGTTGCCTCTGATCATGAGGGAAAGGGTAGAGAGCCATCCAAATAAGAGTAAAAATAGTAAGAAGTAACAGAGGAAAGGAGTAAAAGGGGCGGGGGGGAATGAGTTCTAATTTTCAGAGTGGACCTAGGAAACATGCTTCAGGTTTGTCCAATGGATGCACAGTTCCAGAGGGAAAAGAGTCATCTAAGTTTGCTGCTTAAGTTGTTTCCTTTGTAGAAAATGTGTTTTATTTATATGTAATATTATTTTTTAAAAGAAACACTGTGATATAAATTTAAAGCTTGCTTCCAAAGATACAGGAAAACAAGAAAAATGTGCAGGGAGTTAAGTAAGAGGAGACCTAATTAGCATTCTTATAGAATGAGCTGTAGATTTACGGAGACTTACAAAAGGGAAAAATACCAGAGCACCAGACTAACACATCAATCATTTGAAATTGTCTGACAGTCCTGAAGAGGATATCCTGGCTGTAGAAAGCACAGAGCTGTCTTAAGGCTAGGGGCCCAGGTCAGAACTTAATAAGAACAAAAGATGAGCAATTTTGAGAGGAACCAGCTGGCTTAAGGTGATCCAAAGTGCACAGATGTTAAAGGCTTACTGTTCCAACAATACTTTTACCTACACAAGAAGAACAGAATAACCATTAAAGAAAAAAATAACAAAACTTGATTTACCATGTTGACCCTTGGGATCTAACAATATATGTATTTCTGTTTCACCGTACTAATTTTCTTTTCTTTTTAATTTTTATTTTCAGTGCATTAAATTTACTCATAAGAACATTCTAAAAATGTACAGATTTTCCTTTTTAATTGCGTATAATAAAACACAAAAAACCCCAAAACAGAATACTTGACGTTTACAATTCACAATCAGATTAGGAGAATATTAAATATTTACAAAACTATATATCTTTTTAAAAATATTTATAAAGTTACATGCATTTGTAGAATTGATATAAAAGAATGGCTCAAAAATGGGAGACTTTTCCTTCATTCCTAAAAAGAAAACATATCCAACAGAAGATTCTTGAGTACTATATCTACTTTAATGTTATTTTATTTTGTGTCTTCCAGTTGATGACTGTGAGAAAGGACAGAATTTATTACAAAACTTGAAAAAATGTAGCTGCTCTTTCTTAGAAATATATGTATATATATAGATAAAATCCTGTTGATATGATATCTTTAAGTAGGTTTTTTAAATGGTCTAAGCACAGTAACTAAGAATCTATAATTTCCTCTATGCTTGCATCAAAATTCCTTAACACAGGTGGTTTTGTGGCAAGTAGAGAGATGTTAGATCGCACATCAATTATGAACTTTTTGATGTGGTTATTGAATGTAAAAGGGAGTAATCTAAAACATAAAATCTAAGTGGTTGGAGTCATGGGAATAATCAGGAACTGAAAACAAAGTGGTTTGGAAAATGTTCATTTTGCTAGTGCAGAGTATGTTGCAGTTAAAGTCATAAAGGTTATTTTTACATTCTTTAAGACTGTGGTCATTATCTTCTATCAATGACATTGAATATTTTGTGAGTGTAAGAAATGTTACTGATAATTACATGGAAGCATTACATACCCTGGAAAAGAGTCACTATGTACCACCTTTTAAAAATGTTTAAAATGAATCATTCACCGTATATGGTAGAATCAACTATCTTGAAGATACCCAACTTTATTTAGCAAGGAGTATTAAATACTTGGGGGCTTCCCAGGTGGCTCTGTGGTAAAGAATCTGCCTGCCAAGCAGGAGACTTGAGTGCAATCCCTGAGTCAGGAAGATTCCCTGGAGAAGGAAATGGCACTCCATTCCAGTATTCTTGCCTGGGAAATCCCATGGACAGAGCAGCCTAACAGGCTATACAGTCCATGGGGTTGCAGTTATGACTTAGCAACTAAACAGCAGCAGCTACAGCATGAAGTACATAATAATAAAAAGCCTTTATGCCTGTCTCTGTGGCATTACTGAGTGCATGGGTTGGCCACATGAAAATTCCTCTTTGCATGCACCATGCCATACATGGAGAATTCCTCATTTGCTCTTACATGAAGATGTGAAAATAATAATATTAAAAGTGTTCCTCTGTGACTAGTCGTCTCTATTTTCAATTCTAGGACAGAGTAACTGCATAAATAAGCAGAATTTCAAATTTGATTATCAAAATCTGTAAGTATATCACGTTCTTTTTGTTATTTGTATTCAGAGAACATGAAAGTGTGGCTATCTAATTTCACTGCAGCTTGCTTCCTTTTTTAAAAAGAAAACATCAAAATAGTTTCATGGAGATGAGCTTTGAAGCATGGCTTAAACATACTCTTTTTTTTTCTTTCTTTCTTCTCAGGTTAGTGTCACTTCAAAAATAAAAATAAGCACTCTTATTGGAACTTTAGGAATAATGCTGGGTATAAACAGGCTTAGAATATACTTAACTGTAGTAATCCTTCCCGACACACATAGAGATGAATTGATAACTGGATTTGGCATTTCAAATATTTTTTACCCAAGGCAAGGGCTTTAAGGTGTTTTCTTGGTATTAGAGAGTTTAGAGATGAAAAAGGTGCCATTTATTATTTTCTCTTTCTGTCAGCTTAGGACTTCTGTTTGCAATCATGTTTATAATACTAGGCCTAACTGTTCTTAAATGTCTTACCTGTTGAAGAATGTTCCATTCAATGTGTATCCAAGGTTTTGACTGAATAGTAGTCTGATAAAATCAGCTAAGGTAATTTATTGGAAGGGAACTTGAACTTGGGATCATAAGTGAGTTGTAATCAGGAATCTGCAACATAATTTATGTTATCTTGAGCAAATCACTTCCTCTCAGTTCCCTATTTTCTCATATGAAATGCAAGAGGTAGATTGCAAGTTTCCTCAGTGTGAAATTAATTCCATTAATTAGGCATCAAATACACAAGTCATTTAATCATGTTAACCACATCAGCTGGTTAGTTCAGCCGAAATATTTAAGCAATTTACAATAAGACTATAAACAATCAAAAAACTTCTTTGTTATAGCTTGAGAACTATCTGCTTTCTTAATATTGGTACTACCTTGCCAAGTAATAGCAATTTAAAAGATCTTTCTCTCAAAAATGGTAATAATATACCATTTTCCTTCAGTATTATCTAAAAGATTATAATCACAACTTACCTATTGTTGGGGCCATAGACTATAAATGTAAAAGTTATCAACTTTCACAATCATACTTTCTCATGGGATTCAAAGAAGAAAATATCTGTCCTTTTTTTAAAAAAAAGGGGGTGGTTACATATATTCCTATTCCTCCAAAAAGCAGAATATCCAAATGGAAAGGGTCGTTAAACCCTTTTATTAACTTGATAGCCCACTGATTTCAATAATTTTCTCTTCACCAAAACTGATAGGATATTTTACTATGTCAACAGATTATTTCTGATTGCAGACATAACCTCACAGTATTCTTATAATGAAAAAAAGCACAGAATTTCAAGTCAGGATATTTGGATGCAAGAATCTATTCCATCACCTATCATATACATATGATTAGGGTAATTCTTTCAGCATCTTTCAACTTCAGTTTCCTTATTTTTAACAACAAAGCAGTAATACTTGTCTCTGGAGCTGTTGTCTGGATGCAATAAAATAATGAATGTAAATCATAAAGGCTAGTATGCATTGTTAACATTAACTCTTTAAAAATATTCAAAATAATTAATGTTTCATCAATCATGTTATTTCCATTTGCCTACATACAGATAACATCAGACATTTATGGTAGTATTATTAAAATTCAAATATTAAAAGGGAAGTAAAGAAAGGAAACGGAACAGACATTTCTTGAGCACTCTGCCACAGCGTCAGGAAGTCAGATGATAGCTTTATTTCTAACTCCTACATAAGGTATTTTCTAACTTCCGTGTTAGAAGCAGGGCCTTGCATGTTGTCAACTCCACAAGAGATGGGAACTAAAAATCTTTCTGGGTGCTATAAATTGTGGAATAAAGAATAGCTGCTCAAATATGGAGAAATTCCAGGTTTTTTCCCCTCCACTCTTTCACTCCATTTCTTCAAATTTTATTTTCTTAATATATAAACCATTCAAAAGTATATAGCCTACAAGTCTAATGGATGTGGCTGCCCAGCAAGCTGTGAACTGATTTCCTTATCAGAAGGCTGCTATTCAAGTTGGAATCCAGGTGGATTTTTAGCTGAAATGGCACGAAAAAAAAAAAAAAAATGAAAAGAGCAAAACCTTATTCATTAAAAATGTGAGATAATTACTTTTCAAAAATTGCAGCCCTAATCCAAGAAGGGGCCACAAGGTTTAATTGTGGGTGTGCTATTTACAGATTAATTAGGACATTTAACTTCATTTTTTATACCACAGAATTAATCCCATAAAAATTAGTGATCTCAAAGGAGTCAGTTGTCAACTCTGACAGGATCTCTTTGCCATAATCTATTAAAATGCTGCTTTTATCTTGTCTTGCCTGTGTCATATTTTATGGATTTTTTCATAAACACTGCCTATACTTCATAAATGTCTCAATTTTCTAGTCTATTAACATTACTTCAAAAGCAATTGATAAAAGAGTAGGGCATGCATGAAATAATACACCAATAATGTGAAGTGCTGGAGGCAAGAACAGTGGGTAGGATCTGCACAGCTTGTGAGCTGAAACAATGAAAGGATATTTTATCTACTACAATAAAGAAACAAATGATCGTTTTTGATAGTAGAAAAAAGATTGCTAGTAATTGGGCGGATGAAAAATGGGTTACACAGAAAATACAGCATATTTTGAAAATGAAATTGAAATGAGAAAACAAACATCTCCAAGTATATGTTTACATTATGGGAAACACTTTTCCTTTGGTTACTAAAGATTTGGCATTCAGCTAGATTTAGCTTGGACATGATATTCTTATTCTATTTATAAGCAATATTTCCTTTGTATGCATATATTTAACCTATTAACATATATTGTATCTATTGACTAAAATGTTGAAATTGCTTTTGTAATCTTTATGACTATTATTTTGGTTTTTGAAATCATCTTAATTTTTCCTTTGAATATATACATGATTTATCTATAGCATCATCTTTATACTTTTAAAGCACTAATATATGACCTTATGGAAGAAAGCAAAGAAGAACTAAAGAGCCTCTTGATGGAAGTGAAAGAGGAGAGTAAAAAAGTTAGCTTAAAACTTAACATTCAGAAAACTAAGATGATGGCATCTGGTCCCATCACTTCATGGCAAATAGATCGGGAAACACTGGAAACAGTGGAAGACTTTATTTTCTTGGGCTTCAAAATCACTGCAGATGATGACTGCAGCCAAGAAATTAAAAGACGCTTGCTCCTTGGAAGAAAAGCTATGACCAACTTAGACAGCATATTAAAAAGCAGAGACATTAGTTTGCCAACAAAGGTCTGTCTAGTCAAAGCTATGGTTTTTCCAGTAGTTATGTGTGGATGTGAGAGTTGGACTATAAAGAAAGCTGAGCGCTGAAGAATTAATGCTTTTGAACTGTGATGCTGGAGAAGACTCTTGAGAGTCCCTTGGACTGCAAGGAGATCCAACACGTCAATCCTAAAGGAAATCAGCCCTAAATATTCATTGGAAGGGCTGATGTTGAATCTAAAACTCCAATACTTTGGCCACCTGATGCGAAGAACTGACTCATTGGAAAAGACCCTGATGCTGGGAAAGATTGAAGGCAGGAGGAGAATGGGACAACAGAGGATGAGATGGCTGAATGGCATCACCAACTCAATGGACATGAGTGAGAGCAAGCTCTGGGGATTGGTGATGGACAGGGAAGCCTGGCGTGCTGCAGTCCATGGGGTCACAAAGAGTCAGACATGATTGAGCGACTGTACTGTACTCTACTGTAATATATGACCTAGATTGACATAATGAAATGAGTATCTTATCTGAACTTTTGCCAGAAATTTAATCCACAGCTATGTAATCCGACTTTTAAAAATGTGGTCAGTTTTTACATCAATCAAATAAATATATTTAAATCAATGAAATTGAAGAGAAAGAAAAGAAGGACCATTAAGTAGATGCAGAATTCCTGATTTTCCTTTCATTTTATTCTTTGTATTTTACCACCTGATTTAGTTCAATGAAACCATATACTGTTCTGGACTTTCATGCTCAAGATATCATGGTTTATAAAAAGTAGTGACCCTGGGTCCTAATATACCTGGACAGTCCCATTGTTTACCTGTAGTTATCAATAATTCTTCTCACTCTCAAAATATGTATTGGCTTGAATGACATAGTATATTGTGACCTATTGAACCATGTGGTCAAATAAATATTGGGAGGGATTTTTTAGTAATACATTTAATTTTAAATTTCTTTAAACCTAAAGGTACTATCTGAAAGAATTAGTGTGGCTTAGTGTTAAATTCATAAAAGTCCTTGGTTCTTGACTCATACTCTATTTTTGACTTGGAAACAAGACCATTTGTTGTTGCTCAGGTAAGAAATAGGCTTGACTAATTCCATTGTGATCATTCAATTCTAACACTTGCAAAGTAGATGATTTTTCTCAGGCTGAGAGACAATGATAGAATAGGTTGTTGCATTGTACTAATGGTAGTCTATGAAGCAGGCAATGTATTCAGGCAAGGTATAGGGTCCAGTGTAATGATAGTGTAAGTTCCTGTGACCTTACAGGGTACAGGAAATCAGGATCAAGGAGATTTTGTAGTCCTCTAATGTTGCAAAGAATATCTGAGAACCCTCATCCTCAGTACTAACATTAAGAAACTGTCACCAGAATTACATGAGTCATATCCAAACTTATCATGTAGGATAAAAGACAATAAGCAACATAACAGTTTTTTAACCTGATCTAATTTGCACCTACCTCCTATACTTACTTCTTTTTCAATCTTTCCCATCATAGGAAACTTCATAAATATTCATCCAGTTGCTCAAGCCCAAAACCTAGGGGTTTTCCACATTTCCTCTTTTGTCCACTGTGTATACCAACAAATTCTACCCCTTCTAATCCTACACTCTTTCCAGTCAGAGTCTATTTTTCTTCCTCACCCTGAGAAGCCTAGCCCAAGCTACCTTCATCCTTCTTTATGGTTTTACAAAACCTGTGTCATCTAATTTTCCCTACTTCTCCTCCTACTCCCCCCCTCCGCCACAATTCATTTTGCACACAGTACTCAAGGTGACCTTTCTTTAAAAGAAAATTTCAACATATTTATTTATCTAAAACAAAGTTTTTTGAAGTATAGTTGCTTTACAATGATAGAGTGACTTTTTAAGAAGATAAACTTGCAAAAATAAACAAATGAGATTTCGTCAGACTAAAAAGCTACTACACAGCATAGCAAACAGTCATCATAATGCAAAGGCAAACTTTGGAATAGCAGAAAATATTTGCAAATCATATATCTAATAGTGGCTACATTTCTAAAATATATAATGAATTCCTACAGCTCAATAGCAAAGAAACTAATAACCTGAATTTTAAAATGGTCTAAAGACTTGAATACATATTTCTTCAAAGAAGATATACAAATGAACCAAAGTAATGTCGCTAATCATCAGGGAAATGCAAATCAAAATCACAATGAGATATCATGTCATGCCTATTAAGATGGCCATATAAAAAAAAAAGATGAAAAATATTGACAAGAATGTGGAAAAGTTGGAACCCTTGTATACTGTTGGTAGGAATGCAAAATGGTACTACTGCTATGGGAAACAGTATGAAGGTTCCTCAAAAAAATAAAAATAGAACTACCATATCACTCAGCAGTCCCACTTCTGGGTATTTATCCATTAGAATGGAAATGAGTATCTTGAAGAGATATCAGCACTCCCATGTTCCACAATAATCAATATGTGGAATCAACCTAAATACATCATTCCATCGATTGATGAATAGGAAAGAAGCTTGTGGTATATACATAAAATAGCATTTTATCCAACCTTTAAAAAAGAAGAAACGCCTGCCATATGTGACAGAACATGGATGAACCTTGAAGATATTATGCTAAGTGAAATGTCGCTCATAAAAAGTCAAATACTTATGATTCTAGTTATAGGTGGTATCTAAAATAGTCAAACTCATAGAAGCAGAGAGGAGAATGTTGGTTGACAGAGTCTGGGGGGAAGAATAAATGAGTTGTTGCTAATCAACAGATGCAAACTTCTGGTTTTACAATGTAAATAACTTCTATAGGTCTCGTGTCCAACGTTGTGCCTATAGAAAACATTGTACACTTAGACATATATTAAAAGGGTAGATCTCATGCTATATAGTCTTACCATAATACTATAAAAATTTTTAATGTAAATCTGATGGTATAATTCAGTAGTTTCCATTAATGTTGAGGATAAAATCCAAGTTCTTCACTGTGGTTTGTGAGCACTGCATGATAGAACCTGTCTTCCTCATCTCCTATCATTCTCTCCTATTTCCCCATTCTCTAGCCACATTATCTTTTATTTATGTCCATCCAGCAAACTTTGATAGTGCCTCTGCATGTCTGGTTCCTTGGTCATCAGGTGATCTTTTATGAGGCCTTTCCTGATTATCTTATTGAGTATGATTTCAACTCATCCCTCACTACTTATGTATGAAATGACTTATAAATTTATCTCCTTTAGTCTAGATCATTCCTTAGAACTTCAGACTTGAACTGAAGTCTAGTTGGTTTGCAATGTTGTGTTAATTTCTGCTGTATGGCAAAGTGACTCAGATATATGTACATATATATTTGTATATTCTTTTTCATATTCTTTTCCATTACCTTTTATTACAGGATATTGAATGTAGTTTCCTGTGATATACAGTAGAACCTTGTTGTTTATCCATCCTAGATATAATAGTTTGCCTCTGCATGCCTGCTAAGTTGCTTCAGTCATGTCCAGCTCTGCAACCCTATGGACTGTAGCTCACCAGGCTCCTTTGTCCATGGGTTTCTCCAGACAAGAATACTGGAGAAGGTTGCCATGCTCTCCTCCAGGGGATCTTCCCAACCTAAGGATCGAACCCCCATCGCCTACATTGCAGGCAAATTCTTTACCACTGAGCCACCAGGGAAGCCCTGGTTTGCCTCTGCTAATCCCAAGCTCCCAATCCTTCTCTCCTTCATTCCCCTCCCCCTTGGCAATCACAAGTCTATTCTCTGTATCTATGAGTCTGTTTTTACTCCATAGATATATTAATTTGTGTCCTATTTTACATTCCACATGTAAATGATATCATATGGTATTTGTCTTTATCTTGCTAACTTACTTCACTTAGTATTATAATTTCTAGGATCATCCATGTTGCTGCAAATGGCATTATTTTATCCTTTTAAATGACTGAGTAATATTCCATGATCTATATGTACCACATCTTCTTTATCCATTCATCTGCTGATCTGTTTAGGCCATTTCCATTCTTGGCTATTGCAAGTAGTGCTGCTGTCAACATAGGGGTTCATGTGTCTTTTCTAAGTACAGTTTTGTATGGGTATGTGGCTGGGAGTGGGACTGCTGGATCATATGGAGAGTGCCAGACTTTTATACCAGTCATGTTGTCATCTCTTCCCAAATATGTCAAGAGAAATTAAACTTAGCAAGCCCAAACAACCACTTGTGATTTTTCCCTTAAACCTTGGCCTCTCCCACTGTCCCTAAGTCAGTGACACAGAAACACTTGGTGACATCCTTCAAATCTCCCTTTCGCTCACCCTCATTTTCCATATCCGAATGTAAGGGATATCATTTGATCTTCATAAATATCTCTGCAATTCTTTCACTTCTTGTCGTCTCTTCCCCGGGTCGTAGTATAAGCTCCCATCATCACTCACCCAGATTATGCTAGTAGCTACCTCATTGATCATGGTATCAACTAGAGCTGTCCAGCTAGAATGATATTTTCTTAAAAGTGCATATTTGATAGTGCCAACTCCTTTACCCCTTCTCCATCACTATTTTTTCCAACTCAACCACACTGTCAGCTCCCACTCATTCATTCAACTAAAAATTCTAGGAACTGAATATGCAGTCCTGGCCTTATATAGATTTCTATTTTAGTAGAGAAGCAGACATTAAATATACAAATAGAATAATTTCAGATTCTACTGAGTACTGTGAAGAAAATAAATTAGGACACAGAGGTAGATAATAATTAGGAGAGGTATCACTTTTGGGTTAGAGCGTCAGTAATGTCTTTTCCCCAAGGAAGGAGGAGATTAGTAGGCTCTAAAATTAGAAGGTGGAAGTTAACAAATTGAATGTTTAAAATAAAGATTTTGGAAGTAATTTGGTTATTGGTGATGACAAAGTTGGTCAGTGTTTCTCATGTTTTTTGCACTGGAGACAGTAAATAATGTGATCTTCAAAACAACTTAGAATGCCCATACGTATATTATATGTATCTGAAAGAAATGTTCATGAAACAATGTTTACCTTACTTAATAAGCTGACATTTTAAAATGTAATCTGTGTTAAACTTATAAGGAAAAACACTGATTATAACTCAAACCAAAGGTTATTGTTTTGGTTACTAACGGACCCAAACTTGCAGTTTGAAAACACAGCTCTAATGACCCTAAAATCATGGCCTCTGGTATGGCATGATCTTTATGGCACTATGGCACATAGTGCCACAGATTTTTTATGGCACATTATGGCAAATAGATAGGGAGAAAATGAAAAGAGTGGCATATTTTATTTTCTTGGGCTCCAAAATCACTACAGATGGTGACTGCAGCCATGAAATTAAAGACACTTTCTCCTTAAAAGGAAAGCTATGACAAGCCTAGGCTGTGTATTAAAAAGCAGAGATATCACTTTGATGACAAAGATTCATATAGTCAAAGCTATGGTTTTTCCAATAGTCATGAACAGATATGAGAGTTGGACCATAAAGAAAGCTGAGCACTGAAGAATTGATGGTTTCGAATTGTGGTGCTAGAGAAGACTTTTGAGAGTCTCTTGGACTGCATGGAGATCAAACTAGTCAATCCTAAAGGAAATCAACCCTGAATATTCATGGGAAGGACTGATGCTGAAGCTGAAGCTCCAGTACTTTGGCCACCTGATGCAAAAACCTGACTCATTGGAAAAGCCCCAGATATTGGAAAAGATTGAGGTCAAAAGGAGAAGGGGGCAGGAGAGGATGAAATGTTTAGATAGCATCACCAACTCAATGGACGTGAATTTGAGCTAAACTCACTAAATTACAGGAGATAGTGAAGGACAGGGGAACCTGGTGTGCTGCAGTCCATGGGGTTGCAAAGAGTCAGACATGGCTTAGCAACTGAACAGCAACAACAAAAATGACTCTGAGAATAGGTAGATAAGATAGAGTGAGGACAAAGTTGTTGAAAACATAGGATTCAGACTTCTGAGAGTCCACAGGGTCAGAAGGATCATCTGTCTCAGCATGGAAACTACCAAGGATGGCAGGGGTCATGGCACAGTGGAAGACAGTGAAATAGATGCTAACTTAGCCCATGAAGGAGTTTGGTGCCAAGGTGCTTGATGATATAAAATAAGGAAAGTGGTTATACAGACTGGTGGTTGGTTGTGCTTCTAAGAGGCCATAGGTTTTAAGGAACTGAAGAAGACACACCAACCTAAGTCCTGGAATGTGGGGTGGAAAAAGAAAAAAGCTCCATTTTGAAAGTCTCAGGGGGAAGACATGGACTTAACATATAGCCTGGTTTCACTGTAAGTGCAGATGGTGATTGCAGCCATGAAATTAAAAGACGCTTACTCCTTGGAAGGAAAGTTATGACCAACCTAGACAGCATATTAAAAAGCAGAGACATTACTTTGCCAACAAAGGTCCATCTAGTCAAGGCTATGATTTTTCCAGTGGTCAGGTATGGATGTGAGAGTTGGACTCTAAAGAAAGCTGAGTGCCGAAGAATTGATGCTTTTGAACTGTGGTCTTGGAGAAGACTCTTGAGAGTCCCTTGGACTGCAAGGAGATCCAACCAGTCCATCCTAAAGGAGATCAGTCCTGGGTGTTCATTGGAAGTACTGATGTTGAAGCTGAAACTCCAATACTTTGGCCACCTGGTGTGAAGAGCTGACTCATTTGAAAAGACCCTGATGCTGGGAAAGATTGAGGGCAGGAAGAGAAGGGGATGAGAGAGGATGATATGGTTGGATGGCATCACCGACTCGATGGACATGGGTATGGGTGGACTCTGGGAGTTGGTGATGGACAGGGAGGCCTGGCATGCTGCGGTTCACCAGGTCACAAAGAATCGGACATAACTGAGCGACTGAACTGAACTGAACTGAATAAGGTGAAGAGAAATTTTAAAGAAGGAATTATGGATATGGGGGGTTTACTGCTGTGAGTTTTGGGGGGCCTTTTATAGAGCCCAGGAAGACTTCTGGAGGTCAGAGAAGGGTAGGAGATGAGGTCAAATGAAAATGACCTTTTAGGCTTGGAGTGAAATGAACATGGATCTGAGTAATCTTGATGATAAATATAAGAGGTGGGTGGTCAGTCTATATGACCTCCCTGACCAGACTTTTATGGCACCTTATACTTCCCCTTTAATCTGTTTATCTATGTTTTGCAATTGCAGTTTTATAGCTTTCTGTGGGATTGTTGAATCAAACTGGACTCCTTTACTAGATTAAGCACTACACAAAAGGGACTACTCCTGCTTTTATTCACTAATGTCTTTCAGGCACAATGTATGACATATAGTAGGTGCTCATCAATGATAAACTGAATGATTTAATGAAACCAGAACTAGAAGTTGTTAATGACCAAACAAGCGTTGTGGGTGGGAGTGAAGCCGTATAAAGGGAGCTAGAGAGAACCAGCAGGAGATAATGTTGAATTTGCAAGGAGGACAACTTGCTGCAGTTAGTGAGAACTCTGTTAAAAATCTACAGCTCAATTCTCATGGACATGACCTACCTGATCTTGAGAGGAAAATACTGTGAACCTAGTGTCTGACAGCACAGAACTATTTAGAGACTGTATTAATTACCAATAACCACTAGAGGGGTTATTAGATGGAAATCTAGGGGAGAGGATAGAAATCTGGAGACAACTTCAAAGATAACTCCTGCAAGGACCCAATCCTAAGGAAATAAGAATTTTTACAGTTCTGTAAGTGTCTGAGAAAGCAGGGTGAACCTAGGAGAGAAGAGGTGCTTTTGGCATGGGGTTGAGCTGGGTAAGGGCTTCCCTGGTGGCTCAGAGGTTAAAGCGCCTGTCTGCAATGCAGGAGACCTGGGTTTGATCCCTGGGTCAGGAAGATTCCCTGGAGAAGGAAATAGCAACCCACTCCAGTATTCTTGCCTGGAGAGTCCCATGGACAGAGGAGCCTGGTGGGCTAAGGGGCTTCCCAGGTGGCTCAGTTTGTAAAGAATCCGCCTGCAATGGGGGAGATGGAGGAGACGTGGGTTCAGTTCCCGGATTGGGAAGATCCCCTGAAAGACGGCATGGCAACCCACTCCAGTATTCTTGCCTGGATAATCCCATGGACTGAGGAGCCTGGCTGGCTATAGTCCATGGGGTCGCAAAGAGTCAGAGACGACTGAAGCGACTGAGCACACACACAGCACAGAGTGGGGCAGAGAGAATGAAAGGAGAGAACTGAGTGTAGCGCTGAAACCCCGTGAAGCAGGGAGGCAGTGGGCTGGAGTGAAGCAGATTCAGGAACTGAGGCACTTTGGGAAGATGGCCATGCCAAAAGCAGCTATTTGGGAAAGAGGAAGTTAGTCAGAGTTGGAGCAAATGACTTAGCTACCTACGATTTGGGGCTGTCTCCTACCTGAGTAGGACTTGGAGTCCAGAGGTTGAAATGCCAAAGGTTTGTGGGAACTGTAGTCTCCCCTTAGGCTTCCAAATGTCATCCAAGACAAATATCATAAGGCAATAATACATAGCTAGGTCATCTTTGACAAAAGTCATAGCAAAGTTGAAGAATCACCTCTAGGGAAGATTTCATTCTCTTTCCATTTTAATTTTGTACTGGTCAGGAACACCGTTACATTCCTTTCACACCCACTGCCCCGCCTGTGCATTTACAATGCATACTCTTCATTTTTCTTGTTAAGACCTGCGTGTGAGAAGTAATTTTTTTTTTTTTTCCTAACTGGATCATCATTCAATAGCAGAGTAGGACATCTCTGAGCCATCACTGAGTTTCATCTTTCTGTCACAAAGGAATTCAGTGACTCACCTCTTGTAACTGAATTAACTCCTTCAGGCCAAGAGGCCACTGGGCAGCCTTTTAGAGGAAGCAATTTACTAAATGTTGACTTTGTGGCCAGAAAGGCTTAACACACATAAAAGAGAGACCAAGAATTCCATTTCTCCTCTTCAGAGTGTTGGAAATGATTAGGATTAATTATGTGTTTTTGTGTGGAAGTGATGATATGAATTTCAATGGCATATAGAAAAAATGGTTAAGCCTGTTTTTTAAGGGAAACAGTTCCAGTTTAGGTCCATTATAGCTACGCAATATCATTATGAGATATGAGAAGGAGATAACTAAATTATTCATATTATAATTTTATTTGTATTCTATTCTTTATTTTTCCTATAAAATGTCCCTATTATTAAAACTAGCATGTTTTGTAAAGAGATTTATGTTAATTACACAGAAAGATGCCTTAGTCAAATTAGCAAATTCTGTGGTGAATTTCAGGATCTTTTAATGTGTGGTCTCTATGGTGTAGAATATTTCTTGCTAATGGTTCATGCCATCTATATATCTAGTGATCTTTGAACCCCATCTTCATTATTATGGTTATAGCTGTACCCAAATGGCAACATATTATTAAAATATGAAGCTCTGATTGAAGAAACTAGATATAATTATGCTTGTAAGGAAAACAAACCTTCTAGGAGTTTTTAGAAAACAAAATAATACCTTTAAAATATTATACTCAAAGTAAACACATTATGACAGATGACAAATGCCAGGTTTTCAAACAAAGAAGGAGAAACTGAACACAGTATCAAAGGCCATCTCAAAAAATTTTCTCACTTCAAAAAAACTGTATTTTTTAAATAGGAGGCTTCCCAGAATTTTCTTTTGATAGATTTGAAATGTTTTATTATACAAATGAATAAATATAAAGTCATTGTTATTTCAGCAAAATCTAAATAGTGTCACTCCTAGCTTTGTTCTCTTAACTTTTAGCCCTTCAGATCTACTTCTGTGTCATGAAGGTTAGGAGCCTGAAAAAAATAATGAAAACTAGTTCCTATCACCAGCTGAATCAGTTCTATTATCACATTAGTGCTAACAGTTCAGGTAGAAAAACAGGTATCCAATACTCTCGTATCAGTCTGTAAAAGATCTTGTCTCACAACAGAGACCCAGACAGGAGGGCTGGCTGAACTTAAGCTAAATGTCCTATAGACTGACCAGGAGTTGATCATTCATCTATTGAATTTCTCTAGAACGGGATATATTCATTATTGGTTAGGATCAGGTAGACAGTTTATATTTGTAGCAGTTGTATTTGTATACATTTGTACAAATGTATACAATGTATATATTTGTATACAGTATATATTTATAGACAGTTGTATATTTTTTAATGTAATAATGTCTTAATAACACTGCCAGATGTTTAGAAAGTATGTTTACTTTGCATGCAACTATAAGGAAATGTATTTTTAGCATAGTAACCTGTTAACCTAAATATATTTTTATCAAGATAATTATTTATTTATGAAAATGTGTTTGGGGATTGCATGAACATTTGAACACTTGTACTTTTAACACTAGTACTCCTTTTAGGGCTTAGTTCTAAAAGCTTTTTGAGAAAGGGAAAAAGTGCTTATGTGAGGAGGCATGTGAGCTGCTAATGAATCAAGTTTTAGGGGAAAGGAGTGGCAATCCCTGAAGCCAGAAAAAAAGGGTAAGGAAAGAGAATTGAGCAAAATTACAAGAAAGACAAAAATGGGATATGAAATCAGAAATAGAGTGAAAACTACCTCAGAAGCAAAGAAAAAATAAGACCCAGAGAAAAAGCTGTGTATATCACAAGAAGTCACCAACCTGACAACATGTTTCCCATTAATCTCTGCCCAGGCACCTTTCTTCATATCTGTCTGGTGAGCTATCTGCCTTAAGCCCTAAGGTATCACAGCATCTTTTGTAACTGAAATGCTTGAAGTAAATCCTGGAAAATTGGGAGGGGCTGCAGGTATTTAAGAGTTTAAAAGAAAACATGTCACTTATCCTCCATTAAGTCATAAGAATATCGTATAAAAACAAGCAAAAAATATGAAAGAAGAGCCAAAAATTAACATTTACAGGATTTATATGTAAAACAATTTATGAGTGTGATATTGTGGAGTTTTAGCATAACATAAAAATCTCTGGGCTGAATTATGTTAGAATATTGTGTTTCCCTTGCTGTTGTTTACCTGGATTGCTAAACCAGTGTTTAACATGTTTCCTATTCATTGTTGATTGTCAAGTCATCAGCATATAGGTTTTTATTTTAAATTACTATCAAACTGGAAAGACAAAAGAAAATGTCAGTGAGGTGATTTTCTATAATGCTCCTGATTTCACTTCTTTGAGGAATAAGTTAATTTTCTGCTAATGGTTTTGGGGCCCAGGTAAGCAACTTCCTCTATTGCCTGTAAGTAACTTACATAATGGACATTATTTCTTTTAGACGAATTTGACTTATGTTGGGAACTTTTAATGTTAACTATGTGAGAATGTAGTGTTTATTTCTTTAGCCTTCTCAAATCCATTGTAATTACTTGGTTGGGATTATACATACTACTAAAAAAAAATTCCATGTATCACATAAAACAAAAGTATAAAACACCTCAGCCTTCCAGTAACAGACACTGTGGCATGCACAAAGGGCAGATGCATTAGGTGGCAGAGGGAGGGACGGAAGTGGATAATTATTTGTAGCAATGCTTTTACTGTTGTTAGAATGAGACAGACTAACAGTGGCAGCAGTCATTTTGCTGAATCAAAGTCCATGTTAGTCGCATTATACACTGCCACAAAAGGTTGTTAAGGCTGGTATTAGCATGTACCACTGAGGACATTGGAAGGACTCGATCTGTCACACTAAATCGCCTTCTTGCCCTCAACCATTGAAGTCTCCAGCTCCTCTGACATGTTCTTTCATTAATGGCCTGGCCTTGACAACTGATCCTAATTGCCTCTGAACCGCACTTCATGTATTATTGGTGTCTGCCTGCCCTGGTTCATGTCAACAAGCCACCGCATGCTCAGGGTGCGCCCCGTGCCTGTGTTGAAGCCATGCTCACCTTGTCTATTCCTCGGAGGGCTCTGGGTCTCACTGGGAGTAAAGTAGAAAGCTAAAGGTCTTCCTGTCTCTTCTTAGTCATACTTTAATGTCATTTTGTGCGATGTGCTATGAAACTTCTGTAAGGACCCATGAAAACATTAAGCCAGTAATGCAACATTTTATTAAAGCACAGATGTCAATACTGACTTAAATGTGCCCTTATTTCGGTAACTAGTAAAATGTGTGTTTACTGTAAATTCCCTTTTCTACTTTAAATAGTATGGTTTACCTTCTTTTTTCCTTGATTATGCATAGCAATTTCAATTTGATATATTATAATGGACAAAAAAAGATCTATAATATTATGTAGTTTCGAGGTAGAATTGCACATTAGACCAGAATTCCCCGAAAGTAAATTATTGAAGGTTTGAATAGGTTATTTTACTCCTAACACTTATCAACAGATTTATATTTACTGCATCTTCTAGAAGTAGTTACAAATAATCAATTTTAGTGCATTACATGTATTTAAAAGTCTTTATTTTGTTCTGACATTTTCAGAAGACACTCATAAATGACAAAACAGCTTAGATATATTTTAATTTACTATTCTATAAGGTGAGTTATTTGCTTGCAATGAAATGTTTTAAGATATGAAATATAACATTGAAAATGCTCAAGATATTTACCTATTGTGGGGGGGTGGGGAGGTGTGTCTCTGAGATTTAAAATTTACCTCATTCCTGTGAAAATTTTTTACAATCACATCTCCAAACAATAATGCGAGATTCTTTCAATCTTTTCATCCTTTTTTATTTATAGAAGGCAGTTTTCTGGTGAGCCTTTTAAGCATGCAAGTTCTACTAGTGATCATAAAAAATAAATCATAGAAGCTCTTCCGTGCTAGGTATCATTTAGCCTAATCTAGACAGTGGCATTTGGGCCACTAACAGCATAATCATGGTTATTGCTACAAATTGCTCCATGTTTGAGTTTTAATGTTATAAGTAAATTATGCCACCGGATAAAATATATGTTTCTTTGGGAATTAAACATGTTTATTTCAGCAGTGTGGCCATGGACTAGCACGTAGACTTTAGACTTCTTTCATGTAGTAATACTGCCACCTTCTGAAGCACAGAGGGATTGTCCTCAAGGTTAACTGTCTGACTTGAGACTTCTCAGGTGGCTCTCTGCGGTGATCCAGCCGCATAAAACTTCCAATCAAAAGGATTTCAGTCTGAAAACTGATTTTTATCATATAAATGATGTTTGATCTTAACTCTTCATTTTAAATAGCTAAAAATGAATATGATTATTCAACAGTCAATAAAATGCTATTTTCTATTTTCATTTTACCACCAAATGCCTTTAACTTTCTTGACTTGAAAACTATCTTGACTGGTGATTTTATAGTTTTCCTGTAAGACAGCTCAATTGATGTGAAGTTAATCATGTAAAGTATGGAAGTTATACCACAAGAGCAGTTGCTTGGCAGAAGTGGGGCAGTGGTGGCCACAGCTGGGGTTTTGAGAAGGAGATGGCAAATGTTGTTTTCCTATCATTCAGTCAGACAGTAATGCCCTTCAGCAGAACAGCAAGCCCTCCTGATTCTTCAGAATTAGTGAGATTAGCATGAAGCACTTAATGCAGGATGATGGAATTTGTCATAATTTGCATTGTCCTGGAAAAATGCGGGTTGATAGAGCGATGCAACTTGGAGCATGTCATGTCCCACGGGCAGGTCACAGAGGAAGCTTGGCAGAAATAATTTTGTGATATGTGCATCAGTTGCAAATGCTTCATAGACGATTTGTCAGAATAAAATAGAATAAATAGGAAGAGGTTAGGAAGGTAGAGAAAGTAGGGTCATTGCTGAAGCATCTTGAAGAATTGGATATATCATCCTCCAGTATGGCGTTTTCAGCGAATAAATGAAAAGGCACAGAATGAATGACTTCACTCTTTTTTTGGCTTTAAATTTCCAAAGTCTTATTGGTAAGTCTTTTGTTTTTCCCTGGTCTAAGAGTCAGATCTTGAAAAATACATATGTGTTTCTGCAAAGTTCATTGATGGAAGCTCATTGCAAAAATTATCAAATACAGCCACATTAGGAAAGGTTTTCTGAGAGATTGTTTCTGACCTTGATAATGTTCCCAAACTGCAGATAGGAAAGCATAATTGGCACGTAGTTGACAAAACGAACATGACAGTGTTACTTACTTGCAGCAGCATTTCTGGAAATGGGCATGTAGAATTCAGACAGGCAAGGAGAGCATGCTTATTTAGCATAACAGTGCGGGAAGGAAAGGTCCAATGTCAGGAATTGTCCATGGTTTATTTATGGACCACCTGACAGTGATGCCACTGTCTTTGATATTTAGGAAATTCTTCTACCCAAGAACATTATAGCTAGTGTTTGCAGGTTATATTATTTATCATTTCAATATCTGCTTCTACTTCACAGAGACATTTTGCAATGTCTCCTTTATTTGTCTTTCTTTATACATTTCAAACAAAAGATTAATGCTGGCAGTTCAGTAACACTGATCTTTTATGACAGTTGAACATTTGTGGGTTGAGGGTCTAATAAGAAAAAAATTTAAGAGTTTATGGAAAATGAAAAAAAATCACTTGCAAGGATCAGGCTTGCAATAAAAATGTTTCTTCTTACTACAGTGTTAGATAGGAAGAATACTCATTTTCTCAGATGGTTATAATTGTAGAATTAGATTTTATGAAAACTAAAATTACCTTAGGGCACAGCTCAACATGAATAAATCTTTCAACACCCAGTATCTGGAAATATGATACACATGAAGCTAATAATGCCCTACAATTACAAGTAGATCAAGAAGAACTGTGTGAAGTTTTTAAAAAGTATTATTTATTGAGTTCTATAACATGAAAGGAACTCTGAATAATTGTTAGTTCAGACCATTTTAAATCATTTGTTGTTTGTAAAATAATAGCCCTCTATATAAACCTCATATGTTTTAAAACTTGCCCTCCTGTCTGTATTCTTCAAAACTGATTGCTTTCAAACAAACTGTTTTGCTAATCAGAGATAATAACTGCTTTATGGTGCCAATTGTCCAAAGGTAGGTTTTTTATGAACATTATTTCTCTAATATATCATCTCTTGGCTCATAAAAAGATTTTTTAAATGAACTCTGTTTGCTGGATTGTAACATCTCAGCCCAATTTCAGCATTGTGCCCGTAAGTAGATATCCTGTACAATATTTGATGCATTCAGAGTTGGGATTGTAGACTCCATTTTTATTGTCTATACCACATTTTAACTATTTTTTCCATTGTCTTCTATTTAATGGAGACGACTGTGCAAAAAAAAAAGGCACCTGTTGCTTCTGTGAAATTTCTTTCCTTGCAGGAAATGTGCTTTCAGTAGCCAATAGTTTACCTAGATTAGAACTTTTTTTAGCATTTTCCCCTAAATGTCAAAGCCATAGTATTCTTACATAACCTTCAGGGAAGAAACCAACAAACAAAAAAGCAAAGAAATTGTTTATGATAGATGATGAAAATTTTTTTTCAAATATATATGTTTCACCACCTCCTAATTTTTTTTAATAAAATAAGAGTCTAAATGATATTTTCATGTAAAGTTTTATAAATTGGTGAACCAGGGTAAAGCAGTAGAGAGATCAACTTTTGCAGTATTTTTAAGCTTTATTATTCTGTTACTCTACCTAGTGACGGCTAACCTAGCAGTGGCAGTTTACTTGCTCTTATGAACCGTTTATTCAGTCATCTGTTCACTCAGTCAGTGTGTGTTCCTACTATTTGTGGTGCCTCCTCTGTGTCCTATGAAGGATACCATCCTAGAGTTTATTTCCCAGAGAGAGAGAGAGTGAGCAGAGAAGGCCCAATCAATGAATTTAACCAAGAAATGTTTATTAGACAAAGCACCTCATCCAGAGTGAATGGTGTTGCCATAGTCAAAGCTATGATTTTTCCAGTAGTCATGTTTGGGTGTGAGAGTTGGATGATAAAGAAGGCTGAGCACTGCAGAACTGATGCTTTCAAACTATGGTATTGGAGAAGACTCTTGAGAGTCCCTTGGACTGCAAGCAGATCAAACCAGTCAATCCTAAAGGAAATCAACCCTGAATATTCATTGAGAAGACTGATACTGAAGCTGAGGTTCAATACTTTGGCCACCTGATGCGAAGAGCCAACTCATTGGAAAAGACCTTGATGCTGGTAAAGGTTGAAGGCAGGAGGAGAAGGGAACAACAGAGGACAAGATTGTTGGATGACATCTCCAACTCAATGGACATGAGTTTGAGCAAGCTCCAGGAGAAGGTGAAAGATATGGGACCCTGGTATGCTGTAGTCCATGGGGTCACAAAGATTATTTATGGTGTTTGGATGCTTTTTACATTTTACCCTCGTTTCAATAGTTGTCATTATTAACTCCACCATTTAGAGTTCTTTAGTATTCTCTAAGATGGGCAAGGGGCTTCCCCAGTGGCTCAGTGGTAAAGAATCTGCCTGCAATGCAGGAGACATGGATTTGATCCCTGGATCAAGAAGATCCCTTGCAGGAGGAACAACCCACTCCAATGGCAACCCACTCCAGTATTCTTGCCTGGAGAGTCCCATGGACAGAGGAGTCCGGTGGGCAATAGTCCATAGGGTCGCAAAGAGTCAGACGCAACTGAAGTGACTTAGCATACATGCACACGTAGTGGGCAGATATACTGAGGAAGAAAATCAAAGGTAAAATTATGACTGAGTCAGCCAAGAATGTCGTTGAGCCAATAAAGCTTTAGGAAGAATATGCCATAGAGTTGTCTATTGTAAATATTTTAAGGTAGATAAGTAACTTCCTTGAATAAATTAGAATGTTAGCTAAACCACTATTTCACAGAATTTAAGGCTAATTATTCACTTCTGAATATAAAGAAAACAGATTAAGTAATTCATTAATATTTATTGGATTCTTTCATTTTAAAAAAGTTATGTTTTAAAGAAAAAATATTAGTTACTATAAATTCTTTTTTTTTTAATAAATTCTTTGACAAGTTGTCAGTAATGGGAAAAAACTAAAAAGAAATCAAGGCAAGGAATAAAATATGCATATTTTAAATACAGTTTTCATTTTCACCACTGGGGTAGATATGTCTAATACACCTCAATGTACATAACTTTGGAGGTTCACCCACTAAGACTATAGGAGAAAGAGCATGTTCCTTCCTTTACTTATTCTTATTTTACAACTTCATCATCTATTCTACCCCCAAAAAAGTAGGGGTCTATTGCCTGTTACAAAATAATTCATATATGTATAATTTATATTATAAAATGTTTCTGAAGTTATAAAATAAAGCAATATGTTCTTTCATTTTTTTCTTCATTCATTTTTAAACCACCATTTTCATTGCCCAGATAAATTTTTGCAGTCTATTAGTCCATGATGTAGACAAGGCCCCTTGGAGAATTTCAGATAAAAATTTAGCAGAATGATAGTCATTTTACCTTAGGGGAAAAAAAAAATCACTTCATTTCCTTCACATACAAGGTAATTTTTATCCCTTACAGATTATTCAGAGGACTTCTTCTTGCATATACTGTGTGGGAAATGTATTATTTGTAAATATGTAGTAAGAGCACACTGTATACTTTCTAGGGTAGGATGTTATCCAGCTCTCAAAGTTTCTGAAAGTGCAGTTGATGAGTGACAATAGATGACAAAAGAAAAAAAGCCACTAGACTTACTATGGAAGGTGATCAGATCATACTTACAGTGGAAGGCTTCCCTGTTGACAGAACAGAATTGTGTCCAGAAAAGAAATAGTGTTCCTATGTCCTGTCAGCCCCTTGGAACTGGATTAAAACTAATGGATTCTGAAATTTATGCTTGATGAAAGAATAAAACATCTGAAATTACTACAACACAGAGAGAGCTGAAAGAATCACTAATGTAGCTCTTGGAGAACTAGTTCTCCCTGCCATCAATTTATATTGCCATGGCATATATCTTATATACGGAATGTCAAAACTAGCTTTCCAAGACATTCAGAAGTTGTCTGAATCGTGTGCTCATGCACATGCATGAGTACAGTACTATATGCCTGATGAATATAGGTAGACCTTTCTTGCAAAAATGCTGGCTGCTGGTTTTAATTTAGGTTGAAAGTGTTTTGGTTTGCTGATGGGGTTCTGTAGGATCATTTCCCTGGAGTTGGAGGGGGTGGATGGACAATACGAGTCCTGAGTCATTCAGTAGAACCAAGAGAAATGGGGACAGCTGGGCCAGTAAAAGGAAGATATATGAAGCTTGCTTCTGGGCAGGAAAGGGAGCCAGTATGATAACATCAAGGGCCAGGAAAAGAAAACATGCCCCTTAAATAAGGCCATATGACTACTGGGAGACAACATCCAAAAATAATAATAATAATAATGAGAACAACAGTGAAGAAGCCAGAGTCCACTAGATAGCTGGCCCATTCTTACCAGCAAGTTAGTTCAGACCTAATAAAGAAACTGGTCAGGGACCAGGGACAAAGCCATGGAGACTTACTATATTCCTTATGCTAAGCTAAACGTTTATCATTATTGTTACCATTTTCAAGTATAGAAACTGAGTTTCAGAGAGGTTGTGTAACTTGTCCAGAAGCACACAGCTAGTAACTGGTGGAATAAGGGGTTTGAACCTCAATTTTAGCTGACTTCAGATCTATGTCGTTATCATATATTATTTTTCAAGTTTGGGAAAGAAGGAAGGAAACCATTTAAAAAAGTAAGGTCTAAGCTTCTTTAAAAATCTATGTGCAGAAATTACATCAGGACTTACGAGTAACCAAAGCAAGTAAAGATCTGGAATATTATTTTTTTATGAAAGGAGACAAAAGAATTGGGGATTGTGTTAGAGAAGCAAGGACTAGTAAGATGAATTGAACAGTATTATATTCTTATATATTGTTATGTTGTCTTATATATTGTTATGTTATGAATATTGTTATGTTGTCTAAATCATGAAGCATTTTCATGAATATAATACCAGTTGTTCTTCTATTAATTGAAGACAATATACAAGGAAATTAACTTTAGTGCAAACAAACAATTAAAAACCAGTTTGTTGCTTGTGAGAGTATCTTGATAAAATACTGAAAAGCTGAGATAGGCTCCCTGAAATGTCTGCTATACATGTCCCTACTGTGCATTCCTCGTTAAGTTGTAGGGACTCTGTGAGATTCTTGCTTAGAGTGTTTGCCTGACACAAACAGCATAATCAGTAAGAGTTTTAGGAATGAGCAGATGACCAAATGATTGAAAAATTTTCCTACCCAGCCTGGAAATTCATGAATGCCTTAGTAAGAGGAATGACACCTGAACAGTGGGCCAGTTTTTGGAAAGAAGAATGGAAATTGAGAGGTCATGACTTTGCTAAAAGTCAGAGAAAGGAAAATGACTTCGCTGCCTGCCAGCTGCCTTCTCAGGTCAAAAGACATGTTTCCTCTAGGACATTTTAAGTAACACTAAAAAATGTGTTGTTAGAACATGTTTTCTGAATTTAAAAAAATTATTTGGGGTCAAAATATGTTCATGCGCATTTATTTTTTTTTTATTTTTATTTTTTTTGTTATTCTCAAAATTCTTAAAATATATTCTTTTTTTTTTTTTTTTCCAATGGGTTTTGTCATACATTGATATGAATCAGCCATGGATTTACATGTATTCCCAATCCCGATCCCCCCTCCCACCTCCCTCTCCACCCGATTCCTCTGGGTCTTCCCAGTGCACCAGGCCGGAGCACTTGTCTCATGCATCCCACCTGGGCTGGTGATCTGTTTCACCATAGATAGTATACATGCTGTTCTTTTGAAATATCCCACCCTCACATTCTCCCACAAAGTTCAAAAGTCTGTTCTGTATTTCTGTGTCTCTTTTTCTGTTTTGCATATAGGGTTATCGTTATCACCTTTCTAAATTCCATATATATGTGTTAGTATGCTGTAATGTTCTTTATCTTTCTGGCTTACTTCACTCTGTATAATGGGCTCCAGCTTCATCCATCTCATTAGGACTGGTTCAAATGAATTCTTTTTAACGGCTGAGTAATATTCCATGGTGTATATGTACCACAGCTTCCTTATCCATTCATCTGCTGATGGGCATCTAGGTTGCTTCCATGTCCTGGCTATTATAAACAGTGCTGCGATGAACATTGGGGTGCACGTGTCTCTTTCAGATCTGGTTTCCTCAGTGTGTATGCCCAGAAGTGGGACTGCTGGGTCAGTGGAGAAAAGGGAACCCTCTTACACTGTTGGTGGGAATGCAAACTAGTACAGCCGCTATGGAAAACAGTGTGGAGATTTCTTAAAAAACTGGAAATAGAACTGCCATATGACCCAGCAATCCCACTTCTGTTCATGCGCATTTAAATAACAGTTTTTAAGCAGTGTCTTTCTTGGATCTTATGAGCTATTTGGGGGACTATACCTCCATAATTTCATTTTAGAATGGGTTGTCTTTAAAGTTTTAAAAGCAAATAGTGATGATATTCACTCTTGAGATCTCCTATAAATAAGAGTTTGCCTGAGGGAACAAGGTTTTAGATGCCTTTTTGATTTTTACAAGATAGTTCACTCAGAATTGTAAAGGAAATGGCATGGATAAGCAATTGTTTGTTTATTTTAATATTAAATTTGAAGAAGTATTCTTCGGTAGAAGGCATAGAATTATCTGTCCAACAAAGACCTAGAAGAGCTGACAAATTTGCTATAATATCTGAAAAAACTTGAACTTTTAAAAACTGATTATTTGCAATGAGAATTATGGATTAAGTTGAGAGGAACTCATAACATTTGCATCTTCACTGAACATAACACAAAAGAGAAAAATAATTTTCACCTTACCTAGTTAACAATGCTTTAGGTTTTATTAGCACATCTAAATATTTGAATTAGAGATTTATGCCTTTATTTAAGATGTTTAAGATATAGTGGAAAATAAGTCTCCATAGCTATGAAAAGTATAGAATAATTCAGTTTCACATTTGGGTCATTACCGTTGAGCCTGATGGGTGCTGCAGTGCTGTGCCCAACACATACAACTCTATGCTGTGGTCTCTGCTCTCAGAGCATTTTCACTCTCCCTACCTTTTAAAAGTTCAGCCCTTTTTACATTCCAGCTTAAATTCCATCTCTTCCATGATACTTCCATCCCAGCCTGACCTGCAGGTGACTTTTGTCTCCCCTTAAACTACAGTATCGTTTATTGGTAAGACTCTGTGCTGTGCTGTCACTCAGTCGTGTCTGACTCTTTGTGACCCCACGGACTGTAGCCCGCCAGGCTCCTCTGCCCTTGGAGATTCTTCAGGCAAGAATACTGGAGTGGGTTGCTATGCCCTCCTCCAGGGGATCTTGCCAACCCAAGGATGGAACCCAGGTCTCCCTCATTGCAGGCGGATTCTTTACCATCTGAGTCACCAGGGAAGCCAAGGCTCTTTAGTGATCAGTTACAGAAGCCTACTTACACTATTGAAGCAAACAATAAGAAATGTATTATGATGAGGCTGTGCTATCTCCTGGAACCCCAAGGTAGGAATCTGCTAGCCCCCGGAAGATCACTAGTAATTAGAACTAGAACAAGGAACTAAAATCAGAAGAACAATGATAGCAAAGGTTTATGTCATGTGTATTGTTCTGCTCAGGCCACTTGAACAGAATACCATAGACTGGGCAGCTTTAAGCTGAAGGCTGGATAGTCCAAGAACTTCGTGCCAGGCAGTTTGTCTAAATTTTGTCTAAAATTTAGGGTGTGAGCCTCAATTCAGGAAAAGGCCTCTCTTCCTGTCTTGCAGATAGCTGCTTTCTCTCTGTGTCCTCACATGCCCTTTCTCAGTGTATAATAAGGAGAGAGAGAGAGAGAGATCTTCTTGTAAGGCCACCAATCCTACAGACCAGGACTCCATCTTTACGGCCTCATTTAACCTTAATTACTTGCTAATAGCTTTAACTCTAAATATAATCACACTGGGAATTAAGGCTTCAACATATGAATTTTGAGAGAACACAAGTCAGTCCATAGCATCTCACTCCTTAGTTACCAGCCTTGTTATAAGCACTTTACATATAATAGCTTATTCAATGCTCTCAAGGATTCCATGAATTAGATACTGTTAAAGATGAGGAATGGAGAAGGAAATTGCAACCCACTCCAGTATTCTTGCCTAGAGAATCCTGGACCGTGGAGCCTGGTGGGCTGCTGCTCATAGGGTCACATAGAGTCAGACACAACTGAAGTGATTTTGCATGCGTGCAGGCATTGGAGAAGGAAATGGCAGCCCACTCCAGGATCCTTGCCTGGAGAATCCCTGGGACGGGGGAGCCTGGTGGGCTGCCGTCTATGGGGTCGCACAGAGTCGGACACGACTGAAGCGACTTAGCAGCAGCAGCAGCAGCAGCAGCACAGATGAAGAAATGGAAGCTGGAAAATTATAAGACTTGCCCAAAGTCTCATAATTTATAAATGATGAAGCCAAGTTTAAACACAGCTGTCTGGCTATGGGATGCATGCCCTTGAACACCGAGCTAAACTCCTCCTCTGGAAACCAACTGGACTCCCTCTGTCATCTCTGCTTCTATGTCAGTGTTTGTTCATCTTGCAGCATAACTTCCTCTGCTTTTTCAGTTTACAGAGAGGAATATGGGCAGCCCTCAGTCCCAGAGTTTCCATTTTACAATTCTTTCAGGCCCCATCCCAAATGAGAATTGTGCTGCCAATGTGGATCAGCTTTGTCCTGTGTAGTACCTAACAATATTGACTAAACACAAGGAAAAATAATCACTATGCATTGCCCTAGCTGCTTACACTCAACCTGTGCTGCCCTGGCAGTCAAAATGGATGACTCTTGCGCTGCTTGGGTGCACTCCTCTTGTTTTACTGTTGTTTACCCCTGAAATGGCACCTTGATTCAGATGCTTTCCTTTGAGGCAAGTTTAATTGTTGAGGGTATTTTCATCGGGTGTTTATCTTCCTGCCTAAGGAAATATTTGCAAAAGATATGTTTTCTTTTTGCTTTTTTTCAAATTGCTAAAAAAAAAAAAGTTACCCAATTGGAAAAGGAAAAACCAAGAAAGATAGGTAACACTTATTTGCTTGTTTAGCTCCATAGACAGCTATTTGAATCCCTCTGCTCCTAAGAGAACTCTCTGTGGTTTGGGCAGCTTTGTGGGGATAAGGATTACCTTCATGATGTGAAAGAAATTTGGCTGAACTAACCCTTTTCAGAACGGCCTTTTGTTTGGCTGTTAGTGGTTTCCCAGGCACGTTCATACCCTACCTTAACTTTCAATCCTTCTCTCTCTCTGATTAGACAAAAATTAAAAGGATTTGTAGATAGACAGTCTTGGTGTCAGCTCCCACTTCTGCCATTTTACAAGCAATGTGATCTTTGACAAGTTACTGAACTTTTCTGAGTCTATTTACTGATCTGTAACATGGAAATGATGCTCATACCATAAAACTGCTTTGCAAATTAAATAAAAGTGTATCTTACTATCTTGTCTGTTTTAGAAGCTCAACAACAATGGCTTTGTTTTCCAGTTCTTTATTAAGAAAATATGACCATAAATAAAAATATGTGGTGAACTGGATTCTTCTAGGCAGTTACCATTCCCTTACATATATGAGTGTTTGAAAGAAAATTTAGTACTCCATGGTATCAAAGTGTATTGGAGAAATAAACTTTTCTTCAATGGCCTTAAAGAAATAAAATAGACAAAATGTCCACTGTTGTGAACAAAATGCTTTAATTCTGAAAACTAAAAATAAGTATTGAAAAATAGCCATACTGTAGTATCAACATACTGCCACTTGAGGCACGATTTTTGAAGACTGGAAAAATTTTTGTAACATTCCGCCCTGCATATTTCCTTGCAAGATTTGGAAACCAAAGCCCAGATGTTTCTAGCAGTACCGAATGCACTCTGTCTGCAATATTGTTTCTCTGAAAATGCCTTTCCACTTCAACATAGCACAGACTGAAGATCATAGCAAGGTTATGGCAAGATGTTATTTCCATTGTTTCTTTTTATTTCATGTTTACTCTTTATCTTGTTGGTGCCAATGAATATCGTTCTTTTGATTGCTAACAGCTCTATGGATTATTACATTTTGTATTTCCGTTAACATTTTTAAGAATTTAAATCATACCCTAGATAATGTGAGAAAATACAGAAAATGAAGTCCTGAAACTCATTGAAATAAGTTTATTCTTACTGAATAATAAGTCTAAGCATCTTATTGTATTGAAAGATTTAAGAGATTGCATAAACTCTCCCTACTTCTAGATTTAGACAGATCCGTAATCAGATATGTAATCCTAGAACAATAAGAAGCTAAAATTTGGGTGAGTTCATAGGACCGCAGTGAAGAAAAGAGTATGGATCTTGTGGAATTGAAAGCATTTAATTCAGAAAGGAATAACTTTAAGAACAATTTATATTCTTCAAACATAGGAAAGGATTTCATTTAGGTGGTCCTTGCAACGTGCTTCCTTCTTTTACAGGATATAGGAGATGAGTCTGAACAGCAGCAAGGACTTGGGGGATTGACATGGAGAAGTCCTCTTAAATGATCCATCAATATAATTATTTGCTAAGGGATTTACATAATCAAAAAGGTAGTTGATAACATCCACCTTGACATTGTTTTCCATGTAGCCTCCTTAATATTCTTTATTTTAATTTTGTATCATTCTCCTTTACCTAATGAATGGCCTTCCTTGGCTCTTCTTCTACCTTACTAACCTCACTTTTTCTGTCTTTTCCTCCTCATGTGACCTACCTGTGGTTACTGCCACAAAGTCCGATTCCTGGCCATTTGTTCTTTTCCAGACCTCCTATTCACTTTTTTTCCGCTTCTACCGATTAGCCTATCTATCCTTATGGTTCATGAAGCTTGACTTCATGTAGGACTTTGTGCCTTCTAGTCTTATGTTTCAGAAAAACATGGCATTATGAGACATCCTGTGGTCACTTCGTCTTCACCAATTTTTTTTTTATACATCTCCTTTTTTTTTTTTTTCTTTTTTTTATACATCTCCCTTTTATAAAAAGGAAGAAAAGAGAGAGAGAAACAAGAAGACTCTCCTTCCCCAGTGTTCTCTTTAAAGCTATAAAATCACTAATCTGCCAGGCTTCCAAAACAGGAGTCCTCAAGTCATTCCATATTTCGTCATCACATCTGCATCATATTTGTCAGCAAGTTCTGCCGTTTTTTCCTTTAATCATACCTCTTAGATATATGTTTCATCATCCTTCCCTCCATTGCCATTCTATGACCTTATGTCTACATTGCTGCAGTTGTCTTCTATCTAGTCCACCTAGTTCCATCTCCTTTCCTCCTAATTATTTGTGGAAATATGACTAAAATATTATTTTATTGTTGATATTCTAGTGTTCAAAATCCCTTCCATTTCCTTTAATATACTACATCAAGTTCAAATTATTTTGCCTGGCTTCTGTTAGATCATATTGGTAGCATTAGGAAACTGTTAGCACTTTGGCCTAAGAAACTCAAGAGTTCTCACATCCTGTCCTGTGTTGCCCTTGTGATGTTCTCAAGGGAGATAAACAAAGAGCAAAGCAAATGAGAATATGAAGTATATGTCATACTGGCAAGGTATCCAAAAGCTTTAGATTACTCTAGAAAACTGATGAGCCATTGGAGGTTTAGGCTTAAACACAGCTTCCCACCCTGCAAAGGCCAGATATTGCTGTAAATAAATCACAGAATAAAGTCTGAGATAATAAGAACTCCTAGGGGAAGCTAAGTGCTAGTAAGATCGGGGAAGACAGAGCCAGACAGATAGATAGGTGGTAATAAGTACCTGTTTTGAGCACAACTCACCCTTCAGCCTGATGGATGAGAAAAGAGCAGAGCAGCAGAGAGAGAGTGCTAGTTGACCCAAGAGGAGGGCCTTAATTCTGTTATTACAGAAGAAATTTCAAGGGTAAAAGCAGCAAAGAACATCCATCCTTGAGTGACCTTTTGATTCACCTAAGTAAAATGGGCCCAGACCAGTTCAGGGCATCTCACCCAATTGGATCAGCATCTCCTCCCTGCCCACTCAGCACAGCTTACAAACCTCTTTGAATTAAGCCCCTGGCAGCCTACTTTTCAGTGCTCTCAGTTCTGTTTTCACGGAGCTTTATCCTGTCCATGCATGTTTCCACTTACTGGATTGTTAAATTTTAATTGTTTATTTATCCAGATCCTTACATTTTCAAGACCAGTTTGTGACTGGCCTCTTAATTAAAGTCTTCTATTCCCTCTCCCCACTGCAATCGCAAATCCTCTAAATATCTATGATTTTTGTGATTTCTACCCAGTGCAGCATTTAACTTTTCTCTAACCATTTTATCTGTAAACTCCTTGAGTGTATGAACTTGCCTGGGGAGGAGACATTCCCCCACTACCTTTCTTGAGTTTTTCTTGGCTGGCTAAATAATAAATAGACACAGACAGATTCATAGGAGAAAAAAAAATTAATTCATACCTACAGAGGTCTCATAGAAATAAGGCTTAGAGAAAGGAACAAAGCAGACAGATTTTAGACAAAGAAGCAATACATATGTGAAAAACTAGTAAGACAAAGATTTGGGTTTAGGGTAGTGAATTTCTAAAGTAACAAGGTTTGTTTATACTGACTGCCCTTATAAACAGATACTTAAATCATGTATATACGGTATTGTTAAATACAATTATAATGAAAGTTTGTCACCTGGTCTACCTCTTTTAGATATTGAACACCAATAAAGAATAATATTCAAAATATGTTGATCATTATTGAAAAGGCACTGACTGATTAGAGTGGATTTTGACCAATATATTGGAGAATCAAATTTATATTAATCAATTGAAAGTACAAAATCCAGCTAGCTAGTTCAGAACTAAAATAAAGTTTAATGCCTGCTTTGCCACAGATTAGCAAATGGTCTGTAGCCATACCTGGCATATCTTAACTGATTTTTTATTAGATCTATCTATAAACCAATGTACGCCAATCAAGCTAATGTAATACTTAATCTGACCATGCTTTCTTTTCTCCCTCCTGCTACCATAGTCCCCCTATATATATATATATATGTATATATATGTGTGTGTGTGTGTGTGTGTATACATATGTGTATATATATATATTTATGTATATACTATAGTATGATTACCTATTCCATACACTGTCCATAAGAATCATATTTGGGATGTCATGGTCCACAGTATATAATAGCATCTCCATTGGCTACTCTCATAATTATGTGATTGGTGCAATAGCAAACACCACTGAATAACAGTCTATGCTTTAATGACAATGAAATCCTTTTGAAGAACGTTTTCCCCCTAAACTGCATATACTTAATACACAAAGTTTAATGAGTTTGGAGATAACATACACCCATGAAATTTCAATTTAACAACTCCCTGTTTCCCCTTTCTCCAAAGACCTTGGCAACCACTAAATGGCAAAATTACTCTCTCTCTCTTTTTTTTTTTTTTTTGCTTTACAGGAGGTCCTTGTTGGTTACCCATTTTAAATACAGCAGGGTGCACATCTCCATCCTAAACTCCCTATCTATCCCTTCCCCTTATTGATCGCCCTGGCAACCATAAGTTCATTCTCAAAGTCTGTGAGTCTGTTTCTGTTTTTAAGTAAGTTCATTTGTTTCATTCCTTTTTAGATTCCAGATGAAAGGGATGTCACACTATATTTCTCCTTCTCGGTCTGACTTACTTCACTCAGTATGGCAGTCTCTATGTCCATCCATGTTGCTGCAAATAGCATTATTTCATTCTTTTTAAGGGCTGAATAAAGTTTTGGATTACATTTTATGTAAAAATTACTTTGGGCCTAGATGTTTTTATATTACACATACTTTTACAAAAATATATTCCTTACATGTGCCCTAAAGTACTTGTATTCAGAGTCAACCAGTTGAACTATAAACAAAATTGTTTGACTATTGAGGTAGCCATCAGTACTCAACATTAACAAAGACATTTAGGTGTTCTGTTATATTATTTCAAAATAGTGATAATGCCACAACTGTTATTAGACAGCAGCATAAAAGAGAGAGTATGCTGTGTGTGTTTGTTTGTTTTTTACTTTGTCAATTTACTTTTTTTTGGTTTGGTTTTTGCATTGGTTCTATATTTTACCTGTCAAGTGGTAAAAGTTAGTATTTCTAAACTGAACTCTAACATAGTATGGGTATAAGTGTATATGTTTTTAAAGACAATAGATTAGTCCCAGTCCAAAAGTAAAAGCTATGCAATATTTTAAAAGACAGAGAGATGTCTTTCTGGGTGCTAACACCTTCGGAAGCTATTATCACAGTGTAGCAGAGAAGGACTATCTTGCAGATGGAGAGAGTAATGTTAAGATTCCCACCAGACCTTGTCCTTCTATGCCTTTTCCCCTTGTGCAAAGGAATCTGTCAGATCTTATTCCTTTCTTTGAAGAAATGCCTAAAGAATGTCACTTCAGTCTGGCTACACTTAGGCATCATGTGGAAGATTGTGGATGCCTTCAAGAAAAAGACACATTCTGAAAAATGTAATTTAATTTAAGAATTACCAAAAGGAAGTTTTTTGGCTTTTTATGACTAGATTGAAAGTTTACTCTTTTTTCATAATAATGATTTCTTACATTTGTATTGTGCTTTTTTCTTTTTTTAAAGCACTTAGAATTATCTTATTTGATTCACATTATATTCTACATTTAAAGTTATCATGTTTATCATCAAAAATAGTACTGTTATTTTGCATTTTCTGATCACTAGAGCCTGTAGCTTATGTTGGATCATTTTTCTAGTAACCACGATGGATTATTTTTCACTGTGTGGACTACAGACAACATGGCCCAGTCTAGAAGGGAATAATTATATATCTCAATAATAATTATGGACATTGATGTATACTTTCATTCAGTCATTTCTGAATGTCAGGAGGATCCTCCAAACCCTTCGTTTCTTGTTATGCTCATAATCACATGATAGAGGCCAAGTGTCTCATCAAGGAAGTCTCCCTTGACCCTCAACTGAATTAGACACTCTGCCTTTCTGCTCTCAGAACACTTTGCACACAGTATTGACACTGTATTGTGGTTCCATTATGGTCCTGTTTTTAAATGAATACATGCACAAATAAATATGTGTGTTGTGCTTTGTTTTGTTAAACTGATACCTCATTTAAAGGCCAATCCACATGACTATTGCTCAGTAGGAAATTGAACAATATTGCTTACCCTCACTCAGTCTGAGGGTAAGTTCAGCAACATGATGGGGAAATGCAGAAGCTACTTCAAGAATTTCTTTATTATCTTTAATTAAAATTAAAAATAGTAAACCTTTTTATTTTTCAAAAAACACTTGTATACCTGTATGTCCTGAGAATAAAAGAGAGTCCATTATGGTTTAAGCATGGCCATAGGGTAACATAAGAAAAGATATTAAAGTATTGGGCTAAGTCAGAGTAGAAACTTCAATGCTATTTTGAGCAGAGCTTTGAAAATATTAAAAGGGAAGAGTGGCACTGCTTGTAGTATAAAAAAGAAACTTTACATGGAATAAATGTCAAATGAAATCTAATTTCTAATGAGCAGACAGTACTAAAGAAAACAAACAAAGCTTTATTCTTCATTTTTATAAAGCACTGGTAAACACACTATATATGTTCTTGAAAGACTTTTCTCCTTGCTCTAGAGGAAAAAAAGAAAACTATAAGAAATACTTATTTATATCCTTCCTTTTATCTTGAATTGTAAAATTGATCTCAGATGGCCTCAGCCTATAGCAGTCTGAAGTGAGGTTTTGGTTCCTGGCCAGAGATTGAGGTTGGGCCATGGTAGTGAGAGTGCTGAATCCTAACCATTAGACCAGTGTTCAATGACAAGGTCTTGGCCCTTTGACTTTGCAAAAAAAAATTCCCACAAATACAGAAAGCAGTGAAAAAAGTAAACTTTTAGACTATTAGTAAACTATTAGAAAATGGTATGTGTGGGGGGACACATGGGCAGACGCAGAGAGAGAGTCACACCCTCGTAGCAGTTTGAACCACTTGTATGTGGCATTGCTTATGGGTTTCCTTCGGCCAGTCATTTTGATTCACTTGGTTCTGGGTCCATGTTTGATTTATCTCAGGATTCTCCCGTGTGTGCACACATCTCTCAGCCAAAATAGATTCCAACAAAGAGGTCTATGGGTAGACTGGACATCACTCCCCTTTTGACCTCTAAGGAGCTTTCTAGTCAGAAAGATCTCCTTGACTTTGAGAATGAGAAATATGTGGTCTCTTATGTTTTATCAGTGTGGGGCCCAGCCTCCTGTCTTGACAGTCTTACTATTGATATTTTGGAGTTTCTTTCCACAGAGAATGAAGTCAAATTACTCACTCTTGGAGGGTCCATCTACCTCCAGCCTCAAAATGAGGCTTGATTCATATGAGTGAAGTTAGAATGGACTAGAAAAAGTATCATTAAAAAATTATAAACTGTAAATGTTTCATTTAAAGTATTTTCTTGGTATTATCCTCAAGAATTTAGAGAAAGAGTGAAAGAATCTTTCTAGAATCAATTTATACCTGTAATATTCCCAGGTAACATACTCTCAGTGGGAGTTTGCAAAAACTAATGAAATTTTTATAAAAAGTCTGAGATCTCTGGATGAAGTGTGACATATAGATAGACTATTATTATTAGTTGGTGTGATAAACTACTGAATAAAATATCTTCCTTAGTTACAAGAGTAATGAATTCAAATCCATTGAGCTGTCTCCATTAGAAAGTTTTCATGTCTTTTTTCCTTATCATGTTAAATAGAGATCTTACATTTAGCACTTAATTATCCACACTAAGCTGAAACTCCCCAAGACTCAGATATTTTAAAGGGTTTTCCCTTATCTGAGAGTAAAATTTTCTAATTATTTGTAAGGGGAAATGTTTGTGTGGTTCTCTAATTTTGGTTTTCTACTTTAAGATATGTAAGCATGAGAGTAATCTAGTGGGAGACTCCTGGAAGTTAACTTGGTAAAGATTTCTCTACAGAGGTTGGCAAGAAAATAAAGATATTTATTAGGAAGTAAAGAAAGTCTTGCATAATGGGCTATTCATCAAGATTTCTTAAAAATCACTTGGAAAAATTTTTAAAGAATTAGGAAAATTTATGGGAATATTGGTTAATTTTTTCCTGAAATTACTAGAAAAAGTTAATGTTAATTATATTCTGAGTTACTATTAAAATTAGAAATTTTAAGGGTGTTAACTGAAAAAAATCCACAACCTGAGAACTGTGAGTTCAGTTTTATGTCGTGACTTATTGAGTACCATAGCCTGGGAGACAGCCTCTCAAATAACTCTGAGGAACTGGTACAAAGAGATAGGAGGTAGGTTCAGTATATATATGGTTTGGCAAAGGGGGTATGTACATCAAGCCCACATATCAGTAGAATTTTCTGGTAGTCCCAAGGAGCAGATATCTCTGTTAATGATTTTAAGGCTTTTCTAGGTATGATAAGATGCAAGAAACTGGGTTCATAAAATTCCCTCCTGAAATTATCTATCTGAAGGCCTGGTGAGCCAGTTTTTCCCAAGCACAGAGTGCCTCACTCTTGATCGCCGTTCTGAATTCCTTTCAGGGTGTGTTTGAGTCAGTATCTGTAGTGGCTAGTTAAGTAATTCTTGAGGAACTGATGGCAAGTGACATTCTTTAGTTGGCAAGGGCCCTAGTTAAAAGTCTAAGGATTTAATGAAATGAAAAAAAATTCACAAATGTATATAAATGTATTGACTATTATAAAATCTTGAGTTATAAGTAGTTTTTCTAACATTTTTATTAGTTGTGTTACATAAAACGTCCAGGACAGTGAACACAGAAAAGTGCTTAGGGCCATACACAGAAGTTCTCAAGAGGTCCCTTTCATATATGACTCCACTCCTTATCACCTTTTATATATACATGGTATTCATTTGTCTTTCACGAAATAAATTCAGCAGAAACTTTTTCAATCCATGTTGTGGGTCACTTTAACTGAAAATGTTTGTCTTTTCTGTAATTCATAGGAGGAATTTTCTTTTTCCTCTGACTTTCTAGATTTACACTCCTACTTTATCCTGTGATACCAATTTATCTAAGCCCTTCCAATATATATGTAAAGTTTACGTCTAATAATTTGGAGTATTATCTATGTGTGTGCTCTCAGTCATGTTTGACTCTTTGTGACCCCATGGACTTAGCCCACCAGGCTCATCTGTACATGGAAATTTTCCAGGTGAGAATACTGGAATGGGGTTGCCATTTCCTACTCCAAGAGATCTTCCTGACCCAGAGATTGAACCTGCATCTCTGTGTCTCCTACATTGGCAGGCAGATTCTTTACCAGTCACCACCTGGGAATCCCAATAATTTGGAGTAATTGAATCTATATCTGTAACTATATTAATGATCAAGGCGGAGTAATTAAATCTATATCTGTGACTATATTAATAATCAAGGTGGAACTACTAAATACAGAGAAATTATACAGCAGTCTTGGCAAAAGATAATTAACATGAGAAACATCATAAAGAGAATTAAGTTCAACCTAAACTAAAAGACAAGGTATAAAAAAGATTTGAGAGGAGGAGGGAGAAAATGCTTAAAGCCAACAAAGACTTCAAGGTAATACCAGATTTCAGATTAGCTGAATTTTTCTAGTTCTGCATGACAGCAGAGAGTGGTATGGTTACGGGCACATGCTTGGAGGCATGCTTTATCGCTGAGCTGCACCAGGGAGGATAAATTTCCCTATAAAAGTCTAGTGAAACCGCATAAGGAATGTATTTGGGACATTGTTAAAGAAAAAAAGAAAGCTAAGTCATCCGAGTAGGAGATGGGGCAAGAATGTGTGCAGAAATGACTTCTTAGAGGAAATGATTTAATAGAATTTGAGCTTTGATTTCTGAATTTCTTTTCACAAATCAGCAGTTAAGCTGTGAATAACTATAAGGATGGGTAATTGTTAAAATGTTATATAGAAAATATACAAAGTGAAAACAAAACTTTAGAGTTCTTCCAGAGAAAAATAATGAATATCACTAAGTAACAATTTTGCCACAGTCCTCTACACATCATATGATGTCCTTAGGCCCAGTTCATTAGGGAAAAAAAAAATTGCCTGAAGTCAGAGGCTAAACATTAAGAACCAGAAGATAATAAAGGAAGTTTCCTCTTGAGGTAAGGAAAGAGAAAAATGGAATTAGGTAAAATAAATGAAAGTTTGTATCACCAGATCAAAAGGGAGTTGAAGAACTATTGTACAAAACTACTTCATTTATCCTAAATTCAGAGAAAAAAAATATTCTATATAAGTGAAGTTACTCAGATTACTTATGAGATTAAAATATTTTAAATAAAAAATCTTTTAAATTTATATTTTACTTCACCCTGCATGATAAAAAGAATATACTGGAGATTTTATTTGTTCTTAAAGATTTGTGGTCACTTGAATATTAATTATTTTACTCTAAAGCAGTAATTCTCCCAAAGGCAATTGAGACTAGTAGAACTGTTTATCCCTGCTTAGATTTCTTAATATTTGTACTTGCTTCATATCTTGTCTTCATATCTCCTCCCTGGCTACCAGTTGACCTGCTGTCATTTCCTGGTATGATCCATGAGTTTGAGTCTAGTGACTTCCTCAGTGCTTTTTTCCAATTTGTTGCTTCTAACTTGTTGCTAACCTAAGAAACAGGCAAGAAGCTTGGTGTAACTGTAACTAAAGTAGAGTGAGTTTTGAGGAAGCCATCTGAGAAACTGTACTAAGATTGTGTAAACTTAGCATGTGGCCATTTTAGGACCGAGATGGCTTCTCAGTGGCTTTATTTTGGAGAGGAAGAAGGAAAGGTCTTTGATTCAAGGTTCTTGACTGCATTCTGCTTCATAAACCTCATAACATTACTTGTTTCTGTATTTCAACTAACTTGCTCGAAATTATCAGTGTATTCACTATTGCAAAGATAAAAGCCAGTAGTATGGCATATTCTAGAAGTAGATTCTGTGAAGCTATGCTTCATAATTGAAATTTTATTATCTATGTTATATTGCTTGTGAATAAATACTATCATTAATTATAGGACTGTATCTTTTCTTTATATGATAAGTTATGTGTCAAAGAGAGCATCTCCTTGTGAGAAGTATAGTATACATAAAGCAAGTTGTCATTCTTGTTTAGTCATTAAGTTGTGTTTGATTCTTTTGCAACTCGATGGACTATAGCCAACCAGGCTTCTCTGTCCAAGGGATTATTCAGGCAAGAATACTGGAGTGGGTTGCCATTCCCTTCTCCAGAGGATCTTCCCAACCCAAGGATCGAACCCAGGTCTCCTGCATTGCAGGCAGATTCTTTACCATCTGAGCCACAGGGAAGCCCATGTGGAGTACTAGGGGCAGTAAATATGTAAGGGAAGGTGAAAGGACTTGGGAGGTAAAGAAAAGTATGTATATCATCAACTAATGAAAACAGTTTATGAAACCATGGAAAAGATAAATGTCCAAGTACTGGCAAAAGAAAAAAAAAAAAAGAGAATATTTCATAGAAAACTGAATTTCTATCTTGATAAAGATTTATTGCTATGTTAGCATCTCTAAGCTTCCTGAGACAGGTCAGGATGGAAGAAGGGACATTGCTAAAAAAATAAGTAAGAAAGGATATTAAGCTCTAAGGCTAGCTCTATTCTAAAGAAACTTCTGGCCTTTAACACTTAACATTTAACCCAGACTTTAGTTTTCTTACTAAAAAGTGAAATGAAAAATTTACATAATGAAAAATTATATATTTTATAATTATATACTGCATTATACACTTATATGATGAAAAATCATGAAATGAAAAGTTTAGACCAGATAATTTCTAATATCCTTTCCAACTCTAAATTTTTATGATTTTCTGAGGAGAAGATTTTTATAGAGCATTGGCTTAGAATTTGTATAGGAAATTAATATCACTATCAGAATGTCTTTTTTTCATGTCTCATACTATTAATAGTCTTCAACCATTCTGGAAGTTGCCATGTACACGGTTCCCTTCTAAGAGGAGTTCTAGACTACTTGTGCACTCCACCACTCCCACCCCCACTTTTTACACTATTAGTGACTTTTTGCCCATGGTTCAAGGACAGTCATTCTGACAGTCACCCAGTAATCTTATCAAATGACTTGCCCCGTCACTTCAGTAGTCTGACTCTTTGTGACTCCATGGACTATAGCCTGCCACTCCTCTCTCCATGGGATTTCCCAGACAAGAATACTAAAGAGGGTGACCATGCCCTCCTCCAGGGGATTTTCCCAACCAAGGGATTGAACCCATGTCTCCTGCATCTCCTGCATTGCACGTGGATTCATTACCACTGGGCCACTGGGGAAGCCCCATCAACTGGCTTGGCACACACTGAAAAGCAACAATTGTAAAATTTTACCCCCAAAAGATATGGCTTGAGCTAAGATCAGGCTGCTAAAGTAGAATGCATAAAAAGATGTCATCAAATAGGGGGAAGCATAATGTTGCATAGGAGAGCTAACACTGTAATTCATGAGAAACCAGAACCTAACAGGTAGAGAAACTCTATGGAATGTGGATTAAATGGCCATTTGAAGAAGTTCCCTTTATTGCTTGCACTTATGTTCTAAGGATAGCACATTTAAATTATTTAAGAGTACCACCAGTCAACCCATAGAAATATTATAATTATAGGAGAAGTGAGAAAATATGCACTCAAAAAAACTGAGACCAAGAAAATAACTATATTTTTGTTTGAATGAATAACAAATTCCTCAACAACTGCTACAGAGGTTCTTATAACAGTGTTCAATCCAAAATAAGACTTTAGTTCCAGTATTCATGAAGCAGTTTTCTGAAGTTCTTTTCCTATAAGGCCCCTTGTATCCCTATATATTCATAAATCCCCATTTCTTATACCTGAGTTGAATAAAACCCAAAGAACTTACTTAGGGAGTTGGTATACTTTTCAAGTCATTCCCACATCTACACAGTCTCACAGTAACCTCTTGAGGTATATTAGATCTTCATGGTTATGGATACTCAGAGAATGTTTAAGTGATCGTCCAGGGCTTTTTGGCTCTAACCTATTATTTTCCAGGCCCAGAGGTAAGCAACTGTCTAATCTGGTATATCTCTGGTTAGATCCTTTATTCGCTCTAAGAAAAATCCCACCTATAATTTTTTTCCCCCAAAGATGTTACATGTGTCTAAGAAATAGCTTACATAAACATGGAAAGCTAATACTCTTGGCTATTTATGGCAATAAATATCCCTAATATTTTTTTTTTCTCTTCCTTTCCTGATTTGCTATACAGATGTTGTCTTTAAAGGGTGATGCCTGCTCATGTGGTTACTAACACTAAATGGGGCACAAAACTTTCTACTGATGGTGCCCATCTTTTCCCAAGTCACCAACACTCTCCAGAATCGCTACCAAACTACTAGCATTCTATCAGCGCTGAAGTAGCCTGGCACCACTGCCTCTAATGTCTATCAGCAGACTCTATTTAATTTTTCCTTATGCTGTTTTTACATATTTCTTGCCCTAAAATTTAGAAGTGATATGGTTGAAATCACCACTACCACCATTCTCCCCCCACCACATAAACTTGTGCACATGCTCACACACACAGACAAGCTTGCCCATTGACTTTGGACCAAATTTGTGAACTTTCCTGTTTCCCCTTAGGTCAGATATATGTTCTTCCACTCCCATCTATAGCCTCTTAACTCTCTCTTTTGCAAATGGATCCCTAGTGGACCCACACCATGAATCCTGTAGACATGTCCAGACATGGCCTAAGCCTACAGTGAGTACAGATCTTGGTGTCTATCCACTACTAATTAGTAACGGAGACTTTCTGTTATATCCACATAGCCCCTTTTGTAGATTATTACTGATGATTTAAATAATTTGCCTTTTATTTCTAAATTAAAAAATATATTTTAAGTACATTGAGTATCCTGAGAACTTTCAAAATTAAAAAGATATTACTTATGCAAATGGCAGTTTACCTCTGTGATCTTCCTTGCAAAATTCCATAACTGTGGTCTAACCATGAGAAAACTATCAGGTAAGCACAAATTGAAGAACGATTTATAAAGTCCCAAACAAGTAGTGCTCAAAACTGTCAAGGTCATCAAAAACAAGGCAAGTCTGAGAAATTGTCACAGTCAAAGGAGCCTAAGGAGATATTGTGACTAAAAGTGGCATCCTGGATGGAATCTTGTAGCATAAAAAGAACATTAGATGAAAACTAAGAATTCTCCCCAAATTACGAACTTTACTTAGTAATGTATCAATATTGGTCCACTCATGGTGACAAATGTATCATGATAATGAAAGATGTTAACAATAAGGGGAATGGGATGTGACTTATATAAGAACTCTGTACTATCTCTGCAACTTTTCTGGAACTCTAAAATTATTCTAAAATTAAAAGTTTATTATATGTTTATATATATACATAATATATATATATATATATCCATATACACATATATTTATTTACATTAAGCTTTTATATGGAAAAGTAAATAATATGTATGTATATGTATATCATTTACTTTTATGGATTATAATTATTGTTTAACTGTAAAAAATTCACTCTAGTTGATAGGATTAATAATAATCTAAGGATAGCATTCAAATTATTTAGCGGTACCCTCACTTAACTAGGGCTTTCCTGGTAATTCAACTGGTAAAGAATCTGCTGAAATGCAGGAGATGCCAGTTCAATTCCTGGGTCAGGAAGAGCCACTGGAGAAGGGATAGGCTACCCACTCCAGTATGCTTGGGTTTCACTGGTGGCTCAGGCGGTAAAGAAAGCACCTGCAATGCGGGAGATCTGGGTTCAATCCCTGGTTTGGGAAGATCCCCTGGAGTAGGAAATTGCTACCCACTCCTATAGAATTGCCTGGAGAATTCCATGGACAGAGGAACCGGGCAGGCTACACAGTCCATAGACAAAGAATCCTGGCAGGCTACAATCCATGGTGTTGAAAAGAGTCTGACATGACTGAGCAACTTTCTTCACTCACTCAACTAACGAAGCCATTTGACTATTTAGTAACAGGCAATGATTTTAAAACGCACCAAAAATTTTTGAAAAGGATTTTACTGAAGCCAATGAAAGTAAATTGGTGCATCCAAAATCATGAGGACGCATTCTAATTCTCAAAGATTATTCAACAAAGTTTGAGTGCATTCTAGTGGCTGGAGAAGTGATGCATAGATAATGATCAAAGAAAAATATGAGACAAAAGTAACAGTTATTTCTTGGAGAAACAGCCTTTTTTTTTCTTTTTCTTTAAGAGAAGATCAGTATTAATTCTTGAAGAGGTCAGAGAAGCATTTGAAAGGAATATTTCCATGCTGATAACTATTGAATTTCAGATCATTTCTCATGAAGCCTTCTGTTAGGCATAATCTTTAGCCTTCATTTATCTTCGCTTATACTCTATTGATTCTTAAACTGATGGATGATTGAAGATTTTGAAGTATGGTTTCAGAGCAGCAGGTCTATTTAAGTAGATTTGAGGAAGCCCCGGTGCAGGACTAATATGCAACCTCCTTTTCATTATGTTAATGTTTATTCACTAGATGTCTTGTCATAATGGATGTCATAATGACAGTCAAATGACTGTCACCTAAGGAAATATGATACAGTTTTGTTTCATATTTCTGTTTTGAAAGACCCCAAGTAAGGCAGAAACACTTTTGCATCACCTTTTATACCTCTTATTTTCTAGATCACTGATACTTCTCTAGAATGCAACTGTAAACCACAGTTGCAAATTGGGTTGCAAACAAATTTTGCTTGAGGCACAAACCACAAATTAAAGTAATGATCACTTCACGATGAAACTTTTTTCTGTCTTTTAAAATCAGAATGAAAGTAGGTCAATGAAATTTAGGATATTTTAGAATATGTACAGTATTGTATTGTTTGCCAGTACCTAATTTACAATTACAGAGCTCCATGAATATTGAAATGATTCAGCTTCCCATTATAAATGTATGTGGCAGTTTGGTTGTTGATCAGTTTATGAAGTTAATGCAAATGGAACTGTCTTCCTGTCAGCATTTGAAATCTATAATGCAGTCATGTTGTATATTCAGGGACAGGCCATTGACAGTCAATTAACAAGTTTGATTGGTATGTCAACTCATTCTTTTGAATTGTTAATAGTATGTTAATAGCATTCATTTCTTTGTGCAGTCCCATTTGCAGCTTCACAGTTACAGCTATTTTTTATAATTCTGAGTAACCTAAAATAGTGCCTTAATAATAGATTATTAAACACCTGTCTAGTGTAGCTTAGGGAGGTTTTTCTAGACTGGGAGTTTGCAGTGGATCCCTTTGATATTCAAATCAACAAATGATAGCCTTTTTATTCAAAACGTAAATTCTTTTGATGGTTAGCTTGTTAAGAAATATTCAGCTCTAGTCTGACCTGATCTGGTTTCCCATGGAAAAGATCTGATGCCGTTTGAAGGTTCATAAATGGAATGCCAATGACAATTTGTTGTTGACGTTCTGCCGCCTCAGCCCTCAGATGCTGCTGGTTGATGTGCCGCTTTAGCTTCACCAAATAATCCTTGCAGGTAAATGATCTATGAATTGATCAGATAGTTTCAAAGCAAAGAGGGCTCTTCTGTGGTCTGGATTTTTAGGCTTGGAGGGGTACTTAAAACGCTGCATCAAAGTTGACAGATGAATCTTAAGGCATAGAATGATGGGAGAAAGCAGAAATGTGGGAATATTTTTAAGTGACTAGCATATTACTTAGAGTTTTGAAAACCTTCAAATGTCGATCAAATCTGTTCCCCATAGCAGATTTATTTCTACCTTGGTTTTTGTTATGGTTGTTTTGTCTGTGTGCACAGGTTTACTCTCACTTTTCTGGGGAAGTTGATGAGACATTAAACGTATTATTCCCGAATGGTGCTTTGGAATAAGGTTGCGAGTTCATTTGCACAGCCATGTTTTATTCATATAGTTCCTGTACACCAGAATATAAGAATCTGCCATTTCTCTAGCCTAAAAAAAATTGTCTTTACCAAGGAAGCAGTAAAAATTTTATTCCTTTTACCTCCTGTTCTTCCCTTCTCTTGATGATGCTTTCCATGACCTACTATTTATATTTAATTTCTTCGGTAGAAGTTTCTTTATAATGTGAAGAAAGAACTCTCACCAATGTAGTTTAGATATTTAGTTAATATTTTTCTGTTCTATGTTTCAGTAAATTTGGAGGAGCACTTTGCATGTATTTGAATTTTAGAATTAGATGGTAGATTGAGAGATTGCTATTCAAAATGTTTAATATATAGATGAAGAAACTGAGGCATATAGTAGGACCTCACAGCTAGTTTGTGCATACCCATGTCTCTTTATTCCTACCCCTATACACATCCCACTTGCTGCCTTTAGAAATACACAGAAGCTCAATAGAGGATTGATGCAATTGTAAGGTACATTTCTCAACTGGACATGGAAAGTTGCTGAAGTTTTCTAGCTATAACATGAAAACCTTTATACTATAATTTAAGATCTATACTATAATTTAAGATCTATACTTGATATCAGTACAAAAATCATGAAGAATATGTATTTCTTAGTATGTGATTAAAGTTTCTGTAAATCCAAATGAAAGAAGTAGGAAAGGAAATTAACTACTGTCTTTGACAGTTTGTTTACATCCGCCCTTAGGCAAAACCACAGAACTTGTGACCTTGCTCAGGACTGGGGGAGAAGAGGAAAAGAAAGAGGCATACAAATATTAATTGATAGCAGATTTTGTTTTGTCACCTTAAATAGCCCTCCAGCAGTGTTTTTCAAAGTGTGTTTCATGGATCACTAGCTCCGCAAGCTGCTTGGTCACCAAAAGATTGTGTGTAAAGAATCTGAATCTGGGCACATATATATGCCCTTAATGTAGTTTCACATTATCACAATGCTTGTTGGCAGAATAAAGACTGTAAAGTCTGCAAGAAAGAAACTTGTTTATTTAACCCAGGATTTCAAAAAAAAAAAATTTGAACACAGGATCTTTGCTTGTTTGTTTATATGTTTATTTCTTTTAAAACCAATGAGCATTATCACAGAAATTTGGGAGTACTTGAATGTCCTTGGGCAAATAATTTCTCTATGGTTCAATTTCCTCTTCTATAAATGGAGGTAATAATAGCACCTATTGGCATGGGGATTAAGTGAGTTAATATGCATAGAATAGTGTCTGTCACATTGTTATGTATTTTCTATTGGTATTATTTATTAATAGCAATATTCTCAGTGTTACTATTGAGACCAATGCCATAGTTTCACTTACTTTGGTTTGATGGATGTGTATGTGTATTAAACTGTGCATGAGGCTCAGCTGGAGCTAGAATTTTGAGTCAGTAAGATAAGGCAGAAATAAGTGGAAACAGATAAGTAAATCTGATACATTACTGAGCAAAATGGTAAAGGCAGCTACAAAGGCAAGCTCCAAAGCAGTATGGGAATGCTGATGACACAAATCTATTGCCAACTCAAAAAGACACTGAAGATTATACTTAGTAGCCAACAAGCGGTTGGATGTCTCAGAAACTTCCAGAGGAAGAAACAGGGAAACTCCAAAGAGACAGGACAGTTTTGTTTTCTGTGAAACAGACTAGTGTATGTTTCATAGGGTCTTGGATGTGGCAAGGACATGTGGCACGGCTGGCAGGGTGGATTGGAGCCCAAGGTGAAGGTCTTTGCATCCATGCTCAGAAGGCTGAGTTTTATCCTTCGGACAGCAAAACAAGCAGAGAATTTTTATGTATGAATGTGACATGATCGGCCTTGTTTTTTATAAGGAAAACTTGACAGCTGGGGCTGGGAAGACATGAGAGAAAGGAGGCAGGAAAACATGGCGGGAGTCTGGACTGAGGCAGTGGCAGTGGGAACAGATTGGAGAGACAAGTCTGAGGAAGAACTGACAAGAAGCATGACCAACTGATTAGGGGAAGAACTTAAAAGTGGAGAAATCAGGGGTAAGGCTGGCATGTATCATTTGGGAGGTTGTGTAAATAGTGAGTCAATTTAGTTTTAGAAACACACAATTTTTCAAAATTCTTTTATTAAAAGAAACTTCCAGGTGTCCACAGCCCATCATCAGTTTTACAACCATGACCTTCTCCAGAGGAAGAATATGAATATATTCTTTGAATATATTAATTAAATATATGTATGGATTGCTTGATACAAGTCATGAAGATCAAAAGTGAATAACTCACCAAGTGGCTTACTGGAAATATATGGAAATACACATTTAAAAATTAAGCATAAAATGCCATATGCAGAATTGAAAATCATAGTGAAAAGTTGTTTCCTATCTGCATGACCACAAATGTTACAAAATGGCTCAGCTAAAGCACTTCTAATATTTTTATTAATTTCTTATTTCAATGCTTTTCTCTACTCTCCTCCTCCTTTCTCATTCTGAGTTTCTCAGATGCTGAATGTTGCTTGTTGTTGTTGTATTTCCAGATTCTTCCTCAAATAACACATAGTCAATCTTTAATGGAAGATCTAGATACATAATACTTAAAACACTATTACTCTTATTTCATTCTAAAAAGAGATGTAAAAATATATTCAGCAATATCAGTTATAAAATATCATACAAGAATTTTTGCAAAATGTGTTTCCTGTGCCTTCAAAATCATGAGACTATTATTGGCATGTAGCATAAATTTGAGTTGCCATGTTAAATGAACATTAGTGGAACAATAACCCCAAACTCTTTGATGTTTATTAAATACCAAAGAAACTGACATTTTGAGTCACCTATTTTAGCAATAAGCCTCTCTTCCCTATTGTGGGACTCCTTGTGGAAATGGCCTTCCATTTGAAGATCCAAGAAGCTCTAGTCTTCTGGAGATGTTAAGCCGTTAGGTTATATCTTCTACAATTTTATCAGAAGGTGGTTGACTATTCTTCCTATTACCTCATCCTGTGCTTATCAGTATTTTCATCTAATTTTATATCATGCCAGTTTTCCCCGTTCCCTGACACATTACACAAACTTAATTGATAGCAGAAATGACATCAGCTCCATACTCAGAATTAATAAGCTATTTTTTAAAAGATTTTTCTGATGTGGACCAGTTTAGAAGTCTTTATTGAAATTATTACAGTATTGCTCTGTTTTATGTTCTGTTTTTGACCACAAGGCAAGTGGGTTCTTAGCTCCCTGACTGGGGATCGAACCCATGCGCCCTGCACTGGAAGGCAAAGTCTCAATCACTGGACCACCGGAGAAGTCCCTAAGCTATTTTCAAAGTTGTTATGGAGTAGCATAGTACTTTTTACTCTCCACTCTGTTTAAGCAGTACCAAGGTTATAAATCTGTCCTGCAAGAGGTAAAAAATAACCAATATAAAGACTGTGGAAGGTCTTAAAGGTTTTAATAATTATTCATTACACCATAAAAGTGAAAAGTGAAAGTTGCTCAGTCGTGTCTGACTCTTTGCAACCCTATGGACTATATAGTCCATGGAATTCTCCAGGACGGAATACTGGAGTGGGTAGCCTATCCCTTCTCCAGGGCATCTTCCTGACCCAGTGATCAAACCGAGGTCTCCCACATTGCAGGCAGATTCTTTACCAGCTGAGCCACCAGGGAAGCCCATAAAGAATTACACCATAAAGAATTTTACATACAATAATTTATCCATGACTTTGTTACCCCCAGGAATATAGATTTATACCATGTATCTCCTTAAGTATTTCTAAGATTTCTTTTTTTGGAAAGGAATTTATACCTTGAAAAGGAAATGTGACCTTGAAAACGTCTCTCATTCCCAAACCTCTTTTAACCTTAATACTCAGCCTTTTCAATCTAGATATTTTTTCTCTAATCACAGGTCTTTTCTAACTCCCTATAGTATGCCAGGTTTCCTCCAGGTAGTAGAGTAATTTCAACCACTAATAAATATGGTTCATAAGAGGCTGCTTTCTCAAGGCATGAAGTTAGAGACTGTAGTCCCTGCAAATGTGTAGGCCATCCTGTTTTTCAGTAAAAGAAGCACAATTCTCATTTGTTCAGCCACTAGATTAACCTCTTTATGATATGGACCATTTCTTCAAATGATTATAAAATATTCCAAAGATCTGGAATTTTGTGGTATAATTCTACCATTTCCTGTAGTCTTCCCTCCTCATCATCTTTATTCATTGTTAATTTTGATACTTTAGATCTGTTTTCATTAGAGGTATTACTTGAAGAAGGAAGAAAAGTTGTAATGCATAAAACTTTGAGAATTAGTTGCTCTTTAAGCATATGATCATTATTGGGAATTATATAAATAGCTCCTCTTGAATGGATAAAATTCTAATTTCACTGGTATATATTATTTGTGTCACAAAAGTCTGGTTATTTAAATAAGTCAGAGAGTTTGTCATTTGCATAGCATATTCCTTTAGTTACACGTGGATTTCTAAAGTATTTTTTAATGTATGTCCATGACATAATGTCATGGACAAACTGATGTTTTATGCCTTTTGTACTGTTTACCATTGATTTTATACTGTTATCCACATTTCCCCCTTAAAATTCAGTAAAATTTAACTGCTAGTTAATCCAGGTTTCAGATTTGGGTCTGTGAATGTATGAATGCTAAGCAAAACAGAAGATGCAGTAATCAATCCTGGCCACTTTGACCTTTACCTATTTTTTATTTATTGTTTTAATGCACAGTTTTTTGTGTGGTTTTGTTTGTTTATTTTTTTACTTTTATTATTAATACTTTCAAAACTAGCACAGTGAAACCAGTTCAAAAAACCAGAAACAAATGGAGCCAAAGAGATAAAGATGAGAAATCACATGCATGTTATTTTCCTTTTGGCATGAAAATGAATGAAAACTAGAGAAATAGCAACAGCTCTACATTTGAGTGTTTCCCTTCCTATTCCAGGGGCTTCCTCATTGGCTCAGCAATAAACAACCCACCATCAATGAAGGACACAAGGGCTCAATCCCTGGGTCGGGAAGATCCCCTGGAGGAGGACATGGCAGTCCACTCCAGCATTCTCACCTGGAGAATGAATTCATGGACAGAGGAGTCTGTCCGGCTACAGTCCAAGGGGTTGCAAAAAGTTGGACACGACTGGAGCAACTGACCAAACACTCATGTGCTTCCTATCCCCACTGAAGCAGATCTACTCTAGTCCGGAACTTCCTGTTAAATACTTGGGGCTGAAGAGATTCACTTTCGGTAAGTTAAGAAATCCAGATTTATTTTGTGACTTGATAGAAGTTACTTGGTGGCAAGAAAGTGAGTTCCAGTAATGAAAGCTGGCAGGCCAGGATTTGTGCTCCACTCTGTTGGCGTATGAAATTATAGCACATCATTCAAACAAAATCAATAATCCAACTTTTATGTCCTTTTCTAGGTGCAGTGAAAATTTTATTATTCTGTGATCATTCTATTCTTCCTGGATTAGGTCATGTGCTGAAGCAGTTAAGAAGCATCTCAAGTAGATAGAATATGCAAGATCAAAACTTGTGTTTTTACCCACGTACCAGAATGATCATATAATATTCAAGGAAAGATGCTATAAAACTTACTCTTTTTCCCTTAAATCATCCCTGTAATATTTTGAATGATATTTAGAGGTTCAAGTTACCTAAAGAAAGGAATTTTGCCCCTCAGTGTGGATTGAGGTTTATAAACTGTGGTATTCTTTAATTGAAGCAAACAGAACAGCAAGAAATGTTTGTTTCAACATCAGATTTGCTCTGCATGAACAAGGATAGAAAATCTGATCCTATTCTTATTCCTTTGATTTAGCTTCTTCCATGTCACTCTTTTTCTATGGAACAAGAATATTTTTATAGAAAAGACAGATTGTTCTTAGGGAAGGTCTACAGGGCCATAAAAGCCAGGTAATAAATTTAGTTTAAAGCATCAGCTCCTAAAGTATGTTTGCATAGTAAAGTATGGACCAGGCCAAAAGCCAGGCTTAAACATTTTCTCCTTGTTATCACCTCGTTAAGCTCCCCACGTCTGAACCATGCCTCCTACAGTCACAGGTATGGTGCCGCTAATTAAGAAGAAGGGGCTCATTACCAATTCTCATTAACATCAATTGGAGTTTTAAAGCCAAATCCCTGGACTGAAAATTTACCCCCTTAATGTTCAACACAGGTGAAGGAATAAAATCGTTTAAATGCCTGTATCATGGGGTAGTGCAAATGTGCTCTCCAAGGATGAACAAATTGCTTACCGCAGTCTGGCACTAATCCCATTGCTCACTAAAAGACAGGCAGGGCTTTGAAGAAAAATACTATTCAAAAGGGAGATTCTGACAGGGAAACTGGTGGAGCATGGGAACTGATATCGCAATATACAAATTATTGTCTGAATCTGTGTCATCTCTAGTGAGGATATATGAATGCACAAAATCAACAATGGATTGTACCTGAAAACTAAGTGCTCAACAAATATTATCTGAATTAGTGGTTGGAGAATTCATGTTCACCAGTATATTTTAAACTGTTAATGAAACATATCTCTCAGTCTCTCTTTGCATTTGCTTCTAAATGTCCTGAGTCACATTCCTTAAGCCTTCTTAACTGATTTTAATTTCTTGTAGATAACACTGTAAGTTATTTTATTGTGGGAGGCTCTTGAAGTAAAACATTTCAAAAATGCTTCACTGCATGAAAAGTTAAAATGTGTTGGTTTAGTTGATTTGAAAGAGTTGTTCTGCAGTTCATTGAAGTGGTAAGCCACATGGAAATAAGTCTTCTTGGAAAATAAAAGCAAACCTCCCTTGCATCAGATCAGGCTTTCTCTGGTTTGTAAACCCAGAAGCTAACCAGTTTTTAAACTGAATTTCTACTTTCCCTCATAATCTCTCTTCCTTACCCCAATGTAAACAATGACCCAGAAATATTCGTAAGACTATTGTTTGCCCCTAAATTATATGTGAGTTGGAGACATGTTTCTGGTTTAATAGACTCTTGAGTTATATGATGGATTATTTTATAAATTGTCGATATTTTTCCTGAGGGGGCATGTTCATATTTAAACCACATTAATGATGTGTGCCATTATTCACCTCTCCCCAAAAGTGTACTGACTGTGCTCTAAATTTCTTATGAGTGTCAGATTTCTTCATGATGTTACTACCTGTCAGTGGCAGTTAGGAAATCATAGAATATTGTAGCTAGATGGAACTTTCAGAGCCATTTAGTTCAGTACTCACATTTTACGCATAAGCAAGCTGATCTCCAAGAAGCTTAATTTACCTTCCCAAGCTCATAGGCAATGATAGGACCCTAACTAGAATTTTGGTCTCTTATCCCCACTGTAGCCCTGGTGTATATAGCTGACTCAACCCAAGTGTATAGTAGAAGTCTAGCTTTACTCCCTCATCACACGCTATCTTCTTTCATAATTCCAAAGTTGTTTTAAATTTGTGATTAATCAGAGTAAAAGAAACCCTGAAGGAACTATTCTTCTGGATGTATCTTGAGATCAGTTCTTTTACTTCAGATAGGCCTGCCTTATAAGCCTTATAACCTTATAAGCATTAGCTTTTCATCTTTTCACCTGCTTAAAAATTGAAAGACATTGATAATGGATGCATAAATGCATCATGGGATGAATAAATTGTGTGAGTTAGAGAAGAGAAAATGAATGTGTTCGTGAAAGAGTGAGCACATCAATCAGTGGCTGCGTGGTGTTTGCACCAGTGTGTCCAGGGCACACCTCGCCAATCAATCATCAGGAAGCTGCCTCCAGCTTTCAGTGAGAGAAAAAAGTTTCACAGTGCAGTGCTATAGAGAAGGCTTAGCATCTAAGGAGGTCATTCTAGGGACTCTTCAAGCTCCCAGAGAGGAAGAAAAAGAGGGCAGGGAGCAGAATGCCATAGAAAGCCTATAGTTTGGATTTGTAAAACTTTTATTTGTCTATTTTTAATTTTGGCTGTGCTGGGTTTTCCTTGCTCCGCAGGCTTTCCTCAAGTTGCGGCGAGCGGGGCTCCTCTCTAGATGCGGTGCGCAGGCTTCTCATTCCGGTGCCTTTTCTTGTGGAGCACGTCCTCTAGAGCGTGTGGGCTTCAGTAATTGGGACACATGGGCTCAATAGTTGTGGCTCCCAGGCTCTAGAGCACGGGCTCATTAGTCACAGCACCAGGATTAGTTGTTCCTAGGCATATGGGATCTGCCCGGACCAGGAATTGAGCACGTGTCTCCTGCACTGGCAGGCAGATTCTTTACCACTGAGCCACAAGGGAAGCCCCTGGAACTTTTAAAAATGCTAATTGTATTATGAATCATTCTCATTTTATACTGACTCAAAAGTATTAATTAAACATCATTTGGTATATCCCACTCTTATGTGAGCATAAAAATATTGACATATGTATATAGCTTCTACCTTCAACGAGTTTAAAAGCTAGAAAGTGTTTTCTCCTCAAAACTTTCTTCACTGTACTGAATTATAATCCAATACTGCTGTTTCTCTTGAACATTAAACATACAAACATTCATTGGAAATATTTAAGTTTTATGGGTCATTCATTCAGTAATTGTTGGTTAAGTGTAAGATACTACTTTAGCTACTGCCTTGAAGTAGCTTACATTGGTAAGGCAAATAAAAGTAGTATGTGAATAATTATGGTGCAAAATAGAAGCAATTAAAGGACATGATTGTTTAAGCAACATTGTCTAATTCTCAAATTTCCAAGAAGATGAAGAGAGCCACCCAAAACATAAAAGTTTCTTCAAGATAATCTATTATTGAATTGCAGATCTGGGAATTTGCTTCCCAAGGAGCTCAGTTCTCAGTAGTATTATACTTGCTCCTAAAGGTGATGTACCATTTGCATAGCTAATTAAAGCAGGAAACACATTGAAATGTCTTAATAAAATGCTACCCATTAGTGAAGAAAGGCAGCTACTGTCAATAAAGTGATTTTGTGAACAGCAGGTAATTCTTGCCACACAATCCCAACAGCATGGCTTCATTTACTGCTTGCAATCATTCCTTCTATGCTGGCTTTTCAAGTTAGAAACTGGTAGATATTCAATATAAGGATTATCATCAAAGTTTAACTGCTGAGGAAAACCCAAGCAGTCAAACAATAATGAAATGTATCCATTCAAAACCAAGGAAACCAATATTAATCATAAATACAATATGAAAACTATAGCATCTGAGACAGTGTGTAGTGTTTAGTATAGAATTTGAAAGCATCAACTTGGGGATTGGACAGACAGGGTTTTAATTCTGCCTCTTCCATTTGTTTTCTTTTTATTTTAAGAAAGTTGTTTTTGGCTATGCTGGGTCTTTATTGCTCCACAGGCTTTTCTCTAGTTGTGGCAAATGGGGGCTACTCTTTAGTTTGGTGCACTGGCTTCTAATTGCAGTGGCTTCTCTTGTTGCATTGCACCGGCTCTAGAACACAGGCTGAATAGCTGTGGCACATGGGCTTAGCTGCCTTGTGGCTTTGGGATCGTCCCCAACCAGTGATTGAACCCTGGTCTCCTGCATTGACAGGCAGATCCTTTACCACTGAGTCATTTGTTAGCTGCATAGCCAAAGATTTCCTTCTGTCATCTGTATTAACATCACAATAAAAGATGGTAGCAAATGCTCTTTTCTTTCATATTCCCCCTTTATGACTCCTAAAACAGAGAACAACTGTTTATTTAAAAACATGAGTACTTATCTTGCTTTGTCTTATATTATAGGTTGCTATAGGCTCATCTATTGCCTGTTTCCTTGTAAACTATTTGGAGATAAAGCTCTCTTGAATTCTATTAGTACCTAAATATACCATGCACATACAAGGCACTGAAAAATGACTACTGATTTGAACTTTATGGATGTTGACAAAGAAGCCAACAGCAACTAAAGTCATGTGAACAATCTGTAAATCCTTATCAACCATTCTAGTTTGACTAGTATCACTAACGGATCAAGAGTAACATTCAACCCCTACGTAGTTCTCTAATCTAAACAGTTTTCTATCAATAATAAAAACAGCAATCAGTTCAGTTCAATGGCTCAGTCCTGTCCAACTCTTTGCGACCCCATGGACTGCAGCATGCCAGACTTCTCTGTCCATCACCAATTCCCGAAGCTTACTCAAACTCATGTCCATTGCATTGGTGATGCCATCCAGCCATCTCATCCTCATCCCCTTCTCCTTCCCTCCTTCAATCTTTCCCAGCATCAGGGTCTTTTCCAAGGAGTCAGTTCTTCGCATCAGGTGGCCAAAGTATTGGAGTTTCCGCTTCAGCATCAGTCCTTCCAACTCAGGACTGATTTCCTCTAGGATGGACTGGTTGGATCTCCTTGCAGTCCAAGGAACCCTCAAGAGTCTTCTACAATACCACAGTTCAAAAGCATCAATTCTTTGGTGCCCGGCTTTCTTTGTAGTCCAACTCTCACTTCCATACATGACTACTGGAAAATCCATAGCTGTGATTAGATGGACCTTTGTTGGCCAGGTAATGTCTCTGCTGTTTAATATGCTGTCTAGGTTGGTTATAACTTTTCTTCCAAGGAGTCAGTGTCTTTTAATTTCATGGCTGCTGTCATCATCTGCAGTGATTTTGGAGCCCAAAAAGTAGTCTCACTGTTTCCATTATTTCCCCATCTATTTGCCATGAAGTGATGGGACCAGATGCCATGATCTTAGTTTTCTGAATGTTGAGATTTAAGCCAACTTTTTCACTCTTCTGTTTCACTTTCATCAAGAGGCTCTTCAGTTCCTCTTCACTTTCTGCCATAAGGGTGGTGTCATCTGCCTATCTGAGGTTATTGATATTTCTCCCAGCAATCTTGATTCCAGCTTGTGCTTTATCCAGCCTGGCATTTCGCATGATGTACTCTGCATATAAGTTAAATAAGCAGAGTGACAATATACAGCCTTGACGTACTCCTTTTCCTATTTGGAACCAGTCTGTTGTCCCATGTCCAGTTCTAACTATTGCTTCCTGACCTGCATACAGATTTCTCAGGAGGCAGGTCAGGTGGTCTGGTATTCTCATCTCTTTAAGAATTTTCCATAGTTTTTTTTTTGATCCACACAGTCAAAGGCTTTGGCATTGTCAATAAAGCAGACAATAAAACTTTATTGTCAATAAAGTTTTTCTGGAACTCTCTTGCTTTTTTGATGATTCAACAGATGTTGGCAATTTGATCTCTGGTTCCTCTGCCTTTTCCAAAACCATTTTGAACATCTAGAAGTTCATGGTTCACATACTGTTGAAGCCTGGCTTGGAGAATTTTGAGTATTACCTATAATAGCCATCATTTATTGGGAGCCAATTATATATCTGGTGTTTTCCACACATTAGCTCACACAGTCTTCACAATCACCCTCCACAGAGGATATTTTAATCCCCTTTTTAATATCATCAAAATAATACAGGGTGTTAACTAGATGGTCCAAAATCACACAAACTGACAACAGAGAAAAAATGGATTTTAGTTCATGTCTAACCCTAAAGGCAATGCTTTTTCTTACATTAGTATTATCTTTGCAACATTATGAATCTTAGATTGAAAACTTTCCTAATTATATTTTATCAAAAGTATGATATTCACTAGTGAAATTCACAGATGAGTATAATTTTTCATACCACTTACAAGTAGCATTTTATTCAAATGTCCCTAAGACTTTCTTAACCACTTTACTATTCACCTGCGAATTCTCAGGTCCAATGCTCTCAACAGCTCACCAGATGATATAATTTGGGTTAACCACTTATTATTTTCCCATCCATTTTTTTCCACTCTGAACTTCAAATAGTGTTTATTAACAGGATACATAGTGTGTCCCAGAAATCAGTATGTAAGAATCCAAATCTTGAGATACTGAATAACTAAATGACTTCCAGATTGTATTATTTAATTAAAGAAACTATTCCTGTTACTGATTATTATCTAAACCCATCTAATTATAATCAGCTTATAAGTAGTGATGGTCTATAGAACATCAAAATTCTGAGTAAATTCCCATTTTAATACATATATAATACATATAAATAGTAAATACTTAAATATCAGCAACATAAGCTTTTTTAACATGTGATTACTATAAGGCAAATTCCTTTAAGAGATTGAATGGCCCATAATTATCACTTTTTAACCATGCAAAATTATTCCTATTTGAAAAATTTCACCAAAATCTAGCCTGAAACTTCTTAGTTTTGACCACATGTAAGTAAACTTTATAAAATGAAGTGATTAGTTTTCCATGAATAGTGTAATGCTGGCTTAATATGTGAGATTTGTGGCATCTAATGTTTATACATATAATGAGACTAAGCATATAACACTTGAACCAAAAGTCTTCATGGTTCTATATAAATAGTAGATTAGAAAGCACTTACTTTTTAAATTCCATCTAATCACACATTAAAATCAGCATATGCGGTGGTGTTATTTCAGTAAACTATTAGTCACATGGTTCTTTTGGTTGCTTCTTTTTTTAACTAAGAAATTATTCCATACCATGAGTTAAAACTTTGAAGGCCCAATCAGTAATTTCTAAGTTGAATATCCAGCAATGGCAGTATATTTTCCTACAACTCAGGCAGCAAATCCCCCACTGTGGGAAATAATAATGGTATAAGCACTGACTTTGGTATGTAAGAATTCAAGTACTTACAAAATAATTCTTTATTTTAAAAAGCTAAAATCTGGAATACTATAATTTTTTACTAATTTGAAGTTTTAAAGCATTGCAAACTCTGGGAAATACACACACTCAACACTTAATTTTTGAGAAAAGTCTGTAAGATTGTCTTACAGTCAGGCTGTCTCTGGAGCCAATTCATATTAGCAAAAGAAAAACTTCTCTTATCATGAACCAGACATGAAACAAGGACTGGTTCAAAACTGAGAAAGAAGTGTGTCAAAGCTGTATATTGTCACCCTGCTTATTTAACTTATATGCAGAGTGAGTGAGTGAAAGTTACTCAGTCATGTCCATCTCTTTGTGACCCCATGGACTATACAGTCCATGGAATTCTCCAGGCCAGAATACTAGAGTGGGTAGCCTTTCTGTTCTCCAGGGGACCTTTCTAACCCAAGGATTGAACCGATGTCTCCCACATTGCAAGTGGATTCTTTACCAGCTGAGCCACCAGGGACACCCAAGAATACTGGAGTGGGTAGCCCATACATTATGTGAAATGCTGGGCTGGATGAATCACAAGCTGGAATCAAGATTTCCAGGAGAAATTATCAATAACCTCAGATATTCAGATGACACCACTCTAATGACAGAAAGTAAAGAGGAACTGATGTTGAAGCTGAAACTCCAATACTTTGGCCACCTGATGCAAAGAGCTGACTCATTTGAAAAGACCCTGATGCTGGGAAAGATTGAAGGCAGGAAGAGAAGGGGATGACAGAGGATGAGATGGTTGGATGGCATCATCAACTCAATGGACATGAGTTTGGGTAAACTCCGGGAGTTGGTGATGGACACGGAGGCCTGGCGTGCTGCAGTCCATGGGGTTACAAAGAGTTGGACACAACTGAGTGACTGAACTGAACTGAACTGAACAAGGAACTAAAGAGCTTCTTGATGAGGGTGAAAGAGGAGAGTGAAAAAAATGGCTTAAAAATGCAACATTCAAAAAACTAGGATCATGGCATCTGACTCCATCACTTCAGGGCAAATAGATGAAGTAAAAGTGGAAACAGTGACAGATTTTCTCTTCCTGGGCTCCAAAATCATATAGACAGTGACTGCAGCCATGAAATTAAAAGATGCTTGCTCCTTGGAAGGTAAGATATGACAACCTTGACAGCATATTAAAAAACAGAGACATCATATACTTTTGCCAACAAAGGTCTATCTAGTCAAAGCTATGGTTTTTCCAGTAGTCATGCACAGATATAAGAGTTGGATCATAAAGAAGGCTAAGCACCAAAGAATTGATGCTTTCTTATTGTGGTGCTGAAGAAGACTCTTGAGAGTCCCTCGGACAGCAAGGAAATCCAACCAGTCAATCCTAAAGGAAATCAACCCTGAATATTCATTGGAAGAACTGATGCTGAAGCTGAAGCTCTAATACTTTGGCCACCTAATGGGAGGAGCCGATTCACTGGAGAAGACCCTGATGATGGGAAAGATTGAGGACAAGAGAATGAAGGGGCAACAGAGGATGAGATGACTGGATGGCATCACTGACACAATGGACATGAGTTTGAGCAAACTCTGGGAGATAGTTAAGGACAGGGAAGCCAGTCATACTGCAGTCCATGGGGTCACAAAGAGTTGGATACAACTTAGCTACTGGACAACGACAACTACTTAGCTACTGAACAACAATGACTTAGCTACTGAACAACAAGAAGTAGCTACTTAGCTACTGAACAACAACAAAACAAAAGTTCTTTTTAGACCCTTTCTGCCAGTGAATAATCCTTGCACACACACTGAGGTGTCTTAGAATCAGACCCTGACATGAAAATTTGTATGCAAGGGGTTCATGTAAATGAAGTACAAATAGGAAATGGAAGGAAGACTAGCAGAGCACAGCCTCAGAACTCTGGAATACACGTTGTGCCATAGAGTTGTTTCAGCTGAGGCAAGGGAAATGGACTTCCCTATCCCTGGACTACACAGCCTCAGCTACTTGTGGGCTAATTGACCCTAGTAGCCCAAGAGAAAGTGGCTATTACACCAAAGGGTGAGTACACAGAAACAGGAAAAGGGTTTCTGGGCAAAGCACTGACATTGTCTGCAACAGGTTATACCCCAGATACCAGAGATGGAAATAGTGCCCAACTTAGGATCTATGTCTTGATGTTCATTAAGAGCATTTGACTTCAGGATATAGAAATTGAATAGATCTCACTCAGATGCAGCTTAATCCTGTATCCACATAATATATTTGGGTTCCATCTCTTAGCTCTGCTTCCCCTGGGTTTATTACATCCTGATATGGTCTTTTAGCACCTCTTATCTCTCTTCTCATTGCCATTGCAGTTCCAGACTTTATATCTCCATACTGAAAGCACAGATAGAAATGAAGAAATCCATAGCTTAATTTTCACATCAAAAATACTGAATTACTTTCATTGATCCAGTTTAGATCACATGCTCAATTCTGTTCCAACTGATAAGGCCATAGACATGTAATGGATTCATTGACTTAAGCCAATGCTACATGCCTATTCCTAAATTGAGCTTCAGTCTATAAGCTGAGTCAATATTATTCAAATGTCATAGCTTGGACATTCAGAATAATATTAGAAAGGAAGAAGTACATGCTAGGAAAGAAATTAATAGCCACTGGGCTCTTGTTCTTACTGTTAACTGGATTGGCTGTGTTCTGAACTTATGTAATTTTAAGCTATAGACATGATAGTGTTTTACCCAAGTTGTGAACCCAGTTGGAATTAGCAGACTTGGGTTAAGTGGAAGGAGAGACAGAGAATTCCCAGAAGTTAGGCTGGGGTATGTGCTGCCTGGGATACACTACCTCTGTTATCACTACCACCACTATCACCTCATCACCCTACCCCTGCAAACAAAAAACAAAAGCTTTCCTACCATATTCACTCACTGGGAACAGAGGTTTGCTATTACATGCAGCTTTTGAAATGGACATCCCAGAATTTCCTAAAGGCCCAATCTGGGGCAAGACAGAAGAATGAGACTAATCACTTAGATGTATGATTATTTGTTAACCATTCCTTCATTTATTCACTCAATAAATATTAGGCACCTACTGTACACCTGTACACCAAGTACTATTCTGAATACTAGGTGGTTCTAGTAGTAAAGAACCTGCCTGCCAATGCAAGAGATGTACGAGATGCAGGTTCAATCCCTGAGTTGGGAAGATCCCCTGGAGAAGGGCATGGCAACTCACTTCAGTATTCTTGCCTGGAAAATTCCATGGACAGAGGAGCCTGTGGGCTACAGTCCATAGGGTTACAAAGAGTTGGACATAACTAATGCAACTTAGCATGCGCATGTACACTAAGTACTATTATGAATCATAAAAGTGTCATGTCAGAACACTGGAGTGGGTAACTTCCCTTCTCCAGGGGATCTTCCCAACCCAAGAATCGAACCAGGATCTCCTACATTGCAGGTGGATTCTTTGCGAGCTGAGCTATGGGAGAATCATAAAAGTATAGTGGTAAAAAAACATAGTAGTTACCTACCATCAGCAGGGGGTTACAGACAATTACAAATAGGCAGACAAATAAGATATCTTCAGAGAATGATATGAAGAAAATAAAAGTGAATGAATCTGAGGTCATGTAAGGAACTTTTATCTAAAAGGGTGATGTTTTAGCTGAGACTTGATGGATAAGAAGCCAACCATGCAAAGATCTCTAAGAGCATTAAAGGCAGTAGAAATAGCACAAAGGCAAGAGTTAGGAATAAATTTGGCATGTTAGAAAGCAGGAGGGGAAAAAACAGTGGCTGGAACATGGTGAAGGATGTGGGGAGAGGAGGGTGCTGTCAGAGGGGACCTATGGCAGACCCGTGCATAAGTCCTGTGTCTGTTCCTAAGGGCAGCTGGTGTTCAGCTGGAGATGGAGACCAAATTCCAGTGGTTTTCTTTCTCTTCATTCCTCACTTCTGCTCTCAAGTCACTTGAGTATTCCAGAAAACCATAATAAAATCTTAAGGTTCATTTTAGCTGATATTTTTATCTTTTTTGATTCTGTACTAGAATATCTTTACCTTTTAATTTTGGGAAATATAGAAGCTTATAAAATTCAAGAATTTTTAAATGTTTTTTTAACAACAGAGAAGAACTTTTTTGTGCATACCATTTCATACTTACCCTACTTCCACATTTAATGAAATACCATGAACATTGTTTCATATCTTTATGTATACCACTCCTTCATTCCTTTTCATGATTGCATGGTATATCATTGATGAGTGTATGAAAATTTATTTCACCAGTTGTCCATTGATGGACACCTAGGCTATTAACAGTTCTTTACTACTGTAAACACTTCTGCAATTGAACTCTCTTGAACAAACGTCCTTACATTCTATAAACTATTTAAACAGGATAAATTCCCTATATTGAAACTGCTGAGTGAGAACATAAGAATCAAGGTAAATGTTGCCAGACTGCCTATAAAAATATTGTACCATACTCCTCCCACACTTGGCCAATACTGTTAGTACATTTTGTCTTTTCAAATCTGATAGAAGGAAATGTTTATATGTTCTTATTTTATTTATTTTTATTGAAGTATTGTTGATTTACAATATTGTATTAGTTTCAGGTTACAGCATAGTGGTTCAAGTGGGTTTTTTTTTTTTTCAGATTATATTCCATTATAGGATACAAGATATTGGGTAAAAAAAGACAAAAAACAAAAAACAAGATATTGGGTATGATTCCCTATCAGTCAGGTCAGTCACTCGGTCGTGTCCAATTCTTTGAGACCTCACGGACTGCAGCACACCAGGCCTCCCTGTCCATCACCAACTCCCAGAGTTTACTCAAACTCATGTCCATTGAGTCCATTGAGTCATATAGTATGATTCCCTATACTATACAGTAAATACCTGCTGCTTATCTATTTTATGTATAATAGTTTATACCTGTTAGGTCCACAGTCCTAATTTGTCTCTCCCCATCCCTCTTACCTTTGGTAACCACAAGTTTGTTGTCTGTGTCTTTGAGTTTCTGTTTTATATATAGATTCATTTGTGTTAGATTTAAGATTTCACATATAAGTGATATTGTACAGTTTTGTCCTTCCCTGACTGATTTATCTCACTAGGTATAACATCCATTTTGCTGCAATGGCAATATTTCATTCTTTATTATAGCTGAGCAATATTCCATTGTGTATATATATAAACCACATCTTAAGCCAATCATCTGTTGATGGGCACATAGGTTATTTCCATGTCTTGACTATTGGAAATAATGCTGCTATGAACATTGAGGTGCACATATCTTTTCAAGTGAAAGTTTTCATTTTTACTGGATACATACACATTAGTGGGACTACTGGATCATATGCTAGCTCTGTTTTTAGTTTTTTAATGAAACTCCATATGGTTCTCCACAGTAGCTGCACCAATTTAAATTCCCACCAAGAGAGTATAAGGGTTCTCTTTTCTCCACACCCTATTCAACATTTATTATTTATAGACATTTGCTGATGGTCCTTCTGACCAGTGTGAGGTGATACCTCATTGTGGTTTTGATTTGCATTTCTCTAATAACTAGTAATGTTGAATGAACAACAGTAGCCAACAAAGTTAGGGAGGCCGGGGGAAAATGTGTTGTTCAAGCGGGTAGACCACACAGGAAAATGTCTAAGGTATTCAGGAAGACAAAGTGAAGCCTAGGGTATTTACCCATCTCCAAACTCGATTAACATGTGAGGAGAAAGAAGGAAGAGTGTCAAAAACAAAATTCCCTCACTCTTCCTCCCATCCCTTTTGACATCTGAGACACAAAACAAATAATACTGAACACTGGTTTATGGCTACTCCATATATGCTAACAAAGAATTTACTGAATGCCTACCTATTCACAAAAGAAAAATCATGAGGAATACAAGCACCTAAACCGGAATGAGAGCGGGTTGGATAAAATGACCCACCCAGAAATGAAAGCTATCAAATAAATTTTGCTCCCACCAAAAAGAAAAAAAAAAAGGAGACAAAGAATTGCAACATATAAAATTCATATATAGAGGATAGTTTGGGAGAAAATGCAGTGCAAAAATAGTACAAAAATCTTGAAAATTCTTTGCACACTCAAGAAAATTGAGAACTTGGACATTATGAAGTAATAGAACAAATGTGACATAAGATAAGGAATAAGGTAAAAGGAAGTAGATTGGAAAAAAAGAGAAAATGTGAGGAAAACAACAAGACAAGAAAAAAATTAATATATGTTAAGAAAGCAGAGACTCAATGTAGAAAATCCAGACAGGGTTGAGGACAGGGCTGTGAACAGTTGCACAAAAATAAGAATTCATAACGTGTCAAACACTTAAAAATAGTGAAATAGATGTGAAGAAAAATGGAAAGCTAACATGTGTTTTTATATGCTAGGGGGACAGAATAAATGAAACCCTGAAAAATATAATGTCCCCATGAGTGAAAAAAAATAACAAAACCCTGAAACTACAGATCAAAAAGATTCAGTTTGCTTTAGAAAATGCTTATAAAGAATGGCCAATATCAAGATTATTATTTCCTTAAAGAAAAAGGACAGCTTTATTGTTCACAAGGTTTGCAAACTGTTACCAAAAGTACATTCCAGGGGAGGGGATGGGACTGGGTGGAGTGAGTTAGAGGTTTTGAGGGATTTTTAAAAGCAAAACCTATTGGGAGGCTTGCAAAAAGGGATTCAATGGTTGTGCACCTTGACCATAAAGTTTTGGATGTTCAATTGTCATATGAGCTTCTCTTTGGGAATTTTCCCAGTTAGAACCCTTAGTGCAATTAGACGTCCTTATGGAACTTGTCTGTTAGGTGATTCTTCTAAGAAAACAGAGCATGTGGCTGAATCCCATGTCTATTTTAAGTTATTAAACTTCAAGGATAAAGAAAGCATTTAGAAAGATCACTTATAAGGGGGAGGGAGACTTAGGGACTCAGATTTTTTCAAATTACAAATGTGAAGACCCTCAAACATTGTCTATAGAATTTCCAGGTTAAAACTGTGACCATAAGACAAATGGATATATTTGAGAAAAAATTATATTCTCAAATGTGTAATGACTCAGTGAATGTATCACCCACGTCTGATTTCTCAAAATTGTACTTAAAACATAACCCAGAATTCCGTTTTCAACAACATGATGGATTAAGTTCTAGAGCTGCCAGATATAGCAAATAAAAATACAGAATGCCAAGTCAAATTTAAATTTCAGATAAACAAGGAGTATTCTTAGTCTAAGTATGGCCCATGGATTATTTAGGATATACTTATACTAAAGTATATCTGAAATCAACACTTCATTCATCCTGACTAGGATGAACACTAGGTAATTCTGACAACACTAGGTAATCTGAAAAATATTCCAAAACATACAACTAAAAATAGTGGAGATTTAAAACAACAACAAAAATATCCTTTAAATTTTGTGGTTGGATTCGTAAGAAAAGAAATCTCTAAGGGAGAAAATGGAAAAGAAATTGGTAACTTGAACCTGAAATGACAGGAATTATTTACTAAGCATGGTGACCAAAATTCTTGTTTGAATGTCCATTTATGACAGAAAACAGTGTTTTGGAGCTGTGTAAATGAAGAGTAGGATCTGAGGCCTCTCTATAAACCAACACTCTTGGAGGGTTATAATCTGTGAAATAATGGTCTAAGAAAATATGTTTATCTGCAAAAGGAGACAAGAAACTTGTCTGGCATGTCTCGGACTCTGAGTAGAAAACAAAGTACATTGCCTTGAAATTCAAACACCAAGTTCTCCTTGGAAAAAAATTAGACTTGAAACTGCATGATCAATGAGGTTCTGAAGACCTCAAGCAGATAAATTAATTCCAAGTAGTCCCAAGTTAGTAAACTGATAGTGTAGAGCAACCAGCAGAATCAGACACAAATTCCTCTGAAGAAATGTACACTGAACCCAAGGAATTACACAGATAAAGCAATGCCAAATATTAGTTCACCATCCAAAACAACAGAATGCAACCAAGAAACAAACTACTGCAGGGAAGAGTCATCAGAATCATCAGGACAATAAATGAACAAACAAAAAATAAAAATAAATAAAGCAAAAAAACAGAACAACAGAATTAGAACCCTAGGAACTTTCTATATTAGAATTATTGGGTACATAACAGGATGCATTTGGAAAAGATACTACTAAAAGTGAGTAAATGAAAGAAAATATTTGAACATTTAGAAATAAAAACTATAATCATTAAAATTTAAAGTGCTGGGAATGAATTAAGCAGAAGATTAGGTTAGAAAGAGCTGAGAGACAGAGCAAATCGAATGTAGAGCTGAAGCAGTTATCCTGAATGCAGCAAAGCAAGACAAAGTCATGGATAATATGAGATAGAAAGGTAAAAAGGGGTCTAACATGTCCAATTATGCTCTCAAAGAAGAGAATAGGAGAAACAGGGTAAAACTAATATTCAAATCATGAGTGAGGAGGTTTCAGAATTGAGGAATGATTACTGATGCAAGACAAGTAGGAAATCCTCACTAAACCATGTGGTGTTTTTAAACTCAGGAAAAAAGATAAGAAGGCTTTAAGAGAATATTCTTGAGATGAGAGTGCACATTTATCAGCCTTTCCAAAGGACAGTTTAACAATATTTATTCATGATTAAAATGTTCATGTTTTTTTACCTTGTGATCCTACCCTTAGGAGTTTACCCTAAGGTTATACTCTGACAACAAGGATGTTGATCTCCACATATTTTATAATAACAATATTTTGGGTGCAATTTAACTATCCAGCAATAGGAAATCTAATAAACAAATTATATCATAATAGTTTCCTTGGGATATTATACAGAGTTAGAATGACTGGTATATATGTATATCCACATTTATTGATAAGGCCAGATCTCCATTCTTATCAATAAATAAAGTAGATAGCAGACAAAACAGCAAACATCATGTGGTCCCACTCATGTAAGTTTACATATACTTTTATATTGGGCTTCCCTAGTGGCTCAGAGGTTAAAGCGTCTGCCTGAAATGTGGGAGACCTGGGTTCGATACCTGGGTCAGGAAGATCCCCTAGAGAAGGAAATGGACAACCCACTCCAGTATTCTTGCCTGGAGAATCCCATGGACAGAGGAACCTGGTGGGCTACTATTCATGGGGTCAAAAGAATCGAACACAGCTGAGCAACTTCACTTTCACTTTATATTTATATTTAATTCTGTCTTAGCGTATTGGGATTCCCAGGTGGCTCAGTGGTAAAGAATCTACCTGCCAGTGCAGGAGATGCAGGAGACTTGGGTTTGATCCCTGGGTCAGGAAGATCCTCTGAAGGAGGAAATGGCAACCCAACTCCAGAATTCTTGTCAGAAAAATTCCAGGGACCCAGGAACCTGGTGGACTACAATCTGTGGTCACAAAGAATTAGACATCACTGAGCATACACAGAAACAAGCCTAAGTGTACTGCCCAATGTGGTTGTGTATAATTTTAAAAAAGGTCTAAACGGACATTGGAATGGACTAAAATATTGAAACTGGTTATCTCTGAGTAATGTGATTTCAGGGAATTTGACTTCTTCATATATATTTCTTCAGTATTTCATTTCTTTCTTAAGAAGCATGTTAAACACACATTTATCTACATAGGGAAAACATTTCCTAATTCCCAGTAAGTTTTCATTCCTCAAAACACAAGACCATTTTACTGGTTTCAATAGGGCTGGCCATATAACTATAATTGTGCTACCCTTTTCTGCATGTTTTTTAATGTATATAGGAATCACCTTCATTACCACTCCCAAGTAAGTTCAGTCGCTCAGTCGTGCCCAACTCTTTGCAGCCCCAAGGACTGCAGCATGCCAGGCCTTCCTGTCCATCACCAGCTCCTGGAGCTTACTCAAACTCATGTCCATTGCATCAGTGATGCCATCAAACCATATTATCCTCTGTCATCCCCTTCTCCTCCTGTCTTCAATCTTTCCCAGCATCAGGGTCTTTTCCAATGAGTCAGTTCTTCACATCAGATGGCAAGAGTAATGGAGTTTCAGCTTCAGCATCAGTCCTTCCAATGAACAGTCAGGACTGATTTTCTTTAAGATTGACTGGTTGGATCTTCTTGCTGTCCAAGGGACTATCAAGAGTTTTCTCCAATACCACAGTTCAAAAGCTCTATACGGTCAGCAAAAGCAAGACCAGGAGCTGACTGTGGCTCAGATCATGAACTCCTTATTGCCAAATTCAGATTTAAACTGAAGAAAGTAGGGAAAACCACTTGACCATTCATATATGACCTAAATCAAATCCCTTATGATTATACAGTGGAAGTGACAAATAGATTCAAGGGATTAGATCTGATAGAGTGCCTGAAGAACTATGGACGGAGGTTCGTGATGTTGTACAGGAGGCAGTGATCAAGAACATCCTCAAGTAAAAGAAATGCAAGAAGGAAAAATGATTGTCTGAGGAGGCCTTATAAATAGATGAGAAAAGAAGAGAATCGAAAGGCAAAGGAGAAAAGGAAAGATATACCCATTTGAATGCAGAGTTCCAAAGAATAGCAAGGAGAGATAAGAAAGCCTTCCTCAGTGATCAGTGCAAAGAAATAGAGGAAAACAGAAGAATGGGAAAGACTAGAGATCTCTTCAAAAAAACTAGAGATACCAAGGGAACATTTCATGCAAAGATGAGCACAAAAAAGGACAGAAATGGAATGGACCTAACAGAAGCAGAAGATATTGACAAGAGGTGGCAAGAACACACAGAACTACAAAAAAGATCTTCATGACCCAGACAACTACAATGGTGTGATCACTCACCTAGAGCCAGACATCCTGGAATGTGAAGTCAAGTAGGCCTTAGGAAGCATCACTATGAACAAAGCTAGTGAAGGTGATGGAATTCCAGCTGAGCTATTTCAAATCCCAAAGATGATGCTGTAAAAGTGCTGCACTCAATATGCCAGCAAATTTGGAAAACTCAACCATGTCCATAGGACTGTAAAAGGTCAGTTTTCATTCCAATCCCAAAGAAAGGCAATGCCAAAGAATGCTCAAACTACCACACAGTTGCACTCATCTCACACACTAGCAAAGTAATGCTTAAATTCTCCAAGCCAGGCTTCAACAGTATGTGAACCATAAACTTCCAGATGTTCAGGCTAGATGTAGAAAAGATAGAGGAACCAGAGATCAAATTGCCAACATCCGCTGGATCAATGAAAAAGCAAGAGTGTTCCAGAAGAACATCTACATTTGCTTTATTGACCACTGCCAAAAGTAAGGTAATTAATGAATGACTTCATTTTGGTTACTTTATGTAGGTAAAGACTAAGGAAATGTATTCAGAAGTTTAAGGAGAGAAGTACAGATAATTATACCAAAAACACATAGTACTTCAGCTTTAAAAAATGACTACACTACACTAATAAAACTGAATGGATATACAAGCATTTACAACTATTCCTGATGTTTCTGTCATTTCTTTAATAAATTATTTTTATAAAAGCAAAATAAGGCTGAGTAAAATTTCAAATAAAAATATTAAGTATGCCTTTTTCCTAAGACACTAGATAAAACAGAACAATTCATGGTATTTTTCTTTCTTTTCTCAAGTGTTTAAGAAAAGTTGGATCTTCAGAGTGCTTCTTCATGTTACATTCTTAGTGATTATTCTTAGTGATTATTAAGTTTGAAAAAGTCATTGTGGCAGTGAGCACACTGGAACCTGGATCTTGCTTTCTAAATAGCACTCCAAAATAAAAAGATTCAGGACTCCTCAAAGAAATGGTCTGACTCTATAGCTGAAACAGGGAGAATGCAAAATGAGCCTGGAGAGCTTATAGTGACAGAAAGTGAGGAAATGCTCAAAAAACAAGAAGATGGAGACAGATCAAGTAGACAGGGAAGCTCCCCTGAAAGCCTCCAGAAGTCAAAGCTGGAAAAAATTTAGCAACAAAGTCCAAAGAATAAAATAAACATACATGAGTCATACTGATACAAATAACTCCCAACCTTCAAGAGCCCGTTGGTCTTAATAACTCTCTTCCAAAGTATGAAAATGGAGGAATAGTACCATTACAGTGAAGAAATCTTGAAAACATTACCTTAATCCAAAATAAAGGAATATCACTTCTGACAGGTTGTGTTCATTGCATGTACCCCATTGTACGATTATAATGAGAAGTACACTTCAGCTGTGTGATATTCTTCCCTCAAACTCATAACCTCAGACTAATCCCAAGTAAACATCAATTAAACCCAGATTTGAGGAATTGTATAATACAAAATGTCTGACCAGTGATCCTCAAAGCTGCCAAGGTTATAGAAAACTAGAAAAGACTGAGAAAATGTCAAAGATTAAAGGAGATTACGAAGATAGGATGAACTGAATGCAATGTGGTATCCTGTATGGGATCTTGGAACAAAAGTGTGACATTAATGGAAAGATTGGTAAAGTCTGAATAAAGCCTAGCATTTACCTACTATTAATGTATCAATGTTGAAATCTTTATTTTGAGGAATCTACCCGATAATTTAAGGTGTTAACAATGAGGAAGACCAGGTGAGGTACATAGAGGAAATCTCTGTATTAGCTTTGCAAGTTTTCTCTAATTCTAAAATTATTCTAAAATAAAAAATTACTTTAAAAATAAATTAAATCCACTTCCCACCTATCAGAATAACCAAATCGAAAAAAATAACAACACCGATGCTGTTGTGGATGTCGAATAACAGGAACACTCATTTATTATTGGTGGAAATGCAAAATAGTACAGCACTACTGGAAGATAGTTTCTTAGTTTCTTAAAAAGCTAAACATGCTCTCACCATATAATCAGCAATCATGCTCCTTAGTATTTACCCAAATGAGCTGAAAATTTACATCCATGCAAAAACCTGCATATGGATGTTGACAGTTGCTATTCAGTCGCCCAGTCATGTCCAACTCTGCGACCCCATGTAATGCAGCACGCCAGGCTTCCCTGTCCTTTATCATCTCCCAGAGCTTGCCCAAACTCATGTCCATTGAGTCAGTGATGCCATTCAACCATCTTATCCTCTGTCCTCCCTTTCTCCTCCTGCCTTCAACCTTTCCTAGCATCAGGATCTTTTTCTAAAGATTCAGCTCTTCGCATCAGGCAGCCAAATATTGGAGCTTCAGCTTCAGCATCAGTCCTTCCAATGAATATTCAGGGTTGATTTCTTTTAGGACTGACTGGTTTGATATCCTTGAAGTCTAAGGGACTCTCAATTGTCCTTTCCAACACCACAGTTCAAAAGCATCAGTGCTTCGGGGTTCAGCCTTCTTTATGATCCAACTCTGGCATCCATACATGACTACTGGAAAAACATTAGCTTTGTGGTCCACTGGAGAAGAGAATGGCAAACCACTTCAGTATTCTTGCCTTGAGAACCCCATGAACAGTATGAAAAGGCAAAAAGATAGGACACTGAAAGATGAACTCCCCAGGTGGGTAGGTGCCCAATATGCTATTGGAGATCAGTGGAGAAACAACTCCAGAAAGAATGAAGGGACGGAACCAAAGGAAAAACAACACCCAGTTGTGGATGTGACTGGTGATAGAAGCAAGTTCCTATGCTGCAAAGAGCAATATTGCATAGGAACCTGGAATATTAGGTCCATGAATCAAGGCAAAGTGGAAGTGGTCAAACAGGAGATGGCAAGAGTGAACGTTGACATTCTAGGAATCAGTGAACTAAAATGGACTGGAATGGGTGAATTTCACTCAGATGACCATTATATCTACTACTGTGGGCAGGAATCCCTTAGAAGAAATGGAGTAGCCATCATAGTCAACAAAAGAGTCCAATTGCAGTACTTGGATACAATCTCAAAAACAACAGAATGATCTTTGTTAGTTTCTGAGACAAACCATTCAATATCACAGTAATCCAAGTCTATGCTCTGACCAGTAATGCTGAAGAAGCTGAAGTTAAACAGTTCTATGAAGATCTACAAGACCTTTTAGAACCACCAAAAAGATGTTCTTTTCTTTTTTTTTTTTTTGTTTTTGTTTTGTTTTGTTTTTTTTTTTTGTTTGTTTGTTTTTTGGGGGGGTAGACATCCTTTTTATTTTATTTATTTATTTTTTTTAATTTTTTTATTAGTTGGAGGCTAATTACTTCACAACATTTCAGTGGGTTTTGTCATACATTGATATGAATCAGCCATAGATTTACACTTATTCCCCATCCCGATCCCCCCTCCCATCTCCCTCTCCACCCGATTCCTCTGGGTCTTCCCAGTGCACCAGGCCGGAGCACTTGTCTCATGCATCCCACCTGGGCTGGTGATCTGTTTCACCATAGATAGTATACATGCTGTTCTTTTGAAACATCCCACCCTCACCTTCTCCCACAGAGTTCAAAAGTCTGTTCTGTATTTCTGTGTCTCTTTTTCTGTTTTGCATATAGGGTTATCGTTACCATCTTTCTAAATTCCATATATATGTGTTAGTATGCTGTAATGTTAAGATCTACAAGACCTTTTAGAACCACCAAAAAGATGTTCTTTTCATTATAGGGGACTGGAATGCAAAAGTAGGAACTCAAGAAATACCTGGAGTAACAGGCAAATTTGGCCTTGGAGTACAGAATGAAACAGGGCAAAGGATGATAGAGTTTTGTCAAGAGAATGCGCTGGTCACAGCAAACACCCTCTTCCAACAACACAAGAGAAGACTCTACACATGGACATCACCAGATAGTCAACACCAAAGTCAGATTGATTATATTCTTTGCAGCCAAAGATGGGGACGCTCTATACAGGCAGCAAAAACAAGACTGGGAGCTGACTGTGGCTCAGATGATGAACTCCTTATTGTCAAATTCATACTTAAATTGAAGAAAGTAGGGAAGACCACTAGACCATTCAGGTATGACCTAAATCAAATCCCTTACAATTATACAGAGGGAGTGAGAAATAGACTCAAGGTATTAGGTTTGATAGACAGTGCCTGAAAAACTATGGATGGAGGTTCATGATATTGTACAGGAGGCAGGGATTAAGACCATCCCCAAGAAAAAGAAATGCAAAAGGAAAAATGGTTGTCTGAGGAGGCCTTACAAATAGCTGTGAAAAGAAGAGAATTTGAAGGCAAAGGAGAAAAGGAAAGATATACCCATTTGAATGTAGAGTTCCAAAGAATCGCAAGGAGGGATAAGAAAGCCTTCCTCAACATCATTGCAAAGAAATAGCGGAAAAAAACAGAATGGGAAAGACCAGAGATCTCTTCAAGAAAATTAGACACACCAAGGGAACATTGGGAATATGGGCACAATAAAGGACAGACATAGTATGGACCTAACAGAAGATATTAAGAAGAGATGGCAAGAATACATAGAAGAACTGTACAAAAAAGATCTTCATGACCCAGATAATCATGATGCTGTGATCACTCACCTAGAGCCAGACATTCTGGAAACTGAAGTCAAGTGGGCCTTAGGAAGCATCACTATGAACAAAGCTAGTGGAGGTGATGGAATTCCAGTTGAGCTATTTCAAATCCTAAAACATCATGCTGTGAAAGTGCTGCACTCAATATGCCAGCAAATTTTTGGAAAACTCAGCAGTGGCCACGGCACTAGAAAAGGTCAGTTTTCATTCCAATCCCTAAGAAAGGCAATGCCAAAGAATGCTCAAACTACTGCACAACTGCACTCATCTCACACGTTAGCAAAGTAATGCTCAAAATCCTCCAAACCAGGCTTCAGCAATACATGAACCGTGAACTTCCAGATGTTCAAGCTGGATTTAAAAATGCCAGAGGAACCAGGGTTCAAATTGTCAACATCTGCTGGATCATCGAAAAAGCAAGAGAGTTCCAGAAAAACTTCTAGTTCTGCTTTATTGACTATGTCAAAGCCTTTGACTGTGTGAATCACAATAAACTGTGGAAAATTCTTCAAGAGATGGGAAGACTAGACCACCTGACCTGCCTCTTGAGAAACCTATATGCAGGTCAGGAAGCAGCAGTTAGAACAGGACATGGTTGCTTCCATGTCAATGTATGGCAAAAACCACTACAATATTGTAAAGTAATTAGCCTCCAACTAATAAAAATAAATGGAAAAAAAAAAGAACAGGACATGGAACAACAGACTGGTTTCAAATATGAAAAGGAGTACGTCAAGGCTGTTTATTGTCACTCTGCTTATTTAACTTATATGCCAAGTACATCATGAGAAATGCTGGGCTGGAAGAAGCACAAGCTGGAATCAAGATTGCTGGGAGAAATATCAATAACCTCAGATATGCAGATGACACCACCCTTATGGCAGAAAATGAAGAACTAAAGAGCCTCTTGATGGAAGTGAAAGAGGAGAGTGAAAAAGTTGGCTTAAAGCTAAACATTCAGAAAACTAAGATCATGGCATCCAGCCCCATCACTTCATGGCAAATAGAAGGGGAAACAGTGGAAACAGTGGCTGACTTTATTTTGGGGGGCTCCAAAATCACTGCAGATGGTGTCTGCAGCCATGAAATTAAGGATGCTTACTCCTTGTAGGGAAAGTTATGACCAACCTAGACAGCATATTAAAAAGCAGAGACATTACTTTGCCAGCAAAGGTCTGTCTAGTCAAGGCTATGGTTTTTCCAGTAATCATGTATGGATGTAAGAGTTGGACTGTAAAGAAAGCTGAATGCCGAAAAATTGATGCTTTTGAACTGTGGTGTTGGAGAAGACTCTTGAGAGTCCCTTGGACAACAAGGAGATCCAACCTGTCCATCCTAAAGGAAATCAGTCCTGGGTGTTCACTGGAAGGACTGATGTTGAAGCTGAAACTCCAATACTTTGGCCACCTGATGCGAAGAGGTGACTCATTTGAATAGACCCTGATGCTGGGAAAGATTGAGGGCAGGAGGAGATGGGGACGACAGAAGATGAGATGGTTGGATGGCATCACTGACTCAAAGGACATGAGTTTGGGTAGACTCCAGGAGTTGTTGGTGATGGACACGGAGGCCTGGCGTGCTGCAGTCCATGGAGTCACAAGGAGTCTTACATGACTGAGTGACTGAACTGAACTGAACTGATATGGACCTTTGTTGGCAATGTAATGTCTCTGCTTTTTAATATGCTGTATGTGTTTTTCATAGCCTTTCTTCCAAGGAGAACTGTCTTTTAATTTCATGGTTGCAGCCACCATCTGTAATGATTTTGAAACCCAAGAAAATAAAGTCTGTGACTATTTCCAATGTTTCCCCATCTATTTGCCATGAAGTGATGGGACTAGAGACCATGATCTTTGATTTTTGAATGTTGAATTTTCAGCCTGCTTTCTCACTCTCCTCATTCACCTTCATCAAGAGGCTCTTTAGTTCCTCTTCACTTTCTTCCATAAGGGTGGTGTCATCTCCATATCCGAGGTTATTGATAATTCTCCCGGCAATCTTGATTTCAGCTTTTGCTTCATCTAGCCTGTTATTTCTCATGATGTACTATGCATATAAGTTAAATAAGAAAGATGTTTATTTTGGATGTTTATAGTCAATTTGTCATGGCTTAAAATTAGAAGCCCACAAAATGTCCTCGTTGTTCAGTTGCTAAATCGTGTCCAACTCTTTTCAACTCCATGGACTGTAGCTAGGCTTCCTTGTCCTTCACTGTCTCCCAGAGTTTGCTCAAACTCATGTCCATTGTGTAGATTATGCCATCCAACCATCTCATCCTCTGTTGCCCCTTTATTCTCTTGCCCTCAATCTTTCCCAGCCTCAGGATCTTCTCCAGTGAATCAGCTCTTCCCATCAAGCGGCCAAAGTATTAGAGCTTCAGCTTCAGCATCAGTCCTTCCAATGAATATTTAGGGTTGATTTCCTTTAGGATAGACTGATTGGATCTCCTTGCTGTCCAAGAGACTCTCAAGAGTCTTCTCCAGTACCACAATTCAAAAGCTTCAATTCTTTGGGGGCACAGCCATCTTTATGGTCCAACTTCATATCTCATATGGAAAAACTACAACTTTGACTGTATGAATCTTTGTCAGCAAAGGTATATATGTCTCTGCTTTTCCATATGCTGTCTAGGTTTGTCATAGCTTTCCTTCCAAGGAGCAAGCATCTTTTAATTTCATGGCTGCAGTCACCATCCACAGTCATTTTGGAGCCCAAGAAAATAAAATCTGTCACTGTTTCCACTTTTTCCTCATCTATTTGCCATAAAGTGATAGGACCAAATGCCATGATCTTATTTTTCTAAAGGTTGAGTTTTAAGCCAGCTTTTTCACTTTCCTCTTTCACCCTCATCAAGAGGCTCTTTATTTCCTCTTTGCTTCCTGCCATTAGAGTGGTCCATAGGTGAATATTTTTCAGCACTAAAAAGAAATGAGGTAACCAGCCATAGAAAGACATTGATCAACTTTAAATGCATATTACTAACTGAAAAAAGCAAATCTGAAAAGGCTGCATGCTATATGATTCCAACTATATGACATTCTGAAAAAGGCAAAACCTCAAAGACGATGAAATGATAAGTGGTTCCCAGGAGTTCCTAGGGAGGTAGAGATGAATACATGGAGCACAGAAAACTTTTAGGGCAGTGAAATTACTCTGTAAGATACTGTAACGGTGGGTACATGTCAGTGTACATTTGCCAATACCCATAGAATGTAAAACACCAAGAGTGAACACTAATGGAAACTATAGACATTAGTTAATAATAATATATCAATATTGATTCATCAATTGTAACAAGCGTGACACACTCATCCACAATGTTCATGGTGGAATCAAAGAGGAGGGTTGAGAAGGGGTGTGGGAACTATGTACTTCCTGCACAATTCTGAAAACCTACAACTGCCTCCCAAAAATAAAGTCTATTTTTAAGAAACACAATCAGTCAAAATCTAAAAGAAAATAAAATTGGTTGTGGATGAAAAGATATATGATACAGCAGGTGTAGTAAAATGCTAATAGTGGTGGTGTATATGGATGTTCCCTATATAACTCTTTCTACTTTGTACTGTTTGACATTTTTCATAATAAATATGGGGGGGGGAGTCATTGTGGGTAATATTATGAGAAAACTTAGCACAGTAAGGTCAAAAGAAGCCTGTGGAATTTAACTCCATCAGGGTTTTCTCATATGATTCTGTACAAAATATATTACTTGATGTAACGAACTGAATTACTAATCTAAAATTTAAAACCCAGTTGGTTCTGCCTTCAAACACCAGAGCCTAGATTAAATTGATTTATTGTTTGAAAAATACAACTAGATATTGACTGTATGTCATCTCATCAGTAGAGGACAATGAGCAGGGCTTTGTAGTTTTTGAAACAATACTGATGATGTGGTAATCTACACAACAACTGTACTGGACTTTGTCAGTGTCCTTGTTACAATATAGCACTGTTTTATTTACCATATATTTTCATTACTCACTACAATATGACAATAACAACAGTTTTGAATGGTGCAGATTTCTCATTATGAATCTAAATACACAGAATGTTTGCTCTGTTCTCAGTCACTACACTGTGCAAAACTGGTGTGTTAAAAATAATATGACATATTTGCATATTTATCTGTATTAAAGCCCCGTGAAACAGTTATTGCAGATACACAGCTGTTGCTTTTTAAGTATTTCTTAAAGGAACCATATCTATTCTTCTATGTAAATTACATACATTCTCAAATATATCATCTGAGCCAAGGGAATTTCAAAGCTTTTAACAGGAAAACTTATTCTCAGAGGAGAAGAATGTTAAAGGAGAAGAATTGTAAATTTTTAGTCATTGTGTCCAAATGATAAATTTTTAACCTAAAATGATAAACTTGTTCCTTTGCCAAGTCAAATATCATACATTGTAAACAGAAAGTAATTCTGGATGCTTCTACAAATTATGGCCTTATTTCAGCATGGAGACTGTTTACCTCGTCTACAGAGCACAGAAGAGATGCTGCTTTATATCAATCAAGTTACAGAAGTCTCTATTTTATGACTTAAAAGTGACAAATTCTGTTGTAAAGAATTTTTCTTTTAATTGCATTCTCATATCTTCATAAAAGCTAATAGTAGCATTTTTCTTTTTAGTTAAAAATTAAATTATGTCCCTGGAATGCTAGCTACTATCATCTTGTAGTTCCCAGAAAAGAGATCCAACTGAAAAACAGTTCTAGCAATTTTAATTATTTTCCCTATAATTGTAATATGAACACTTTCAATTTTAAGAAAACATGTGTATTTTTAACTCTGACCATATTAAGTTGATTAATATATAATTCAGATGCACATGAGGTGTTCTCATTTTAGTATCTGAACTATAGTTTTATTTTTAAAGGCTTTTAAATATAAATAGTTGAATCAAAGATATATTTTATAGTTCAATTTTAGCATGTTAGCTAAAGAAGAGGGTATTAAAAGGAAGGATTATCATATATTAAATTAAAAGTTTGTCACTTTGCAGCTCTAATCCATTTGAAAAAAAAAAGATGATTTCAGTACAATTTAATCAGTTAGAGGTCTTTATTGCCTTAAGTATTAATTGATTAGGTTCTCACTAAGGTCAAAAGTACACTTGGCTGCCTAGAGACGGCCAATTAGCAAATTGTCAACTGTGCTTATTTACATTGACCAAACATAATAGTAGTTATTTGACTGTCAAGTCAGAAGGTCACCAAATCTTTTGTACACTTTGCCCTCCAAAAGGGCAGCAGTCATTTAGGCCCCAGAAAGCATTCATAACAAAGATTTAGTTTATTACTTATTGACTTAAATCACTCTTAGAAACAGGTGTTTCATTCTCTTTGGACAACTGATATATCATTTCTTTTGTGAAATACTTGAGGTCCAGTTGAAATCCTGTGGTTGATTGTATCTGAAGATTTTTGTTCAGCAAGCAGCTTGCTCTTGAAACTCTAAATAGCTTTTTTAAGAGCAAACCAATCCAATGACTGTAATCCTTTGCAATATAGACTTTTCTCCTGCTAAGTGATTGCAGTGAGTTGGAACAAGTTGGACACAGGTGCTGAAATGCCTCTGGGGCACTATTCTCAAAGTTGAAGGTCAGAAGCACATTTGAGTCTCACCTTAATGAGGACATTGGTATGTTTTTGAATATACTGGTGCTGCCATGGATATTGGACATTTTCTACAGACCAAAAGAGAAATGAAAACTCAAGGTTATTCATGAACCAGTAATCTAAAATTTCTTCCTATAATCCCAGTGATATTTTATCATCATAAGTCATTACACCTAATTTATTTAGTGGTGATATAACTAGTTGCATTTGTTAGCATTTTTTTCTATTTACACTCTTCTACTTAAATTTAACATTATTCTCCCTTACATTTTTCAGTTATTTATTGAAATATCACTGATGATCCCATGAGTTAATACTTTAAGGAGTAAGTATTTTTGTTTCACATATCATTTTTACAACTTATTCCTATAGATCAAACTAGAAACCCATGAGTTAGCCTAGATTCCTTCCTCTCTCCAAATATTCATCTCATCAAGTATCACATTCTGTCAGTTCTAGTTACTGAATGTCATCAATAGATATTAATATAAGTACCCTCCACTTCAACCCACTGTCACTGCCTCTTAGCAACTTTTTGGCTCTTGTTTAAATTGCTGTGATACATTTTTCAGTATCTTATCAGTGATTCAGTGACCTTCTGTTGGCATGACTATCTTCCTGCTAGATTGGGACTCCTTTAGAATAGGGTGATATATTTTTACTATATGCCCAACAAACAGTGTTTGGCACATACAGACTTGCAGTAAAAATTTACTGAGTAAATAAATAAATGACCACTATTAGCTTTATGCTACATATAATGCTAGCCTTGATAGAGTAATAATTTTTATGATTTATGAACTCATTAAATCAAAATTTTCACTAGTATTAAATTATTAATATTTTTCCAACTATAATAAGAAGCAATAAGTTATAATTCATCCATATGGCTAAACCAGAGCATTGACTTTGAAGATGGAGAGAGCCCAAGCCAAAGGAAAAAATTACTACCATACTTCTTGAGTAATTAAGCTATCAAGTATAGGTAAAAAACAAATCCACATACTATCAAAACATGTGCTTTGTCTGTGGTATCATATGATTAAATAACAGTTACTATTTATACACTGTGGACTTTGATATATTAGCTATTTGCCTCTCAAAACAATGCAGTGTAGACATATTTGTCCTTTTTCAAATAAGAAAACCAGTTTTGTAGGATAACTTATCTAAACACTAGTGTATAACCTAGATATTGCTTGCTCCAAAGCCCAAGTTCTATCTACCACAGTAAAATTTGCATCCTTCTTTAGAACTTTGGACAACCTGTTGGGTTGGCCAAAGAACTCATTCAAGTTTTTCTGTAACACCTGGGAAGATCAAAATGAACTTTTTGACCAACCCAATATTTTACATTATTCAAAAACTTTACTAAGTGTTGCATAGAGATGTTTCATATCTATTGTTGGGTTGATTTGGAAAGTGTGGGGAAGATAATCATCAGAGTCAAAGGTGGGAAAAATGACAGTGGAAATTAAAAGTAATATGACTTAGTAGTTAAGATTGCATGGGCTTTTAAATCATACAGCCCTACACTTGAGTTCCAGGTCTTCCTTGTATGATGTGTGATCTTCTATGTGTGGCTTGACCTCTAAATTTCAGTGACAATCTCTAAAATAAATATAATAATTTTTGTTGCTGCTGTTTAATCAGTCAGTTTTTGCGACCCCATGGACTGCAGCACGCCAGGCTTCCCTGTCCTTCACCATCTCCCAGAGCTTGCTCAAACTCATGTCCATTGAGTTGGTGATACCATCCAACCACCACATCCTCTGTCGTCCCCTTCTCCTGCCTTCAATCTTTCCTAGCATCAGGGCCTTTTCTAATGAGTCAGCTCTTCACATCAGGTGGCCAAAGTATTGGAGCTTCAGTTTCAGCATCAGTCCTTCCAATGAATATTCAGGATTGATTTCCTTTAGGATTGACTGGTTTGATCTCCTTGCAGTCTAAGGGACTCTCAAGAGTCTTCTCCAACACCACAGTTCAAAGGCATTCTTTGGCACTCAGCTTACTTTATGGTCCAACTCTCATATCCATACATGACTACTTTAAAAACCATAGCTTTGACTATATGGACATTTGTTAGCAAAGTCAAGTCTCTGCTTTTTAATATGCTGTCTAGGTTTGTCATAGCTTTTCTTCCAAGGAGCAAGCATCTTTTAATTTCATGGCTGCAGTCACCATCTGTGGTGATTTTGGAACCCAAGAAAATAAAGTCTGTCACTGTTTCCACTGTTTCCCCATCTATTTACCATGAAGTGATGGGACTGGGTGCCATGATTTTCTTTTTTTTAATGTTGAGTTTTAAGCCAGCCTTTTCACTCTCCTTCACTTTCATCAAGAGGCTCTTTAGTTCCTCTTTACTTTCTTCCATAAGGGTGGTGTCATCTCCATACCTGAGGTTATTGCTGGTTATTTCTCCCAGCAATCTTGATTCCAGCTTGTGCTTCATCCAGCCTGGCATTTCCCATGATGTAATCTGCATATAAGTTAAATAAGCAGGGTGACAATATACAGTCTTGACATACTCCTTTCCCAATTTGGAACCAATCTGTTGTTCCATTTCTGGTCCTAGCTTTTGTTTCTTGACCTGCATACAGGTTTCTCAGGAGGTAGATCAGGTGGTCTGGTATTCCCATCTCTTGAAGAATTTTCCATAGTTTGTTATGACCTGTACAGTCAAAGGCTTTAGCATAGTTAATGAAGCAGAAGTAGGTGTTTTTCTGAAATTTTCTTGCTTTCTATATGATCCAACAGATGTTAGCAGTTTGATCTCTGGTTCTTCTGCCTTTTCTAAATACAGCTTATACATCTGGAAGTTCTCAGTTCATGTTCTGTTGAAGCCTAGCTTAAATAATTTTGAGCAAATAATTACTTTGCTAGTGTGTGAACTGAATACAATTGTGTGGTAGTTTGAACATTCTTTGGCATTGCCCTTCTTTGGGATTGGAATGAAAACTGACCTTTTCCAGTCCTGTGGCCACTGCTGAGTTTTCCAAATTTGCTGGTATGTTGAGTTCAGCACTTTAACAGCATCATCTCTTAGGATCTGAAATAGCTCACCTGGAATTCCATCACCTCCACTAGCTTTGTTCATAATGATGCTTCCTAAGGCCCACTTGACTCCACACTCGAGGATGTCTGGCTTAGATAAGTGATCACACCCTCATCATTATCTGAGTCTTGAAGATCTTTTTTGTATAGTTCTGTGTATCCTTGCCACCTCTTCTTAATATCTTCTGCTTCTGTTAGGGCCATACCATTTCTGTCCTTTATTGTGCCCATCTTTGCATGAAATATTCCCTTGGTATCTCTCATTTTCTTGAAGAGATCTCTAGTCTTTCCCATTCTCTTGTTTTCCTCTATTTCTTTGCATTGATCACTGAGGGAGGCTTTCTTACCTCTCCTTGCTATTCTTTGGACCTCTGTATTCAAATGGGTATATCTTTCCTTTTCTCCTTTGCCTTTCACTTCTGTTTCTCAGCTATTTGTAAGGCTGCCTCAAACAGCCATTTTGCCTAATATAATAATAGTAACTGCCAATTAATTTGTGATGATCAAATGATATTATGCAGATAAGTTCTTAGCACAGTTTTTACTAAAAAGAGTTCCTACTGTTTTATTTTTTTAGTTATATATAAGAAAAGCAAATAAAGCAGATGTTTTATTGCCTTTCCTCATTTAATGAGGTGTTATTGGTGAGTCTATAGTTAGGCAAAGAATAAACAAGGTGAATTCACCATACTGAAAGTATATTCACCATACTGAAAGTGTGTGTGTGTGTGTGTGTGTGTGTGTGTGTGTGCACGCGTGCATGTGCACATGCCCATGTGCTCAGTAGCTTCAGCTGTGTCTGACTCTTTGTCACCCCATGGACTGCAGCCCACCAGGCTCCTCAGTCCATGGGATTCTCCAGGCAACAATAATGGAGTGGGTTGCCATGCCCTCCTGCAGAGGGTCTTCCTGACCCAAGGATTGAACCAGAGTCTCCTTCATTGCAGGTAGATTCTTTACTACTGAGCCACCAAGGAAGCCCCATTGACTTGTGTATTGTCTCCTAATTAATAAGCATTTATTGAATGCCTGCTATGTGTTCATAACTTAGAATCTGTGTTAGATGTTGAGGGTAATATACCTGATTCTACAGAATTCATTTTCACTCAGATTTATAGAAATGCAACACTCATTTGTATACTTAAGAGAAAATTTAAAATTTTAAATAAAATTCAGCCCTTAGTATCAAGTTAATTTCTTGTTCAAATATCTTTGCAATGATTATAGTTCACATTTAATATTTGGTATGTAATCCTAAAAGAATGAAATTTTTAGATTTTTACAATTTTTAGCATGCCCAGCTCAAACTTTTACTGTATTCTATTAGATGGTTATTCTTATTTTAACTTTTTTTCATCAACCACTTCTTATTCGATAATAACAACTCTGGTTGCCTGCCTAGTTGTTAGCTATTTTCTCTGTTAGCTCACCTAAAATAAAGTATGACAGTAAGGATTCCCTTTTTTTTCTTATTTCTTTTGGTTTATTTTAAACAAAGATACTGTATACATTGATTGGAAAAAAGAAGAATAGTCCTTATCCTTTTTTCTGTTTTTACAGTGTTTCCCATGAGTTTTAGTATTTGTTCTCGGCTAAACTCCCTTATCATTCATTATGTTGCTTTTGAAATGGATTCTTTCAGCAAATGTTTATTGAAAACCAGGTTCTTTGCTGTTGATATCATGGAACTTGCATGAGAGGAGATGGGAAACAAAAAGTAAACAGAATAAAGGAGATTGAGAATGGAGATAATGATGTCATGGGGAGAAGGAAGTTAGTTATTAAATAGGATAGTCATGGATGGGCTCATTGAGAAATGACATGCTCTGCTCTGCCATTTGAGCAGAGACCTCAAGGAAGTAAAGAATTTAGCCAGGCATATTACTGGAATATGGCAGTCTAGGCAGAAGAAACAGCCATTTGACATGTGGTAAAGCAGAAGTGCTCAAGGTTTGAGGCTTTTTTGAGAAATAACAAGGAGACTAATGTGGCTAAAGCAAAATGAATTTATAAGAGAATGCTAACATGGTCATAGAGGTAAGAGGAGAGGTCCAGGGACTTTACTGAGTCTTATGCGGGGTGTGGAAGCAGGGGTAGGTATTTGTGTTTTACCCTGAGTATAGTGGGGAGCCCAGAAGGTTTTGAGTGGAAGACCTGACCTGATGTGATGTATATGTTAACAGTGTCACTTGGGCACTGGCTTGAGCATAGGTCCTACCAAGGGTAGAGCCAATGGACCAATTAAGAAGTTATTTCAATAATCCAGATGAAAAATGAAAGTGACTTGGTTTAAGAAAGTAATATTGAACTTTTAGTGAGAAGTGGCTGGATTCTGGATATATTTTGAAAGTACAACTGACAGATAGAAAGTGAGGAGTTAAAAAAAGAAAGAAAGAAAGAAAATTAAAAAGAGAGGACTCAAGGGAAATGCCAAGGTTTGGGGCCTGAGCAACAAAAGAACATACAACTGGTAAAAATTCTACACTCTCTGTGTTCCTAATGATTCTATGTATCAATTTTATTTATAAAACTATTTTAACTTCTGTTTTACCCTTTGATATTTCAAAAGTAGAAGCCCAACCAACTAAAAAGTCCTAACACTTTGAATGCTCTTGGTGGCCATGGAGCAGCTCTGTGTAAATCAGTACACCGGCAGTCACTGCTGAGGACACCGCTGCCTCCAGAACTTACTGGACAGCGTGACATCAACATGAGGCTGCTTGGAACGCACAGAACTATTAGATGACATGGCCACTGTCTCCTGTAAGTTTATTGTCTGTCTCATCATCGAGGTAAATGGATCTCCAAGTCTCTGACTGGGTTGGGATCTTAGGTACAGGGTCTGGATGTTGGGTGCTTTCCATTGGTCTCTGTGTGATTTAAAGCATGAGAAGTTCCAGGTGATATGGTTTTAGGGATGTGAGAACCATTATAAATATTACATCCCAAGTCAAGAAGTAGAAACCAGTCAGCAAGAAAAGACCTGCCCCAGAAAATTGTGATGTTTGTCCAGTTATCTCAGAAGGCATCCTATCTCTTTTTTTCTAAATATTTAGGGAAAGCCTTGCTGTAGCCTTCAAACACTAACAAGTTTACTGGGGAGGTGGGAAAAGGTGAATATGTATACAGAGAAATAAGAATAGATATCAATAAGCATAAAATGTGGGGTATTGCAAAATTCATATCTACAATGAATTATCTTTATTATGCTCCTTCCTTTTTTTCATTTTATGTTCTTTAGGCAACTACTATTAATAGCATCTCATTTGAAAATTTTAAATTTGTTGGTATCTTTTTTCTTAATTTAGTTGAATGCAAAGAAAACCTTTGAAATGCAAATAAAAGTCATTTCTCAGGTCCCCAAGATGATTTGGGACAGCAAACCTTGAATAAGTTTTGGAAAGAATTATATAATTCCTATGGAATCCCAGGTCTAATCCTGAGACAAAGAAGGAATAGCTAAACATGAAACACAAACTGTTGCTAACTTTAGTTTTCTCCAATCAGATTTTCATGAAACATTTTCATATCTTCGCTGAGACAAATGAATTTTTCTAATGCTCTATAATCCTTTGTTAAAATTCAATTAAAAAACAAGTCTACAGTCAAATAGAAATTATTTTATGTTTAATTTTGGATAATCCTCTTCTCATTTTTTTGGCATTAGAACAAATTGCAATTACTGAAGCCCAAAGATTATAAAACAGCATTTAAGCATTCAAGTTCAATATCAAGTTCATTTAAGTTCAAAAGATTAAAGGAGAATACAGAGACTAGGATTAGAGAATAAAGTTTCTGAGACCAGATGGGGCAAGTTTAAAAAGGTTTTAGGGAGAAAATACAATACTCAATTTTAGAAGGAAAGGAGAGGAGATAACTTATTTTGGCAGTAACTTAGGCTTTTACTACAAAGGATATTATTTTAATAGTCTTTTTAATTGACTATCATAATATGTTTTGTCCTTTAACATAAAATAATATTTCCCATATCTTTATGTGGACACTTCTCTGAGACTAAGCAAACTGTTTGGAAGACAGGAATTGATGAAGAAATCATAATTCTTTTAAATAACTTTTCTCAGCTCTTTCATCAGAGTGTATGAGTCAGTCTAGACTCAGCACTGGGTCAGACCCTACCTGCTTCTATTTCTTTTTCTGGACAGAGCGCAAACCCACAATCCAGATCAAACACTTAGAAATCTTACTCCTCCATCTACTCAAGATGATCTCTAACAGAATTCTGTTTTTCTCTCCTTTCGCCTCTGAAGAGGATTTTCATTTTAAACCCTTCTAATTTAACAGAGAGAAAAGGTTAAAAAGAAAGTCAATCTCCATCCCCAGACCCCGTTTTTAAAAAAAGTCATCCACAGTTTCCCACTGACTTGGAGCCAAAAACCCTGCCAATTTTGCTCTCATATCTGCAAGTGTACCCTGACCCTTCATATGACCAGTGGGGCTTCTTGCATAAGATCTATCTGGGCGCCTTTCTAAAAGTGCTATCCTCGTCCATATTTCAAAACACTCACAGATATTTTATCATTAATTAGTATTCATATTATGTCTCAAACAATCTGTTCACAAATAGGGGAAGTGAACTAGTTGAACAGCTCTTCTGTTTGTCTAGTGTTTAACATGGATGATGTACGTAGAGCCCAGGACCTTTTAAGGGAGGCGGCGGTCAAATGTTGAGTAGGTAACTCTTGAAACATTTAGAAGTTTACCTATTTCAGAGGCTGGACTTCTCCAGAGAAACTATACTTGGCAAACAGGGTGGGGAGACACAGGCCTCTTTAAAAATAGACCCATGCCTCTTTGATTCACAGCATCCTGGATTTGCTTTTCATCATGTTAACATGCCACTTGGGAGCTGGCTGGACTCCCTTGTTCAGTGACATATATTTCATAGTGTTTTTTTTTTTTTTTCAAAAGACCCATTTGTTCTTTCAACCACAACATGCTTTGCATTTTTCTTTCAAATTTGAGGGTGTATATATATAGATTGATCATAACAATATTTTTAACATTCCAAACAATTTAGAAAGATAGTGGATGGGTGTCAGTTAATCTATTATGTTCATCTCTTCCTCCTCCCCCTCTTCAGCTGCTAATCTTAGAAGTTGTGTGCCAAATTGTGTAAGATATTCTTCCAATAGCTACATGTGTGACTCTTTTGTGAGCTCCACAGACAGTTATGAGGACAGATTTGGAGTTGCATATGGGACTGTCACATGGTTTGATTGCCTTGTCTTCCAGGCACTGAGATTTCTTTTCACTGAGCTTTAATACTTAGGAATTTTTAGTTATGATAAAAGTTCGGGAAAGTCTCTATTAAATTATTTACACACTTCAAGAATGAGAAAGGAAAATTTTTTACTCACCACCACTCTGTGTTTGGCATCTGTATATACTTAATAGTTCATATGGTTACTTTTTATAGTAGTGAAAAAATTCATAGAATCTTCATGAAAATCAGAGAGTTAAGAGCCTTTATTATCCTCCTTGCTCTTTGGAGCAAGAACTAGTAATGCTGCAACAGAAAAGAAAGCAGATGCTTTGTAAAAAGGTCTCATATAACTTGTGTCCAATTGTAGAGGATGATTTGTAGGAAAATGTGATCTATCAACTGTTAGGAGCCAAAAATCCTATGTCTTTAGTCTCTGAAATGGTAAGGTATGAATTACTTTATATACACACATTGAAAACCCTTTTTCAGGACACAAATACCACAGCCCTTCATCCCATTGAACCACAGTGCCACCCTTGAGGGACAAACAGCCTTACAACAAAGTCTTTCTCTTTATCTTAATTCAAATACTTTTTAAGAATAAACAGTGTCCTAATGATATCTGCATCTAGTGAATGAAGACGTAATATTATAAAAGTGTTAATCACATATACATATTAATTTCACCCTGTAAAACAAATATAATGGTTATTCAGAGCTGCCCCTTTATTTGCTTCAGTTCTAATTCAGAAATATTAATGATGCCTACCATATATTGATTGTCACTCTGAGCCTAAACTCTCTAAAATAGGTATTTTACATACACACTCCTAATCCTCAGAATAACACACCAAAGTAAATGTTATTTATTACCCCTTTCTTCCCAGTTGAGTCAGAACTCAGAAACAGTGTGAATGAGGAGAGAGGTATATTTTCTTGTTTTGCACTTGAATTTCCTTTTCCTGTTTTAGGTTGGGGAAGTCATGTAACTTGCTGGGTAAATTGTACTAGTACCTTACACAATGAAACTTGTGAGTGGTGGAATACAAACCGAAGCTTCCATGTCCTTGAGCCACACCCTGAAAATTCTGGAAGCTCTGCACAGAGGCGCCGGACTTCACCACATTCTCGTGGCTCACTGTCACCTAAGGAGCAGCAAGTTCATTGCGACTGCTCTGGATCCTGGCCGAGGAACTTAACGACACGTGAAGAGGTACCTGCAGCATCTATTTTATTTCTAGTCTACGAAAGAGCAATTGATGGAGAGGTTTTCTCCAGATAGTATCGAGTCTTTCTCAGTGCATTTCATAAGGGTTTGAACTAAATCTGGCATAATAAGGTTTGATTGAGCTGTTATGTTCTGCCTCGTAAGTGGCTGTGCGCAATTGAGAAAGAAAATTGCTTAATAGAAAGTTACAGTCATCACTAACTTTATCTTAATTCTCCAAAGCAATAAGCTAAGAGTGCTATAAGAGCAGCTTAAGGCTGTTAGAAAATGCTGAAAAACACTCTATTTAGAAACATTTCTGCCCATATGTCACACTGTACTTTCTTGTGATGGGCATTTATTTTTCTGATATTTTGTTCACTTAGGGTAAGTTTTATCCTCTGTCTCCAAGGATATTTCTAAAGGGATTTATCTATCCATTCTTCTAAAATATTTAGCAGGAATTCTGTTTTTCAGCATGAGATCTGTACCCTGGTTTGGGTTTGTAACTTCTAGCTATCCCACAGACATCAAAAGTCATTTCTGAAATATATTGAATTTAGATCATAACATTATTTATATGACTGTGTCATCAGAAATTAATGAGCTATTTATGAAAAATAGATTAAGCTAATGATTGGAATTTATTCTAGGAAGAAATAAGAGTATCTGTTCTTTTTTACTGTTGAAAGTTATACTGGCAATATAATCATTATTTGCAAATATTACCTACCTAGCAAAGGCATGAGACATGTGAACCAGTAAAACTAAGAGTTTTAGTGAGTTTAGAGTTTAGTAAGATTCAGGGTTTAGTAAGATTGCTAGGTATGAAGAAAACTGTTTAAATCATTTCCTTCCCAAATATCAGAAATTACCAATTTTAAAAAGATAATAGAAGAAAAAAGATAATATGTGCAGTAGCATCAAAACCTTTAAGAAACTCAGAACCTCTGTAAGGAAAACCGTGAATCTTTATGGCAAGATGAAGCTTTAAAAAATTGGAAAGGTACACCATAATTCTGAATGGAAATGATCTGAAGATACCTATTTTTTATATTTTTATTTTAAAAGTAAATTTATTTCATTAAAATCAATCTCAGAGGGAACGTACTTAATACAATGATTCTGAAATAGATATAGAGACATAAAGCAGGCAAAAAATAGCCTGGAAATTATTACCAGAAGAAGAAACTGGAGGCGAAAGAGGAATATAGAGGAAGAAGAATTGGAAAGACTTACATTGCCAGATATTAAAATATAATGTAAAGATCCAATTACAATCATGTAACATTGGTACAGTAACATTATAATCAGTGACTCAAACTTGAAATTTCTCTTAAAACTATGTGCTTTAACATTTGCAAAGGTGTGGCTGTGTCCTTAGATCCAAACAGAACACAGAAGCCACGCTGCCTGTTGCTGACTTGGCAAAGTCTGCTTTGGTGAAGCCTTGTTTTATGTGAATGAGCCTACTCCTAACTGCACCTACTCACAGGGTGGAGTTTGCTAGCAGTCCCCCAAAATGCCTCTTACTCTGATTATGAATCGTGGAGCTTCTCTGAATTCAGTGGGGTATATCGCTTGCAAATCGGAGAGCCTTTCCTCTCCCAACGACTCCTGGTATCTGTAGAATTCTTAGGAAAGTTGCTTTCTTCAATTGATAGGGACAATATGTCCTGGATCTGTGCTTTACTTAATTTTTGCTGTGGCTGACATTTTTAAATTTGAGCTCTTTCACAGATTCCCTCCCCCCTCCTCCCCCAGTAGCTTCATTTGGTATTCAATGCAAGCTAAAAATAAGACAGTATAAACTTTTACATTATTTAAGCTAATCTTGAGTTTTAATATAGAGTAAACATATTTATTAATAACATATTTCTTCTCACTTATCCACAAATATGGGTTTCAATTTGGAAAAAGTTTCACTAAGGAAAGTTTGTAGACTATTTTAAGTGAGGCTAAGGGGCAAAATAAATACTGGTCACATTTATAGATTTTGTTAGATAAGATAATTTCTAGGCAAGCTAACCAACCACACCCACCTTACAACTAAATGTAATGCAAATTACCATATCAAACAGAAAATTTGAGCCTTCCAGTTAGACGTCTTTAGTTTTCTGCTTAGTTAATGTCAATTTAATTACTGCTTATAGTAATTTGCTACAGAATCACTGTATGTCATTATTTTGCTGTTGGAAGAGATTACATTTTTAGCTAAGAAGAAAATGAGTTTGAGAAAGATATTTTGCCAAGTTGAAATTCATGGCTGGGGCTGTAAGGTATAAGGAATATGTCTAGCTTTGTCTTAAAAATGACTTGCTATCAGAAGTTAAATGATCATTTTATAATTTTCTATAAAGTGAAAGAAAGGTATTTTTAATTTAATTACCCATGCCTGAAAGGATATTTGAGTATATTCTTATTGGAATAATTAGCAATTTGAATATAGCATAATAAGCTATTATACTCTTTCCAGAAATTTTTTGATTCTTTGGTTTTCTTTGAAGGTGTTAGGAGAGTACAGAATGACATGATATTATTCAACATGCTGATAGTTCTTAGGATCATAATGTTGGCTGTTAAAACTTTACTAAATCGACTTGACAGTTTCAAATTAAGTATCATCTTGTGTTTTTCCTTTCTCCATATCTTTTTAATGATGGTGTCATATAATATAATGGTTTTATGAGTGGTTTTGCTATCTCATTCATCAGAGTAATCAATGGGGAAAGGAGCCATATGGGTTTTAGTCCATTTGTATTGGATAGGACAGATGGCATTATTGATAGATGGAAATATTCCAAATATTTATTGTATAATGATATCACAAGGACTCTGACTTCTGAATTTTAAAAATTTCATTTCTACAGTAACTGGCAAATTAAGTAATTTATACAGTTGCCTTGTATCCATTTAATCATATCAATGTGTGAATTGTAGCATTAATTACCTTTCAGTTAATACTGTATTTTATATGATGGGCATTTCTTTTTCTAAGCCTTTGTGTTTACTTATCTGATTTCTGACCAAGCTATCAGTTTGGTCTTGAGGATTTTAAACCTAAAACAATGTTTAGAGCAGACAATATATAAAGATAGGATGCTAGAAGTGAACTTCTCTTCCAATATCATCTTTGTCCTGTGGGAGGCCAGAGAGAAAAGGTACTCTTAAAGAATCTTTACATTTTCTTCTTGCATAAGTTATCACCCTCAATACATTTCTTTTTTTTTTCCCATTTATTTTTATTAGTTGGAGGCTAATTGCTTTACAATATTGTAGTGGTTTTTGCCATACATTGACATGAATCAGCCATGGATTTACATGTCTCAATACATTTCTTAAAATTATATTTAATATAACTGTGGACATAAGGACATAATGATGTAATTCAGGTTCTAATTCTATTTTATTTTCTCAACTTGGAATTGAGTTATTCCAACAAGGGTTATGGCTGGTGACCATCATTACCATTAAAACACCATCCTCGGGAAAGGTACACACCTTGAGTCTGGCACCTTAGACCACTCAGCCATCCTGACAAAAAACTGCCAAAAAAATAAAAATAAAAATAAATAATAATAAATAAAACACCATCCTCCCAAATGTTTGACACCATTGAAGAATCACATTTGCACTACTGGAAATAAATGAAATTCAGTGAAAAAGAGGTCTTCGCTTTTGTATTTTATACTTTTTTTTCCTTAAATGCATACTGAATGTATATAGTCATGCCTTACTTTGCAATTGCAAAGTTAAAAGTGATAGTTTGAGTCATTCTAAAACTTCCATTGTCACTGTTTTATTTTTAAAATATTGCCAACCCCTACTATTGAAGGCCTACTGTGTATTTAAACACTGCTTGGAGTTTTCTGTTACCTCTAGGTTGCTTAACTATTTTACTCAGGAAGTTAATGTAAATTCCTTGAGTAGTGACATTTTTTCCAAACTAAAAACAGTGTTTTTTTTTTCTTCAATTTGTGAATTTGTTACTGTGAAAAAATTACAAATGATTAAAAATGAAAGATTTTTTACACTTGTTATAAATTAATCATTACCTCCTTTACTGACAACACCACTAAATTCCGAGATCTAGCTCACTGCCCTGCACATGTCAAATTCAATGTTTGTTGATTATGATACTTATAAACAAAGTAGGATAGTGTATATCCACTAAGGCGATTGGAAATAGAAAGAGTTTAATTATATGCTTTTAAAATGATAATGTGATCCCACTAATGAAATAGCAACTTTATACTCAATTTTGATAAGATCAATCTTTTTAAAAAGTTCTTACAAAAATAGATAATGTAATTATATTGGAAGATTAAGTTGACCAAGCTTTATTTAGTCAAAAATATGTAATATTGTTCCGTGGGCCAAGAGGACAAGAAAACTTAGACCTATCCAGAGACATCCCATTCAAACAGACTCTCTGTGTATGATTTAGGGCAAAACTGTTTGCATTCTTACTTCCCTGGCAAGTACAAATGGACCAAATAAATCCTGATGATCCCAGATTTCTCTAACACTCTAGGACAATTTGGGCTTCCCAAGTGGAGCTGGTGGTAAAGAGCGTGCTTGCCAATGAAGGACATGTAAGGGTTGCAGGTTTGATCCCTGGATCAGGAAGATCCTCTGGAGGAAGGCATGGCAACCCACTCCAGTAATCTTACCTGGAGAATCCCATGGACAGAGGAGCCTGGCAGGCTGCAATCCATAGGGTCGCAAAGAGTCAGACACGACTGAAGTGACTTAGCACGCAGTACCAGACACACTAGGACAATTTCAGAAGCATTGATTAAAATGGCATAGATAGTATTCGGATAGAAATAGCAGGACCAATAATAAACCAAAAACAAAAAAAAAAGACCAGGACTAATTGAAGTGATTTGGAATTTTAAATATTCTACATATATTTACTTTTACTTTTTAAAAAAGCCAAAGTCTAAGTAAAATAAAAGGCATAAGTATTTTGTTGTCACTAAAGACCTGTTTCCTTTGTAAATGGAATAAAAAATATGAGTGCTTTCCAGTAAATTTGGGGAATATCTTTTTTGTATTTTTATGATAATAGGAAGGGAATAATTTTTAATTTGAACTTTGTATCACATCTGCAGCCTTTAACCTATGCTGATCTTTTCTTACTTTTCTCATTATCAATGTTTATCTCTCTCCCTCTCTCCTATCTTTCTTAATACTCTTTCTAGCATTGAGAGAAAGAATTAAAAGCAGACAGACAAATCAGCTATTACTTTGAATCACCAAACAGAAAAACTTGCTCTCAGGCAACACTGTAATGTAGTTATATTATTATGTGATTATTGCTATTCTAAGAAGATTTCATTCTCCTAGTTTTAAATTTTATATATTCAGATAAATGTTTATCCATTGATGGAAAGAAGAAACAAATCTAGAATTGAGCAGTCTAATTACATTTAAAGTGAACGAATGACTCTTTTCACCACTGTATTTGCTAGAGATTTTTCTCATGAAAATTTTTATTTAAAGTTTTGGGTACAACCCATCTTCCCCCAAACCCCTTCCTTTTACATTCCTAAAAGTAAGACATGAAGACAACCTCAGATTTTAATTTGTGTCCCAATAACTTCATATGGCCCCAAGTTATTTAGAGACAAATAAAAGATATTACAATTATGTTTTAAATAAACAAGGCCTGGGTGGAAGCAACTTTTTAAAAATAATGTTTTTTAAGAGTACCAGAATATTTATCCAACTAATCTTTAAAGATGTAATGCTCTTACAGAGGAAATAAAGGTGCTCAATAATAAATTTCTATATTTAGTCCTGAACATTTGAACTTTGATTTAGTAAAACTTATAAGAAAAAATTTCCAAGGCAATTGACTTAGTTTCTAAAGACAGGATGGTAGTAATTGAATAAAGAAATAAATTTTTTCATACTAAGGTAATATATAAGCTGAAGTTCTTGAACAAAAGCAGCCTGTCAACTCCAGTATATTTAAGTACAGGAAAGATTGATGTTTGCCAATGTCAAATCAGAGAGAAGAAAAATGTTTTCAAGTTTAAGAGACAGCCAACAATGAAAAGGAAAATAAATAAAAATTTAGATGTACAATATTGTTATACCTTGTCAAGAAAATGATAATTGAAATCAGACTTCCTTTTATGAAAAACATAATGTAAAATTTCCACCAAAAAACTACTCGAGTCTAACAATTAAAGCAAAAGTAAAATTTTAAAAGGTGCAACGTGATGGCTGACATTAACAAAAATTGTGCCCTTTAATTATCAAAAACCTTTGCCCTAGATTTCATCTTCAGTGATCTCCTACTGATTAATTAATCAGTTATATTTTAAAAGAAAGCTAGGAGTTTGAAAAATATCAACATGAACCATGTGGGACTCCATCATAAATTCAATAGTTAAAATATGCAGGTTTCTGTTTATTTCTTCTGCATTATCAGGTTTATGACATTTATTTGGTAGCTAGACGTTGTTTTGAATGTGCAATGATTTGAGTTATTAAAATACAGTTTGCTTATGATCCATGTTAAGAACATGCAGTGCATTCAAATAACTAGGTAACATTAGGCCTTTCATCTCAAAGCAGTATGTTTCATTTCCCTTGGGTTGGGATTAAATTGAGATTTTGTATTCATTTGAAGTATAATTGTAATGAGAATATTTAACATGGGTCAAATGGAGAATACTGGCACCCTGGAAGTGCTTAGAAATCATTTGCTCTTTTTATACATTGTCCCATAGTGGGATTGAGAAAGATTACCACGCCTTGTTTAACGACGTTATATTGTTCTATTTGTGAATCTAATGAAATCTTTAGCAGAAAAGCACACTAATTGCTCAAATGAATTTTAGAAAATAAGGCATCTGAATCAAATAATTATACATTTGAAATACATCAGATACTGTTAACAGTCTTTACCTACAGAAAGTCAGAGATATGTATGCATATTTTTAAACTCTTAATGTTTCCTTTTTATTCCCATAATGGAAAGTGGGGGGAAATTGTATTTTATTTGCCCACAGACATGGGAAAGAATTACCCAGCAGAGCTATGTACCCACACAGATTTTTCCAGACTCCCTTTTCCCCTGAAGCAGTCTTTTTATTGGAGCACCATAAGTGATTTTCCATCTTTCTCACTGAAGTGCTCAGGTATATTAGCACCACTCTCCCTCTCAAGACACTGACTTTGTTAAAACCAAGAGGAAATAAATTATTTCTTTGTGCTGCTTGTTTGTGAGTGCTAAACTGGATCAGCCTGTGAGCAAAACCGTCCTGTCACTGAATAATCAGCTACTGAAAACCACGTAAAAATTATATTAGATTGGATAGTATCACAGATCTTAAAGTTTCTTTATGAAACAGTGCAAATGTCAATAAAATTCATTAAGCTCTACAGGATATTCAGAAACTGTTTTAGTACTAAATCATCCCCAGCAATTGCTTAGGGCTAGATTACACTGACTCTGAAGAAAATGATGTTAGGTCAATGTAACATCCTAAAACAATATAACATTTTTTAGAGAGTTACAGGCTTTTGCCCTAAGAGGAAATATATTTATGTTAAGCACAGTCTAGGATGGAAGCTTGTTTGAATGTCCCGATAAATCCAGTCATTACTTTGGGGAACAAAGAAGTATGACTTACTCAGGAATTATTAAAGAAAAGAAAGTGTTTCATTTGGTAAACTCCCTATAATAACATGGAAGTTCTGCTATGTGACCACCATTCTTGGTCTTCCCAATTGCACTGGAAGTAAATATATTAATACAGTTACTATTCATTGTTTATGCTTAATGAAGGACTTTCAAATGTGCCTAGAAAACAGTCACTATTTGGCTCAGCAGTAAAGAATTCACCTGCAATGCAGGAGACGCAGGTTTGATCCCTGGGTTGGGAAGATCCATTGGAGTAGGAAATGGAAACCCACTCCAGTATTCTTGCCTGGAGAATCTCATGGACAGAGGAGCCTGGCAGACTACAAAAGAATTGGTCACAACTTAGTGACTAAACAACAACAATGTATTGAACGTAGTAGTGACAGTCCTCATCAAAACCTGGAACAAGGCAAAGATGCCTAACAATAGCACTATAATTTAAAATTATTCTGGAAGTTCTAGACAATTCAGTAATGTAATGATCTGACACCAGATTTATTAGAAAAAAGAAGAGAAAATTTTTATTCTCGTGAAATTTATAATCACATACAATGTAATTTACATAAAAAATATCTAAAATTGCCCAGGGCTTATTCATCCTATTTCAGAAGAATGTGATAAATTGGGATAATGGGAATGGGCTGACATAATATGACTTTTCTAATACATTTTAAGACTCCTACCTTAAGTAAATGTGTATTTATGTTGAGTACATTATAACATAGAGAAACCCAAGTGAAGCAACTGAAAAACTACTTGAATTAAGAGAGGAATTAATTAAGATGGCAAGATACAAAATAAATAGCTTACTTAAAAAGTATCTATCCATCAACAATATCTTGATTTTGAGGTGAAGAAGAGGGAAAATAAATTCATGGTAACAATCACAATTATAAAATATCTGGTAATATCCTTAATACAAATTTCACAAGACCCATATCTGGGAAGAATTAAAAAGCTTTCCTGAGCAACATACAAAAAGATATATGAATGTAAAGAATTATGCTTCTGAATGGGAATATTGTTAAGATGGCAATTAATGTACAGGTGTAATATTAGCAACTCAGTCAAAATCCCGGTGGGATTATTTTAAGAACATGAAGAAATTATTCTAAAAAGGTTAGGATTCAGAATAACAAATGTGAAATATCATATAATAAATATATTAATATAATATATTAAATATGAAAATATTATCTGTCACTGTATTTTAAATGGCATGATACAACTGCAGCTAGAATCTACACTTATAATCTCCTGCATTGGCAGATGAATTCTTTACCACTGTGCCACCTGGAAAACCCTATAAAATGGAACAGATAAGCATAAAATTAACTCAGCATTTCTGTGAACCAAATACGACAGAAGCTCCTAATAATGTAGATAGGACATGTTATTCAGTGAAGGATAATCAGAGATTTGGCCAGAATTTGTGGAGGAAAAAAGAGTAATACAATGAAATTCAGACACCACATATATACATTTTGAAGAATTTTAGTTACATAGAAATGTTCATAAATAGAAAAAATACAAAAATATTTATACAATATGAACTTAGTCTGGTAAAATAAATATATACATGGAGAAAAAGGTGAGGGGATGTTGGTAGACTAAAGGTGATATGTTTTCTTCTTTATACATTTTTGTAATTTCCATCTTATTCCTTCAATTATAGTATATTACATAATCAGAAAGATCAAAATTTTCACCTTTGATTTTTAAAGCCATCTTCATGTTATCGAAGTAGAATTATCCCTTGGTATCCATGGGATACCTTTTGCAGATGACAAAAATCTTAAGATGCTTCAGTCTTTTATATAAAATCTTATAGAATTTGCATATATCCTATGCACATCCACACATATATAATTGACCCATGAACAACATGGGTTTGAATTACATGGTTCCACTTATATATCAATTTTTTCCAATAAATATGCAGTCATTTCTCTGCATCTGCAGGTTCAACTAACTGCAGATCAAAATTTCCACCCACAGTTGATTGAATCTGTGGGTTGAACCCGTGGATATGGAGAGCTCGCTGTACTCATTGCACTGCATTGTTTTACCTGAGGAACTTGAGCATCTGTGGGTTTTGTTACCTGCAGAAAGTCCAAGAATCAAGCCCTGGTGAGGATTAACCATTAATCACCTCTAGATTACTTATAATACCTAATACAATGTAAATCGGAGAAGGCAATGGCACCCCACTCCAGTACTCTTGCCTGGAAAATCCCGTGGATGGAGGAGCCTGGTGGGCTGCAGTCCATGGCGTCGCTAAAAGTTGGACACGACTAAGCAACTTCACTTTCACTTTTCACTTTCACGTATTGGAGAAGGAAATGGCAACCCACTCCAGTGTTCTTGCCTGGAGAATCCCAGGGACGGGGGAGCCTGGTGGGCTGACGTCTATGGGGTCGCACAGAGTCGGACATGACTGAAGTCACTTAGCAGTAGCAGCAATACAATGTAAATAAAATGCAAATATTATGTAAATAGTTGTGGTCACAGAAAATCCAAATTTTGCTTTTTGGAATTTTCTAGAATTTGGAGGAGGGAGTATTTTTGATTGGCAGTTGGATGACTCGATGGATGCTGTACACACAAAAATGGAGGACCAACTGTATATTACAAATATTATATATTTTCTAGCATATAATACTTACAGACTTTTTTTTCAGGAAGATATTGTTTTGTGTTGTTTTAGTCTCTGAACTCAGCAGGCCTTTATTTTTTTTTCCCTTTTACAGTGGATGAGCAGTTAGTGCTCTGTCAGGCAGTCTTATCCAACTCCTCACAACTCCAAGGACTGTAGCCCAACAGGCTTCTCTGTTCACGTGATTTTCTCAGCAAGAATACTGGAATACTGGAGTATTCTCAGCAAGAATACCATTTCCTTCTCCAGTTACATTTAGAATAAGATTAATAAGCAGGGAACATATAGTAATGCTTACCATTACATTTCCCATACCTAGCATAATGGCTGATACATAGAGGCCATGCAAAAAGTGTTTGACTACAGAAATAACTAATCAACACAAAACTCACCTATTTCCAAAAAAATGTTAAGGAATTAACTCTGTCATTAGAATATAATCTAATCAATAAATGCCAATCATTTGATTATCTACTATATAACTTGGAACAATTAAAATTTTTTGTTTTTATTTAATCTATTTAGATGTGGACAGTACAAAGGCAAGAACTGAGAAGACCAAAGAAACAGCTTACCACCTTACATTTTGACATGTTGGTCCTAGAATTTGGTAGTCTTCCTGCAGATCTAACGTATTTCTTTTGGGTAGGCCAAGACTTTTCTTGAGGGAAAAGAGAAACCACTCTACTATACCTCTTCTTTAAAGAGCTCAAATTTTAATTCCTAGAGAATCATTTTACCTTAAAACAACTCCTTGGAATCTACAGTATAATGACATCACAATATTAGACCCTTATATTTCTTCCAGTTCTGTTGCCCTCATTTTGAGAGAATTTTTTCTTTCTCTCTACTATTATATACTCACTGTCCCTGTGCCTTCTACCAAGCATTATCTTGTTCTGCTCCAAGAGGCTCTTCTTCCCCCAGAGCCATTACATTCAGCTATTTTGCTGAATTATATTAAGCGATCATGTTGTAAGGGCTTTGCTGGCAGCTCAGCTGTAAAGAATCTGCCTGTCAATACAGGAAACATGGGTTCAGTCCCCGGGCTGGGAAGACCCCCTGGAGAAGGAAATGGCAACCCACTCTAGTGTTCTTGCCTGGACAAGAGGAGCCCATGGACAGAGGAGGGTCTTGTCCTTACTGCACTTCTCTGAGCCACAAGATAAAATAAATGGCAGTTGAATCAACTGTGCTATCAACTTTCTTTAAAAAAAAATCTTAATATTACCTTCTATCTCTAACAGTTGAACATTTCACTGATTTATTTCTTCAACCAATGCCATTTATTGACTTCTTACTAATTCCTTAACATTGTGCCAGGTGTTTATTTGGGACACAGGAATAATTGAGATAATTCTTACCCTTGTGATACAGTTACATTGCTTTCTTTATGAAGCTCTGAGAGAGATGGTTATTCTATAACTGAGATGTTGAATCCTGATTTCTAATTGAGCTTCCTAGGCAAGGACTTTTGAAATGAAAGGATTAAATTTTGTGATATCATTCTATCAAGAGGACAATGCATTATTTTTAAATAATTTCTGTACTTAAAGATATTTGGAATGTTTATTTTATAAAAATACACTTACAGTTTTATAACCACTTCTTGGTTATACTTCCAATAGTGTACTACTTGTATTCAACTTTTAAAAATTATAGAGCAGGCAACTTTCTTACGTTACAACTTTTCAGATAAAAACTTCTGATTCTGTTATGCTTGCTATTATTTTCAAAATATAGGAAGGTACACCTTTGGTATCCCTCAAAAAAAACAACATGTTTTATCTTTGTTCACCTAAGGACATTTCAAAAAAACATCCAGATAGCTTTCCAAGATGAATAGTGCTTCCTGATTTTCACTTGACTCAAAGGGTAGAATAAATGAATAATTCTGTATGCAAGTTTCTTGGTTTGCTTACAACTTTCTGCTAAGACTCCAGAGACCTTTAAGCAAAAGATTCCACCAATTACATTTGTTGTATGTGTGTATGTGTGTATATTTTTTTCAGAAAGCATATGTTAGTGGGGCTATTAAGCAATTAGCTTCATGCATATAGATAGTTCATTTTGCACCAAACCATATGATGTGACTGGAATTTATAGAAAACCATCTTTCTTGCCAGGAATTGAGGCGAGTTAATTCTCTAGTTTGGAGAAGTGTGGTCTTATGACTGCAATCTGTACCCTTAAAAATCAGGAACCTAGAATTCTATATTCAATTGCTTAGAAAAGCACAAAAATATAAAAGTTTATCTTTATTAAACATAGAAATTGGAAAGAGAATACCAAGTACCTGACTCATGTTGCATGCTCTCTAAATGTCTGTTAACTTACAATGAAATGAAACCAGCAAGGGGTGAGATTAGGGTTTTGGGTTTTTTTTTAATCGAATATGTGCCATGAGGTCTCATGTCCCTCTCAGATTTGGCTCTGAGCTTTCTAGCAGTCTAGGCAAAAAGGGAAATGCAATCAGTGAAGGAATCTGTGATGTCAATGAGATAAAAACAAACTGGCTGCTCAGGAGAAACCTAGCTGTTTCTAGAGATTTAATATTTTCAGAATAAATGAATGATGTTGAACTCAGAAAAATTTCTCCCATTTGCATTTTTAGGAAGGCACCATCTTTCCAGCAAATGGCAGAGAACTTCATGTGTCTGTTTTTCAGACCGAAGCCTAAGAGTTGATCAGGAAAGCTACTATTATGGAGGTGAAACACAGTCACAGCCTGATAACATGCCTTAATTCAAACAATATTTGGAAATACCTAGAAATACTGAAGCAGAGGTAGATGGATTGCATGTACTTTGGGCATGTATATATTTTCCAAGTTTAAAACAAGATTCATTGTCACCTTTTGAAGCTCTAGTTGTGCTTTACAAAAGGAGTGTGTTACTATCTTGTCTCATTTTTAAAGCATTCATATCCCAGGCCACAACCCTTAATCAGTTGTTGTTTTTTTTTTCTTTTTTTGGGGTGGTGGAGATTATACTGAAACTCCATGGAATGTCTACTACACAATGTAAAATTCTACATGATTGGCCTTTTGTAACTATTAAGCAAAACCAGTAAATCAAGATGATCAGATTAACATACTTTCAGCAGAAGTATCCATATGAAAGGAAATGTTGACATTCTTTATGAAAGCTGCTTTTTCCCTTTACTGCTGCCATTTTTATTGTGGATTTCCCTGTTCAGCACTTAGTTCCAATTTTTTAAATGATCCATTTCAACACTAGACAGCAATATTCTTCTAGTCATATGAGTTTTTGGTTGCATTTTATTACATTAAAGATTGCAGAGCTGTACTGTGAATTACAGTGTTAACATCCCCTATATTTTAGAGGACTGTGCTCATAAGAATTATTACAACTGGGTTCAGGAATTTTTTCTTTTGGCCTTTGAAAAGTCCAATGCAATTTAATCTTTAGTAGTAACTAGATTATGAATGTATTGTACAATTACAAAAAATTTAAAAGTACAAAAACAATGGATAATTGATTCAAGAATTCCAAAGAAATGTTCGGCTTACAGGAGGTATCCTGAATGGATACTTCGCTGCCAGTGCTATCTCTATCCTAGCTTGCTGGTGATGTAGGAAAAAAGGCAAGGACACAAATAACTCAGCAAACCTCTTTTCAACACGTTGTCAAGTCCCTTATAAAGCAAGTGCAAACATGGCAGAAAGCCACCACCAAATTTCAGAGTCGAAGAATGCATAAATTGTTACAAGCTTATGCTATAGATCAACTACCCAGAATTTGGGAGGTTTCTGCTAATACCTTACTCTCAACCATCCTTGTCACTTCTTTTTCTCCTGGCCTAAGTGGGCCTCACTGCCCACTTACTCCTCCAGAGCAAATGGGCCAGGTAAAAACTTGTCCCAGCTAATATTTCAGCTGATGTGATCATTGGAACTTTACTGAATTTCAGAACTTTACCCTTTTTATTAATCTTAGAATCTCTACCAAGGACTCCCCTATCACTTAAATAAATGATTAATATTGATTCAAAAAATGACAAATTGAAAAAGCTTTAGGGACTTTTGTCTCTTCACTACAAGTGGCAGAGTTTCTGAACCACAATCAATTTTCACTTGTGATAATTTTGTTTTATGATCTATTTAGCATAGCACAGTACTCTTGTTAGTATTCTGAGAATTGTTTATACTGTCTTCCTTTAAATTGTTTTATTTAATCTTTTTTTAAAAATTTATTTCTTTTAATTGGAGGCTAATTACTTTACAATATTGTAGTGATTTTTGCCATGCATTGACATGAATCAGCCATGGGTGTACGTGTGTTCCCCATCCTGAAGCCCTCTCCCACCTCCCTCCCCATTAGTGGAAAATTACTTTACAATCTTCCATGCATCAACACAAATCAATCATAATTATATATATATATATACATATATATATATATATATCCCATCCCTCCTATCCTTTCCCCCATTAAAATTTCTTTTTTTATTGAAGTATAGTTGACATATATTATATATTACAATATAGTGATTCACTACCTGTAATCATAAACTCTGTTTCTAGTTATTATGAAATATTGGCTATATTCCCCATGTTGTACAATACATTCTTATAGCTTATTTTATATCTAACAGTTTGTACTTCTTAATCCCTTACCCCTGTCTAACCCCTTCCTCTTCCTCTCTCCCCACTGGAAACCACCGGTTTGTTCTTTGTATCTATGGCTCTGCTTCTTTTCTTTTATATTCACTAGTTTGTTATATTTTTTAGATTCCACATATAAGTGATATTATAAAGTATTTGTCTTTATCTGTCTGACTTATTTTACTTAGCAAAATGCCCTCTAGATCCATCCATTTGCTGCAAATGGCAAAATTTCATTCTTTTTTATGTCTGAGCTTGCCAATGCAGAAGACACACATTCAATCCTTGGATGGGGAAGATCCCCTGGAGGAAGAAATAACAACCCGCTCCAATGTTCTTGCCTGGAAAATCCCATGGACAGAGGTGTCTAGTAGGTGGGCTACAGTCCATGAAGTCGCAAAGAGTCAGACATGACTGAGCAACTGAGCACAATGAGCCCAGTATTCTATTGTATATGTGTACATATATATATACACACCACATTTTCCTTATCCATTCATCCTTTGCTGGACACTTAGGTTGTTCCCATTCTTAGAAATTGTAAATAACACTGCTATGAACATTGGAAGGCATGTATCTTTTCCAATTAGTGTTTGCGTTTTTTGGATATACACCCAAGTGAAAGTCACACAGTCGTGTCCAATTCTTTGCCATCCCATGGACAGAACAGTCCAAGAATTCTCCAGGCCAGAATACTTGAGTGGGTAGGCATTCCCTTCTTCAGGGGATCTTCCCAACCCAGGGATCAAACATAGGTCTCTTGCATTGCTGGCAGACTTTTTACCAGCCAAGTTACCAGGGAAGCCCATACACCCAAGTTCAGTTCAGTTCAGTTCAGTTGCTCAGTTATGTCTGACTCTTTGCAACCCCATGGACCTTAAATTTCATGTTTGTGATTGGAGACCAGTTTTTCTTTTTCCTGTAGATCTCATTTAAATGTGATTGAGAACAACCCCATTCAATTAAATGAAGACTGCCTCAGTTTATCAATACTTGTATTTTTCTCCTGGTCTCCCAATCAGAGATGATATTTAAAATATTTAACATCTTCCATAGTACCCATTCCAGCTCTCCAGCCAGGCAGGACTTTCTCCCTGGCTCCCTCAGAGTCAAATTCCTATGAAGACTGATGTTCCTGCAGCTACAAAGCCAAGATCAAGGGCCAGCCAGCCTAAGGGGATCCCTGTGAGAGCCACTGGCAGTAACTAGGAGGCAAGGCTTTGAGAGACTGGCTTAGCATCAGTTAGTCAGAGTAGGTTTCTGGCACCTAGTTAACTGGGCATTAACTCATTAGCTGTTATATCAAGGGTATCCTGGGTGAGAAGCCAGTATGACCAGGGCACTTTTACCAACCTGTGCATGCTATGTTGCTTCAGTTCAGTTTAGTTCAGTTCAGTCGCTCAGTCGTGTCCGACTCTTTGCGACTCCATGAATCGCAGCACGCCAGGCCTCCCTGTCCATCACCAACTCCCAGAGTTTACACAAACTCATGTCCATCGAGTCGGTAATGCCATCCAGCCATCTCATCCTCTGTCGTCCCCTTCTCCTCCTGCCCCCAATCCCTCCCAGCATCAGGGTCTTTTCCAATGAGTCAACTCTTTGCATGAGGTGGCCAAAGTATTGGAGTTTCAGCTTCAGCATCAGTCCTTCCAATGTTGCTTCAGTCATGTCCAACTCTTTGCGACCCCATGGACTATAGCCCGCCAGGCTCCTCTGTCTATGGGATTCTCCAGGCAAGAATACAGGAGTGGGGTGCCATTTCCTTCTCCAGGGGATCTTCTTGACCCAGGGATCAAATCTGCATCTCTTAGGTCTCCTGTACTGGCAGGCAGGTTCTTCACCACTAGCGCCACCTGGGAAGCTCTTACCAACCTGGAGAGGACTTTTAAAATACTTTAGTAACCTGTATTATCTGTGAAGACTTTCCTATAAATATCGGCCAAGTATCAGACCTGCTCACAACCCATCATAAGCAACTGAACCTACAGACTTAGACAGTGAGGATAAACAAGCATTTTAGCCAGCTATCTAAATGTTTCCTTGTCTTCCATACTTGAATCAGACCTTCTGCTTTGAATGTGGGTTCAATGCCTATAAGACTTTCAATATCTGTTTACCCAAACTTTTGACTTTTTTCTTCTAAGCCTCAGTTTCCTTTTCTGTAAAATAGTTATATTCAAAGTATTGCAACATACTGTTACTGTGAGGTTTAAATGAGACAATGCAAGGGAAATTCTTAGTATAATACCTGGAATATAGTTAGTGCTACCCACTTTTCACAGGATCTTCAATTAATGAATTTTATAATCATACATGCAGGTACAAGAGAAATGGTATATTTGGTTACGTGAACACATGCTGTGCATTGTGTTAAAACAAAAGATGAACAGAGAAATAGGCTATTATGGGGTATGAGAGGTTTTCATTCTTTCAGACATCATAGGGCTACTGTATACTCTGATGACATGAAGAAGCCTAGGGTTGCAAGGACTGATGTCAACTCGTGGCTTCTGGGCTTTTATCCCTAATGAGGAAGAGCTCTTCTCTCTCTCTCTCTAGAAAGAGGAAGATCCTCTGTCAAGCTTCAGGTCTCCTTGTACTCATATATTATCTTTTCCTTTGCCTTTTGCTCAAAACTAGGGAAAAGAGCATATCTTAAAATCACCAATGTCAGGAAACCCCAGGCTCTTTTGTTTCTGGACAACATGAATAAGAAGACTGTCATAAAAGATATAGAAACTTAGGAGGAAATAAATAAAAATGAGTCCTAGAGGGCAGCATAAAAAAAGGGTATAGCAAAACTCTGTTACCAAGTAAATGAGTCTTTTAAACAAGGTTTCCTTGTCATCCTCCTAGATTGGCATCAAGTCTTTATTTGAACCATGACATACTAGGTGCTCTGAGCAAAAGTCAATTATATTCTAGAGACCTGATGAAGACTAAACATCAAAATAAGAGTTGGAAGGAAGCACTGTGGCACACCAATTTCTGAGAGTTTCTTTGAATCATATCTGTTTGCCTCCTCTTCCCTCTTGGTGTTTTATCATGTTCACAATATGCGGTTTTTGTTTTCTGACTTCCCTTCTCGGAAGTCTTGTTCACAAGTGGGTGTCATTGGCCCAGTCATATTGGTTTATTAGCATTGACTAATTAACTTTTCTTGATGTTTTCTTCATCATCCATGAGGTGGAAAAATTCCTAAAATGCATTTCAGAATCTCCCAGCTAATTCTCTAGTGATTTGTAAACCAAAGTTTTATGCATTATTCTAACTCTAAAATTTCTTAGTCTGAAAATAAATGTGTATTAGGACAGTCCTTCTTTGAAGCAGTCTTATTTAAACCACTTTCCTCCTGTTCTTCCCCTGCAGCAATCTTCGTTACTGCCAAAGAATAGCTGCCATGACCATCTAGATTAATAAATGAAAGGCAAAAATAAAAGAAAGAAAAATGTAAAGTCTCAGTCATGTCCCTTCCTTTGCGACCCCATGAACTGTAGCCCATCTGGCTCCTCTGCCCATGGAATTCTCCAGGCAAGAATACTGGAGTGGGTCGCCATTTTCTTCTCCAGGGGATCTTCCTGACCCAGGGATCGAACCTCGGTCTCCTGCATTGCAGGCAGTTTCTTTACCATCTGAGCCACCAGGGAAGCCCAGACTTATATGTGAGACATTATTAAACTGTAATTGCAGAAGTTAAACAGTATCCAAACATTGTTGATTCACCTTAGATTTACATGTCTGTTGATATGATTCTCTTCATTAAATGAAAAATCCCTGTCATTTTTTGTAAAGTTGCTATCATTTAGCAAAGTCAGATTTGTGAATATCCCAACTTCTCTGTCTTTGCATTGTTCTTAGAAAGAGAAGAGGTCTTAAAATCTCCCATTTTTGTTTTAATAATGCTAATTTATGTAAATATTTCACTATTTGGAACTTAATCATAAATATTATATTGACTTTCTTAACACATACATTATATTTGTCCTTGTTACTTGGCATAGAGGTGGAAAATAAGTATCTAGTATTATAAATGTGTGAAATACTCCCTTTGATCTATTAGAATTTTTCATAAATTCAATATAGCACATATCATTTTGAGCTACAGTATTAACTTATATCTCTGTTTCATCCTCCCCCTCAAGATTGGTGGTTTCTGGATAACAGTACCTTGCCTGCCTTATTTTCATTCCTTGTCATCACATAGATTCTTGTCATGGTGCCTGGCAAATAGCAGGGGCTTGATAAATGCTGTCATCAAATAAATGAATGATATTAATGTTATAGAGGCATAAAAATTGTGTAGAGTTGCTATAAATGTTTAAATTCAATAGTTTTACAAACTTTCAATTAGTTATCTATATCCTAATATATATCACTTCGTGGCAAATAGATGGGGAAACAGTGGAAACAGTGGCTGACTTTATTTTGGGGGGCTCCAAAGTCACTGCAGATGGTGACTTCAGTCACGAAATTAAAAGATGCTTGCTCCTTGGAAGAAAAGTTATGACCAACCTAGACAGCATATTAAAAGGAGAGACATTACTTTGCCCACAAAGGTACATCTAGTCAAAGCTATGATTTTTCCAGTAGGCATGTATGGATGTGAGAGTTGGACTATAAAGAAAACTGAGTGCTGAAGAACTGATGCTTTTGAACTGTGGTATTGGAGAAGACTTGAGAGTCCCTTGGACTGCAAGGACATCAAACCAGTCCATCCTAAAGGAAATCAATCCTGAATATTCATTGGAAGGACTGATGCTGAAGCTGAAGCTCTAATACTTTGACCACCTGATGCAAAGAACTGACTCATTGGAAAAGACCCTGATGCTAGGCAAGACTGAAGGCAGGAGGAGAAGGAGATGACAGAGGATGAGATGGTTGGATGGCATCACTGACTCAATGGACATGAGTTTGAGCAAGCTCCGGGAGTTGGTGATGGACGGGAAGGCCTGACGTGCTGCAGTCCATGGGGTCGCAAAGAGTCAGACACTACTGAGCAGTCAAAGAACCCTATAAAGACCAATACTCAAGCTTAATCCCAAGCAGGTTATATGACTCAATCCTACATAGCAAGAGGGATGTGGTCATTAAAGACCTTTCCTAAAGCTTAAAGTAAGACAACTGTTCATATGTGTCAGGAAATAATGGCTAAACTTGACAGTAATTGTCAGTAGGGAAAAATAGAGTTAGACTGCTTTCAAATGGGACCACCCCCTTAGAGAAAGACAAGTCATGGTCAAAGGACAGGGTAGAATGAAGAGGGAACTGATTCATATAGTCTACGTTGTACCAGCCAGTAACCCAGGAGCTTTACATGTTACTTCCTATAGTTCTCACAGCACTATGAGTTATGTAGTGTTATTTCCATTTATTAATCAGGAAATATTGATAGATTTCTCCTTCTCCCAGCTACCAAGTAGGGGTCTTGGAGTTTAAATTAGGTCTGTAGTTTAATAAATAATTAAATAAATAAATAAATAATAAAAGAAAAGCCCATTTTCTTTTCACCATAGCAGAATACATGATTGGGTTTCACTCCTATTTTATATCCTTTGTTGAGTTAGGCAGGGCACAAATCAATTATACAAATTATTCCCACCAGCTTTATTAGAGGTTATATCCATCTTAGCAGTGGGAAGAGTGAGTGTTAAGGAGGGCCTTCAAATAGTGGAAAAGTACAGACTTTGACTTGAAATGGACTTTGATCTATACCCTTGTTCTGCCTCTTTCCTGAGAAAATTAGTTAACCATGCTAATCTTTAATTATATAATTTACAAAATGAAGATGTTCACAGAATTTCCAAATGATAAGTACAATCCCTAAAGCCAAGAAGGCATTCAAAACTGGTGGCTATTTGAATCACTGGTTAAGTAAAATAGTAATTCATTCTCCTTTCATGGGATGATGCTACTTAAAGCAAGGCTTGCCATTAGAGAAGCACAGAAAAAGAAAAGAATTGTCTCCAGGGAGGGCTTAGTTGGTTTTATGATGGAGGATATACCTCACAGTATGGATCAGCTTGACGTAAAATGCCTTTGACACACAGTGAAGTATGGCCTATTATATTGAATTTATGTTTTTGCTTGTCATTTGCTTCATTCAGAAGTGATTGATAATCCATCTTGAAACTCATCAAAAATTTTGAACAAGCTATTTTTGAAAAAAATATTACAAAGTTACCTTCAAGAAATTTGCAAATATAATATACTGTAAATTATAATCAATGCCATATAAATGCAATGAAGTCAAAACAAGGAAAGATGTTTCCAAGTTTAGAAGATAACTCTAAATTTGGGGTTTTCTGGGTCTTAAATCATTGGAATTGACACTAAAAAACTAAAGGAATATGAGAAAAATAAAAGGACACCAAGACAGTTACCTTTGTGGTGCAAACATAAGAATAGTGACAGAAAAACTAAAATATAGTGAACTGAAGCTGATGACAATGCTAAAAATTTAATCATGACAAATCATTTAAATGCAACTTTTATAGTGAGAAAACAAAGAAGCAATCATCTCACTGCTTGGGAAACATACTACAAAGTTAAAAGTTGAAAGAAAAGGTTATCATCATTCACTTTCTATTCTGTTTCCATCATCTCCAGCCATGATGATCTTCAAATTGGAAAAGCAAAGCAATAACAACACTAATAACAATAGTACTTTGTTATTGACACCATGCTTTTAATGCTTTTTCAAATCCCAGAGCAATGTTCTAAAATCAGAGTGGACAGAAATCATGAATTCTAACTGATGAAAAGTAGAATTGTGCCCTTGACACTCCTTTCTTTTAAATTTCTAATTAAATTACTTTGCATGACTACTTTTTAAATCATTAAATGTAACAAATCAATAATAATAATAAAGCAGACCCAAGGAGCAGTAGAACATAAGTAATTATTGACTATCTCCCCCCAAAACAGCAACACAGACACTTAACACTAATAAAATTTAAATCATTGCATCTGACAGCTATTCCCAAACTTATAAATGGACACCACTAGGCAATTCTGTCCAGTTCATTTTCAGCAGTTAATATCAATGCATTCAGCTATTGACAGTGCATTTACATCTTAACATGGCTAAATCATTCAGACTGGAATCCCACTAAAAGTTAGACCATGATTAAACAGTGTCTTGTAATGGAAAGGCTCAAGCTTTTAGACAGACCTGGGTTCATATGCAGGCTTTCTAAATTATGAGCTGTGTAATTATAAAATAAGGACACCAGTACCTACTTGTCAGTTGTCATAGTAAATCAATGCAATGATATATTTGATGAAACTGATATTTATTGGGCACCTCCCATGAGTCAGGTAGCCTACTATTAAATCTTCTAGGCAACTTAAAGAGGCAAATATTACAGAGTCAGGCTTTGAACCCAAATCTTAGTTCAGATTTCTTGTGCCTTCCACAGCTCATTATAAGATGCTTGTCATGTGTAATATAGTGTTGTATACCAGATGTCTAGCATCTTTTTCGGTTTGCATGACTAAAACTTTGTACCCATTGAACAGCAACTTCTCCAGCCTCTGGCAACCACCATTCTACTCTCTGCTTCCTTTGGTTTGACTACTTTAGATACCTCATATAAGTGAAATCATGCAGTTTTTGTCCTTTTGCAAATGGCTTATTTCCTTCTCATGACGTCCCCAAGGTTCATCCATATTGTAGCATATGACAGAATTTTCTTTCCTTTAACTTAATAATATTCTAATGTATGTATGTTCCATGTTTTCTTTATCCACGAATTCCTTGATGGATACTAAGATTGTTCTTGCTGCTTGTTGTTGTTCAGTCGCTAAGACATGTCCAACTCTTTGCAACCCCATGGACTGCAGCATGCCAGGCTTCCCTGTCCTTCACTATCTCCCAAAGCTGGTTCAGATTCATGTCCATTGAGTTGATGATTCTGTCTAATTATCTCATCCGCTCCTGTTCTCCTTTCCTTTTGCCTCAGTCTTTCTCAGCATCAGGGTCTTTTCTAATGAGTTTGCTCTTCACATCAGGTGGTCAAAGAATTGAAGCTTCAGCTTCAGCATCAGTCCTTCCAGTGAATATTTAGGGTTGACTGGCTTGATCTCCTTGCTGTCCAGGGGACTCTCAAGAGTCTTCTTCAGCACCACATTTCGAAGGCATCAATTCTTTGGCACTCAGCCTTCTTCTTCTTACCTCTTGGGGCTATTGTGAAAATGGTGCAATGACAATGAAAATGCAATTTGTCTTTGAAATTCTGATTTCAGTTCTTTCAGATAAATAATTAAAAGGGGGATTTCTGGATCAATGGTATTTCTGTTTCTAACTTTTTGTGGAACGTTCACATAGATCTGCCCAGCAGCTTCACCATTTTACATTCCCGCCAGCAGTGAAAATGAGTTCCATATCCTCAGCAGCACTTACAGTGTTATTAATAATAGCTCACTTTTGTAAAGCCTATCCAAAATATTCAGCTTAATTTTTGTAGAAAGAGTTCTGCTTTGTTTCACACTCATATTCCATAGGAATATGTAACACAAGAAAGTGCAAAAACTCAATAAGTTACAATTAGCATATTTAAGTTTGGAATAAAAACAACTGATCATTTGAAAATGCACAGCTCAACTGGTAGAGTGGTAGAAATCTGGAGAAGAACTCACAGCCTAAAAAATGCATCCTTCCATGGAGTATCAGTGAAGTGTTTAAAAAAGAGAGGAGAAAGGATTACTCTTATGGAGGTGAGTTAAGAGAGCCTACTCCTTGAAATGAAAGGGTTGAACAAGATGACCTCTGAGGGTCCTTCAAGATCAAAATAAGCCTCTGTAGTAGACTAAAAATGATAGAACTGGATTTGAATTTCAAAGCTATCATCAGGGCCATACATTCCATAAGTCCTTGAAGGTTTTAATTGAGTATACAGATTTCATACCTTGCACACTGACCCCTCCTCAGATTTTCCTTGACAATACAAAGGAATTGTATAGGCTTTCTTCTAGTTTAAGAGTTTCCACCTCTGTTTTTAAAGCTGGTGCATCTAAAATGCACTGTGAGTAGAGCTTATGGCTAGGCCAGGCAAAGAGAAATGTGGCTTCTCACTGGTAAGCAAGGCAGATTTTTCTGCAGTTCAGTTTCCCTTTTACAAAATGAGATTAAAGTGATGATGACTATGTCTTCATCTAGTCCTACAGTTTAATAATTTTATGATTTTTTAATACTATCTGTACTCAGAAATCTTCATGTAAAAATTGTCATGTACTTGGTTGCAATTACCACCTGAAAGGTTTATTACTATTTATAACTCTGCCTTCCTATGTGGTAATCAGACTGAATGTTTCTACTTAAGATCAGTAACTCCATGCCCTGTAGCTATTACTATCCCTGCGACTACTACTATTACTAATACATACCAGGTTGCTCTGTCACCTAATGTCATGGTCACCTGCAGTGGAATCCAGATTGCTCCGGTGTCTGCTTCAGTAGTAATGTAGAGCATCTCTCTGCCCTCTCTGGAAATATCACACACGAAAGCGTCATACTCCAGTTCACTGAGTATCATGCAATTGTCTCTTCCTCATACAAGGCCAGTCAGCAGAACTATGTTTTGATGAGCATACCTTCAGTCCTGGTCAACAGGCTGCTTTTAAGAACTTTGTAGTTATTACTCTTTTCTTGTCATTTGATTTTCAGGTGGGATGAAATTATTTCAAAAGTTTTGTTTCAGCAGTTGTTCATGTTTACATACCTGTTGAATATTAGACAATGCTGGGTTGTTGCTTTTCTTTTTTTTTCATGATTTGCTGTGGTTTGCATTTTCTGCCACATTAGAGCTATATTTTCTGTCAAATTTTCTACCTATGTATCACTTCTTTCAATTCAATTCTATTACTCTTAGTTAAGATCTAATGAAACCTTACAGAGTACATCATGAGAAAGGCTGGGCTGGATTAAGCACAAGCTGGAATCAAGATTGCTGGGAGAAATCTCAATAACCTCAGATATGCAGATGACACCACCCTTATGGCAGAAAGTGAAGAAGAACTGAAGAGCATCTTGATGAAAGTAAAAGAGGAGAGTGAAAAAGTTGGCTTAAAGCTCAACATTAAGAAAAGTAAGATCATAGTACCTGGTCCCATCACTTTATGGGAAATAGATGGGGAAACAGTGGAAACAGTGGCTGACTTTATTTTGGAGGCTTCAAAATAACTGCAGATGGTGATTGCAGCCATGAAATTAAAAGACTTTTACTCCTTGGAAGGAAAGTTATGACTAACCCAGACATCGTGTTTAAAAGCAGAGACATTACTTTGCCAACAAAGGTCCATCTAGTCAAGGCTATGGTTTTTCCAGTAGTCATGTATGGATGTGAGAGTTGGACTATGAATAAAGCTGAGTGCTGAAGAATTGATGCTTTTGAACTGTGGTGTTGGAGAAGACTCTTGAGAGTCCCTTGGACTGCAAGGAGATCCAACCAGTCCATCCATAGGAGATCAGTCCTGAATGTTCATTGGAAGGACTGATGTTGAGGGTGAAACTCCAATACTTTGGCCACCTGATGCAAAGAGCAGACTCATTTGAAAAGACCTTGATGCTGGGAAAGATTGAAGGCAGAAGGAGAAGGGGACGACAGAGGATGAGAGGGTTGGATGGCATTACTGACTCAATGGACATGGGTTTGGGTAAATTCCGGGAGTTGGTAATGGACAGGGAGGCCTGGCATGCCGCAGTCCATGGGGTCGCAGAGTTGGACACGACTGAGTGACTGAACTAAACTGAACTGAATGAAACCTTAAAGCAGAAATCCCTATAAATTTGCAGTTCCATACTTCCAATAGAAAACTTTATAAACTGCCTGCACAATCTATGCTAGGCATCACTAAAGGAGCTCAGTTATGTTTAGAGCTATTGAAACTGCACACAGAATGCTAATACCATGGAGTGACCTACTGTCTGAGTATCCTATAAGGGCACACAATTCCTGGGCGTTTGTTACCTTGACTTCAAATGCTACCTACAACCTATTGAGTTTGAAGAATAATCCAGGTTTCCAAAAGCATGATCTAACTGATTTAAACTCATGGCACCCAGCTGCATCCGAAGATACACAAAAATGTTTTCATTAAAGAAGATTGTCAGGAAACCCAGTTTCCCTCCATTTCTACTGGAAAATGGGTCAAGCGATACAGAGCAGTCAATCAACCTTAGTGCATAGGTAACTATTTTTAAATCAACTTTTCATACTATAATGATCCTCATGACCTTGCCACTTGAGTTTCCATGAAATGGAGCAGGTTTAATTAACCTTGCTTGTAGGTTTAGATCTGCTTTCAGGCTTTGATGCCAATCCTATTACTTTGAAGAAGAAGGATTATGAATTTATTTTTGTAGCCTAGAAGACTCAGAATATGAGTTCCACTATCCCAGTTATTGCACTTCTTAGTTTTCTTTTTCTTTCCTTGAAAGATATAGAGTAGCTTTCCTAGAAGACCGTTAATGTCATTCTTCTAAAAGCATCTTATCTCTCAGATGGCTGAATGAATCCATTGCAGAAATTAAACCTACACAAACACAGCAAACAAACAAACATCAGCTTTGAAAATAATTTACAGAATTGTAAGAATATGCAGATGATTTATGATTGTTACATTTACATCTGTCACAGTTTGATTTGTTGGAAATGACATGAGTTGGATTCTATAGCATGTGTTTATTTCACTAAACAAATTGTGTCCCGACCTGTCCCATCTATCCTGGACATCTAGAATCTAGCAGAATTTATGCTGATGGTTCAGCAGCATCAACAGTGCTTTGGCGCATCTAAGTACTACTTTTAGCCCCAGGAAAGGGTCCTAATCGCTAAGAAAAATTTTTAAATAACACCTTGCTAATATTCACCTCTGTAGGCACCTCAATTTGGTTGATATTGCTGTTTCCTAAAAGATGATTCTATTTGAACGTTGCACATGAAAGAAGAAATCCTAGTTTAATAATTTGAGGTTGTGTTTTATCTAGCAAAAGTCATTTGCTTTTAGTTTATATTGTAATCAGTGTATTGCTTTGGCCCTTACATGGTTATGTTTTACCAGTTGTGTAAGACTGATATATATACTAAATGTTATATACTGGTAATACACTGAATAGTAGCTATTGCATGATATTTCAAAGAAATTTAACTTGAGCAATTACTGATTTCATCCAGATTCTGGTGTCTCTGTTTGTCAAGAAGTTAATGTTTTTTTAAAGATAGAATGACTTTATAATCTATCATTATTTTCTTATCAATTATAATTTTATAATCTCCTGATTAGCTGGCACTTGATGCTTAACTTTACATGTTAGCTCTGTGGGGTCCTTTTAGACATTATTATTGGAAAGAAAAATCAAAAATCAAAGTGAATTCTTAGTATTATACTTGAAGCAATAAGGTTCAATTGCTGAAACAGCATCCAAGCATTGTGCTATAGAACTAACTCACAGCTTGGTGCCCAGACCCTGCTGAGAAGGAAATGTAGGGGAACTGGCAGAGTTTTCCTACATCTGCTCCCTGCTGCTAATGAGCTTTAACCTGTTTCATTCTTATTATGCTTACTGTTTAGATATTTTGCTTGCAAAATTAATTCTTTAGCTGAGAGAACACATGAAAGAGGATATGATTTGTAAAGTAGGACTGTTTAAAAATTAAAAGGTATCAACAAGGGAGATTAGAGGCTATAATGAGTGACGTGGTTACTTAATATCAATCCAAGGGCAGAAGCTCAGGTGGTAAGGCTGGAATTGCTTCTGTTTCTGTAATGTGGGCTACAGCTTCAGGAAGCACAGTTTTTGTTTTGCATTGTGCATCTACACCAATATACTTTACATTTATCAAAGAGATGTATTTTTTGTTTTCAAAGCTACCTTGATCCTCTAAAAAGTGCCAAGGTTTTAGTGATGTGTAGCCTCTGAAAACAATTGTCTTTCAGCAACAGTACTTTATTATAATCAAGAACTAATGAATACCTATGCCCAAATATTATAACCTATCCCTGATCACTCAAGCAAAAGCAACAAGAACTCAGAAAATAAATAGGCAGGCCCTGAGATTATTCTCAATAAATAATAATAATAATATTTTTATAGCCATAGACTCTTGCTATTTAAACAGCTTTCACATATTCCTTTGTTCCTCACTTTAACTTTCTAAGTCAACCCTATAGGTATTGTTCATTTTATAGATGTAGAACTGGAAACTTGAAAGCACATGTTATTTATCTTAACTGGGTGAAAATTCGCAATGGGTCCATATAAATCAATGCACATCCAATCAATGGGGAACAGGATGATAATCTAGATCTGCAGAATCAACTTCACCATGCTCATTGTCTTTGTCAATAATCATCCACAAAGCTATCCTGCTTCTTGAATAGAAGCCAAATGGATTAGCTTTTCAGCCAAAATTGCACATTATTTTTGGTGATGACATGGTTTGAAACATTCTGCAAAGAAAAGCAAGTTACTCTACTACAGCATTTCTAAAACTTTTTCTTTGAAATGCTACAAAGTAAGAAAAAATGCTTTATTGTCTATGCCAAAGCCTTTGACTGTGTGGATCACAACAACCTGTGGAAAATTCTTAAAGAGACAGGAATACCAGACCACCTTACCTGCCTCCTGAGAAATCTGTATGCAGGTCAAGAAGCAACAGTTAGAACTGGACATGGAACAACAGATGGGTTCCAAAGTGGGAAAGGAGATCGTCAAGGCTGTATATTGTCACCCTGCTTATTTAACTTATATGCAGAGTACATCATGGGAAGTGCCAGGCTGGATGAAGCACAAGCTGGAATCAAGATTGCCGGGAGAAATATCAATAATCTCAGATACGCAGATGACACCACCCCTTATGGCAGAAAGTGAAGAGGAACTGAAGAGCCTCTTGATGTAAGTGAAAGGAGAGTGAAAAAGTTGGCTTAAAGCTCAACATTCAGAAAAGTAAGATCATGGCATCCGGTCCCATCACTTCATGGCAAATAAATAGGGAAACAATTGAAACTGCAACAGACTTTATTTTCTTGGGCTACAAAATCACTGCAGATAGTGACTCTAGCCATGAAATTAAAAGATGCTTGCTCCTTGGAAGAAAAACTATGACAAACCTAGATAGCATATTAAAAAGCAGGGACATTACTTTGCCGACAAATGTTCATCCAGTCAAACCAGAGTCACCATCTGCAGTGATTTTGGAGCCCAAGCAAATAAAGTCTGTCACAGTTTCAATTGTTTTTCCAGTATTATGATTTTTCCAGTATTCATGAATGGATGTGAGAGCTGGACCATAAAGAAGGCTGAGCGCTGAAGAATTTATGCTTTTGAACTATGGTGTTAGAGAAGACACTTGAGTGTCCCATGGACTACAAGGATATCAAACCAGTCAATCGTAAAGGAAATCAGTCCTGAATATTCATTGGAAGGACTGATGCTGGAGTGGAAGGTCCAAAATTTTGGCCACCTGATGCAAAAAACTGACTTATTGGAAAAGACCCTGAAGTTGAGAAAGATTGAAGGCGGGAGGAGAAGGGGACAACAGAGGATGAGATGGTTGGATGGCATCACCGACTCAATGGACATGAATTTGAGCAAGCTGCAGGAGTTGGTGATGGACAGGGAAGCCTGGTGTGCTGCAGTCCATGGGGTTGCAAAGAGTCTGACATGACTGAGTGACTGAGCTGAACCGAACTGAAGAAAAAATTTATGCAGATGTCCAGTTGTTGACTGCATTCTTTTTATTATAGTGTTACTTGTATATGTAACACTATAGAACTAGCTATGAGCTCCTTTACCTATAGCTTTTTATCAACTATACAATCAAAGCAAACATAAAAAGTAAATAAAAATAAACCTAGAAAACCAGTGCAATTATGATTAAAGCATCACTTTATTGTGACACATACTTCAATTAATTTTAAAATTATATAACTTTCACAAACATATACATCTTTATTGAGAAATACACAGATTAATAAAGAAATTTCAGAAACAAAGATATCCTATTATATATTTATTTCTACTCACTGCTAATGAACTACTGCAAATTAATATTTAAAATATAAGACTGACAATATATCTCCTGACCAAATAGTTGCTGACTCTTATGTTTGACTTCTTCTCTGGCTGGTATAGCTATACTGCTGTAAACTCTAGAAGGTGGTAAGGGACAGGGAAGCCTGGCGTACTGCAGTCTAGGGGTCACAAAGAGTCGGACACAATTTGGTGACTAGTCAACAACAATAGCTATACCGCAATGTGACAGATAAGGACTCATTTCTCCCCCTATTTCTCTCTGTGAGCACCATTGTAAAACCTTCTTGGCCTCTACCTGTCATGAGGGCATCATTTATGCATTAAGTCCACCTAAGTTCTCTTCCTGTTAGTGTAAGACTCAGTAGTACATTACTGTACTGCAATATAATTTCCTGATGTCAAATCATAACCTCAATGTTATGTTTATCAAATGTTAGGAATCTGAAGTTTTATTCTATTAAAATATCTTTAATGATGAATTTTTACTACAGAGCAGTTTTGTTCTTTTAACTGACAAAAGATTCAGAGCAATACAGTGAATGACTGTGGCATTCAGTGCCCATGTGTGTGTGCACTCAGTCACTCAATGTCTTCAACTCTTTGTGACCCCGTGAACTCTGCCAGGCTCCTCTCTCCATGGAATTTTCTAGGCAACAATACTGGAGTAGGTTGGGATTTCCTTCTCCAATGTTTGTATATATTAGAGGCAAATGACCACTTTAACCACTAGGACTTTAAATGTTCACTGTAATCAACAGGTCATAAATATATGTAGAAGTATCCAAATAAAAGGTGATCATCTAGACAAATCTAAATATGCTTATATTATTCTTATAATGATGCTGAGATGGGAATTGGTGCTATCCCCATTTTACAAGTGAGGACACTGAAAAGTTAAATGACTATTCTAAGATCACACAGCCAGTAAGTAGCAGAGCCAGAATTCAGGCCTTAGTTTTCTGGCAAGTATCAATGTTCTTAGTCACTGGCAGTAGGAGTTGGAAGGACAGTAACATCAGCACAACTGCACTCATTAGTTGCTTAAGTGCACAGGCTTATTTTGCTATGTGCCCCTTTTTAAAGAAAAATATACAGAAATAGAATTTTTAAAATTACTGTCAATGCCTACTTAGTTGTGGGCACAACTAAAGTATCTTTTTTTTTACTAAAATAAGATCCAGCTTTTTCTTTTTTTCAAGAAAATAGAGTAAGCAAATTTATTGTTTGATTAATCAAGCTGTATAGAACTCACTGAACAAAAATATGTGTGTGTGTGTGTATATTCTATTGTAAAACCAAGTATCTTATTTCAAAAGGCAACCCTAATTGAAAAGAGTCACTGGGGCTTCTTATATTAATTGTAAATATAACAATTTCCGTTTGAGAATATACATCAAAGTCTTTCTCAAAGCTACTGCTTTTTAAAGTCGTTCATTCATTGACTTGTTTGCTTAGTCATCCATTTGACATTTAAAGAAAACATTTTTCTGATTATAATAGTAATGCATATTCATTACAGAAATTTGAAAAATCCATTAAAGTACAAAGAAGGGAGTGAAAATCCCCTTCTTCCTTCTTTACCCGGAGCTAATGACTATTTTGTACTTGGTGCATGTTCCTTCATAAAGATATCCTGATGTGGGTGGGCCCCTTAGGCAGCCTTGCTGCTTGCCTCTCAGCAGGACTCAGCATCTGATCGTAACCCCTCAAAGAAAATCTACCTTTACAAAGTACAAGAGAAAAATAAATATTTTGCTGAAATTTTCAGAAGGAGGCAGAGGAGAACAGTGTAGCCTGCACAGAAAAACTCAATAGAGAATCTCCATTAGACATTTGGGTTCTCTGCCACGTCCCTAGATGCTATTAACTACCAACTGCCATAGTTCTTTGCTCATCTTTAGTCCCGCCACACACAGCCCAGCCTGTCCTGGGCTTCGGCCCCTGCTCTGTGCATCCTGTCACAGATCTCTCCACTCAGTAAGTAAGAACTCATCTTAGCACCCTCCAGGTAGCACTAGTGGTAAAGAACCCTCCTGCCAATGCAGATGCAAGAGATGCAGGTTCCATCCCTGGGCTGGGAAGATCCCCTGGAGGACGGCATGGCAGTCCACTCCAGTACTCTTGCCCGGAGAATCCCATGGATAGAGGAGCCAGGCAGGCTACAGTCCATGGGGTTGCACACAGTCAGACACAACTGTGTCTGCATCTTTATACGCCAGCACAGGTTTGCAAGATGCATTTGTTGATTTTTTTTTTCTTTTTTTTTTACTTATAATGGATAACTTTTTTCTTGTCTCAGATATATATGCACACACATATTATCTATGCATTTTAAGAAACTGTACCTGCCATTCTTTGATTTTTCTCCCACACAATATATTTTATTTTCCTTTACAATTAAATGTTCTTTATAAGCATGGTTTTTAATAGGTCATCTATCAAAAGACTTCATTATCTGATATCTTATAATGTATTTGACCCCTACTTCACTGTTGGATATTTTGTTTGTTAACAATTTTTGCTATTACATATAACACTACAATAAACATCCTATATACCTCTTTTCTTTGTGCTCATCTCTGTTTTATTAAATTAACTCTTTAAACTTGGAATTTGAGTCAAATTGAATGAGCATTGGTAAATTGATTATAAATTGCTCTCCAGCAAAGTGTTGGCATGAAACATTCATTGAAGACATAAAATACCAGGCACTGTCCTACCAACTGAGGATTCAAAAATATGTAAAATGTATTCCCTGTTATTAGAGAGCTTATAGTTGAGTATTTGCTTTAATTATATGGTGGCCCCTGCTATTGTCTCTGAAAAGTCTATTTGAATTTCCACTCAATGAAATCATTGAGAAGCTGCTGGCTCTGATCCTAAATTAAAATATATATATATATATATGTATATATATATATATATATGTATATATATATATATATATATATATACACACACACATATATATACCACTCTAATTCTTAAAGTCAAATAAACTTTCATATAAAATGTTTGCCAGCATCTAAAACTATGGGCATATAAAATAGCTTTTGCTTTATCCTCCAAATTATGATTTTTTAAAAAATGTGTTACTTATTATGGCTTCTCTTGTAGCTCAGTCAGTAAAGAATCTGCCTGCAGTGTAGGAGACCCGGGTTCGATCCCTGGGTTGGGAAGATCCCCTGGAGAAGGAAATGGCAACCCACTCCAGTATCCTTGCCTGGAAAATCTCATGGACAGAGGAGCCTTGTGGGCTGCAGTCCATGGGGTCGCAAAGAGTCAGGCATGACTGAGCAACTAACACTTACTTACACATACTTTTTATTTATGGATTAAAAATTGTTTTCATTTGATCTGGAAGAAGAAATCATTGTTTTGTTCATATGTATATATTATATATAAAAGCTAGCATTTTAAAACTTGGTTACAGATGAATGGACATTGATTAAACTCATGGACTTTGAAGAGTCAGCTGTAATGTACTTCACATTTGTTTTCTCCTTGTGTCTGGACACAGTAAACATTTACAGGCCATTTTCAAGAGTACCAGAATGCAAGGGACATGAGAAGGGGTGGACAGAAATGCATTAACCTCTGGGAAAGGCTGAATAACAGTGTTTTTCCAGATTAGTAGAAGGTAATGTAAACTGGCAAATATTGTACAATTACATTCAAGTCTATGAATAGAACTTTAAGTCAGTCCTTATCACCAACATGTTTAGGCATAAACATGTGCTGTCTGTAATTGTCTCTTATAAATGCAGAGGGACAGTATTCACATTTATGGTCTGAATTTGGTAGTTAAAAGAGACTTTTTTGTGCAAATAAGGCTGCTAAATAATCTAAATTACAATAAAATCCTTTAAAGACTTCACAATGCTTAAATGATGGTATGATAAGGACATCTGTAAGGCTAGGAAAGAAGATGGAGGATAGCAAAGGTGGGCCTAGCAACAGCCAAGCTTTTAGATGCCCTTCTCTTCTCCTTCCTTTGTTTCTCATTTTAGGTGATTAAGTGGTCCTGATTTTTCTAAATGTGATAGCACTTTTCTTAGGCCTGAATTGGAGATAGTTATTTTAAGAGGCTCTAAAATATCCCTTGACTGTGTGTATCACAATAAATTGTGGAAAATTGTGAAAGAGATGGGAATACCAGGACGCCTGACCTGCCCCTTGAGAAACCTGTATGCAGATCAGGGAGTAACAGTTAGAACTGGACATGGAACGACAGACTGGTTCCAAATAGGAAAAGGAGTACGTCAAGGCTGTATATTGTTACCCTGCTTATTTAACTTATAAGCAGGGTACATCATGAGAAACTCTGGGCTGGAGGAAGCACAAGCTGGAATCAAGATTGCCAGGAGAAATATCAATAACCTCAGATATGCAGGTGACACCACCCTTATGGCAGAAAGTGAAGAAGAACTAAAGAGCCTCTTGATGAAAGTAAAAGAGGACAGTGAAAAAGTAGGCTTAAAGCTCAACATTCAGAAAAGTAAGATCATGGCATCCAGTCCCATCACTTCATGGCAAATAGATGTGGAAAGAGTGGCTGACTTTATTTTCTTGGGCTCCAAAATCACTGCAGATGGTGACTGCAGCCATGAAATTAAATGACGCTTGCTCCTTGGAAGGAAAGTTATGACCAACCTAGGCAGCATATTAAAAAGCAGAGACATAACTTTGTCAACAAAGGTCCGGCTAGTCAAGGCTATGGTTTTTCCAGTGGTCATGTATGGATGTGAGAGTTGGACTGTAAAGAAAGCTGAGCACCAAAGAATTGATGCTTTTGAACTGTGGCATTGGAGAAGACTCTTGAGAGTCCCTTGGACTGCAAGGAGATCCAACCAGTCCATCCTAAAGGAGATCAGTCCTGAATATTCATTGGAAGGACTGATGTTGAAGCTGAAACTCCAATACTTTGGTCACCTGATGCAAAGAGCTGACTCATTTGAAAAGACCCTGATGCTGGGAAAGATTGAAGGCAGGAGGAGAAGGGGACGACAGAGAATGAGGTGGTTGGATGGCATCACCAACTCAATGGACATGAGTTTTAAAGTCCAGGAGTTGGTGATGGACAGGGATGCCTGGCATGTTGCAGTCCATGGGGTAGCAAAGAGTCGGACACGACTGAGCGACTGAACTGAACTAAACTGAACTGAAGAGTCAGGATAAAGGCAGATTTAATTTTAACAGCTCCACCACTATGACACACACAATACCTTACATTTTGAAAGAACTTACTACACTCAAAAGGAAAAGAAATATGTGGGTTTTGTGTGTACAGTGGCTTACACCAAATGATTATCATTTGCTCTCTGGAAATGAAATCCATCTTGGTCTTAAATTCTTATATTTCTTCACAGAGTTGAAATGCCAGTTGAAGGCATTCAGAAATTTAAAGTAACTGATTTAACAACCTTGGACGAAGAGAGCACATCTGAAAGTTTGTCTCAATGTTTGACTTGACCTAGGAGAGTTTCTCTGAGACTTATTTTCTAAATAGTACCCTAGCACCTTGGGCCAGCAAAATGGCCTTTAAGCTTGAGTGAACAAGGTATTTCTTTTCCTCTAGTGCAAAGCTTCACTATTTCATCTTTTCAAACTCTTTTACTGCACTCAGTGAGGAATTATATTGACAAGGGTAGAATTTATCTCCTAGAGGAGAATGCTATGCTTCTGTTAAGTGCTAATATAACATTTATGTGTTGGTACCTTAATAACAGCCCCAGCTTACCTAATGAAAGTTGAAAGCAAACAGTACTCTCTGAGATTTTATTATGACTGAAGTGACTGCAATTTGAGGCAAATTATCCCTATTTTTGTTCCCATATCAAAAACAGCGATGCTAAAGCAATTGCTACATGTTTGGTATGGAATTAGGTTCCACTCTCATTAATCTACAAGGAAGAGCATTTTTCATGTAAACAGCTCACGAGGGTCAGAGAGAAGAGCTGTTTCTGTGAAAAATGCTTGTCAATAACTTTGTGAGTGAATTTTGAAATAAAGTGCCTGTAACCTGTCATTATTCCTTCCTCTCAAAGTCGAGAGTGAGTGGATGAAAATTGAGCATGTGAATTGAAAGCAGGGTGAGTGTTATGGCCTTATCGACTTCAGGTAAAATGACTGTTTTAACTTGTTATTATTTTTCCATTCAGAGGTCAGGCAATGTACAATATTACCAGCAGAGACTGCAGTGTAAGCAAATTGGTATACAAAAAGGCTATTACCCACACTCACAAAGCAAAGGAAAGTATAAGTCACTAATATCAAATGGACTTGTGATCTCTGCAAAAACGAAACAACCAACAGTGCTTTGAAAAAGAATGGCACAAGATTTTAAGTATAACGCGCTTTGGAGACAGAAAATATAAACCTGTTTAAATAAAGATGCATGTTTCAAAAGCAGTGACCATTTTTAAAATCACATATTAATCTTAGTTGTTTTGCAAAGGAATGATGGGACCTGAACACTGAGTGTTAGCACCTCAACTATATGTCACCTTAAATTTTTTTCCTGCCTAAAATCATCTTTTTAAAAAAATCTTTATTTACTTATTTATTTTTGGCTGTACTGGGTCTTCATTGCTGCAGGGCTTTTCTCTAGTTATGGCAAGCAGGGTCTGCTCTCTAGTTGTGGTACTCAGGATTCTCATTGCGGTGGCTTTTCTTGTTGCAGAAGCACAGGTTCTAGGGCAAGTGGGCTCGGTAGTTGCAGCTCCCAAGCTATGGAGCGCAGGGGCTCAGGAGCTGTGGTCCACAGGTTTAGTTGCTCCACAGCATGTGGGATCTTCCCAGATCAGGGATCGAACCCATGTTTCCTGAATTGGCAGACAGATTCCTATCCACTGAGCTACCAGACTCCCCTAAGATCACCTTAAAAGTAATAGGCTGTTGAGTTTTTGAAGTATATCTGATATATTCTTATCAAAAGAAAAATATTACTGTGGTTTTCCTTTTAACCTAGAAAAAAAAATCAATGAGACTTCAGTACACCAAAAAACCTTTCTTTGTTTTCTAAATTTTTATTTCTAATTCTGACAAACAATTTAAAAATAGTGTGGCTCTTTTAGGTTTGCAAGAAAACATCTTTTCTCCAAGTAATCTCAGGCCCATAGAAAGAAAATGAGCAGATTAGCCTAGACATTAAAAGAGGTTATAGAAGGATTCAGTGATTGAAACCAAATTTAGGAGGAGAAAGGATTACAATATAATTTTGAAAACATGTTCATATGCCTATTCAGCAGATTTTCCCCAAAATGTCAAAGGTTTGCATTCTTTTACTTCTAAAAAAGTTTTCCCTGCTTCAAAATAATTATGATGACCTAAGATAAATATATTGGCATTTCTTTGCTTTGTGTTTCCTCTGTCTATTTGTTTCTTTAAACAGATATTTACTAGTTGGACGTTGTGACAAGCATGGTAATACAATAACCCCAAGCTCCATGGAGGCAAAGGTTTTCATCCGCTTCTGTCCAGTAACATATCCTAACCACCTAAACCAGTACCTGGTACACAGCAGACACCTGACTGACATTTGTTGAATCCTGAATAGACATGATTGGGGCTTGCACAGTGAGTTTAAGAGGCTGTGAGTAGGCCAGGGAAGACTTTTCCCAGTGAAACATAGGTCTAACATTCAGGAATACTGACAGGATTAAACTAGAGAAAGTTGGAACAGAGCCTTATGTATCAGAAGAGCAGAGAATTCCAAAACTGAAGTTAGCAGCAAGAAGACCACCTGTGTTAATCCTACGTGGCTCAAGCTACAAGTCAGGGGTAGGGCAGACAGCTGTTTGAAGTACATAGGGGCCAGACCTGAAAGGCCTCAGAAACCATGCTAAGGAGTTTGATGTTAGGTCAAAAGCCACTGAATGATATTAAGCATAAAGGGGCTTTTAAAAAACCGATGTATCTTAGAAAAAGATTACTTTGGCTGAAGTATAACAGATGGATTGAAGAAGATTGGAATTGGTGAGACCAGTTAGGTCTCAGAAATCTAAGCAACATGTAAATGACAGTGGTCTAAATTAAAATCAAAGTAAGGGCACAGAAATAAATAGGTATATTTTAAGTGATTTAAGGAGTCAAAAATGACAAGACTTGTGACTGCTTCGAATGAAATAGGGAGGAGCTACGGAAGACAGAAAAGACAAGGACAAAAAAAAAAGACAAGGACAAGACTCTGCTCTCCAACTTTGGGCTACAGAATGGATAAATGCCATTTCCCAAGATGAGGAAAATGTATTTGGTAGAAAGGGAGGCACATTTATTTTTGGATGTGCTGAGATGTTTAAAGCATCAAGTTGTTGTATCCTTGGTTTCTGTACCGATTTGCTTTTTCCTATACTCCAAATCTAGATTTGCACAAATCCATTGCAAATGAACAAAACAAACCTAAGGCCCTATCGTAGTAGTTATGAGCCTACTTTTCTCACAATGACACAATTTGTACTTTTCAATATAAAAATATTCTTTTTCCTCAAACATGTCTTTTTCAAACACAAAGGAATACAAAGAGTAAACTGTTTCTAAGACTTAAGTGTAACTATCCTGAATGGTGGCTAATAAATGAAAAGCATGACACCATAAAAAAGGCACCACAAATGATGCACTGTTCCCTTAAGGGGTTAATGTTGAGTGTTATCTGTACAGTTTTGCATTATAGTTTTATCAATAGTTTTGCATTATAGTTGTATGACATGCAGGGACTAACGTTATAAGTTGAGCTGAATGTATATAGGTCCACATATGTGTTTGAATATAATACGGTTTTTAATCTTTTCTCTCTCTTGATTCCACCGAAGACATTAAAGTAAAGATTCAAAATGCAAACATATATAACAGGGCTCCTAGTTTGTATTATAATCATGGGCAAAAATTATTAATTAAGAGCTAGTAAACAAAAATATTTTATATGTCACCTGTTATTTCAACCTGTTTCCATTTATTACGTAACTATTTAATTTACTAAATTCTTGCTCAAGTGTGTATATGTGAACCTAATATGGTTTCCAAATTATAGCAGATCCATTCTGATGTCAACCTCCTGATTTTTTTTTTTTTAATTTCTAGGAAGAACACGAGTGTCATGGCAATGCCAGGGACACAGGTAGCACCCTGCTGGTAGTGGTAGTTCCCCGTCTTCCCAGAGATGCTGCTGTTGAGTGGCACATCATTGTGGTGGCAGATGAGCCATCTAGAGGGAAGCATTTTGTTTGAAGAAAATATCTGGTGGTCTTCAAATTGAATGTAAAGCTATGATTTCCAATTCTGCTTCTAGTTCATCTTTCTTTGTTGCTTTAAGGTAGATGCCGCCCCCAATTTCCTCACCTGATTTAAATAGAACTCTAGAAGATCTGATGACTATGTTTGTACAAGCAAGAAGACGACTCTGAAGACAACTAACCCGCACCACTGTATTTTAGAATATTCTTCACAAAAAGACAGCATTAATGCAAGTAGGTAAAAGAACTGTTAGAAAGATGAAAGGAAAGTACAGACCCTGGAATCACATCATGTATGCTTGTCAGAAAGAGAATTTGAGAGAGAAAGAGCGATAAGTAACATGAGTAACATAAGTAGCATAGGCGACTACTGGACTCCCAGTCCAGCTAGTGAGGGTGAATGTAAGATGGGAAATGTGAATCCACTCTTTCCTCTATTGATCTCAGCTCTCTTATGCCTTTTGGGTGAACCTCTCACTGTCCTATAAATGACTGTAGTGTTTAAAGATACTTTTCCTTCTATATAACCCTCTTTGTTATATTCCAAACCATACTATACACTTTAAATATTTATATGTACGTACTAGTGAATAGGTTTGTGTACACAATACCATAAATACTATATTTTAGGGATGACCTATGGGATTTAGGGGCTTCCCAAGTGGCACTCGAGGTAAAGAACCCCCCTGCCAGTGCAGGAGATGTAAGAGACACAGGTTTGATCCTTGAGTTGGGAAGATACCTTGGAGGAGGGCATGGCAACCCACTCCAGTATTCTAGCCTGGATAATCCCACAGACAGAGGAGCCTGATGGGTTACAGTCCATTGGGTCACACAGAATCAGACACAACGGAAGCAACTTAGCATACATGCATGCATGGGATTTAGACTAACCCAATGTGAATCTGACTCTGTTATACATACAAAATGCAAGCCAAAGTCTCATTCCCGAAACCAAATCTGACTCAAAAGGAAGCCCCACTATTTATGTTCCAAAGGTATTTTACTAATATGGCTTTGATTTATCCACCTAAGAGACGGAAACTATCAATGTGCACTTGGCATATTTCACCATGTGGCTGGCTACCTTACACAAGAGGTCTGAACCAAAAGGCACTTTATTCTCATTGAGTCATGGTCAAGAGTCAGAACTAGTATCCAACCAACTGGTTAGTTTCCAATTTGGATTGCAATGGGAAGTTCTCACTCTTCCCAGGCCCATGGAAGTGCTCCCTCTTCCAGACCCATGGAAGTTTTGGTTTTCTTTGGACCAGCCTCATGTAAATAAGACTGACTGAATTTGATTCAGAGTGGTCAATCCAAATTTGATATACTATTCCTTTATTGTATTAGCTTAAATTGTGTGCAAAGCACCTCAGTGGTTTTTCAAATGCAGTTGGACCTCAGGCCTTGCTGTAGGTGAATTTGAATTCATTATTTACAAATTGAATTGTGTTTTGAACATTTTATGGAAGTTAGCTTTTAAAATGCATTACTTCTTATATCAGATATTTCTTAAGATGGATAACTCCCTGCTCATTTATCTTCTGTTTAAGCACAGATTTTAATGTATAGAATCTGTCTAAATCAAGAAAGTTTCTAATAATCTAACTAAAATCTTTTCTTCAGTCTGTTGTTGTTGTTTTTTTTTTTTGCAGAAAAACAGAGTAAAAACAATTACATCACAGCAATCCTGTGGAATTAATATTTCTTTATAATATGGGGAAGAGAGCAAGTCACAGGTGGTTCTGATCACCATGCCAAAAGTGGTCATTTGGCTCCTTAGGGGATGGTAAGATATAGAATCCTCGTTATCTGCATTCTGAGTCCATTTCCTTTTCACTACTCCAGGGTCTGCTACAAGAAGGGGAAATAGGTGTATGGAAATTAAAGAAGTGGCTGCTTCCACATGTCATTAGAAAGCCTACAATAGCTTTGAAATTGGCTCATAAAGGGAAAAACAGAGACTATACTAATAAATTCAGTGCCTAATGAGCATAACTAAATCTTTTTGCAGCCTTGAGATTTCCATAGTTTAATCCTTTGTGAAATAAAATGCACCATAATGGCCATCACAAGCCACCTTCGGACAACTCTAGTTTTGGAGAAATACTTACTACATATGCCTTCATAAAAATACTTCTGGGCATCTCTCTTTGTACCTGTATGTTAGCATTTAAGGGCAGGGTTTATACATTCACATTTTATGAATATGATATGAAATATTAATCTGTATTAATTTAATAATGTAAAAGATGGTACTCTAAAGTCCCAGTATCCTATTTTCCCCTATGTAACCCGAAGCAATATTAAAAGGAAATTCAACTTGACATACTTTAATATATTTAAAACATAAGACAAAGAAAACAATGAAAATACAGCAAAGAACAAACTCCTTTCATCAGGAAGGAAAGATCAGACATACAGCAAAGCAGAATATGATGGCTTGTTCTATAAGGACTAGTTTTAGAGGAAAAAAAATTCACCTGGTTAAATGTATTTCCATTCTGCAGCATGCCTACTTGATTGTAGACAATCCACAATATCATAATATTTTTTGAATAATTTATACTCATTTTGTTTGAACAAGAAATTTAACATATATTTAAAGAGTACAGTTCTGTGGGGGAGAGGAACTGTGCTTAGCTATGCGTTATACTAATGGCATAGGGTGCAGAATGAGTCATCACGGTTTTTATTTATTCATTCATCCTTAGATCCTTTTAAAAGTCTCCAAGGCCCTAATGACCATCATCATTATCATCAGTAAAAACTGCTTTCTGGTGAAAAGGCAATAGGCATTAAATTTAGAGGCAGCATTAAATTATCAGTAGAGAGGACTTGAAATAGTACTACACGCTTATTCCAGGACACAGTATACTGAAAGTTCATGCAGTACCAGTCAGGCACTCATCTTTAAAAAGTCTGAGATTAAGATGTTCTCTTCTCCTTTATAAGACAGTGTCATTTAGCCCAGGAGAAAATAAAGTACAGGCCAGTTCCTATCCTCCAATGTCAAACACTGTCAGTCCAAAGTATGTCATAAGAAGATTCTAAATTATAAAGAAAACTTTAAGAATTATCAGTATCAAAACTTTAGTTCCTTGTAGGTATTAAATAAACACTGTTCACTGAGTGAAAAAGTCAGTAAGAAGTGTTTTGAACTAAACCTTGTTAAGTCCTTTCTGTCTCAGAGGAATTTTAAGTATTCTATCATCAGTCAGCAAACATAATAGAGGCTTTACTCCTCTGGGTAATCGCCAGCACTAGATTTAAAGGGTCAAATTCCACTCATCTGCTCATCTGGTGATCAATTTAGTATATCATCCAAAAACAGGGAAAGTTAGTACCTTGTGATCAATCCAGAAGGGCTTCTCAGGGGGCTCAGTGGTAAAGGACACGCCTGCCAATGCAGGAGACAGGGGTTTGATCCCTAGGTTGGGAAGATCCCCTGGAGGAGGAAATGGCAGCCCACGCCAGTATTCTTGCCTGGAAAACCCCATGGACAGAGGAGCCTGGCGGGCTACAGTCCATGGGGTTGCAAAGAGTCAGACACGACTGAGCAACTGAGCACGCATGCAAGATCAGTCCAGAGGATTGTTATGCCTGTCAGTCCCAACCACCTTCCCTTACCCATGGTTCTATCATGGTGTCAGCAGTTGATGCAATTTAGAAAGTTATCATAGAAAGAGCAGACCAGAGAAGATGAATGCATTCCTTTGTGGAAACCTTGTTGGTAGTGTAGAGTGTTTTGAATTTTGAGCAAGACCATTAGAGATTATTCTCTGCTATAGATGGTCCAGTCTGTTAAACTCCCTAAGCATTATAAAAACAAAACAACAGACATAAAGCCCTATTATGAAACAAAAGAAGTACCCTATAATGTAAAATGTAACTTTTAGTATACTACTGTTGACAGATTTTTCCATCTGTATGAATATGGGTCTTTTCTAATTTGGTCAAACATTTTTTAATCAAGAGTGACAAGTATCTTTTTGAAAGCAACTGGGAATTTCTTCAATGCCTCAATGTTCTTTTCTATGAAATGGAAATGCTAACTAAGCTTGTCCAAACATAGGGTGCTGACAGTGATCAACTGAGGCAACGTATGTAAAAGCGTTCTTGATCATTGTTAAGTATTGTACCAGTGCAAACGGTTGCTGTTGTGTTTGCTGCTATCCTTCTGAGATTCCTAGCAGCTTTAAAAAGGATATAATTCGGGCTTGACTTTGTAGCACATTCTTTAATACATAGGCTTCTGTTTGCCCCTATATTTGAAAGCATAGTTTAAAGATACATTTAATTTTATTGTTGATCTTTATAAATAAAATTTCATAGTCCAGACATATACTGAAATAGAAGTCCTCAAAGGGAATTCACGTTCATTCACACTCTTAATTCTTTTAACTCCGTAGTCCTTCTAAAAAGAGGGAAATATATACTTCCTTGATCAGAACCTTTCCTTCTATTGCCTTTTGCAAAATGCTTATTTCCCCTAAACTCCTCTTTCTCCCTGCGGAGAGTGATAAGACATTCAACGTCCAGCACGCCCTTACCAGAGCAGACTGGCCAGTGCCTTGTCCAAGGGAGCAGGCTTACAGTGGGGCCCCCTTGGGGAAAGAGTCCAACAATTCTGTTTTTCAGTATTCTTTTTGTTGTGATCCTTAACATGCAAAATTCAAGCAATTCCTCATTTTTTAAAAAGAACTTTGAACCAAGCATAAGGAGGGATTCTTTTGCATTCTCGCTTGTTACTGGAGCATTATTATCATCTTTCTGTGTGTGTTTTGTTGTTTATTTGTGTGACTGGTTTTTTTTGGTGCTGAAATCCAGGAATTAAATGTTATCATCTTTTTTAACTCTATAAAATGCTAATAGGGGCCTAAATGAGATGTTGTATTTCTGTGATTAATGATTTGGGGCTGCAAAAATTATTCTTAATTATTGGTTTCCAAAGTAAAATAATGTTTTATATTGGCATCAGTTTTGATGTGTCTGTTCAGAATTCAGTATGGAAGTCCTTTTAATGATGCTTTGACAGTAATTGGATTGTTTTTGTTACTGTAAGACCTAGAGTTATTTGAAATGAGTTATATAATAGCTAGACTTTATAGACTTACAGAATTTTACTGAACTCTGGGAGTTTTTGAACAATTCAGAACTTTCTAAATCTTGTACACACCTCTGGAAGTAAAGTTGCAATTTAGGTTGTTCAAAATTTTAGACTAAGATTAGCTGGCTAGGTAGACTTAGGTCTTCAAATTAATAATCACAATGACTTAACTAAACATGTCTAAGCTAATTAAAAGTTTAAGCTATGTTTGCAGTTAAAATAACTTCTGAGCTCAGCATTTGTTTTATTTTACCATACCAAGAACATGGTAAAATAATCCTCAGGAGAGGTTAAATTGATGCTGGCAAATTCAATTTAATACAGAATCTACAAGTATATTTGTAAAGAACTGAAATTTGTAAAATAATTTGAGTTTCAATACCTGTAGTTATGAAACCTGAAGCCGTAAGAAACAGAGAGTGTTTATTGTTAATGATACACCTGAAGGGTTCCCCACTGATGCTACCCTCCTTAACAAATTTTACATGGTTTTTAAAAAAATTCTTCTCTTCAAAATTAATTTTCATTTCCTATAAGTAAATCAAAGGGTGTTTTCTGCCAGAGTGAACTATATAAGGTGAGGTATTGTTTCAACTGCAGAAAACTCAGAACTCAAAATATTTTAGAGAGGGTACAGAGATTAATAACCCCTGCCTATTTGCAATTTAAGTCTTAGAATAAAGCAGGGATATGTAACGAATGTGTTAGACTGAGGGTTCAGTTTGTGTGGCAACTGTATGGGGGTAATCATAGTAGTCCTAAATGCTAATCTGGAAGACATCTTAGAAAGCATTTCTTTATCATACACCCTTTTACTCATCATGAAATAAAATTCATTTTTTAAGACCAGACAAGAAATATTTTAACATACATTTTTTTCTTTACCCATTTGGGTCTTTCTTCTCTAGCGTGCATTGTGTTTGGTCAGGACACTCAAGTTGGCTGTTCTCTTGCTCTCTGTATGTTCCCTGCTTGACCAGGCCCTGCTTCACTCACAGGACTATCCAATCCTCTTAATTATAAGCCTTAATTAGTAACTGCCTACCTGCTGTTCCCCGCCTTCCCTGGTTTCCCTGGTGACTAATGAGCCAACCTGAGGGCCACTTGCCCTATAAAAGGTAGCTTCCTTCTCCCGGGACCAGTGAAGATGCTGCCATGTCCTGTTTGTTGCCTGTTGTTCCAGGCCCTCGGCCTCTGACGTTTTAAGACCCCTCAACAGTCTTGAGGCTGAACAACTCCAGGGCTGGCAGGCCTGTGGGGTGCAGCCCAACAACTGGCAAGCCAGCTATGAGGCCGAGGGAACTCTGTGAGTGCCAAGTTGTCAGGAAATAAGGATGGGAAACAAAGTTTGGGGAGCTAATCTGTGTCTGTAAGCAATTACAGACACAGGCTTTAGGGGTTTTAACTCAGGCACAGGTTTATGAATTGGACGTGGCCTGTAACCCAGAAGGGTTTGGCTGGGGCCTGTGACAACAGCAAGATAATAAGAGTACCCTTGGGCTTCTGGTCCCAATTAGGGAAGCAGGCAGAGCAACGATACGTTGTGATGGAACAACAGCTATACACACGACGATGAGTTACAACAGAGGGAGGACCTACAGAAGGCCCGGCGGAGTCAGGAAGCCATGCAGAAGAGTGTGCAACGCCTGGGACCCCTGTGGATGTGAGTGGCCACCGTGGAACTGAATTTACTGGCCAGGAAGTTTGGAATGGGCCGATAAAAATGACAAAGGCTGGCATTTCCACTCGCCTTACCACCCCACGGCTGCCAGGCTAATGGAAAGGATAAATGGACTACTTAACAACAATTGAGGTGGAAACATGCCCTCTCAGCTGCACACCAGGAGGCTAACTCATGTCCTGGGAGCCAGAACTGAACATCCCAGTGCCTACACCGTGTTCACCCAGAGGCAACACCATCCCAGTTCAGCTGTTGACCACCAAAAGACTGTTGCCAACCCTCGGACAGGCCAGTAACTCACTTTTGCCCTGACCGCAGGACCTACACCCAGAGGAGCTCACTATAACATAGCCCTGGGACAGGTAAGTCCCCGGTGGTTCAGCATGGCCTCCCCATGAGGTTAGGATTGTAACAGGACCTCACCTGTCTTTTCCCCAGCCCTACCTAAGACTACTGAGGCCCCCCTACTGGAGAAAGGCACCATTATATTAATCTTGTGGTCGGTCGTTACACAGCCTCAGCCCTGTATTTGGCCCTGGCTGTGGGGAATGAGGGTGGACAGGCAGGATGGTGCTGCAGGCCAGGACAAAAACCCCAGGCAGGGCTGGGCTTATCTCAGAGTGTTGTTACTGCTTGTATTTTGCTTAATAGTCATGATCTTCCCGTACCGTCCCTCTTAAACATCTTGCCTGTAGTCCATAGTCTGAGCAAAGGGAATCTGTTCTTGGACTGGGAGACAACAGTGGCTTCACTGAAGGATGAATCTGATTGCTAGGTTGACAGTGAGATGCCATTGTCACACCTTCCTCTGGACTTGTGTGAAACATTGACTTGATGCTCTTTAGCTGTTGGTGTCTGTAGTGCATTTGTGGTATTTGGTTTCTGGGCACCTCTACATATGTAACTACGGCAGGAAAGGGGAGGACCAAGATTGTAAGAGTCAGGTAGGGTAAGTAGGGGTGGAGTGTGTGGTCAGGCCATTCAAGCTGGCTATTCTTTTGCTCTCCGTGCATCCCCTGCTTGGCCAGGCCCTGAGTCACTCACATGACTATCTATTAAGCCCTAGTAATCATAGGGCTTAACTAGTAACTGCCTATGTGCTTGCCCTCTGCCCCAGACACTGGCTTCACTGGTAACTCATGAGACTACCTGAGGTCAATTTCCCCTATAAATGGAAGCCTCCTAGATGTCTCTCTAGGATTTTTGCCTCTGACATGGACAGGAAATCTTAAACTGTCAATGTCTCCATCACTGTCTCCGGGCTCTTTTTTGGATTTGAGTCTGGGCAACTGCAAGTCTCCCAGACCTGCAGTGGACAGACCAAAAGTTGTACATCTGATTATGCATTAACCAGGCCTCACAATGGCAGAAATATCTGCTCAACTGTAAAGATCAATTTTTTTTTTTCTGGCACTAGAAATATAACTTCACAGAAGGTAGCATTCCTTTCTCAATCTTGCAAAGGGTCGAGATGACCTACCACTCACTTTTGTACATGCAGAATTTTATGTACAATGCTAATATGTAATTTCCTGTAAAGATACTAATTGTTGTGGAACAGACTGGGTCAGACAGCCTGGAGAAATACTGAGCTGCACCTAATGGAGGTTCTTAGCTTAAACACTTACTTATGATCTTATTAATATTACTAGCTGTATTACTTGTATCTTGCCCATTTTACAAGATTATTGTTTCTTGCATTACCAAATGTGTGACTGAACCTCAGGTAAAAATGGAGACTAGCAACTTCAAACGACTGCCCAAATATATAGTTCTATAAGATCAGTGATGATAGGAGTGTAACTCTAGATACGGGAAGAAGCAACAAGAGAGAACTATTTCCTGGACCATAATAGACTAGTGAAACAGGTGGTCCAGAGGTTTTGGACTACTGTTAACAGAACCTAGTCCTGTAATAGCCCATTGAGTAGCTTGTCAATGAAACTGTCTCCTGACTTGGGAATGAGCATTCCTAGTGCTATGGGACCAGTTGGTCATTATGAAATGCCTTGCAAATCTTGGCCAAAATTAAGTCCAAAAGAGGAGGGAATTCTAACATAATGTTGCTCACCATCCAGCTCCACAAGAATCATCATTGGCCACAGCAGTTGCTGACTTACAGTACACCCTCAAAGGAATTCAGTGTGAAGATCAGTATGAGGCATCTGTCTTCTGGGGAAATGGCAAAACTGGCCCTTAGGTAGTTAGATATTTTCAGGAGAAAATTTTATGAACCCAGTTTCTTGTATCTTCCCATACACAGAAAAGCACTAACCATTAACTAAAATGCCTGTCCTTCATAAATAGCAGCACGCTTTTACCAAGATGTCTGCTTAGTTGCACGTACTCTTTCACCAGAATCTCATATACATTGCCCTCCCCACTTACCTCTTCAGAAAAGTTCTCAGAGCTTTCTAAACACCGTCTCCTGGATTATAATCCTCAGATTGGCTTCATCAACCCTCACAATTGGGATGGGCCTCACTTAGGAGAAAATGTTATGTATGTAAACTTAGCAAACTGGTAAGTTTGGAGGGAGAGAACAGGTAAATTTATTCCATTATAAAGTAGGCGGGGTCAAGCTCTTTTCTAGAAAATTTATTGTAAGGTTGTTTAAGTAGCAAACACTTAAGGTAATATTAGTATAGAATCAATTTTGCAAAAATTCCACTTAATTCAATTTTCCAAAGGTGACAGCCCATAAGACCAAAGCCTAGGGTGGTGATGGTTAGAGAGTGAACATTTTGTATTAAGAGGATATCTTTCAAAAGTTAACATATATGGTTGGTATTTTTAACTCTTAAACTGACAATATACCTCATCACCTCAGCCAAAGCCAAAGGATAGCTATAAGGCATGGAGTGAGAATATTGAATATGACCCTTCTAAAACCTGGCTTTTCTCCCCACCCACACACAAAAAAACCCCCGCTACATTATGACTGAAAACAGTATAGGCGATTAACCTCTTTTTAATACTAGACTGTTAAGATGAATGCATTTAATATTTTAAAACTGGGAAACCATTGCTGACTGCATCAAGGAGGAAATTTCACAGCTGACTCTTAGTTTTTTGTTAAGAAAGCAATGATCTTGGCAAGTTTCATAGTTCAGGCATCCGAACTCTGCTGCTGTTCCAAAAAATAAAAATAAATAATAACTAGTTAAATTAGTGTTTTGGGAAATGGATTAGAGTGTAATGTATGCAAGCAATTAAGCAACACGGACTTGATTCACTGTGATGTCTAAAGTGGCATTTTAAAAAATGAAAGTAGCTAAATTTGGCCCTGATAAAATATATAGCAGCAATGGGTTAGGAATTTTGCAGTTTTGCCCAAAGAGTCCAATCAAACAACCCATATATTAGGTGGCTGTTAACATGCTGGCAGCTGAATTTTTTACATCAGTTTCCAAGGTTGCACAGTAATTACATCTACTGTGAGTCATTTTTGCAGCATATTTTATAAAACTTTTACAGGTTTGCTGGGAAGGGATTATTCAAAGTCACCTTTTATAGATTCTGCCATGAATATTAGACAGTTCTTTGAAAATGTTAGTGTTTACCACTTCCATTGCTTCTGGTTTAAGCCTAGTTGGCATTTGAGAGTTTATGTATGAGTGGAGCTTCCTTTTCTGTGTAGACCTGCTGTTCCCTAGCATTGCTAGTTTATGTTCCCACTGAGCTGCTGCCAGGATAAAATAAATCCAGTTGCCTTTTGCTGCTCAAGGCCAACCTAGCAACCATGGAAAGAATTAGTTGCTCTGAGCACTTGTCCTTGGATGTCATTGGAAGGTAGCAATGTGCAGTTTCATGGTCAATGCAGTCCACAGAGAGTGTGCTCATTTGAATGGCTGACTAATTTAGATTTAATATTTTGGTCCTTGCTCTTTATTCTTATTCTCAATTATATCCAGCCAGTGCCCAGAGATGTGTTGAAGACTCTGATTGGATAAATTACTTAGCATAACATTTAGATCCACTGATTGGATAAATAACTTAGCATTACATTAGGTCCACTGCTTATTAAGTCATTTGTGTCATTTGTGCGTTAGTTTATTCTATTTGCATTAGCACATTTTCACACCTGAGTGAAAAGTCCTGGTTGTTTCAGGTTAATATTTTAAACATACTCTTTTATTTCATGGATGATATTGCATTCATTTTAGAATATAAAAGACTGGTGAGAAATTTATTACATTTTGGAGATGGTGCATGATCTTATTGGGAGTTGATGTCAGTTTTGGAATTTAGGATGGAGGAAGATAAATGTCAGGAATGCTGGAGCTCCTTGGGAAGCTGAAAGGAGGGAAGGAAACACACTGGTCTTCTCTACTGAAATCATCAGCAACTTCAGCACCATCTTCAGCAAAGCTCCAATGAGGTGTGATCACTCTTAGTTCAAAAGATGTGGGGCTGTGAAGATTGTGGGTGAGCAGTAGAACCAGTCTCTCACTCTGCTCTCACTCAAGGATCCCAGAAAACATGTAATTTTGTTTTCAACACCTAGTTTCTCACATTATTTCTGTGAGCATGGTTGTTGAGCTCTGCTGATACTCTAACTTGCCACTCTGAATCTTCTTGTCTTTCAAAAAACTAGTCCTGGCTATTTTGCCATTTGGATCTTTTTCTTCTCATTCAAAGAACAGATTTTTGAAAATAGATTTCAAACTTGAATATTTGTAATTAGCAATGTCAGTATCTTTGGAAACACATTTGGAAACTTCATTCAGCACATCTATTGAATGTTTATTCTTTAGTGGGATCTCTTCTGAGCATTGGTGATTCAGGGCTAAACTGATCTCAGAACAACTAAAAGATCTTGCTCTCATGGAGCTTATATTCTGGTGGAAGAGAAAGGTGATAAAGTATTATAAGTGCAATGGAGGTAAGTAGAGCAGATAAAGGGAGAAGGGAAGACAGGGTAGTAGCTATTTTAGATTTGGTGCTCAAGTGAAACCTTTGTGAACTATGCCATTTGAACAGAGACCTAAAAGAAGTGAGGATGTAAGTGCTGCAAAACCCTGGAAGAACAGCATGTCAGAGGGAATAAAGAGCTCCCACAAAGGTCCCAGAGCAAGAACTAGATTTGCAGATTTAGAAGAAGCAAATGTAGTAAGACTTAAGAAAACAAAAAATTATAAGGAAGTAAGGATAGGAATACAGACAGGGGTAAGATCACAGAGGACCTTCAAGGTCTGCTTAGGTATGATTTTGAAATCCGTTGGATTTTATTCTGAACATCCTAAGATACCACAGTGGTTTTCAGGCAAAAGTAACATTTGCTGATTTAACCTTTCTAAACAATCTCTCTGCCTGCTGTGTGGAGAATATTGGGTTGATTTAGGGGATGGAGATATGAAAGAGTGGAAGCAGAGGACCCATTAGGAGATTTTGCAATAGCTTATGCTAAAGATGTAAGTATCTTGAGCTAGGTTAGTAGCAGTTGAGGTGGTAAAAAATGGTCAAGATTCAGGAAATATTTTGAAGGAAGACCTGATGGCTTTGTTGGTGAGTTTGGATGAGGAATGGTGTGTGTGTGGTGATGGTGGTGGTGGTCAGGTGGAGAGGGGGCATTGGTAAAGAGTGAAGGATGCCTCCTGGCTCTCTGCCCTAAACAAGTGGATTCCTACTGGTGCTGCTTATCAAAATGGGGTATACTGGAGAGAAGCAGGTTGGAAGGCAAAGGGAATTGTATTAATCAGCACAGACTACCATAACAAGATACTATGTACTACTGAGCTGAAACAACAGAAAATCACCTCTCATGGTTCTAGAGGCTGTGAAGTCTGAGATCAAGGTGCCTGCCACTCTGATGTCTGGAAATAATTCTCTTCCTGTTGGTAGATGGCCGCCTTCTCATTGTGTTCTTACATAGTAGAGAAAGTCCAGGCTCTCTCCTATCTCTTCTCATAAGGGCACTAATCCCATCAGAGATGGGGTCCCAGCCTTATGACCTCATTTAACCCTATTTTCCTCCAAATAGCCTATCTGCAAATACCATTATCTTGGGGCTTAGGGGTATGAATTAATTTGGGGGAGGGAACATGAAAATCTGGTCCTTAACTGGAAGATACAGTTTTGGCCATTTTGTGCTTTTCTCTACTGCAAATATATCAACCATTTAAGGAAAAATGACCAGGCAGTACATCGATATGAAGCTCAAGGAGACTGTGAGGCTAGAAATATAAATATATAAAAAAGGCATCAGCATTTAGATTTTAAACCACAAATGGGATGAAACATCTAGGGAATTGAAAGCAAAGAAAAAATGCTAAGAACTGGGGCTCCTTTTGGAGGTAAAAGAGTTGTAGGATTCAGCAAAGGAAACTGAGAAGAACAAATCTCTCTGAGGTAACAGGAATGCTAGCAATGTGTGGTATCTAGAAATCAAAGAAAGAAGAATGAGCTTCAAAAGAGACAGCTCAACAGTGTCAAATTCTGTTAGTAAGTCCAGTAAGCTGAGAACTAAGAAGTGACCATTGAACTTAGCTAGGAGAATGCTGGGGATCCTGATTAAGAATGGTTTCTGTGAGTCTGTGGAGAAAAAAAAAATGCTGAATGAAGTGGGTTGAAGAAAAAAAGGAAATGAAGAGATGGATATGCAGAGTGTAGACATAGAAGACTTCTGAAGGTTTTACTCAAGGGAAAGCAAAGAAATAGGACAATAGTTAGAGGTGATATGGGGTTTAGAGAGAAGTTTTTTCTTTTTTAGAAAAAGGAGAACTACTATAGTCTAAATTTATGCTGGTTGGAGACAATGGAGTAGAAAAGCAGAAACTTAAGGTACAAGAAAAGGGCAGGATGATTGTAGGAGTGAAGTCCTAGAATGGTCCAGGGGGAATGTGATCCTTAAACAAATGGAGGGGTCAGTCCTACATAGGGACATGGTCCCCCAGTGTAAAGGAAGGAAATTTGATAGTGGGAAGACGAAGTAATTCTCTTATTTTCTCAATTTTGAATTGAAATAAGTGGTAAGATCACTAGCTGAGTGTGAAGAGGAGAGAAAAGTGTCAGATATTGGAGGAAAAAGGATAGAGTGTGGGTGTGAAACTGTTAGCTTAGAAAGTAGAAGAATAAATTGACTAGGTGAATGTAGTAGAATTATTGAAGGCCCATTTAAAACCAGTCAATGTAATCTAGGGTGAGAAGAGTGAGAATTTCTCTACTTAAAGTAAGGTCACCTGTAACTACCCTTACTATTTGGTGCAAGCAGGAGTAGGTGGAAATTTGGGTTTTAAGAGAATTAAGATTTTGCTAGGTGGGTAAGATAGAAGAGAGAATGGATTTTTAAAACTATTTCTAGTTGTCTTTTGCTAAAACTAATTTCCCTAACCAAAACCCACTGTGTATTCTGATATGTAGGCATTCAGCTTTTTTCTTAGTCATGCCATAACTAAAAAACTCAAAAGCTGAAAAACAGCTTTCCCAACATAAGTACTATAATTTTTTCTATCTCTCGCTTATTTAATTCAAGTTGAGGACTCTATTTTTAAATTTTTTTTACCAGTTTTTCTTACATAACAGCATAAGCTGTAGAGAAATAATTATGGATGTTATTAACATTGGTACTTTTGAGTTTGAAAACAACTTGTTATAAGCATGTCCAGGAAAATATGCTATTCATACAAGGAGTTTATTTTTAAATTATTCAGATTATACTAAGTGAATGCATGAAACTCCATAATACCATGAAAACTATATGTGAATTTAGTTTCATTGAGCACCATGATGACGGTAGCATTCAAAACTGATCATGCTACTTGAAGAGATGGCAGGAGAGACGGCTGTATAGCCTAACCAAGATATAAAAGCAGAAATCTTCATTATTTTAAATACAGACTTTAGGTCTCACCTTTTTTTTTTTTTTTTTTTTTAATTTCCTTCCCTTCAATTCCCTTTAGAGAGGGGCCAGGATGCAGAGTGGTCACAAATAAAGAATTGGACACTGTAGAAATACAAAAGACAGGAAGTTGTCATAATTACTGCTCAGGGAAGGTAGATATTCCCTTCCAACCAGGGAAGGGAATATCTACCTTCCCTGAGCTCTAGGGTGCTAGTGGTAAATTACCTGCATGCCAATGCAGGAGACATAAGAGACCCAGCTTCAATCCCTGGACCTGCAAGATCTCCTGGAGAAGGGCATAGCAACCTATTCCAGTATTCTTGCCTGGAGAATTCCATGGACAGAGGAGCCTAGCAGGCTACAGTTCACAAGGTCGCGAAAAGTCAGACGTGACTGAAGCGACTTAGCACACAGGGATCCCAAGACTTAACATAAAGTTTTTTAAATAGGAAAAGCAAAGTGATTATAAATCTAGAATACTTGAAAAAGACTTCTTATTGGATAGATTTTTGGCTCCTGTTAGTAAGAACCTTTGACTTGCATTGCTATAGCTTCATGTCCAGGCCTAAAACTCAGAAAACTGCTTGCTTCAGGCTCTTATCTTAAAAAGGAGAGTGAAGAAAACTTCAGTTCCTTTCATAGTTGTCCAACTAATTTATCAAAAGCAAGAATCACAGTTACAATTCAGGTGGATACCTTATTCAGAATTTAAAAGTGGGCATCCGATAGAAGCAGCCATTCTGTATGTCACTCATTATTAACTTGATTACGCTTGCATAGAAGCATGAGACCAAGAATGAACCTCAACTCTAGGCACAGTGGAGAGCACTGAGAGGAGAGCCAGGAAATAAGAGAAAGGAGTATTTAAACAGTCCAAGAACTTCTGTTTCAATAACTCTCAAGTACAGTTGTCTGCTTATTTATTATTGGTGGTTCTTAACTTCCTTTGAGAATATAATAAATGCCATAGTTGACACACATATGCACTGCAAAATTTTATACATGTATATAAAGCTTAGAAAACAACATCAAAATTCCTGACCCCCAAAGTAGGGATACCCATATCATGATCTTAAAGATGCAAGCAGTCAATAAGTTGTTTATGGTGTGACATCTTGAATTTGTTATGGGGGTGTAATGATGTCTTGGGTACATGTTTTTTGTGTGTGAACTCACCTTTATTTTCTCCATTAATTTGAAAGATATGCTGAAACAGAAAATTTAAAACAATGACTAACTGAAAAGTTTATAGAATGTAAAAGAATACAATCAGAAACCTCCCCAGATATTCTTAAGGTCTAACAATCTGTACTCACCCTTCTCAGCCTTGGTGCTGTCTAATGCTATAGAAACTGCTTTTCTGAACTAGATCGGATCTTGATTAACCAGAATTATTGCACAGCTGACAAACTCAAAATTATAGCTGTGTTGTCAAGTACTACAGAAGACAATGCTTTTAAATCTCCAAAATATGGTTAAAAGAAGGCTTTTCTCCCATGGAATGTACCTAGTAAGGTTCTGTAAACTGGATATGATTTCTAAGCTGGAGGCTAAGAAAGTTCTAATTCTGTGATAGACATCTCCCTCATAAGTGTTTAGGTTAGCATTTATTTTCAACACAGAGCACCTACAAACTATATTTCTCTTATTCATGGCCCAATGGGGCTTTCCTGTGCATCAAACTTCAGATAGTAATAGGCTTGTTGGAGTAAAGGGAAAAGAGAATAATCAGATGAAGGCAGATAATCCACATCTCCAAGTCAAAACAAAGGTATAAACAGCCTTTCTCAAATAGCCTGAATAAATCTGCATTCCCTAGTCTTTATCAGTTCAGTTCAGTTGCTCAGTCCTGTAGACTCTTTGCGACCCCATGGACTGCAGCATGCCAGGCTTCCCTGTCCATCACCAACTCCCAGAGCTTACTCAAACTCATGTCCATCGCGTCGGTGATGCCACTTTTTAATCTCCCTCAAATAAAAGTGCCCCGTTCCTCATGTAGCCCTTCCCTCACAGCTTCCCCACACATAGGTAGAAAGTTTAGTAATGCGGTCTAAACTTTAAACTGAAAAGAAGGTACAACTCTTTTCTCACACATCATACTACTTCAGATAAGAGGATTTAAATGTTAATGTCGCAGATGTTTGAAAAGGATATCTAGTTTGTGATTCCCAAATCAATTTGTGTTTTTTAATTGTAAAAAACAAAAACAAAAACTTGATATAGGCCATGTGTCTCGTATTTAACATAAGGGAAAAAACAATGTTTTCTTTAAAACTGGGCTGGGATTCTCTAAGAGGGAATACAAAAATCATTAAATATTCAAGATTCTCTTAACTTCTCAACTGTGAATCTCAACAAAGGTAAAAGAAGGTAAAGCCATTTAAGCATCATCTGTGGAGGGAACCTTGGTCAAACACCAAATTTGCTCCGTATCTTTAGCAAAGATAGATGATTCTGTAATATAATAGCTTTCAAGATAAATTTTATGTAAAATATTTCAAACTAGGCCCAGGAAATATAAACATTTAAAAATTGGCACAGGTCTAATTTATTTTCAGTGAAATAAATACATGATTCAAAGTAATAATAGTAGCATCTCATAAAATAGTGCCCTTATCATGGACGAACACATGATTCAAACAAGATTGAACTTCATCTCTGGGTACCTTTTTCATAAATGTGACCCAGTCTCCCTCAAGCAGAGTGTCACTTTTACATGCGCATTCAAACATGATAAATGTCATCTTGGCATGTGTTTCCTATAAGGACGGCCAAGCCCTTGGCTAACGCAATGCACGCCTGGAGATGTGTAGTCTCCCTTTGCCCTTTTCCCTGGGGTTTCATGAACCAAGTCCGGGAAATGCGGTAGAAAGGGCAGTGGACCAAGAGTTGAAAGACCCCAGCCCATCTCAGCACTTTCTAACTATGTGAGGGTAGATGAAACCCTTAATCTCTCAGTTTCAATATGCTTCTCTATAAAATGGGGGGCAGTTGCACTGGCTTGGCCCATAGAATTGTTATGAGCATCAGATGAGATAATGGAAGTGAACACACTTCAGAAACCACACTGCACACGCACAAGGTAAGGGAAAATCTGGACTCAAACTTTTATAGTTCTTTGGCTCTTATTTGAGTTATGAGGAGTTTCATAAATCCAGTCCATTTTTATGGTTAGCTCTAATACTTTATAATGATGCAAAAAGGGTTGGGAACATGTGCTATAATCCTGCAGGGGAAGAGTTGCTACTTTTTCTTTTCCATCTCAATTAACCTCTGCTGAAGGTCACAGACAGGCCAGAGCTAAAAGTCTATTTTCCTTTTTGATCTTTTCACGCACTTCAAATGTAAAGGAAAAAATAGCCAGTTGTAGAATATTCAGTTTTCTAAAATACTCTGAGGAGAAAGGAACGTTTTCCTCATGTGGGTCCTTTATTCACATTTTGCTTAAATGAATAGATTTTTTCCCCCAATATCTTCTTTGCCTCTTTATCTCAATCAAATTTGTGTGTGTCTGATTATAGTCATCAGTGGTCTGTGACATTTCTACGTGATATCTTACAACAGTGGAGGGCCAATTTGTCTCTGGGGCCTCATAGGTTTGACAATGTTAAGGCTAGTGTAAGTAAAAGGAACTTACCACTATAATAATCCTAATTTTATAACAGTTCAGGCAATTTGTCTTACTGGTGCTCCTTTCAGTCATAATCAAAACATAAAAGCACAGCACTTTTTAAAAGGTATACGTTGTTTCAGTGGGTTACCATTTGTCATGGAGAGAAAAGTTTTTTATTTTATGAGCAACAAATACTGTTTGAACACCTATAATGTGCTTGACAGTATGGTGAGAATGATGACATAAGAGTAATGGAAACAATATTAACCGTTAGTTGAGACCCTACTAAGTACCAGATACAGGGCTACAAGCCTCATATGAATGGTCTCATTTAAGCCGCACAAGTAAATATTCTTGCCCCCATTTACCAGTAGAAGAAAGAGACTCAACAAAGGTAAGTAACCTGTGCAAGATCATCATTGAACAGATACTGATTGATTGTACAAGTCAGACATGGCTGTGCTTCCCTTCCTCTGGAGATCTAGGTGAGACTGTCTTGAACTATTCAATTATGCAGCTTTCGAATCCCAGTGCCTTCCCAAACTTTCCTGCCAATTCCCTGGTCTCCCTTCATCTCTTGGGTCCCAGCTATACCTGAAATATTAAAATTTTAATATAAAATTTATTTCAATTTACATTTAAATATAAAGTCATAGCGTCATACAAAAAAAAAAAAAAAAAGACCATGAGGGCTATAGTTTGCCAACCCCTATATCACCCCAGATAAGAAGCTCCATCCTTTCCAGCTTTTCACAATAAAATCCCCTGCCAAGCATTCATGTCATTTGCTGGCTTTTGGAAGGCTTTGAGGACCCTTCTGAAGGGTTCATGTTATTCATAATCTTCCATTCATTCATACTTATTTCTCTCTCTTTCCCTCCTACCTTCACTCCTCCTTCTTTTCCTCCAAGACTGTCCAAATTTTTCTTCCTTTCTTTCAGAGAGCTCTTTCACTCTCCACACTTTCTGGGTTAAACTTACATTCTAAACCCACTGTGATACTCTGCAGGACTAGAGGTGTTCCATTTTACAAACTCTAACCTTCTTAAGAAAGATGCTATAATTATATAAACAACGTGGATTCCTGATATAAATTCCTTTGAGTGCTAACCATGAGAAATAGTTACATACAGATACCAGTTATATATTTGTTTTTTTTAGTTCAATAACATCACTCAACAAAAGACAGGGCCTAATTGTATGGATTCTCAAACAATAAATCCTTTTTAAATTTAACAATTGAGAGGAAAGGAAAAAATGATATATCAAAAACCCATATACCCTCTACTCTTTCCTCTTTCTGAACATATGTTCTTTAGGCCCACTATGACAGTAATTGGCACTTTTTTCTGTAAAGGAAAAAATAATAAATATCTTTTTACTTTCAGGCCATAAACTTGATTGCAACAACTTAGACAACACATTAACAAATGGACAGGGCTGTATTTTGATAAAACTTTACTTACGAACACTGAGATTTGAATATCATATAATTTTTGTATGCCATTAAATATTCTTCTTTTGGTTTTTTGGAACCAATTGAAATATTAAAATTCTAATATAAAATGTATTTAAATTTACATTTAAATATAAAGTCATTTTTAGCTTCATACAAAAAAAATGACCATGAAGGCTATAGTTTGCCAACCCCTATATCATGATATCTTTTATAGTTGTGAAAGAAACATACTAAGTATTGTTTCATTTTTTTTTTCTGCCCTGCCCTAGCTAAATCTCAGAAAAGATAATATACATAATAGAAAAAAAGAGATACTTTTCCCACCAAATACAATAAGCCTCTCATTTCTTACCCCTTCCTCTCAAAAATGCAATGCAACATATTTAAATTTAGGGGATCTTTAAAAAATGATACAAATGAACTTATTTACAAAACAGAAACAGGGGAGATGCTATGGTATTTACCATTTAAGTAAATGCTCACAGGAGTAAAGCTAAGCCTGTTTTCTTTTTAATTACAGACCCTTAGGTTTTTCAGAGTTTTTAATATCAATATCATTTGAAACTAATGTCAATTATGACTCTTCAAGAAGATGATGTATTGTTCAATGATTCTTGTCTGCTAGCTATAGAACTCTTCTTGAAACATTTCAAGAATGAATATTCTCAGATCTAAGTATCTTCTACTCAAAATGTAACCCGTGGGGCAGTAGCACCAGGTATACCTGGGAACTTGTTAAAAGATACTCTCAGGCTACACACCAGATCAGAATCCTCTGAATCAGAATCTTCATTTTATTATAACTCCTAGGTGTTTTGAATGCACATTAAAATTTTTAAACATTGCTATAGACCATAGTTTTGTAAATATTACTTTAAGCTAAAATAATAGCATAGATCAAGAAGCTAAAATAAATCACATGAATTACTACAAAGTTTGGCTGCTCTGAATATAAAATTCATCTCTATGGGTTAAAGTTCAGTACCTCAAACTTGTTTTTTACTTCTTCCTTTCTCATCATATTCTGATGTTTGCTTTTATTTATTTCTCTTGTTTTGGGGGGATAGGGAGAGCAGGAGACAGAGAGCACAATTGGGAAATACAACTTAAAGATATAATAACTGACTCCATACTCTGAATGTTTTCAAAGATTTAAACAAAAATCATCTGGGAGCTAGAAATACGTCTCTTTTTTTGTTTCTGATTCTTAAGAGAAAACAATCATCATCATCATCATCTTTCAATATATCCACAGTTCTCTCCAGGAGCATCTGAATCTTTATTATCTCTATTATTTTAGTGAATACAATGATTTTCCAGGTGAAAGTCCTAACACATGTTCTTCACCACAAATCTGCGTATGTAGGTAGGAGTAACAGCTGAATCTGAATGATGTTTACTGCAAGAAGATTTCTAAGGGCCTTGTATAAAATTTACAACACAAGCTCTGCCTTCCAGACATATATCTGTTCAAAATCCCCATGATCCATGGGCAAATAGTTTTCTTATATTTGTAACTGCTTGTTATGAATAACAGCTGTGAAGTTGTTTTGTACTTCTCCATTGGCAGATACTGTTTGGAAATCAAATGAGATTCTTAAATGGGTTCATATAAATTTTCATTGTGTACCTAGTTCAAATAGCTAAGGAACTTCTCTATTGCTATTCTCAAACCCCCCTTTTGTTGTTGGCTATTAATTTGCACCATATGATAAGAAATATGTTCCTGATTTTATCCTCCAGGTACAGCTCTAGATCTGTCATTTTCTCTCTCTGACACCTCAGAAAGAGGAATCTGATTTTAAAAGGTGGACATGAAGCACAATTGAAAATAACATCCACATTGTCTCTATTTGCCAAACTCTTTCCAGTTTCCAATCTGCTGGTCCCTTTTGTAAAATGGTTCAGCATATAAGATTAGAAAGTCATAAGACTTCCAGTGAACTGGATCCTCATTCTTCTCAGAGAAAGCCATTGAGAATATTCTGCACTAAAGAGCTATATGGGCCATGATGCAGAACAAGCATCTGGACCACATGTGTAGTTAACATGGATGGAGAGATGTAATAAAAACGTTTCTGTACTCACTGTGAAGTAGTGGCACTGAAAGACCCTAACTCCAGCAATAATTCAGCATAACTCTAGTGCAATGACAGCCTGTGAAGAGTTGACCCTAGCTGTGGTCTACTGCAGGATACTAAAGCAAGGTTTGTTCTTGTGTACATTCCCTGATGTTTAAGACTTTCAGTTATTACAAGGTCCATCTGCTCAAATGTGTCAGCTGAAGATCCCTATAAAACTGAAATCTTTGGATCATTTTTGACTATTCCAAAATAGTCAATAACTAGTTATTCAAGTAAAAGGTAACAAGCCTGAATTACACCTCAAGTTCTTAAAAAGCTAACATGTGACCCACATAGATTTTTTTAAAATTCAATCAAACTAAAACAAAAACAGTTCACCCTTTTCTCTCATGCTCCATCCCCTGCCTCTAGCAACCACCAATCTGTTCTCTGTATCTATGACCTTGATAGATATAAATATATCTTTTAGATTCCACACATAAGGGAGATCCAATACAACATTATCTTTTACTGAATGATTTATTTCACTTAGAATAATGCCCTGGAGGTCCATACAATGTGTCACAAATGGCAATTTCATTCTTTTTATGGTTCAGTAATATTCCACTGACACATACATATGTATATACATGTATATATATATATATATCACAATTTCTTTATTCACTCATCCATCTTTGGAATGCTGTGCTTTAGTTGCTCAATCATGTCTGACTCTTTGTGACCCCACGGACTGTAGACTGCAGGCTCCTCTGTCGGTGGGGATTCTCCAGGCAAGAATGTTAGAGTGGGTTGCCATGCCCTCCTCCAGGGGATCTTCCCAACCCAGCGATCCAACCCAGGTCTCCCACATTGCAGGCAGATTCTTTACCATCTGAGCTAACAGGGAAGCCCACTGCAAACTTACATTCTTTCAGTATATTAGCTATTGTAAATTATGCCGCAGTGAACATGGGGATGCATATCTTTTCAAGATAATCCTCTTGTTTTCTTTCAGTAAATGCCCAAACATGGAAATTCTGGATCATATAATAGTTTTATCCTTTTATATTTTGAGGTATCTTCATTCTATTTTGGATGGAACCTACGTCAATTTACATTACCCACCAACAGTGCAGAAGTGTTCATCTTTCTCCATATCATTACCAACATTTGGTTATGACTAGTCTTTTTTATAATAACCAATCTAGTGGGTGTGAGATGATATCTCATTGTGGTTTTGATTTGCACTTCCCTGATGATTAATGATGTACACGTATACCTATTTTCATGTGCTTCTTGGACATCTGTATGTCTTCCTTGGAAAAGTGTCTATTCAGATCTTTTCAGATCTTCTCCCTACTTTTAATTGGATTGTTTGCTGCTGACTGGAAAAGGTCAGTTTTCATTCCAATCCCCAAGAAAGGCAATGCCAAAGAATATTCAAACTACTGCATAATTGCATTCATCTCACATGCTAGCAAAGTAATGCTCAAATTCTCCAAGCCAGGCTTCAACAGTATGTGAACCATGAACTTCCAGATGTTCAAGCTGGATTTAGAAAAGGCAGAGCAACCAGAGATCAAATTTCCAACATCCATTGGATCATCAAAAAAGCAAGAGAGTTCCAGAAAAACATCTATTTCTGCTTTATTGACTATGCCAAAGCCTCTGACTGTGTGGATCACAACAAACTGTGGAAAATTCTTCAAGAGATGGGAATGCCAGACCACCTGACCTGCCTCCTGAAAATCTGTATTCAGGTCAAGAAACAACAGTTAGAACTGGACATGGGACAACAGATTGGTTCCAAATCGGGAAAGGAATATGTCAAGGCTCTATATTATCACCTGGCTTATTTCATACAGAGTACATCATGCAAAATACTGGGCTGGATGAGGCACAAACTGGAATCGAGATTGCTGGGAAACATATCAATAACCTCAGATAATACCACACTTACAGCAGAAAGTGAAGAAAAACTAAAGAGCCTCTTGATGAAAATGAAGGAGGAGAGTGAAAAAGTTGGCTTAAAACTCAACATTCAGAAAACTAAGATCATGGCGTCTGGTCCCATCACTTCATGGCAAATAGATGGGGAAACGATGGAAACAGTGACAGACTTTATTTTGGGGGGTTCCAAAAATCACTGCAGATGGTGACTGCAGCCATGAAATTAAAAGACATTTGCTCCTTGGAAGGAAAGTTATGACCAACCTAGACAGCATGTTAAAAAGCAGAGACATTACTTTGCCCACAAAGGTCCATCTAGTCAAAGCTATTGTTTTTCCAGTAGTCATGTATGGATGTGAGACTTGGTCTATAAAGAAAGCTAAGCACCGAAGAATTGATGTTTTTAAACTGTGGTGTTGGAGAAGACCCTTGAGAGTCCCTTGGACTGCAAGGAGATCCAACCAGTCCATCCCAAAGGAGATCAGTCTTGAATATTCATTGGAAGGACTGAAGCTGAAGCTCCAATACTTTGGCCATCTGATGCAAAGAACTGACTGATTTGAAAAGTCCCTGATGCTGGGCAAGATTGAAGGTGGGAGAATAAGGGGATGACAGAGGATGAGATGGTTGGATGGCATCACCCACTCAATGGACATGAATTTGAGTAAGCTCTGGAAGTTGGTGATGCACAGGGAAGCCTGGCGTTCTGCAGTCCACAGGGTCGCAAAGAGTCAGATATGACTGAGTGACTAAACTGAACTGTATGAATTATTTATGTATTTTTTGATGTTAGCCTTTTATCAGCTATATGATAATGATATCATATATATGATATCAGCTATCAGATATATGAAAAACCTCCCATTTAGTAGGTTCCTTTTTCACTTTATTGATGGTTTTCTTTGCTGTGTAGAAGATTTTTAGTTTGAAGTACTCCCGCTCATCTAATCTGATATTGTTGCTTTTGCTTTTGGTATCATATTCAAAAAATCATTGCCAAAACCTGTCATGAAGCTTACCACCTATGTTTTCTCCTGGGAGTGCTGTAGCTTAAGGTTTTTTTTTGTTTGTTTGTTTTGTTTGTTTTTTTAATTGATGGGTACTTGCTTTACAGAATTGTGTTGTTTTCTGTCCAACCTCAACATGAATCAGCCATAGGTATACATATATCCCCTCCATTTTGAAACTATCTCCCTTCTCACCCCACCCCTCCAGGTTGGTACAGAGCCCCTGTTTGAGTTTCCTGAGCCATACAGCAAATTCCCATTAGCTCTCTATTTTACATATGGTAATGTAAGTTTCCATGTTACTCTTTCCATACATCTCACCCTCTCCTCTCCTCTCCCCATGTCCACAAGTCTATTCTCTATGCCTGTTTCTCCATTGTTGCCTTGTAAATAAATTCTTCAGTACCATTTTTCTAGATTCCATATATGTACATTAGAATACAATATTTATTTTCTCTTTCTGACTCACTTCACTCTGTATAATAGGCTCTAGGTTCATCCACCTCATCAGAACTGACTCAAATATGTTCCTCTTTATGGCTGAGTAATATTCCATTGTGTATATGTACAACAACTTCTTTATCCATTCATCTGTTGATGGACATCTAGGTTGCTTCCATGTTCTAGATATTGTAAACAGTGCTTCAATGAGCAATGGGATACTTGTGTCTCTTTCGGTTTTGGTTTCCTCAGGGTATATGCCTAGGAGTGGGATTTCTGGGTTATATGGTGGGGTTTTTTCCTAGCTTTTAAAGGAATCTCCATACCATCTGATAGCTAATGGTGAATGATGTCAGATTCATGGTCTCCAAAGAAGAAGATTTAGCTTTGGGACCAGGCTTGATCACTCAAGAGCTTTTGTGTAGCAGAGTTTTCTTAAAGTAAGAAAAGGGGTTGAGAAGGCTTCTGACATAGACATCAGAAGGGGGACAGAGGGTGCCCCCCTTGCTGGTGTTAGCAAGGGAGTTGTACACTTTTTAAATTAGTTATTACAATAAATCAAAAGAATGTCTCAAGGTTATAAAGATCTTACTAGACCCACTCCCATAATTTACATCTTAAGATAACAGGGTTAGCCAGAAGGTTTTCAGGAAAGAGAAACTGTCCTCAAGCAGGATACATTGTTGTTATATAATCCTTAGTAGAGTTTAAACTGAGTTTTGTTGTGTAATCATCAGTTCCTGGCTTAAAGAAAAAACATTTTATGTGACTAAGAGTAAGGAATGTAGAGGAAAAAAAGATGTTTGTCCTTTCCTCTTCCATAATAATTCCAGATCCCTCTCTCCTCAGGGACCCCCAGACTTCTTATCAACCTGCCTAGGAATTGATTCTCTCCATCCCCCTTCTGATGTCTATGTCAGAAGCTTTCTCTGTCCCTTTTCTTACTTTAATAAAACTCTGCTACACAGAAGCTCTTGAGTGAGCAAGCCTGGTCCCTGGTCCCGAAACTAAAAATTCTTCTTCGGAGATCACAAATCCGACATTGTTCACCGTCAGCTATCACTATCTTCCATACTAGCTGTATCAATTTACATTCCCACCAACAGAGCAAGAGCCTTCCCTTTTCTCCACACCCTCTCCAGCATTTATTGTTTGTAGACTTTTTGATGTTGGCCATTCTGACCGGTGTGAGGTGATATCTCATTGTGGTTTTGATTTGTATTTCTCTAATAAAGAGTGATATTGAGCATCTTTTCATGTGTTTGTTAGCCATCTGGATGTCTTCTTTGCAGAAATGTCTGTTTAGATCTTTTCCCCACTTTTTGATTGGGTTGTTTGTTTTTCTGACATTGAGTTGTATGAGCTGCTTATTACTTTGGAAATTAATCCTTTGTCAGTTGTTTCATTGGCTATTATTTTCTCCCATTCTGAGGGCTGACTTTTCACCTTGCCTATAGTTTCCTTTGCTGTATAAAAGCTTTTAAGTTTAATCAGGTCCCACTTGTTTACTTTTGTTTTTATTTCTGTTACTCTAGGAGGTGAGTCATAGAGGATCTTGCTTTGATTTATGTCATCAAGTGCTCTGCCTGTGTTTTCCTCTAAGAGTTTTATAGTTTCTGGTCTCACATTTAGGTCTTTAATCCATTTTGAGTTTATCTTTGTGCATGGTGTTAGAAAGTGTTCTAATTTCATTCTTTTACATGTAGCTGTCCAGTTTTCCCAGCATGATTTATTGAAGAGGCTGTCTTTGCCCCATTGTATATTCTTGCCTCCTTGGTCAAAAATAAGGTACCCATATGTGCATGGGTTTATTTCTGGGCTTTCTATCTTGTTCCATTGGTCTCTATTCCTGTTTTTGTGCCAGTACCATACTGTCTTGATGACTGTAGCTTTGTAGTATAACTGAAGGCAGGAAGGTTGATTCCTCCAGCTCCATTCTTCTTTCTTAAGACTGCTTTGGCTATTCAGGGTCTTTTGTGTTTCCACATGAATTGAGAACTTTTTTGTTCTAGTTCTATGAAAAATTTCACTGGTAATTTGATAGGGATTGCATTGAATCTGTAGATTGCATTTGGTAGTATAGTCATTTTCACAATATTGATTCTTCCTACCCAGGAGCATGTAATGTCTCTCCATCTGTTTATGCTGTCTTTGGTTTCTTTCATTAGTGTCATAATTTTCTGTGTATAGTTCTTTTGTTTCCTTGGGTAAGTTTATTCCTAGATATTTAATTCTTTTCATTGCAGTGGTGAATGGGATTTATTCCTTAATTTCTCTTTCTGATTTTTCATTGTTAGTATATAGAAATGCAAGTGATTTCTGTGTATTGACTTTGTATCCTGCAACTTTGCTAAATTCACTGATTAGCTCTAGTAATTTTCTGATACTATCTTTAGGGTTTTCTATGTACAGTATCATGTCATCTGCATACAGTGAGAGTTTTACCTCTTCTTTTCTAATCTGGATTCTTTTTCTTTTTCTTCTCTGACTGCTGTAGCTATTATTCCAAAACTATGTTGAATAATAGTGGTGAAAGTGACCACTCTTGTCTTGTTCCTGATTTTGGGAGGAATGCTTTCAGTTTTTCACCATTAAGACTGATGCTTGCTGTATGCTTATCATATACGTTCTTTACTATGTTGAGGTAGGTTCCTTCTATGCCCATTTTTTGAAGAATTTTAATCATAAATGGGTGCTGAATTTTGTCAAAGGCTTTTTCTGCATCTATTGAGATGATCATATGGTTTTTGTCTTTTAATTTGTTAATATGGTGTATCACATTGATTGATTTGCATATATTGAAGAATCCTTGCATCCCTGGAATAAACCTAACTTGATCATAATGTATGAGCTTTTTGATGTGTTGCTGAATTCTGTTTGCTAAAATTTTGTTGAAGATTTTTGCATCTATGTTCATCAGTGGTATTGGCCTGTAGTTTTCTTTTTTTGTGTTGTCTTTGTCTGGTTTTAGTGTCAGGGTGATGGTGGCCTCATGGAATGAGTTTGGAAGTGTTCCTTCCTCTGCAATTTTTTTTTAAAGTTCTTTAGAAGGATAGGCATTAGCTATTCTCTAAATGTTTGCTAGAATTCTCTTGTGGAGTCATCTGGTCCTGGGCTTTTGTTTTGGGGGAGATTTTTGATCACAGTTCCAATTTCAGTGCTTGTCATTGTGTTATTCATGATTTCTATTCTTCTTGGTTCAGTCTTGGAAGATTGAACTTTTCTAATAATCTGTCCATTTCTTCTAGTTATCCATTTTATTGCCATATAGTTTTTCATAATAGTCTCTAATAATCCTTTGTAGTTCTGCATTGTCTGTTGTAACCTCTTCTTTTTCATTTCTAATTTTGTTGATTTGATTCTTCTCTCTTTTTTTCTAAAAGTTTGTCAATTTTGTTTATCTTCTCAAAGAACCAGATTTTAGTTTTATTAATCTTTACTATTGTTTCTTTCATTTCTTTTTCAATTATTTCTGCTTGGATCTTTATGATTTCTTTCCTTCTACTAATTTTGGAGTTTCTTTGTTCTTTTTCCAGTTGTTTTAGGTGTAAAGTTAGGTTGTCTATTCGATGTTTTTCTTGTTTCTTGAGGTAGGATTGTATTGCTATAAAATTCCTTCTTAAGACAGCTTTTGCTGGATCCCATAAGTTTTGAGTTGTCGTATTTTCATTGTTATTTGTTTCTAGAAATTATTTTATTTCCCTTTTGATTTCTTCAGTAACCTGTAGATCATTTAGAAATGTGTTGTTTAATGTACATGTGTCTGTGTTTCTTACAGTTTTTTTTTCTTGTAATTAATATCTAGTCTAATAGTGTTGTGGTCAGAAAAGATGCTTGATATGATTTCAATTTTCTTAAATTTACTGAGGTTTCATTTGTGACCCAAGATGTGGTCTATCCTGGAGAATGTTCCATGTGCACTTGAGGAGAAGGTGTATTCTTCTGCATTTGGATGGAATGTCCTAAAGATATCAATGAGATCCGTATCATCTAATGTATCATTTAAGACTTGTGTTTCCTTATTAATTTTCTGTTTTGATGATCTGTCCATTGGTGTGAGTGAGTGTTAAAGTCTCTTGCTATTATTGTGTTGATGTCAATTTCTCCTTTTATGTTTGTTAGTGTTTGTCTTATATATTGAGGTGCTCCTATATTGGGTGCATAGATATTTACAATTGTTTTGTCTTCATCTTGGATTGATCCCTTGATCATTATGTAGTGTCCTTCCTTATCACTTGATAGCTTCTTTATTTTAAGGTCTATTTTGTCTGATATGAAGATTGCTACTCCAGCTTTCTTTTGCTTCCCATTTGCATGGAATATATTTTTCCATCCTCTCACTTTCAGTCTATATGAATCTTTAGGTCAAAAGTGGGTTTCTTGTAGACAGCATATATATGGATCTTGTTTTTGTATCCATTCAGGCGGTCTGTGTCTTTTGGTTGAGTATTTTAATCCATTTACATTTAAAGTAATTATTGACATATATGTTCTTATTGCTATTTTCTTCATTGTTTGGGGTTGATTTTGTAGATCTTTTTTCTTCCTGTGTATTTCTTGACTGTATAAGTCCCTTTAACATTTATTGTAAAGCACATTTATTGTAAAGCTGGTTTGGTGGTACTGAATTCTCTTAACTTTTGCTTGTCTGAGAACCTTTTTATTTTTCCATCAGTTTTGAATGAGATCCTGGCCAGATACTGTAATCTTGATTGTAGATTTTTCCCTTTCAGTTCTTTAACTATATCCTGCCATTCTCTTCTGGCCTGCAGAGTTTCTGCTGAAAGCTCAGCTGTTAAACATATGGGGTTTCCCTTGTACGTTACTTGTTGCTTCTCCCTTGCTGCTTTTCGTATTCTTTCTTTGTGTTTAGTCTTTGTTAGTTTGATTAGTATGTGTCTTGGCATGTTTTTCTTTGGGTTTATCCTTTATGGGACTCTTTGTGCCTCTTGGACTTAATTGACTATTTCCATTTCCATAGTAGGGAAATTTTCCACTATAATCTCTTCAAAATTTTTCTCATACCATTTCTTTTGCTCTTCTTTTTCTGGGACCCCTATAATTTGAATGGTGGTGTGTTTGATATCACTCCAGAGGTCTCTGAGACTATCCTCAGTTCTTTTCATTCTTTTTACTTTATTCTGCTCTTCAGAATTTATTTCCACAGTTTTATCTTCCAGCTCACTGATTTGTTCCTCTGCTTCAGATAGTCTGGTATTAATTCCTTCTAGAGTATTTTTAATTTCAGTAACTGTGTTGTTTGTCTCTGCATGTTCATTCTTTAATTCTTCTAGGTCTTTGTTAATTGATTCTTGCATTTTTCCATTTTGTTTTCAAGGTTTTTGCTCCTCTTCACTATCATTATTCTGAATTCTTTTTCAGGTAGTTTGCCTGCTTCTTTTTTATTTATTTGGACTTCTGTTTTTCTAGTTTGTTTCTTCATTTGTGTAGCATTTCTCTGTCTTTTCATTATTTTTTTTTTAACTGATTGTGTTCGAGGTCTCCTTTTCCCAGGCTTCAAGGCTGAATTCTTTCTTCCTTTTGGTTTCTGCCCTCCTAAGGTTGGTCCAGTGGTTTGTGTAAGCTTCGTATAGGGTGAGATTTGTGCTGAGTTTTTGTTTGTTTTTCCCCTGATGAGCAAGGCTGAGTGAGGTGGTAATCCTGTCTGCTGATGATTGTGTCTGTATTTTTGTTTTGTTTGTTGTTTAGATGAGGCGTCCTGCACAGGGTGCTACTGGTGGTTGGGTGATGCTGGGACTTGTATTCAAGTGGTTTCCTTTGTGTGAGTCCTCACTATTTGATACTCCCTAGGGTTAGTTCTCTGGTAGTCTAGGGTCTTGGAGTCAGTGCTCCCACTCCAAAGGCTCAGGACTTGATCTCTGGCTCAGCCCTTCCAGGGCTCAGTAGAGAGAGAGCCAGGTTTAAATGCATTTTAGTTAATTTTGTGTATGGTATAAGACAGTGGTCCAGTTTCATTTTTTGATGTGGCTGTCCAATTTTCCCAGCATTATTAATTGAAGAGACTGTCCTATCTCTTGTATATTCTTGCCTCCTTTGTGATAAATTTATCATTTTTTTTGTGGATTTATTTCTGGGATATCTATTGTGTTCCACTGAGCTATGTGTCTGTTTTTATGCTGATACCATACTGTTTTAATTACTATAGTTTTGAAATATAGTTTGAAATCAGGGCATATGATGCCTTTTCCTTTATTCTATCTCAATATTGCTTTGGTTATTTGGGGTATTTTATGGTTCCATACAAATTTTAGGATTTTGCTCTATCTGAAAAATGCCATTGGAAATTTGATAGGGATTGCATTGAATCTAGATTGATTTTGGTGGAATGGCCATTTTAACAATATGAATTATTCCAATCCATGAGCAAGGCATATTTCCCCCTTTATTTGTGTGTTCTTCAATAACTTTCATTATTCATGTAGTTTTCAATGTACAGGTATCTTATCTTCTTGGTTAAATTTATCCCTATTCTTTTGGTACAATTGTAAATGGTTTTTTCCTGAATTTGTTTTTCTTATAGTTCATTATCAGTGTATACAAACACAACAGATTTTTGTGTATTGATATTTTGTATCCTGCAACTTTACTGAATTTATTTATTCTAACAGTTTTTGATGGTCTATAGGGTTTTCTATATATAACACATCATAAGCAAGGATTGACAGGTTTTGTTTTGTTTTTTTCTCATTCCAATTTGGATGCTTTCTTTTTCTTATTCTTGCCTGGGTGTTCTAGTTAGGATTTCCAGTACTATGTTGAAAAGAATGGTGAGACTATGCACCTCTCTCTTGTTTCTGAGCTTAGAGGAAAAGCTTTTACCTTTTCACAATTAAGTATGATGTTAGCTTGTGACTTTGTCATAGATGGCCTTTATTATATTGAAATACATTCCCTCTATACTTTTCTGTGTTGGTATTTTTATTATAAATGGGTATTGAATTTTGTCAAAAGGGTTTTAATACATCTATTGAGGTGATTGTATGTTTTTTAGCTTTCATTTAGTCAGTGTGGTGTGTCACACTAGTTGATTTGTGTGTGATGAACCATCCTTGCATCTCTGGAGTAAATCCCACTTGATCTTTGTTTATGGTACTTTTTTAATGCTTATTATTGAATTCAGTTTCCTTAATATTTTGTTGAGGTTTTTTGTACCTGTGTTCATCAGGGGTATTGGCTTGTAACTTTTTTCCATGTGGCATCCTTGGCTGCTTTTGGTAATCAGGGAAATTCTGGCTTTATAAAACAAGTTTGTAAGACTTCTCTTCTTTTCTTTCTTTTTTTTTTTTTTTTTTGAAAAAGTTTGAGAAGATTGGTATTTGCTTTTGAATGTTCAGTAAAATTTACCAGTGAAGCCATCTGGTTCTAGACTTGTTTATGAGAAGTTTTTTTTTTCTCCCCTAATTCAATTTTCTTGTTAATAATTTGTTTGTTCAGATTTTCTATTGCATCATGACTCAGTTTTGAATTGTATTTTTCTTAGGTATTCATAGTAGTCTCTTATGACCTTTTTATTTCAGTAATATAACATCTCTTCTTTCATTTCTGATTTCATTTATTTGAGTCCTCTCTCTTGGTAATTCTAGCTACAAGTTATAAATTTGTTTTTTTTTTCCAAAGAACTGGCTCTTAGTTTCATTGATCTTTTCTATTATCTTTTTAGTCTCTATTTCACTTATTTCTTCTCTAATCTTTATTTCACTTCCTTCTAACTTTGGGCTTTGATTTTCTTATTTTCTAGTTCCTTGATGTATAAAATTAGGTTGTTTATTTGAGGCTTTTATTGCTTCTTGAGGTAGGCATAAATCACTTAAGAACTTCCTTCTTAAGAACTACTTTTGCTGTATCCCATATATTTTGGTATGTTGCATTTCTATTTTTGTCTCAAGTTTTTAAATTTCTCTTTTGATTTTATTTTTGACACATTGGTATTCAGAGACATGACATTTACTCTCTATATATTTGTAAATTTTCCAGTTTTTTTTTCCCTTTAATTTTGAATTTTGTAATATTGTGGTCATAAAAGGTGCTTAATATGATTTCAGTGCTCTTAAATGTATTAAGATTTGTTTTGTGGCCTAACATATGATCTACTTTGGAAAATGTTTCATGTACACTTCAGAAGAAAGCCTATTCTGTTGCTTTTGAATGGAATGTTTAGTAAACATCTGTTAAGTCCATCTGGACTAATGTGTAGCTTAAGGCCCATGTTCCCTTATTGATTTTCTGTCACTGGATGATCTATCCATTAATGTAAGTGGATTATTAAAGTACCCTATTATTACTGTATTGCTTTTTATCCCTTTAGGGTTGTTAAAATTTGATTTCTATATTTAGGTGCACCTCTGTTGGGTACATAAATATTTAAAAATATAACTTCTTGATGGATTGATCCCTTTAGTGCTAGTCACTCAGTCATGTCTAACTGTTATCCCATGGTCTGTGGCCCACCAGGCTCCTCTGTCCATGAAATTCTCCAGACAAGAATACTGGATTGGGTAGCCATTCCCTCCTCCAGGGAATCTTCCAGATGCAGGGATCAAACATGGGTCTCTTGAATTGCAGGTGAACTCTTTACTTTCTGAGCCACCAGGGAAGCCCATAATCATTATGTAATACCCTTATTTGTCTTTTATTACAGTCTTTGTTTTAAAATCTATTTTGTTTGATATAAGTATCAGCTTTTTGGTTTCTCTTTGTATGAAATATCTTTTTCCATCCCTTCACTTTCTGTCTGTGTGTGTCCTTACTTTTAAAGTGAATCTGTATATGCTGTAGGCAGCATATAGATGGGTCTTGTGTCTTATTCATTCAGCCACTCTGTCTTTTGATTGAAGAATTTATCCCATTTGCATTTAAAGTAATCATTAATAGGTATCGCTTATTGCCATATTACTATTTTCTGACTGTTTTTTATAGTTCCTCTCTATTTCTTTTTTGCTTGCTCTTTGTGATTTGACTTTCTCTGGTGGTATATCTATATTCCTTTCTCTTTATTTTTTGTGTATCTGCTATGAGTCTTTGCTTTGTGGTTACCATGAGGCATACATATAACAACTTTTATATATGAGTCTATTTTAATTGATGACAACTGAAGTTTGACACCATTGTAAAGCTCAACATTATTCCTATGTTTTTAATGTCACATTCTACATCTTTTTATCTTGTGTGTCCCTTAGCTAATTGTTGTAATCATAGTTATTTTTACTACTTTTGTCTCTTAACACTTACAATACCTTTATAAGTGATTAATACACTACCTTTACTATATGCTTACCTTTCCAGGGAAGTTTATTACTGTGTTCTTGTTACTAATTAGTGCTCTTTCTTTTCAGCTTAAAGAATTCCCTTTATAACATTTCTTATAATGCTTGTTTAGTGGGTATAAACTCAGGTAACTTTTGCCTGTCTATAAAACTTTCTCCCCTTCATTTCTCATAATAACTTTGCCAGGTTATCCTTTAAGCAATTTGAATATATCATGCTACTCCTTTCTGGCCTGCAAGTGTCCACTGAAAAATAATCTGCTAATATACTTATGTAGGGGTTCTCTTGTATGTAACAAGTTGTTTTTCTCTTACTGCTTTTAAGCTTCTCACCTAATCTTTAAATTTTGACATTCTAATTATAATGTACCTTGGCACAGGTCTCTCTTGGTTCCTCTTATTTGCACCCTCTGTACTTCTGGATCTGTGTATCAGTTTCCTTTCTCAGGGAGTTTTCAGCCATTACTTCTTCAAATAAAATTTCTGCCCTTTCTCTCTGTCTTCTCCTGGGAGCCCTATGATGCGAATATGAAACCATTTGATGTTGTCCCATAATCCTTCAAGCTATCTTCATTTTTTTCATTCTTTTCTCTTTTTGCTGCTCTGATTGGGTGAGTTCCATTGCCTTGTCTTTGAGTTAATTGATTGTTCCTCTGCTTCATCTCATCTGCTGTTGAACCCATGTAGTGTATTTTTTAGTTTGTATTCTTCAGCTCTGTGACTTCTACTTGATACTTTCTTATATTGGGTTGGCCAAAAGTTTGTCCAGTTAGTGAATATGTTGTTCAATAAAGTTCTTGGTGAAAATGAATAAATGTCTTTTATTTTCACTTAAAACCAAATAAACTTTTTGGCCAACCCAATATTTTCCATCTCTTTGAAGTTCTCCCTGTGTCCATCCATTCTTCTCCCTAGTTCAGTGAGCATCTTTATGACCTTTTCTTTGAATTTTTCATCAGGTAAATTAATTATCTCCACTTCATTAAAGTTTTTTCTTTGGTTGTTCATTTTTTGGAACATATTCCTCTGCTCCTTAATTTTGCTTGACTCTTTGTGTTGATATCTTTATAGTAGATGAAACAACCACCTCTCCCAGTCTTGAAGGAATGATCTTGTATAGCAGATGTAGCTTGACATTCAGCCCTGCCTCAGGTCTTGACTGTTTCTCAAACCTTTGTGTTTGTCCAAGCAGCCTACTACATGTTCAGCAACTCCCAGCAATTGAGGATGTGCCAGTACCTGTCAGTGCCCCAAAGGGGAGGATCTCAGCACCCATATTCGGGATCTCAGCACCTATATTCAGGCTGACTAGAAGCCATACCCTTAAAACCCTTAAAACTCTTAAAAACCCTTAATGGTTTGCAAATATACGCAGACCTGGAGGATTGCAAGTTTTGTAAGTCCCACTGAGACAGGAAATCAGAGGCCACCAGAGACAGGAAATCTGGAAGTATCCATTGGTCAGCAGTCACATTAATCAGGTCTTCAAACAAATGTAGAAGCTCTTTTCTGGATGACACCAGTGAGCTGGAGAAACAAAGAGGGAAAGCCAAGATGGTACTGCTCTTGGGAGCAATAAGATGATGTCCACAAGCCTCATTCCTTGCGAGCAGGTCTTTAGGTCACTAAATAGGTGCTAAATCTGAAGCCTCCCCCTCGGGATGAATCTCCAAGATAAGCAAAGGGGCCTCCACAGAAAGACTGAGGACTACACCTCAATCTGCTGTCTGTGCAGTGCCCTGGTGGTGATAGCCAGCCAAAAATTTTCTGTCAAACTGCCGCAGTCCAAAGTGACCCTGGAAGGAAAGCCTCTCCAGTCACCAAAGCCAGGCAATCAAAGGGTATCTGTTGGGCAGCAGCTACAAAAGCTGGGGCACCAGACATAAAGGCCAAGGCACCAGACAAATGAAATGCTCCCCTCCAAGAGACACTGGCGCTCAAGACCATGGCAGACGATGAACATTAAGATGGAACTGTCCTCTGAGATCTCTGAAAAGGATTGCTGTGTGCCTCAAGATGCAAGTTTAATTAGAAGCCTTCCCCTCAGGCCACAATCACACAGTTGAAAGCCCACCTGGCCACCAGAGCCAGGCGACATAGATGGGTCCCCTGGCAGCAGTCATAAAATTAGGGCATCAATAGGGATATGAATTCCTTTCTGGGTGACTCTGATTATCACTGTGCCATGGGACCAATACAACCAATTCCCTGGCCTCCACAGTCAAGTAATCAAGAAGTGTGCCCTAGGTGGCAGCCACAAAAATTGGGGCATCAGCTATGTGTAAAATTTCTCTTCCAGGAGATACTGGTGCTCTGGAGAAAGACTAAGGGAGAGTACGCTAAGATGGCACCCACCAGTCTCTGTCCCCAGAGAGTGTTCCATCAGGCCCAGAGATGTGTGTGTTAAATGTAATGCCTGCTGCTGCTGTTGCTGCTAAGTCACTTCAGTCGTGTCTGACTCTGTGAGACCCCATAGACGGCAGCCCACCAGGCTCCCCCATCCCTGGGATTCTCCAGGCAAGAATACTGGAGTGGGTTGCCATTTCCTCCTCCAGTGCATGAAAGTGAAAAGTGAAAGTGAAGTCGCTCAGTCGTGTCCGACTCTTAGTGACCCCATGGACTGCAGCCTACCAGGCTCCTCCGTCCATGGGATTTTCCAGGCAGGCGTACTGGAGGGGGGGCCATTGCCTTCTCCGGAGATGCCTGCTCTTCAGGCTAATTCTTTAATATCAGCAGGAGAGTCTCTAGTATAAATCTGGATGCTGTTGGCTGCCTCTGAGCTGAGCCATGGGGTGGATGAGCCTCAGTACATGAGCCCTTTAAGAGGCATTTCTCAGATCGCTACAGTCTTCTGAGTTTTGGCAGACAAGCCCTGTTGATTCTCAGTTAGACGTTTTGGGGGCTCTTCAAGCGTATGTCCTAGAAGTTATGATGCCTGATGAGGGGTTTGAATGCTGTGCTCCTCAAGGAGAAGCTCTGAGTTTTAAGTTCCCTCCGAGTTGTGGGGCACCACACTAGGTGTGGGGTTTATGGCAAGTGTGTGTCGCAGCCTATCTTACACACACTGATGTGCTTTTCTTCTCATTGGCTCAATGTGTAGTCATCACTCAGCCAGGCTTTAGGGGTTTTTTTAAAGAGGAATTGTTCTGTATGTAATTGTAGATTCACTGTGTCCATGGGAGGAGGTGAGTTTGGGATCTTCCTATGCCTCCATCTTGAACCGGCAGTTACTCCTGGAATACCCCATGTTGATTGAATTAGGATTTGTACACTATTTTCACTGTTTTACTGATCACCTTACATCATCTTTCTGAACTTACCTCAGATTCTGCTGTTTCCATGAAATCATTTTTATTTCCCCAACCTGATAGCTTTTCCTCTTTTGAATCTCTAAAATATGTTGTAACTCTCTCAAGGAATATATAATGTGTTCTGCCTTGTCCTATGTTTACATTCACATGGAAGTGATAAGAGTACCTATTTCAAATGGTTGTTATAAGGATTAAATAGGTAAAGCTCTTCCCTGATAGCTCAGTTGGTAAAGAATCCACCTGAAATGCAGGAGACTCTGATTCAATTCCTGGGTCGGGAAGATCCCCTGGAGAAGGGATAGGTTACCCACTCCAGTATTCTTGGGCTTCCCTTGTGGCTCAGCTGGTAAAGAATCCACCTGCAATGCGGGAGACCTGGGTTTGACTCCTGGGTTGGGAAGATCCCCTGGAGAAGGGAAAGGCTCCCCACTCCAACATTCTGGCCTGGATAATTCCATGGACTGTATAGTCCATGGGGTCACAAAGAGTGGGACACAACTGAGCAACTTTCACTTTCTAAATAGGTAAATATATGTAAAACTCTTAGGACAGTGTCTTGCATATAGTACATACTATGGAAATATTAATATTAGCTTCTAACATCATTAATGTAATATTTAGAAGGCCCCTTAGACTTCAAATCTATGAAGGAATTTACTTGTTTTTTTCCTAGAATGTTTGATTTTATGTTTAAATATTTGATCCATTTGGTCTTTCATTCTGATGAACAGGGTAAAGTATACAACTTTATATTTCTCTACACTGCTGCTATATAACTTCACTATCACTTACTGTCTTCCATTTCTCCCCCACTGATTTGAGAAGCCACTTTGATCATATACTAAATCCCCATAGGTAACTAAAGTTCCAGAATGACACAATTTTTAAAGTTTGTAGTTTACTTCAGTATCTGACAGATATAATCTCCCCATCAGTGATTTTCCTCTGGCTACAGTTGCCATAAGTCCCCAAATGACTCGAATTAGCTTGTTAAGTTTGGGCAGAGAGGGAATAACTACAAAACCTGGTGGTGTTTTTTTAGAGGGTGAGGATGTTGTTAAATTTGCAAACCACCCTGTATGTGTTGTTGAGCTTCCCTCAGTACATGACTTGTCTTCACATTTGTTTCAAGTGTACTTTTGTGTTTATAAGGACTGTCTCTTCATATGTCTCTCACATTTTTTGTAGTGTTTATTTCTATAAATATTTTACTTTTTTATGCCATTTTAATGGTTTTTTTTTCAACTTTATCCTCTAAATGGATATTTGTATCATGAAGCCTTTTTGAAAGTATATTAACTTAATATCAATAATCTTCCTAAACTATCTTATTGTATATACTGGTTTTTTAGCCAAGTTTCTTGGGTATTCCAGGTATATAATCATATCATCTGCAAACAGTATAACTCTGTATCCTCATTACAATTTTTACACCTGTCTCCTATATAATGTTATATCTTTCTCTTAGACAAGTCAATAATTTAACATAGTATATTAATAATATTATTATAATCTTACATAATCACTTTCTCATATACAATTATGTTGCCTAATATCCCAGGTTATTACTGAACAGTAGTATGATGGCAATAACCTTGTCTTGATCTGACTTTAGGAAATACCTCCAGCATTTTTCTATTAAGCTAGATGCTAACTTTGGGCTGAGATATGTGCATTTTATTAAGTTAATAAAGTATCTTGATTCCTTTTGTATTGGGTGCTTTTAAAAAAATAGTTTAATTTTGTCAAATGCCTTTTGAGTGTCTTATGGAGATTATCATGATTTTCTCATTGGCGTTATAATTTGATGAATAATATTAACCTACTTCCTAATATAGAACCATTTTTGCATGTCTGACATAAATCCTCTGAAGACAAAAATGATTCTATAATTAACTGTTGGATTCTATTTGCTAATATTTTGTATTTTTGCAGTAGTATTTATAAGTGAACTGATTTCTGTAGATTTTACTTTGTATAAAATTTACCTAGATCCATTATTTCCTAAAGGGTAAGCAAGCAATATTATAATTACATCAGTTATTAATCATTAATTCTATTCATTATTAGAGGGACTACATCTCTAAGGAGAAGTTTTCCTTCATCAAACACTTGGTTATACCCAGGTCTAGCTTATACTGAAAAGGCTAGTTAAATGCTCCCTTTACTAATTTTTAGAATAATGAGTTTGTTTCCAGTATTCCCCAAAGATAACAAATGAGGTTTTGTGGATCTCCGTCAGTATTTCTATAAATTCCTTAAGTTTTAAGGTACTGATGTGTTTGAACTATTGCCATTTTTATTCTTATTGATACTCAAATTATCCCATTTTTGGCAAGGGGAAGTCTGTTCAGCTTGACTTCAGAGTCTTAAATAGTTTCCCTGCTTTCTTGTGTGTCAAGATTTCCAGGTTCATCTTGTGCAACTACCCTCTTAGGCCACAGGAGCCAGATCTTCACATTCCCCCTTGCTCACCCATTGGCTCTAGTCCTACAAAAAGCAAAATCTTGGGTGAGGTCGTTTAGCTCAGGCTGACTTTGTAGAACTGGCATTTGGAAGCTGTGTGCTGACTGCACCCAGCACAGCTGGGTCTTCAGTCCTTCCTGACACTAGCCTGGGGTAAAGCGTCCTTCTGTTTACTGCACATGTAAACATTTAGTCATGTGAGGCCAACAGGAGGAGTGGGTAATGTTTCAGTTCAGTGCAGTCACTCAGTTGTGTCCGACTCTTTGTGACCCCATGAGTCGCAGCACGCCAGGCCTCCCTGTCCATCACCAACTCCCGGAGTTTATCCAAACTCATGTCCATCGAGTCGGTGATGCCATCCAGACATCTCATCCTCTGTTGTCCCCTTCTCCTTCTGCCCCCAATCCCTCCCAGCATCAGGGTCTTTTCCAATGAGTCAACTCTTCGCATGAGGTGGCCAAAGTATTGGAGTTTCAGCTTCAGGCAGTCCTTCCAGTGAACACCCAGGACTGATCTCCTTTAGGATGGACAAGTTGGATCTCCTTGCAGTCCAAGAGACTCTCAAGAGTCTTCTCCAACACCACAGTTCAAAAGCATCAATTCTTCAGTGCTCAGCCTTCTTCACAGTTCAACTCTCACATCCATACATGACCACTGGAAAAACCATAGCCTTGACTAGACGGACCTTTGTTGGCAAAGTAATGTCTCTGCTTTTTAATATGCTATCTAGGTTGGTCATAAATTTCCTTCCAAGGAGTAAGCGTCTTTTAATTTCATGGCTGCAGTCACCATCTGCAATGATTTTGGAGCCCAAAAAAATAAAGTCTGACACTGTTTCCACTGTTTCCCCATCTATTTGCCATGAAGTGTTGGGACCAGATGCCATGATCTTAGTTTTCCAAATGTTGAGCTTTAAGCCTACTTTTTCGCTCTCCTCCTTCACTTTCATCAAGAGGCTTTTTAGTTTCTCTTCACTTTCTGCCATAAGGGTGGTGTTATCTGCATATCTGAGGTTATTAAGATTTCTCCCTGCAATCTTGATTCCAGCTTGTGCTTCTTCCAGCCCAGCGTTTCTCATGATGTACTCTGCATATAAGTTAAATAAGCAGGGTGACAATATACAGCCTTGATGTACTCCTTTTCCTATTTGGAACCAGTCTGTTGTTCCATGTCCAGTTCTAACTGTTGCTTCCTGACCGGCATATAGGTTTCTCAAGAGGCAGATCAGGTGGTCTGGTATTCCCATCTCTTTCAGAATTTTCCACAGTTTATTGTGATCCACACAGTCAAAGGCTTTGGCATAGTCAATAAAGCAGAAATAGATTTTTTTTGTGTTACAGCAACACTAAAAGGGTAAACAAAAGAGAAGCCCACAGAGGAAATAGTTTTTTTAAAAAAAGACCACTAATGAAGTAGGAAAACCAGGAAACTGTGCCCCCAAATTGTGTCTCCTTTGCACCTAGAATAATGCCTGGTCTATGGAAAGAATTGAATAACTGTTAAATAAACAAACAGTGCACTGCATCAAATTCTATAAAAGTTGTGGGAAAGTATTCATTCACTTTGTCAAAGCAAAGGTGATGGGAATGATGACAATGGTAATGCAGAAGCTATCATGGGTTGAGGAGTGCGTGGTACCCAGACAGTAAAGAGAGACCATGCTAAGTTCTGCTCTGGAAGTAGCTCAACTAAAGATGAGAGACTTAATGATTAGAAAGGAGGAGGGCGGCAAGGCCATTTTCTTAATTGAGGATTTTTTATTGGTTTTGTTTATTTTGCTTCATTTCTTAAGTTGGAAGATACCTAAGGATATTTATAGGCTGAAAACGAAAAGCAAGTGGGGTGGGGCAGATGTTACATACAGGAGAGATGGGATATTATTTCTGAAACAAGTCTTCTGAGGAGGCAAAGCAGTTAAGATTCACAGTACACAGGTAGAGAGATTAACTTGAGCAGAAGGAAGGCCAAGGTTTCTTCTGGGAGGAGGAAAAGGATGGAAGCATGGTGAACATTCAGTAAGAAGTTCTTCAGTAAAAATAAGAGTGATAAATTCAGAGATTGGTGTCATAGGTAATATTAATAGTCTTTTATATACACTAATACTAGGTTGTATTTCTGTGCCTTTTTTCCTAGTGTTGCAAGGAGCTAGTGTTAACAATATTTTATTACATAGTTACAAATTGAGACAGATTAGAATTAAAACAAAGTCCCTCTCTAAAAGCATCATAGTAGATTAGAGAGAAGGCTGAACCAGAAATTGGAAAACCCAGGTTCTAGACCTAGCAGGACCACATAGGCCTCTGGGTTCAAAGAAATAATTAGCTTTTATGATTGTACACACTATAAGATATTCAAGAGATAATCAAGATCACATGTTGATTAGATATGACATGGGAAGAGAGAAGAAAGAATCAAGAATGACTTCCAGTTTCTAATTTTGAATAACTGGACGGGTGGTAGAAATACTGGAGAGAAAATAATAATACCAGATTATTAGGATAAAATGGGATATATTTAATCTACATGTAAATTGAGTTCTACAAAAGACGTTAATGTTAAGAAACTGATACATAATGTTAAACTGATACATATTTCAGCTCACTGAATATGAAATATATAGAATAAATTATAATTAGCTAAAATGGGGTGGCAAACTATAGTACAGTCTTATAGCATGTGAGGTAAAAGGAAGAAAAATAATCTTACTGTTAATTTAAGAGATGGCAGGAATAGATATAGAAGATTTCTAACAATTTAAATGTTCCTGTATTTTTCTTTATCCTGAAGTGCCCTTGGTCTTGTTATGTAACTTACCTATTATTTCTTCTGAAACTATTGCATCACAGTAACAGTAGATGAATGTAACCCTAGAGTACTGTAGATCACTGAAATGTTGGTTGCTTTAAACAAAAAGAAGTATAAAATCAAGTAGGTATTCTAGATCGCTGTTCTCCTGGGCACTGGTTCTTGGTTCAGGGCTGTCAAACAGTCTTGTCACTCCCAAGCTTCTGTGACATGCAGCACTAATTGTCTGCAGCCCAAGGCATTGCATGTTCCACTTTTAAAGGCATCAAGACAAGCATCTTCTGAATTATCTAATCACTCTAATTCTATATTAATGGCACAATAATAGTGTTTTAAATTCCTTTGTTTATGATAGTAATTCTCACTCACCTACTGGGGTTTAATCAAGTATTCACTCTACTCACAGATAATTCAAATTATTTCAAACCATCTGTCTTAGATGCATTTTTAAGCTATTCATATTTTGAATAACTTTCTTTATAGAGCATAAAATGTATCTCAGTCTTTGGTCCAAGCCTCTCAAAAGTCCAGATATATGAAGTTCTTACAGATTTCTCCTGCCTTTGGTGATCTGGCCATCTTCAAAATCCTAGAGAACTCATCTGAATGATTCCTTTATCACAGCTTTTATTGCCTGGTAGTGTTTATAGTTTTATATTGTTTGCCCTGTCTAACTAGATTAAAAACCTCAAAGGACAGCAACAACTAATACCTTTTTTCACATTCCTGTGCATAGTATAGTAGTCTATATATTTTTTTAAAATATGATCAAATATTTGCTGATAATATGGGATAATATGGCACTGGGATTAAGAGAAGAGCCTCTGGAAGTAAACTGCCTGGTGTGAAATGCCAGCTCTGCTCCATAAGAGCTCCATGACTTACAGAACTTATCCAAACATTCCTGCTCTTCAGTTTCCTCATCTATTAAACAGGGATTTTGCTGTACACATTCATATAATTATTAGAGGAAAAAATAGGTTACTATATGTCAAACATTTAGATCAAATTCTTATTTATTTTGGACACAGCCTGCAGCATGCAGGATATTGGTTACTTGTCCAGGTATGGAACCCTTGCCTCCTGTATTGGGAGTGCAGAATCTTAACCACTGTACTGCCAGGGAAGTACCTAGACCAAATTATTGCCATATAAATATTTGCTTGAGTTGATACAATCCCTATTCAACTCCATTTAATTCAAAGCTTAATGTATTCAATAACATTACATATAAAATATAATATCTATGAAGCAGTGTTTCCTTCAGGAAAAAAGTAATCAAGAGCATCATCCCCACCCTAATTTTTCTAGAGTTAGTAGCAACAGCCCCCAAGACATCTACGAACAGACAAACATTAAGCTAGATCAGCAGAACAGTCTGATTAACTTCTTGGTGACATGTTGGATGATAAAGTAATGGTGTACATTCGCTAAGTGAATGCCATTTTAGTCAATTTAGAGGTTCAATATACCACTAATGTGCAGACCAAAGCAATGCCAAGAGACGCTGTGATGACAAACATCGTAAAGTCTTTCAAGTTCACTTTCAGTAGAACCATTAGTTGGTACTTCTGGGATATGGCAAATCAACATGATTATTCTAGGAAAGAGAGGAAAAGAGTGGGGAAGAAAAAGGGAAAAAGATATAGAAGGGCAGAGAATGGTAAAAAGATGCACACACATGCACACACAAAAAACCATAAGCCATTATATTCATCTAACCTTTACATATTTTGGTGTTTCCCTTTAAGTGTGTTGGGATTTTTTTTTTTGTTTTTACTTGGGTACACATCTATGAAATATTACACAAATACTACTGCAAGGAGGATTTAAAATATTTCATTATGCTATTTTTAAAATCATGCCTTATTTTAAAAAAATAAAGCTATTTACGAGAATATTTTGTGCTTCAAAAAAGTACATTGATAGACAGGTGGATATATAGAAAGACATATCTCCAGCCATCCTTTACAGAGGGCAGAAATAAAGCTGTTCTTCACTGCCGGTTAAGGTCACATTAGAACTTGAAGATATTTTCACCTGTGTGTTCCAGTAAAGACAATGATTGTTAAGTGTTTGGGACTGTATTGCAGCAAAGAGAAATAGCAGAATTTTGACAAACCAAAAGGATTTGTAACCAGCAGACAGGAAGAGGGAACACATGTTTCTGAGTTAGCATGTTCTGGGCTCTTCAGAGGGGCTGCCAGTGTGTAGAACACAATAAGGGCTGGCTCCCCAGAACACGCATGTTGTCTTATATCAGCCAATCAACTTCTAAGCAACATGTCCACCTTTTAACTCCTCTAATGGAGAGTCATGTCAATTGTTGGTCTTCCTGAATACAGGCCAGTGTGTTTTATAGAGAGAGGAAAGCAAAAAACAAAACTCACTGTGAGTGTAAAACATATAAAACATAGACCCTCCATGCTATGAACTCTAGGATGAGTTACATGGCAATGTAGGTATGCACACAAAAAGCTGAAAGGAAATTCACCAAATGTCAAGTTAACCTTATACAAAGGTGGGATTATATGATTTTGGCTTTATTCTTTATGTGTGTCCTATATTGCAGAAAAACACATTATTAAAAAATCAGAATAATAATTTTAATGACTAACCTAAAGCAGAAAGGCAATTAAGATGTAATTAACCATAAAGTTAACATAATTTCCCTATACTTAAATCTCAATGTGAATCTTTGCCTGAGAATCCTTAAAATTCAAAGCTCTTACCAAGAAAAGAAAAAGGACAAACGAAAATTCACTAAAAATGATATTATGAAAAAGTTTTCTTCAGTTCTTTTATTTATATTAACAATTTTAGTCAGGTTCTAACTAGGCCAGCAACTCAATTGCTAAAGCCCTTGGTTTATCAGCATGGCACACTAGCCCCAGATTAACAATTATGAAAAATCCCTGTTTGTTGGCACTGGTTTTAAATAAGTTGAGTTGGATTTTTGAGAGGAAAGGAGACAGGAAAAGTCTAATCTTCAGGGCAGATGAAAAAGATATCTAACAAAAGATAGCTCTCCCACAAAACATTATGTGTTTACTGGAGGTGATAGAAATTAAGGCTTTGGGGGAATGGCCCCCAAAATGAGAAAAGAATTAATATTTTAAATTAAAATGAAAAATTAAGGTCCCTAAGGTAATTTCTAATCTGAAAAATATTTAGGAGGTTAACAACTTCATAAAGTTATCATTAATAAAACAGATTCCAGTCTTTCTTAATAGTTTACACCTTTTAAAATAGACTCCTGTAGACCATAAGTGATTTCCAACTACATTAAGTCTGTTAGAGTTATCAGTGTTTGGGGCTTTTCCTTTAGGTTATTTTGTTTTTTGTAGCTGTTGGTTTTTCTTTTAAATTAGTTTTCTGGTCTAGTTTATATCAAATTTAAGTCAAATTAGTTCTTCAATGGTTCTCAAAATGAGCCTTCTTCAAGGAAGAATGGGGGTGAGACTTAATCACATTCTCCTCCTATTGCTGTGATAAGATTCATATTTAGACTAGGTATGCATTAAGTCTAAGCTTATATAAAGTAGAATGTAGACAAGTTTAGCAGTCCATGAATCAACTTTGGGTACCTTCAATTTGAATTTTCCTTTACACCCTTCATTTTGCCTGTGAAATACCATAGTAAGGAAAAAGCCCAAGGCTCACACTAACAAAGGGAGGATGGTTAGCTTAGAAGATCCAATGCATGCGTGCTACGTCATTTGAGTCGTGCTGGACTCTTTGCAACCCCATGGACTGTAGCCCTCCAGGTTCCTCTGTCCACGGGATTCTCCAGGTAAGAATACTGGAGTCCACTGCCATGCCTTCCCCGGGAGATCTTCCCAACCAGGAATCAAGCCCATGTCCCTTACATATCCTGCATTGGCAGGTGAGTTCTTTGCCACTAGCACCACCTGGAGAGCCCATATGGAAATCTTAAACAGGGCAGGTGGGGTGAGGTCCCCAAAGGCAATGAAGGAAACAGAGGGGTCAAGAGGACCTAGCAGTAAGAAGAGTCTGCCAGTGCCCACCCCGCTTTACTCTCAGAAATCGGAATCTCCCCCACTGTTTAAGGGATTTTTAGAATATAAATTATGGCCTGGTTTACTTCTATTCTGCTAATCCTCATAGGGATCACATTTGAGATCCTGTGAGATTCTCTGAGAAGCCAAGGAAAACTGAGTGATTATGAAGTTGCTATGAGATGCTGACTAGAAAAGTCTGTCCTGAGGTGTCTGAAGCATTTGATTTGTGAATTCACCCCAGCATTGCTTTCATGTGTCCTTAGTCCTCTTTGCATTTATGCTGAGTCCAATTCCCACTTCGCTTAGAGACTATTACCCTGAGGATCTCATAACAGAGACAAGTTGTATACACATTCCCCACACCCTGAGGAAGGACCCTTCAGGCCCAGCCACTCCAAAGAGTGATGGCCACCTGGAAAATCACACATCACCACCAAGCACTACACTGCTTCATCTGACCTGGTTTTCTCCTCATTTCAAACAGATTTCAGGCACCTCTTTCTGGGTCCTATAATTTCTTTTAACTCACATTAGCACTTCAGCAAAACTGTTGTATCTTTGTACCACTTTTAAAAATGTAGAGTTTTCAAGGTTTTTTTTTTTTTTTTTTTAGAGTAGTGCATATATTGGAATAGCTATATAGCTTTACTCAGTAATAAATAACTCTTTGGAAAAAAGATGCTTAAGATGGATATTCTGCAAAACTCCAGAATTATTGTGAAATCGCATTTTTATCTACCATTTTTAGAGTCCATTTGATTTATCCCAGCTTGGCATATTAGAGTAGACATGGGGATACAAACAGCCTGATAGTTAAAATTTTGTCTGCATATGAATCTCCTCTGGCTTCCTTCTCTGCCAGGAAAATTTTTCCTGTTGTCAGTCAACTGATCCTAATATCTTCTTGGAACAGAGCAAACATTTTAAAGTGCAAAGCAAACGTCCTCCCCCAGCCTGGAGAGAAAACTTTTTTTTTTTCCTTGAGCTGTTGATGTCTTTAAGAGAAATGACTTTAGTTGAACCAGTCAGATGATAGAGGACACAGTTAACTCCATATAAAGGAAAAATGTTTGAATACCAGTACCATTGATTTCAAGGAAGGTTTATTTGGGTAACATTGTTTAGGAAGATAATCCAAGTCATAAATTGCACAGGGGCTAAATCCCTCTTATGCAACAGCAGAGGACTAATTTTGTTGTAGTTTTGAATTCTGTATGCTTATTTGAAAAAGCCTTGTATTTGTATGCATTTTGAAATACTTTATCAGCTTAGAAAGGAACTCAGTCTTCCTAACCACTGCATTGCTTTAATAACTGGTCATTTCCAATTCTTTTTAGAGTTTTGGTCAGAATTAGTTACTCTGAATCTAAAGAATAAAATGAAGACACAGCTTTAGCTTAAACACTAGTAAAAAGTCTTATTTTAAGGTACACAAACCAAGTCTTCTTAAAGACAGCCTTATGATAATAGATCCAGAGTCTCTGAGCTTATTTCAGCTACTATCCGAGCACACATTAACTGTTGGCTAAACGTAAATTGATAGAAAACAGTCACCAGAGAGAATACCTAAAAACCAGACCATACTACTGATAGTCACAGAAAAGAGATTTAAACCGAAAAAAAAATTTTTTTAAAAACTATATTAGAGTGTTCATAAAGCTCTTCAATGCTCTTGTATTTTAGAAACATGAAGTATGTGTCAGGGATGATTCATGGACTGGATAAAAAAGGGGTGAGGAGCTGGGTAGAAGTGGAGAAAGAAACTCAGGGGACCGGAATATTGAGTAGAAAGAAATTCTTTTGAGCTTTTATAATTTTCATTATCAGTTTGAGATAAAAAGAATAAAATATTTTGGATCAGTTTAAACAAAGCAAATGAAAGGTGCACAAAATGGGAATGGAGAATTGCTTTTTTTTAAGATGTAATTAAGGTTAATGTCTTATTTGCAAAATGTTTGGGCAGTTATAGCTATTTAGGTAGGGTTCTCCTGAGGGGAACAGATCCAATAGGAGATGGGTCTTTCTTTATTTCTGTCATCTATCTGCCTGCCTACCCACCAACCAATTTATAGAGACAGAAAGACAGAGATTTTTATGAAACTGACTTATACAATTTAGGGGGCTAGAAAATCTAAAATCAATAAGGCATAAGAAAATCATAAAAGAAATAAGGCAGGCCAGCAGCATAGAAACTCAAATAAGAATTGATGTTTGCAGCCTTAAGCCCAAAATCTGCAACACAAGTCAGCAGGTGGGAAACGGGCAGTGTTTCTATGCTGCAACCTTGAGAAGGAATTGCTTTTTTCTCCATCTTTGCTCTTAAGGCCTTCAACTATTTAGATGAGACCCACCTGGACTAAGGAGGATAATCTGCTTTATTCAAAGTCTTCTGATTGTAAACATTAATCATATCTAAAAACTATTTTCATAACAACATCTAGACTGGTGTTTGGCCAGATAATCGTTCACCATAGCCTAACTAAGTTTTCACACCACAATAGCTTTAGAGACTACCCTTAATTTTGTATGTTTCAGTTTCTCATAGTGTCCAGGAAGAGTGAGATGATGTATTAAATATTAAGTAGAATGCTAAATAGTATATGTATTTTCTCAGATTTTTGAGTTTGGTGTGCATCTGTATGTCTGTGTGTTAAAGTTTGTGCCATATGCTCGAAAGTATTAGTGGATGTTTCTAACTTATACTTTCAAAACAAATATATGCTATTATAGCAATTCTCCTGCAACTTTCCAAAAGGAATAATATCTATACATTTCAAATATACAGTTAAATATGCCTCTAATAATTACAGTTGGTAAAAACTTCACTCCAGATTGTGAATCATATGGCTAATATCTTTGAAGAGGAAGGTACTTAATCATAAAAGAAATAAATGATCCATTAGGATATATGACTTCAGTAAATCTAGACATTTATCTTTTGCCCTTTGTTTTGACATTGGCAAGATAACAAAATAGATACCTGACAGTTCACTCAAGCTACGTGCATCACTTTTCAAAAGTGCTTAGAAACTTCAAACGCTTTGTTTTACTTTTTGTTTTTACTTATGGTTGTTGGCAGAGTAAGTCATTTGGTGGGTTGAGTGATTGGTTGGTTGGTTTTTGGACTCAAATTAAATATTTTATCAGGCTTAGGGAAAAAAAGAACCTATGAATATAAATGGGAATTTAGAGAATTATTTGGAAGAAAATGATCATAGATTTTAGTTGGTCTTTTTGAAAGGTCTGTATCCTAGTAAGTATAAACAGTTTCACTAGCTTCTATAAAATAATGCATTTTTATCTCTCTAATATCTGCCTTTTCGCTGTAATTGGATAAATAGTATATAAAGGAAAACCATCAAGAATAACTATAAAACATATTCAAGTAAGCCAGAGTATCTAATTTGCAATTTATGTAATGGAGATAAGTAGTTAAACAAAAATGGCACCATGGGCTTAAATCATTTAAATGATAAATAAAACTAATCATATTAGCAATTTAAATACTTATTTAACTTTGGTACATATATTCAAATATCTTTTATAGATATTCAGATTTATGTCCATTCGTGTTGTATTCAAAGCCAACAAATAAAAGCACTGTCTTTCTTTGCTAGGTTTCTAAATACTTGTTTTACTTGAAAATACAAAGAACTTTTTAACATTGTCCTTAAGGATTATTTTTTTCCTTCATATTTTGACAGCCTTTCTCTCTTTTTTAAAAAAACTTGTTTTCTATAGCTGCTAAAAAATTTACCTTAAACTTAATAGCTGAAAACAACACAAATTTATTATCTTATATTTCTATAGGTAAGAAATCTACAAGAGGTCTCACTAGGCTAAAATCAAGGCATCAACAGGCCCCCAAACCATTAGGATTCTCTAGGTGAGAATCTGTTTCCTTGCCTTTTCAGCCACATTTCTTGGCTCAAGACCCCGTTCCTCCAGTGCCATTCAGCAGTATCAGCCAGGACCTTCTCACATGGCTATCTATCTGGGTCTCTCTCCTCTGCCTCCTTCTTGCACTTACAAAGATGCAGGTGATTAGACTGTTCCCTCTTGGAGAATCTTAATTCCATCTGTTACCATGATTTTTGCTTACCACGTAACCTAACACATCCACAAGTTCCTGGCTTCTTCAGGACACAGACATCTTTCAGGGGCCATTAATCTGCCCTTATAAGTTAATCATTCTTGCATCTAGGTGATGGGTGCATAGGGTTCATTATACTAGTCAATTTTTATAGGTTTTAACTTTTCCAAAATAAAAAGGTAAAACATAAATTTAGGATCCTATATCACCCAAGGAATTGTGTCCAGAAGAGAATTCTAAATTTATTTACAGATTCATTAGTATTCAGTCACTTAGGAAATTTCCATATTTATTTTCATATTTATTTCCAGTGAGCTATCTGAAAAAAAGATAATGCAACAATTTTAAGACTTAAAAGTATAAAAACATAGACATACATTTTGCCTCCAGCAAACAGCCCTTCCTCATATTTCATGCCAAAATTTTTTTAAATAATTTTTTTTTTAATGTTGATTACAGATTCTTAGAACTTTTAGGTTTTGAGAACACTTTCATATCATCTGGCCCAAGAAATCTCTGACACATGACTTTCATGCCAAATGATCATCCATACGTCTACTGAACATCTCTAGGGTAGGACTGGGTCACAATCTCCAAAGCAGTCTAATGGACAACTATGATTACTAAGATTCTGTTTAACCCATATGGCTTTGGATGAAAAGTATAATACTACTTCCACATAACAGTCTACAAATATTTGAAATCAGCTCATATGTCACTCTGAGGCTAAAATACCTTTAGTTCCTCTAGACCTTAGTGGCAACCTGAAATTGGTAAAGAATGAAGACCGTGTCCCTGTGGAAATTTATGCTTGGAGCGAAATTTGTCAATTTAAATGAAAATCATCAAACAACTCATTTATCTAATAAATTGAATCACAACACATTGGGAAAATCTAGAGAAAATTTTACTCATTTCTTTACTCCAAAAGCCAGCCCCACAGACTTTCTGGGATTCTTACCCTTCCACAGAAAGCGTATTTCAACTGGGTGGGAAGTAACCATTTTTGTCCTGGGTTGTTGTTGTTCAGTTGCCAATTCATATCTGACTCTTTGCGACACCACGGACACACCAGGCTTCCCTGTCCTTCACTATCTCCTGGAGTTTGCCCAAGTTCATGTCCATTGAGTCAGTGATGCCACCCAACCATCTCATCGTCTGTTGCTGTCTTCTCCTTCTTTCTTCAGCCTTTCCCAGCATCAGGGTCCATTCCATAGTCCTGGACATAACCGCCCTGCACACCTGTGAGCCATGAGGACAGATGATGGACCTAAGGAGACCAGAGTTGCTCAAAGTGTGACATGATTGAACTGAAGGACTTTCAACCTTCACTGAAGGTCTTTCATTTCTTAAGGACCAGTTGAACTTCTGCTTCTGTAACTTGAGAGAGAAGGTAATATCTTTTTACCAATTAGCAGATTTGAAAACCAATTTTACCTGAAAAATAAAATTTGACAGAAAATGCACATTCCACTTTTCCAGTACCTAATTAGACATGATTTGCTGAGACGCTTACAATGACAAAACTAAACAAGAGGCCGTGGCTTTGTAAAATTTAAAGCTTTTAAAACTTATTTAATATTTAATACATTTTATTACCTCAGGAAAACCTTAGTTCTAAGAAAACCATAAGAGGACCAGAGCCATGTTTTGGATTTCATTAGACAATATGAATAAACTCTAGATAGAGTTACAAGTCTGAAATGAGTGGGGGGGGAAATTATAGAGGCCCAGCTGATAGGCAGGAAGCTAAGTTCTCACCACTGTAAGAGACAGTTCACTGCCTCAACTTTTTGTCAACTGGGGCCTCATCCTGTACGGCTGATTGAAAATATAAACCAATAAAAGACCTGGTTAAGACATTTTCCCCTCAAAGCTATTCAGTGACTTTTCAGAACTGAGATCTTTCCTCTTCAATGGCTTGTTTTACGTGTTTATTGACTCTGGCATAGAAGATCCTGGTGCAAGTCTATCATTTGTTCCTTTTTCAGAAAGGATCACATATGTCTCCCCAAATTGTACACTTACTAGACCACTGGACTCTTCACTCAAATCGTATACAACCCACATGCCTGCCCAGTTATTAGCCTTAGTTATGCAGGGCTTTAAACTTAGCTATTGTGCTACAAATGGCTACCACACTACCCTGCCAGTGACCACTTCATGACAATATCTACCAAGAACATTTTCAGATTATGTGCAGCTTTTATTATAAACTTTTGCCTCTGTGGACAGGAATTAGTTATGGGTCAGAAATATGAGCTCACCACCCTCCTCACCCTATCCCTATTGTTGCTGTTTAGTTGCTGAGTCATGTTCAGCTCTTTGTGACCCCATGCACTGCAGCCCACCAGGTTCCTCTGCCTATGGGATTTCTCAGGCAAGAAGACCGGAATGGGCTGCCATTTCCTTCTCCAGGGGATCTTTCTGACCCAGGGACTGAACCCACATCTCCTACATTGGCAGGCTGGTTCATTACCACTGAGCTACCAGGGGAGCCCCCCATCCCTATATTTACACAGAAATCATCAGATTACTGACGCAAGAGTTAGTGTTAACCAGGATGTCTTTTAACACAGCATTTTATATTTTCATAGCTTGTGTTCCCCCCTCTTGAACTTGCTTCTAAACAATCTTAGAAGCATGTCTGGATATATGCAATTAAAACTCGCTTATAATAGAAACTATTTGGTTGATGCAATTTAAGTCTTGCAAACTCCGAGTAGCCTGAATAGGCAACTGTCCCTACCAGCTAATCACTGCCAGAAGGAAAGGTTACATGTCAACCATTCTAAAACCAAAGTTAGTGTATTTGTTAGGTGGTGTTTAAAAATAACAAGCCAAACAGTAAGTTAGTTATTTATTTGGATTGGTATAAATGTCACAAATAAGTCATCTTGGCAAATATTCAGGCAGTAGAATTATTAAAGACAGGCATTACATGAACACTTTATTAAGATTGTGTTTTGGTGAAGAGGACATCTGGTTATATCTCCTTAAAAAAAAAAAAAACTCTTCAAATGAAAATCATATCCACCATGCTATAAGAAATAGGACATTATGGCCTCTATCACCCATCTGTCCCTCTGATTAAATGGTTCCAAAATCATCCTTTTGAAATACCCTGACCTTTTCAGTGGGTATAGTTTCAGCTCACTTAGGGGGTAGCTTGGCTTTCTCTCCTCAATTGGTTTTTTAACATTCATACAGAGATGGAAAATAGCTCCAGTGTCTGCCAAGGTTCACGGACGTCTGCTCAACTAGCCTTATTCCTAACTCCATTATATCCTCTCCTTCATCTTTTCTATCACTCTCATTTTTACTCATTTTATGCATGATTTTTGGGTACTGCATAAAATCATATATATATATATATATATATATGAGATATATATATATATCTCATAAATAAATGTGTAGATGTACAGAGGAATAGATGAACAAATTTGTCCAGCTTAACAATGAACCTGAGCCCTTTTCTGTAGTATGGCTTACTGTTTATTACATACACTCCTGAAGATCTTTCTAACCTCATCTCTTGATATTTTCCACTATATCCTTCATATACCAACACACTGAAGTGGTTACAACTCCATAAACATACCAGTTGTTCTTTGGGACAAGTTTCTGAAACATTTGGGACTTGCTATACTCATCAGAAAAATGGAATAACACCCATTGGGGTGGTTGTAAAGATTAAAAACATTAATTTGTGAAAAGCTCATAACATATACCTGGCATATAGTAAGGGCATAGTACACATTATTTGTTTTTGTGATTGCTGTAATACTGATGATCATATTTTCCCCCAAATCCATGGTTTTATGCATATTCTTCTCCCTAAAACACTGCTGTGTCCACCTGGCAAATTTGTATTCATTTTTCTCAGAGAGGCCCTTCCTTAACCCCTATAGGACAAGTTAGAGTCTTCCTTCTCATACTTTAAAACATTTTTGTAGACGTTTGTTTTTATGCTTAATACATTACGCTCTAATGATGCCTGATGTCTTCTCTTCCCTGTGAGATTGTTAAAGGTGGGGGACATGTCTCTTTAAAGATACCTCTTAGCCCAGAACAGATACACTTAGCACAGAACAGAGCACCAGTGTACGGGAAGATGGAAGGAAGGAAAGGGAGAAAGGGGAATGAAAGGTTAAGGAGGGAAGAAAGTAAACAGAGGAAGGAAAGAGCAAGCAAATAAATGAATCCAGTCTTCTGGCAGCTGTCCTGTCCTCCATCATTCCTGGAAGATCCCCAACAGTGATGCATTGATCTCATTTACAAATTCTGTCAGTGCGCTGATTAACAGTTCCCAAGTTTATCACTCAGGGCATAAATAACTCTAGTTCTGCAAGATATTAATTCATTTGCAATGACTAATTTGCCTCCTATTTGATGATAATGCCAACTATTGACTAAGGCAAAATCTCTCAGCTTGCCAACCCCCAAAAAATCACTTATTCAGAAAATGGCTCATATAGGAAAGAAGCAGCTCCTGTTGAATTTGACACAAATGAGCCAAAATTTGGTTTTTTTTTTAGAAAAAAATCTTATTCAAGAGATCCATTTAGCTCCAGTGGTGAGGTTTTGGTGAAGACAAGTGGAAAATGAAGGATAAGGGAGCGCAGAGTAAGTAAGCATATCGATTTTTGTCATCATTTGCTTTCTCTCTGATGGTTTTCCCTGTCTTGATTTTCTAAGTTATAGATGCAGGGTTCTTATTGATCTAGCCTGTTATAATGGAGAAAGAAAATTCCATCCGAAAAATAAAATTAATTGCAAACTGGAAACATTTTCTCGTAAAGAACAACAGTTTTTCTCCCTTGATGTGACAGAGATCCTCTTTGAAAACATCCGTTTTGGATACACTGTTCATTGGCAACAGAACTCACAAACATGAGAAAAATCTTCCCATTTTATGAAACGATATTTCAGGCTCTGAAAATGCTACAAATATGTAAGTTTTATCTGATATCCTGTTAGCTGATCCTAATAATAATAAAGATCACCAATTTTTTTTTCCTATGGTGAAAAGATATGTGCTAACTAAAATATAGATGAAGTTGCTTTTCTCACACAAACACACACATGTTCCCTTGTCGCTAAGAGAGAATGACCAAGTGTAGATCACAAAGTCATCTCTCTTTTTTCAACCCAGGTTCTTTTTCAAGACAGTTTGTGTGTGAGACCCAAGCACAGCTGGTGAATTCCACTCTTTGGAGCAGGCTTGGTGCTTCTCCCAGGAACTTGTGGCACTTTCTCCTTTCTGCCCTCTGCATCTTTTTCTCAAAACTACCAACCAAGACACATTCTACAGTTAATCCTACCCTCCTTACTCTTTTTCTATCTTCAAATAAACACTTGTGCTTTCTACCTGTTTTTTATTTGATTTCTTTCCTTCTTTTTGGCTCTTTTATAATTATTCTTGTGTTTTTGACTCTCTCTCATATCCCCCACCCCTCCGCCACCATTCTTACTCCCCAAATCCTACAGCAGACATGTGATTTCTGCCCCTCTAAGCCCATCCTCTACACCAATGCCATATTACGTTCCTAAGTCACCATTCAGAAACAGTTCAAATTTCTTAGCTTACTGTAAGCCTCTGGCAGTCTGGGCACAGTAGCCTGCTTTTCAGTCATATCACTCACCATTCAGACTTTTGATTTCCACCCTTCTCACCCAAACCTGCTCCCTCCATAGTCTTCTCTGGAGCAGCAACTGACATGACCAGCCAGCCAGTTACTCAAGTGAAAAAAATTCTAGAAATTTTCCCTGAGTCCTCTCTTGCAGCCCCCACATCTAATCCATCACCAAGCTCCCTGATTCTACTTCCATAACATACGCCTACTTTGTTCATTTCTGTTCACTTGTACCACTGCCTATGCAAACCATCATAATTCAGCTGGACTACTGTTTGGTCTCTCCTGCATCTCCACAATCCAATTCCCACACAACATCTGAAGAGAGTTTTGTGAAAACATAAATCACATCACAGCCCCACTTCTGCCTTTATGTCATCTGGCTCATATGAACCTCTTGGACCCCAGCCTTTACCACTTTATCTTCTCCCACTAACCATCAGCAACACTGGCCTTCCTTATATTCTTCTTACTCACATTTTTACCTGACAGCCTTAGCACTAGCTGTTTTTTCTGCCTGTGATGCTTTTCTCCCTAAACTTTGCATGGCCACTTTTGTCATTCATCTCACAGTCTCAGTTCAGTTCAGTTGTTCAGTCGTGTCCGACTCTTTGCGACCCCATGAATCGCAGCACACCAGGCCTCCCTGTCCATCACCAACTCCCAGAGTCTACCCAAACCCATGCCCATCAAGTCAGTGATGCCACCCAGCCATCTCATCCTCTGTCGTCCCCTTCTCCTCCTGCCCCCAATCCCTCCCAGCATCAGGGTCTTTTCCAGAGAGTCAGCTCTTCGCATGAGGTGGCCAAAGTATTGGAGTTTCAGCTTCAGCATCAGTCCTTCCAGTGAACACCCAGGACTGATCTCCTTTAGAATAGACTGGTTGGATCTCCTTGCAGTCCAAGGGACTCTCAAGAGTCTTCTCCAACACCATAGTTCAAAAGCATCAGTTCTTCAACGCTCAGCTTTCTTCACAGTCCAATTCTCATATCCATACATGACCACTGGAAAAACCATAGCCTTGACCAGACGGACCTTTGTTGGCAAAGTAATGTCTCTGCTTTTTAATATGCTATCTAGGTTGGTCATAACTTTCCTTCCAAGGAGTAAGCGTCTTTTAATGTCATGGCTGCAATCACCATCTGCAGTGATTTTGAAGCCCAAAAAAATAAAGCCTGACACTGTTTCCACTGTCTCCCCATCTATTTCCCATGAGGTGATGGGACCAGATGCCATGATCTTAGTTTTCTGAATGTTAAGCTTTAAGCCAACTTTTTCACTCTCCTCTTTCCCTTTCATCAAGAGGCTTTTTAGTTCTTCTTCACTTTCTGCCATAAGGGTGGTGTCATCTGCATATCTGAGGTTATTGAGATTTCTCCTGGCAATCTTGATTCCAGCTTGTGCTTCATCCAGCCCAGCGTCTCACAGTCTAAATGTCACTAAATTCTTTACTCAATATAAAGTAGCTGCCAGGTCACTGTCATCATACCCTGAATGGAATTTATCTGGTGTTTCTTTTTATTTTCTATCCTTATCTTGTTCATTGCTGAATTCTCTCATATCCAAAACAGTGCTTGGTTCTCAATGAATATGTGTTTAATGAATGAATGAAACATCTTTCCCATCTCTGTGCCCTGTCCTCAACACTGGACAATATTCCTAATGGAGAGTAAGAGGACCAACAAACAGAGGTGGGTTGAGTTTGGTATGGAGACAGTAAGGCTGAGAAAAAGGAAGAGAAAACAACCTGCCTAGAGGGGAGCATCTTTGTTGAATGATAGTTATGAGACACAATCAACTAGGATCTTCAACATCAGATTCAGAAAGTTTGGCTCAAGCATGATTTATAGAGGATTCTTCTTAAACTCAGGGAAACGAAAACTGAGCTCCATGATGTTTTTTCTGGTCAATCCCATAAACCCAATACCTAGAACAGCGTTTGACACACATTGGGAGCTCAATAAGTAGTTGAAGGCATAAATGAATGAATGAACTTGATCTAACCATTAGGATTCTTATTTAGAAATGGTTTGTAACAGCAGTCCCCAACCTTTTTGGCACCAGGGACCGGTTTCATGAAAGACAATTTTTCCACAGACTGAGGGTGGGGAGATGGTTTCTGAGTGATTCAAGAAAATTACATTTATTGCGTATTTTATTTCTATTATTATTATATCAGCTCCACCTCAGATCATCAGGCATTAGATCCTGAAGTTTGGGAACCTCTGGTTTATAAGACCCAAAACAGATAAGAAAACTGTAGAATAAAATTTCTCAAAACCTGGACAATGAATTATGTTTAAGTGATTTATTAAAATTCAGTTTCCTGTGACTTTCCTGAGACCTGCTGAGTCATCTAAGACTGGGATCAGGAATCTGAATGTTATGAGTTTCATGTGTATTTTTTACACGCAAACTAAAGTTTGAGAATTATTGCCTTGGGAGAGGTAAGATGATGAAAGACCTAAAGTAGGATCTATATTTGAGGAAATTAGTGAAAGACAAGTTGCCAGAATTTTGAGAAGTAAGGAAAAGAATCAAAATGACTGTGTGCAACCTGGCAGACAGAGAATTACACTGTCATTGGTAAAATATAGGAGACCTGTGCATCATCTTAAAAACGTATAAGGTAATAGATTTGCACCTTTTGGAAGACAAAGGAAAGGCATATGTATAAGGTGAAATGTGAAACTAAGAAAATTGTGTGTTCCCAAAACCACAGAAGGTAAGAAATAGCAAAGGTATTGCCACTGCATTCCATAGTGTGAGAATGCTAGACAAATAAGTCTCATTTCTTATTGTCAAAACCCTGATTAAAGTCATGTTATTCCTATTTATTTCATAGTGAAAGCACTGCATATGTCTCGGTAAATAGTTCCTTGTGCAAAAGATCCTTGAAATTAGCTTCCTCCCAGTCATAACACTGGAACACTGCTAGAACACAAGGAATGCTAGCAATCTAATTAGAGGAAAGATCTGAGTGCAAATGTCTCCAGTAAATAGTAACATTTTAGAAAGTTATTTGGTTTTCCATAGTTCAGGTTTATACATAATTATAGGTTTCAGAATCTAGAATCAATACTTAGATTTTTTTGATGTAAAGATGGGTTGAGGCCAGTGAATGCAACTCATGAGAAGAAATCTTAAAACTTGGGAACTACTTCCAGCATGTTAGCCTCTGTACTTCTGTATTGAGTAACCTGACATTTAGAATACCCAGTGAGTTGAATACCCCAAAATAAGTTAGCCCTTCCCACCATGATGGACAGATGCTTAATATATACTTGAGGAATGTTCAAGTTCCTCTTGGCAGGTTCTAATTAATGGCTATAATATGAAAGAAGTAAAAGCAGGCAGGTTCGCTGACAGAAGCAGTATTGGGACAGACCTGTAACTGTACTCAGGAGACTGACTGCTCACTTCACTGCAACCGTGTGGAGACTGATTTTTGAGTCTGTTGCAAAAGTAGAGGAGATTCTATGCAAAAGTATTAGGAGATTTTACGTGAATTGCTCTGCAGATAACACCTCTCTGTGTTTTCCTCTAACCTGAATAATAAGTAGTGTTGACCTCAACTTTTAAACAATCACAGGAAAAAAAAACCAAACACTGCTTAAAAGTTTATGCCACAAAATTTGGGACACACATTAGTAAGGTGTGGGATACAATAACTAATTACTTCATTGTTCCTATCAAGGGAGTCATAAATGTGTCTTGCCAAAAAAAAAGCGCCAAAATCTAAGTAAGGCAGCATACCTGAGAGTAACAATTTCTGCCCCCGCCTCACAATCCTAGAAATGCCTGGCGAAGAGAATAAATTTAAATATAAGAAGAGCAGAATTTCTTTCCTGGAGTTCAATCCTTCATAGATGACCATTCCTAGGGCATCTTTCATGCAGAGATTCTAGATCAAGAAACTACTGATGAGGGAAATAGTTAAAATTTTAAAGTTAAACATTCAGTTAAAATAGTTAATGATAGTTAAATAATAGTTAAAATAGTTAAAGTGTGCTAAAAATTACTACTGAACAATACTAATTCAAATACTGAAAGAAGTATCTTGGGGTTATTTATGTATTCTGTCAAATATTTGTGTACAACCTTAACTCTGCATGATATAATTATGTTTCAATATCAATTGTCAGAATCTTACTTGACTTGATCCTGCAGTAAGAAGGAAGTAAAATAATTCCTTGAAGATCCTCTGATCTAAACCACTCATTGCCTCAGGCTTAAACCACTAATCAGCATATAGCCCACAGCCTCTTTTGCTTGGTCCCCTCAGTACCCAAGCTACCTAGAGGATGTCCAGCGCAGAAGCAGCAGAGGAGGAAAGAAGTGATCCTTATCCAGAGGCTCAGAACATTGGACATAAAGTCAAGTCAAATGTTTCAAAAGACAAGGAGCTTTTTTTCTGTGTCCTTGACTTGTTGTGAAATGGCTGACTTTAAATATGAAGATTCTCTCCCTTCATCCTAATACTGCATACTTCTATCATTTTTATCACTTTGTCCCACATGGATAAAGATCTAGTCATACACTAGAAGGAAGAAATGTTTCCTTTCTGAAGAGAGATGTTTTCTATGTGTCAAGGACAACTGAACACAGAAGGCACAGATTAGATTTATTTAGAGGTCCATCTAGTCAAAGCTATGGCTTTTCCAGTGGTCATGTGTGGATGTGAGAGTTGGACTATAAAGAAAGCTGAGCACCAAAGAATTGATGCTTTTGAACTGTGGTGTTAGAGAAGACTCTTGAGAGTCCCTTGAACTGCAAGGAGATCCAACCAGTCCATCCTAAAGGAAATCAGTCCTGAATATTCTTTGGAAGGATGGATGCTGAAGCAGAAACTCCAATACTTTGGCCACCTGATGCGAAGAGCTGACTCATTTGAAAAGAACCCGATGCTGGGAAAGATTGAAGACAGGAGGAGAAGGGGATGACAGAGGATGAGATGGTTGGATGGCATCACCGACTCAATGGGCTTGAGTGTGAGTAAACTCTGGGAGTTGGTGATGGACAGGGAGGCCTGGCATCATGCAGTCCATGGGGTCACAAAGAGTCGGACACAACTGAGCGGCTGAACTGAACTGAATTTTCCCCATGTCTGGTCCTTCTTTCAACAATAGCTAGTCAAATATGTTTAGAAAGGAAACATTAAATAAAAGTTCATTCATTATACTCAACAACTATAAAATGCATTTTAAATTTTGTCATAAGATTATAATGTTTTTGTGTAAGGTATTAAAAAGACTTAGCACCAGAGACATAAATATAAAGAAATAAGTTACTTTTGATAATTTAGTTTTAAAAAAATTAGCTCTGGGCCATTTCTCAAAGTCAGTCTTCTGGGTTAGGAAAATGGAAAGTAATTTAGAGAAGCAGAGTATCTTTTACTAAATATTTCAAAGCCAGGACATCCATCTATATTATAAGTGGGTAGAGAAAAAATTATTTAGCAGCAGTTCAGACACTGCCCAGTTAGGAACAACCAACTTGCAAACATCAACTCTTGAGTAAAGGGATGTACACTCTCCTCTCCCCACAACAAAGCTCAACTGATGCTGCTTATGAAAACTTTCCAGCTTACATCTTTTCTGTGTCCATCCCTGTCTTTACCTCTAGGAAGACAGTGCACCAACCACACACAGCAGATTAGCTGGCTTTTCTGAGATGGAGAGGGACGCAGCTTCCTTCCATTTATTGAGACTCCCAGTATGTTAAAAATTTTAAATGTGTTAAAATGAGGTTACAAAATTTGTAGCATTTTTTAAAAGTTCAGTCTTGGAAATGAGTCTCAATGACAGTGTGGATAACCTCATTAGGAGACAACATCAAGCGTCTGAATTGGAGGCCCTCATGAAGATGAGAATAGACATGGCTCCCCAGACTGTCTTTATAAATAGCCCTGCCATTTCTGCCCAGCGTTCACTCTGGCGGTTTCTAGCAGGTTTCCCTGCCACCAGTATTTCATACCTCCAATCGATCCTCCACTATGCTTCCAGAATGATCTTTCTAAAATGCCCATTTGATCATGTTATTTCCCTGTGTGACCCTCCTCAGACTTCCAGTCATCTGTAGAATAAGGCAGGCCACAGCCCTCCTGGCTGACGCCTTCACTTCTGTCCCTTGGCAATCCTCCTCTCCCTCTGAGCCTCCGTACTCTGCGCACTTTCGTTTGTCCCCACAGTTCCCAGAACCTGGATTGTTCTCACACTCTGCTTCTGCCTGTAAAGCACCTGCTCAGCATTCACCACAAGCCTTTGAGGACCCCTTTGGGAAGCTCTGGCCATCTTTTGCTTTTTTTAAAAAGTAGCCTGGTTACTTTTTCACAGTCTTTATCACAAATGTTGGGCTTAATAGTTTGAATTTGATTCACCTTACCAAGCTTGAAGTTTCTTGTGGGCCAGGACTGTGTTTCATCCATATATTTGTTTTAATCATCAGTACCTAGAACACAGAGAGTATTAGATTAACTCATACTGCAATATTTTCATCTCTGCTGTTACTGTTCAGTTTACTTGATTTTTCTTCACATTTGTTTCTTTTCCTCTTTTCACTATTCTCTTTTTGAATTTTAAAAAGCACTTTCATCATAGCTGATAAGAGTTAAACGAGTGTTATTCAAAGACTTTTTATCATGGATAAGCAGAATTATGTTTTGGAGGAGAATTCTACATAATTTTTAAAAAGCCATCAGCTTCTAAATTTCTTGAGAATATAAGCCTCTCCATGACAATTTCCATACCTCTCTTCTTCTCATACTTAAATCTGCTTCTCTCCAAGCACTGAGAGACAAGAAAATTTTAAGGCTTTATTCAATTTTATTATTTCTATCTTTGGTTTTATTGCTGCAGTATTTTTTCTCTGCTACTTGTTCATTTCAAATGTATAATGTTTCTGCTATGTTGTAGATTAAGTGACTTTCATGGGCTGGCCTGCCAACCCCTGTACCATCCATAATAGTTTCTCCTGTGGGGAAATACATTTTAAGTTGCAACCAATATGCCTCAAAATTCTTTTGGAATTCAGCATATTCATAGGTTGTGGATTTCCGCTAAGATTCTCCAGTGAAATTAGAAAACTTGTATTAATTTGTTATTCATGCAGCAAGTATTTATTGATTAACATTTAATCAATATGTTGATGAACTTCAGGTTCTGAGGATAGGGAGTGAGATGAATTAGGTGCCTGACTTCAGGGTGTTTGCAATCTACACGTAAATTTTTCTAAAAGTCAGCCTGCTTCTTTAGTATTTGTTGTCCCTCATGCAAACATATAAATTCTATTTATGATCTTAATCACATAAAAATAGTTATTATGAGAATTACAGTAATTTTCATCCTTCTGAGAAACACTTCATAGATATAAGAAATATTTTGTCATGTTTGTTTCCTTAAATACTCATTTGAGATCATAATCATCCAAGAATGGTCTTTGTTCTCACTTCTGTTTTCTGGCTGCACCATACGGCAGCGAGGATCTTAGTTCCCCAGCCACGGATATAACCATGCTCCCTGCAGCAGAAGCACGGAGTCTCAACCACTGGACCTCCAGGAAAGTCCCAAATGTTTCCTTTTCTAATGACTTCCCTCCATCTCAAAGAGATTTGTAATCTTTTGTTATTTCATAATACCTACATTGATCCTTGAATACTCTTCTGGAAGCATTCCTCAAACTATATACTTATTTTTGTAGCCCCCTTTTTCTTTGGTCTAGACAGATGGATCCATCCACTATTTAAGGCTCTCATTTATTGTCTTCTACCAAGAGAAAAAAGATAATGGGTCTGGAGATGTAAGGTCTTTAACGATGTACAATCTTAAGCATTTAATATGTGAATTAGTGGTCTTAAATGGTTATCCTTTAATCAGATCAGAATTATTCTTGGCATCTAATGGATGTAATCTGTAAAATGAAATTTGTTCATTAATGATAGGAAGGTTTCTAAGGGTCTTTTAACACGAAATAAATAAAGCAGTAGATCAACAGAAGATAGGTACATTTCATAATAATCACCCTGAAAGAGCTATTTCAAGTAACAATTACCTACTCAGGAATGACGAGGAATTTCTAATGGCTATAACTGTAAGATTCACTTACCACGTAGCAAGCTTAAAATGGAAACATTCTTTAATGGGAAAATAATGTCTTAATTCACTCTCTTAAAATTTTTAAAATAAATTAATAAAATGCAATGTTTTCATGTCTACAGTTTTACTTACTATTTTCCTAAGGATAATAGTTTTTAATTTACCCTCCCAAGAATTAAAATATTATAATATCAATACATTACAAATAATTATAAAATATAAATTAAACTACTGGCAAAACAGTATACTCTTTTTCTGTTTCCATGGAAGCCTTCCTTCTATAAGACATACCTTACATTTCCTGATACAAGTTTTTATTTCACCTTTTCAACTTTTGGTGTTCTTTTCCTCAAAATCTTGAGTTTAAATCAGTTTATATTTTGTGGCTTGTCTAACTGTGGAGACCTCCTTCTCTGAAACAGGTCATACTACCCAGAAAAAAAAAATACAGTTTTTTGGTGCCAGTCTGAAAGGAACAAAGAGGTCAGCTCCTACTATTTAGAGTTGAGTAAGAGAAGGAAATTGGCACCATCTTTCTTGCCAGTCAGTTCATTTGTTACCTATTCATTCAACTCAATATTTACTGAGTATCTATTTTAGACAGGCACTACTAGCTTGGGAACTAGCCAGGGAATGTCAACACACACAATGAAAATTACTGTACAAGACAAGACAAAACCCTAGAAGTTTATGTGTGGCACTCCAGCTTAGGGAAAGAGCACTGCTGCTGCTGCTGCTAAGTCGCTTCAGTCGTGTCCGACTCTGTGCGACCCCACAGACGGCAGCCCACCAGGCTCCCCGCCCCGGGCTTCTCCAGGCAAGAACACTGGAGTGGGCTGCCATTTCCTTCTCCAGTGCATGAAAGTGAAAAGTGAAAGTGAAGTCACTCAGTCATGTCCGACTCCTAGCGACCCCATGGACTACAGCCTACCAAGGCTCCTCTGTCCATGGGGTTTTCCAGGCAAGAGTACTGGAGTGGGTTGTCATTGCCTTCTCCAGGAAAGAGCACTAGACCTTCATAATACTGTTACAATTAAGTAATTTTTGTCCACTTAATAGATCCTACTCTTCCTAAGATTTCATGGTTTCTCTTACCAGGGAACTTCTGAATTATATGTCTGTCAAAGATAAGAACTGATTTCAGAAACTCCTTGGAAAGCTTCTAAAAATAACCCCTCATGTGGTTTTTAGAGCATCTACTGTTACCCTATAATTTTTATTGAAAAAAAAATGCATAGATCCTCAGCAATCATTGATTGAATGTTAATGATTTTTACTGTTCTCAGATAATAGTTATAAGAAATCCACTGAGTTTCAAGCATGTACCTATGCTTAAGGCATCTATTGAATGAATCTAGCAACGTCCCCTGTACATCTCTTACACAACTAACTCAACCAGACTTGTTTGAAACCAGGTTTCTCAGTGTGGGTGCCATGGAACCTGAAAGCTACTAATCATAAGAGTTAATCTACCTCATGAATCATTCAGAAGCCTGAACACAGAGTCTTGCCCTTTGTGTTGGACTTCCTCCTCCTGCACTACCTCTATCCCTTGAATTTCTTGTCAGGAAGAAATTTGAACCTTCTCTCAGTGATGTGGCTCCTCCTTGCCTGTCCAGTAACAGATTCATCTTTAATATTTTTCAGCTTTGGTCTTTATATGTTGATTTTGACATATAAAAGATATACAATGTGCATTTTTCTAATCTAAAAAATTATAATGTTTACCACATGTGAGACACTTTTCTTAGAACCTTGCAAGTCTGAACCCATTTAAGTAGCAATTTGTAGTTCTTCTAAAGTGAGGACTGGAATCACAGATACTTTTAAGATGCATCATTTAAACCAGTGAATGAACCTACTTGATTGCCCAGTATTTCTGTCTTACCATCTAGCACCTCATTACTGTTCAGGTTTGTTTTTCACTTGTTTTCAACAGTAACTGTCATGAAGAGTTATGAAGAAAATGACTCAAAAAAAGAAGGCCAAATGCTAACTAAGGCTGTTGACAGAAATAAAAAGGAAGGAAAGTATTTTGGGGAAATAATGTTTCTGGATCAGACATGTAACATGAAAGAATTCACAAAACCCTCTACACAGAACAAAAGAAAACCATTTTAGAGAGAAACCATTTCATCTCCCAAGCAATACAGTATTTGCATACCATGGGGAAGAAAGGTCAATGAAAGTTAAATTCATTTCACTGGTGTTAGGGGGCTATGTACCAGAAAGAACTATCAATGCAAAAGTAACTAGGGAGAAAGTCAGAAGTCAGAATAAAGTCAGAACAAATATTCCCATAATATATAAAATTGAGGATTCACAAAGGTCTCCAAATGTCGTTGTAAAAGTCATGAGTCTACCACACAGTTTAAGATGCTTGCCTATGACATAGTTTTTGTTATTCAATGTGAACTTTAAAATTTTTATTTTAAATAAAATAGTTGGAATATAGTTGATTAATAATGCTGTGTTAGTTTCAGGCATACTGCAAAGGTGATTCAGTTATACACATAAATGTATCCAATCTTTTTCAGATTCTTTTCCCATTTAGGTTATTACAGAATATCGAGCAGAGCTCCCTGTGCTACACAGTAGTTCTTCATTGTTGTCAATTCCAAATTCCCAAGTTATAACCCCATACCTTTTCTCTTTGGTAACTGTAAGTTTGTTTTTGAAGTCTGTGAGTCTGTTTCTGTTTGATGAGTAAATTCATTTGTATTTTTTTTGGCCTTCTTTTTTTGAGTCATTTTCTTCATAACACTTCAGCACATTTTTAAAAATTCTGCATATAAGTGATATCATGTGATATTTGTCTTTCTGACTTATTTTACTTAGTATAATAAATCTCCAGATCCACCCGTGTTGTTACAAATGGCATTATTTCATTCTTGTAATGGCTCGGTAATATTCCATTGCATTTATATACCATATTCTTTTATTCTTTTTGTATTTGAGTATAATGAAAGCAGTGCTGACTGCTTTGTACCGCCGTGTCAGTTACCGCCGTGTCAGTTACCGCCGTGCAGCAAAGTGAGTCAGCCGTCCATACACACACACTGCCTCTGTTTGGGATTTCCTTCCCGTTTAGAGCACCACGGAGCACGGAGGAGAGCGCCTTGTCTGTGCGGCAGGTTCACATTACTTATGTACTTTATATATGGTGTGTATTTGTACATAATATATATTGGAAGATCTATACCTCCCCATTCATCTCCTCCTTCCACCTTGTCATCTGTTCTCTATATCTGTGTGTCTATTTCTGCTTTGCAAATAAGATCATCTATACCATTTTTCTAGATTCCACATAGATGTGGTAATATGTGAAAATTTCTCTTTCTGATTTCATTCTGCATGGCAGTCTCTAGGTCCATCCACACCATGGCAAATGACACAATTCATTTCTTTTATGGTTAATATTCCATGTATGTATGTGCTATATGTTTTTTATTCATTCCACTGTTGGTGGACATTTAGGTTGCTTCCATAGCCCAGCTATTGTAAACAGTGCTGCAGTGAACGCTGAGGTGCACGTATCTTTCTGATGGTTTTCTCTGGTGTATGCCCAGGAATGGGATTGCTGGGTCATGTGATAGTTCTATTTTCAGTTTTTCAAGGAACCTCCATACTCCTGTCCATAGTAGATGTATCCATTTACATTCCCATCAACAGTGTAAGAAGGTTCTCTCTTCTCCACACACTTTTCAGCATTTACTTCTTATGGATTTTTTTGATGATAACCACGACTCCCCAAGTGGCACTACTGGTAAAGAACAGCCTGCCAATGCAGGAGACAGAAGAGATGCAGGTTTGATCCCTGGGTCGGGAGGATCCCCTGGAGGAGTGCACGTCAACCCATTGCAGTATTCTTACCTGGAGAATTCCATGGATAGAGGAGCCTGATGGGCCCCAATCCATAGGGTTGCATAGAGTCAGACATGACTGAAGTGACTTAGCATTCTGACCAGTATGAGGTGATACCTCATTGTAGTATTTATTTACATTTCTCTAATAATTAGTGATGTTAAGCATCTTTTCATGTGGTCTCATAGCCATATGTATGACTTCTTTGAAGAAATATCTATTTAGGTCTTCTGCCCACTTTTTGATTGGATTGTTTGTTTTTTGATTTTGAGCTGCATGAGCTGTTTTTATAATTTGTCTGCTTATATAATTTATATATATGTTTATATATATGTTCATAATTTATATATATGTTTATCCATTCATCCATTGATAAATACTTGGGTTGCTTTCACCTTTTGATTATTATGCACAGTGCTGCTATGAACACTGGTATACAAGTAGCTGTCTCAGCCTTCAATTCTTTAGTGTATACACCCAGAAGTGGAGTCGCTAGATCAATGGTAATTGTACCTTTAACTCTGAGCAAACTCCATACTTCAACAGAAATATTTTCGTAGAACTAATGCAGTTAGTATAATGGTAGTAAAGCTTAATTTAAAATAATAAATGTCCCCACTACTGATTTTAGTAAATGAATTAAAACAAAAATCACATCCACCCTTTAATAGTCCTTATTTGCTGGTGCAGATATTTTGCAAACATTCTATTCTTTCCAGACCAGGACGTCTATGGCCATGAGTGTTTCTCTGTGAGCTGTCCAGTGATTTTTCCTGGTGATTCATAGCTTCTTATTCTTAATTACTAACTCTTGTTTTGATAGCAGAAACTTAAAAGCTGAAGAATTATCTACTGCGAAACATGTTCATCAGAATTTAGGTTCATATTTTCTTTTGCCTATAATTCTTACTTATTTTCTTATACAAGTCAGAAATAAATTACAGCTATGATCATGGTCTATTAACCTCTGATATTTTGTTTTACAATGTTTTCTGTCCACATTTGTAAGGAAATAACTTACTTAAATGATTGGGGATCTTTTTTCCTCCTTTGATTACAGCACTGTCAGTTGTAGTTTCAGTTAGTTTGCTGAGTGTCTTAATGTAACAATAAAACTGTTACCCATCATAAAGACTTTTCAGAATCCTTTTAGGTCAGAAGCTCAAATATTCAAATAGTCACTAAAGTTAATACATTTATGAAAATAGTTTTTTAATCTCAAAGTTTGTATAAGAATCAAGTGTCAGACAACCTGTTTTGTGTCTCTTGTTAATAGCAAAACTGTCGTTTGTTTTAATTCAAAAATGTCAGTGATGAATTATGCAGGAAAAGAAAGGAATTAAGATAAAATTCAGTGAAACATTTTCCCTAACCTATTTCATTTATGCATTACACTGCTGCCCAGTAATGAATCAGAGTTCTGTAATAATATTTACTTCACCCTAAAAATATGTGTAGTATTACATGTTGTGATAGTATAATCAAATTACATGTAATATTCTTATTCTGGGGCTGTGATGAATATTGCTCCAAATTTGAAATCTGCTTACCTTTTTTTGCTTCAGAGTCTTAAATCAACTCAGATCTATAAGTGTGTAGCTTCATTTATTCTGAACCAAATATAATTTCCTTTTCAGGGTTGTAGTGTCTTTAAGAGGCTCGTTCATAAAGTCCTAATGAGGTATCTTGGACTTAGGAGAATACTCATGTCATTTTTATGAGTTAAGTACAAATAGTTATATACATAAAAGATTTCCTATCAAACACACAATAGCAAAATGTTCCTGACAAAGTCAGAACATTCTAAAATAGCTGAAAACTTTTCCAATGCCTTTGAAAAACACCAAAGCAATTATGCTGATATCTTTTGAACCAAAAGTTCTATTTTCTCATTCCCAATTTGAGTTTAGCTGACACACCTTTAGAAGGAAGTGGCACTCCTCACTGGATTTGCAGCCCAGGTGGCCTTGTGACTTTAACTTTGAGGCTACGAATACCCTACTTGTAGAACTGTGTAAATACACAAATAACCATTCCATGCAACTTAAAAATGAAAGGACTAGTTGAAGAAATAGATAGGTACATTAATAGAAATCCATGGCTAAAACTAAATATGGATAGATAATCATTGTATTTAATAAGAGCACAATGTAAACCCAACAACAATAAAATTTTACCTATTAATTGACATCAAATGTAGGATCAGTGATCACAGGAAGCATAAGAAAGGCATCAAAATATTGGAGACTGTTAAAACCATCAAAGGTCAAAATGCTTTTTCTAAATTTAGCAACAAATCCATCTTCCAACTAGGCTCATACATGGCCTTATGCCAACTGCAGTTTTAAACTGGCAGCTTACAGTTTATTACTGGGATCTGTAATACTGATAGAAATAATCACAGAATCATTGGTCTGCAAAGAAACTCAAGAAATTATCTGTTCTGCTCCCCAAACAGGAAGACACCTAACCCATTTAAGACAAAGTATCAACCTGCTAGTTTTAGAGTTCTTCAGGAGAATTGCTGCTGCAGTTCTTTCTGTTCAAAGATGATCTAACACATTTATCTGTTTTGAGTTGTGTCCCCTGAGTTCAGAACATAAATTACCATTATGTTTAATTAAACCAGCTTAAAAGTTTTGCTTTCTGCAATTTCTCTTTATCCAGTCCTCAAAACTGCTGAGTTGATTTTAATATTTAAAAAAAAAAAAAAAAAGCTTACTCCTAGGCTGTAACCCTGCATGACGAATTCCAGCCCAGAGCAACACTTTATGATCCAGTGTCAAGTTCTTGAAAAATGAAAACTGAGAGGAAAGAGAGGTTTAACTATAACATGGATACATTTTGGACTGGATGCTAGCCACTTGAATATGGTGTATGTGTTTAATCATAAAAACTTACTCTATTTTCCTCTTCTAGTTTGAGCATGTAAAACCTGTTATTTTCATAATCGGGACCAAATGTATTTTGTACTCTGAAATTGAAGCAGAACTCAAAAGGGGGATGAACGAACATTACCCAGGCAAGTAATAGATTTGAGGAAAGCTTTAATTGAAAAGGAAAATCCCACCACCTATTCACTTTTAAAGCGTGAGTTGCATTCAACACACAAATCCTTCATTATTCATACATGGAAATATGTGCTTAATGATTAAGTCTCTAAGGATTTGCTTGATAGAATAATCTAAATTTCTTCTTTTAAAAAGAAGCAAATGAAATGTGGTTTTTAATTCTTTAAAGGACAAGTCACAAAGCATGTAAAAATATAACACAGGCTCTTAGTTTTTAAAAGTATATCTATAATTTGCCTATCCATTGGTTTGTTCATCTGGATATCAGTAACATACAGACTTGATCTAATAATGGCTAATTATGCAGTTGTTTATCAGCTCATTTGAAACATTTTGAGATTCAGTCTAGCTCAGCAAATTACTGTGCTTAAGGCAGTTCTATATTCTAGAAAATTATAATATCCCCAGAAGGCAAAGAATTAATAAAAATCCTCTTTTGTAAAAGATTATCATTGCAGAGCAAATGGAGCAGATCTTCTCTATCCTACTGCATTTAATATTCTCATTTTTCCCTGAAACTTTGATGGAGAGGCAATGAGAATATCTCTGTTTTATTAACTTATTAAGAGGCACATTTATAGAACTCATGCACCATATTGATTCCTAAAGCCACAGTGCTGCTAAGAGCCAATAATCACAGAAGAGCAGGATGATTCAGTTTATCCCAGAATGTTTCTGAAACTTGGTAGAGTCCAAATTGTCACCCAATTCAGAAAGCCTGGTTATTTAACTTCAGTACAGTCCATGGGGTTGCAAAGAGTCAGACACGACTGAGTGACTGAACTGAAGCCTCAATTTATTCATGTGTAAAATAGAGGTAATAAGAAAAGACAACTTCTGAATGTTATGACAAATAAATGAGACAGTGCATGCAATGCACCTAATACAATGCCTATAGTAAATAATGTTAGTTTTGGTTATTATTATGATGAGTATTATCATTATCTCTTGTGGTTTATGAATCAAAGATGTATGCATTTAATTAGCCATTTGCCTAATAGTTATATTTTTCCAATATAAATATCTTCATATCAGCTGAAAGTTTAACATGAACTTTCTGCTCCAGCACTTTGTAACCCAGAACTGCCTCAACAAGCTAACATCAAACCAGCCAGAAGAGGTGAGCTACTGTTAAACAAGATAAATTACCTAGGCTGTAGTTGGGAATCATTCCAACTTCACAGCAGCTGGGCTTGACAACATAGTATTTTAAAAAGCACTTGATGCTGCCTCTATTGAACTATGCCAAAGAGTTTTGAACTTTTTCTTCATGATTCAGATTTTGTTGTAGATTTTGCCACCTTCATTTCCTCCATATGGGATCATTACATCATATTTTAAGAAGAAAAAAAATCTTTAAAAAGAACTATTCAGTTACCTTAGCTAGAACATACGAGACTCTTTGCTTTGTAGCATTATTTGTACAGAATACATGTACTGCCTTTTCATCTATTTTGTCAACCAGGACTACCTTTGGGCTTCTGGTAAAATTCAGTGTGCTATCTTTAGTTTACAAATATGGTTGAAGCAAACATATATATGTGTGTGTGTGTGTGTATTTTTTTTAAACAACCTACATCTCCATTTGTATACTTCAAGAACTAAGTTAGTAAGTGCTCCCTTAAAATCAGAAATCAACCCTAAAGGTAAACTGGAACTGACGATGACCCAGTTTCCCAATTCCTGGATTCCAGATGTCTCTGCTTCTCTTTGTTCAAGAAAACAACTCCTGCTGTAGGACATTTCAACTTGGTGGAAATGGACACATTACTGATCTTTTTTGGCCCTAATATGTGAAAAGCAGACTATCCAAACATCAGGAATGAACTGTAGGCATTAGCTGCTCTTCTCATCGTTCAGTTGCTAAGTTGTGCAACTCCATAGACTGCAGCACTCCAGGCTTCCCTGTCCTCTGCTATCTCCCAGAGTTTGCTCAAGTTCATGTACATTGAGTCAGTGATGCCATCTAACCATCTCATCCTCTGTTACCCCCTTCTCCTTATGCCTTCAATGTTTCCCAGCAGCAGGGTCTTTTCCAATGAGTTGGCTCTTTGCATCAGGTGGCCAAAGTATTGGAGTTTCAGTTTTAGCATCAGTCCTTCCAGTAAACATTCAGGGTTGACTTCCTTTAGAATTGACTGGTTGGATCTCCTTGCTGTCCAAGGGACTCTCAAGAGTCTTCTCCAGCAACACAATCTGAAGGCATCAATTCTTTGGCGCTTAGCCTTTTTCATGGTCCAACTCTCACATCTGTACATGACTACTAGAAAAACCACAGCTGTGACTACACAGACCTTTGTGAAGTCTCTGTTTTTAATGCACTGTCTAGGTTTCTCACAGCTGCTCTCCACTGCACTCTGTGTCTAGTGTTTGACTTCTTATTTTAAAGTGAAAGTGTTAGCCGTTGAGTCATGTCTAACTCTTTGCAACCCCATGGACTGTAGCCTCTGTCCATGAAATTCTCCAGGCAAGAATACTGGAGTGGATTGCCATTCCTTTCTCCAGGGGATCTTCCCAACCCTGGGATTGAACCTGGGTCTTCTGAATTGTAGGCAGATTCTTTACTGTCTGAGTCAATACCTTCACATAATGACATTTAGGGTATGGTTGTAAGTAAAATATTTACACTGAAAAAATATGTATGTGTTAGAAAACAAAATTCAACCCAGTAAATTTGAAGATACAATTGGCTTTATTCAATGATTCATGAGTCAGGCAGCCTCCCACCTAAGCAATTTTTTTAAAGTTAAAAAACACCTAGTAATAGCCTCTTTTCCTTAATTATTCCTCAAATTTTCCTAAGGAAGATAGAATCCACTACATGGGCTACATATGGAGAGAAGAAAAAATGAGACCAAACAACTTAAAAATCCATGTAGGGTGCACCCCATGTTCATTGCAGTACTATTTACATAGCCAGAAAATGGACGCAACCTAAATATCCATTGACAGTGGAATGGATAAAGAAGATGTGCTACATATATATATAATGGAATACTATTCAGCTATTAAAAAGAACAAATAACGCCATTTGCAGCAACATGAATGGGCCTAGGGATTGTCATACTGAGTGAAGTCAGACAAAGAAAGACACATATGATATCACTTATATGTGGAATCTTAAAAAAAATAGCACAAATTAAGTTATTCATAAAACAGAAATAGAGTCACAGATGAGGAAAACAAACATGGTTATCAGGGGAGAAAGGGTGGGAGGGATAAGTCAGGAGATTGGAATTGTCATATACATACTATTCTATATAAAATAGATAACTCTGTATAAAACACATAAATAAGGACCTACGTAGAGCACAAGGAACTCTACTCAATACCCTGTAACGACCTATATGGGAAAAGAATCTAAAGATGAACATATATATATATATAACAGATTCACTTGGCTGTCCACCTGAAACTAACTCAACATTGTAAATCGACAACACCCCAATAAAAATTAAAAAACAAAAATAACTTAAAGAAGATTGGATATATGTGTAATTGATTCACTTTGCTATACATCTTAAACTTATGCAACATTGTAAATCAACTAGACTTAGTAAAAAAAAATTTTAAAGAAAAAAAATCCATGCAGGGTGCAGAAGCTAACAGCTTTAAAAAGTGGAGACTTTCTAGAAAGCAGTGCCTCTGGAGTGCATGTTTACTCTGTAGACTAATGAGACTTGGGCACTCTGAAGGAGAATGTTTTGAGCCCTTTCCATTACTAGAAACTGTTAAAATGGGTTATTGTCACTCTGCTTTATATAGAGGTGGTTTAGGAAAAACAGCCTGGAGGGGGCAAAGTGTCTTTCACCAGAGGCTTCCCGAACCCCACTCAAACCCCTTAGCACGGGGTCATGGAAGCACCACCTTTTCATCACTACCATCACAGCTGTGGTTGTGTTGCTGTTATTGCTTAATCTCTCTGTGTTCAGCCTGCAATAATCACCATAATTCACCCTAAAGTTATGTGATTAGCAGTCTCAGTTGTGGTGAAAATTAAACACCACTCACATAGCACTTGTGACCTTTCGCCCCTCGTGGAATGGGTCAGGGCTGCATTGGCTGAGAGACAAAATGCAGAAACTCACATGGTGCTGCCTGCACTCTCTCAGGCTGGGGAATCAATGGAAATTTCATCTTCCAACTACATGTGTTGATCCTTCAGCAGCCATACTATGAAAGTTCAATTCTTCCACTTAATTTATTCTTATCCTGTGAAGATTGCAAACCAATTTTGTAAAATATTGCTGCAGTGCCTTAAATACAGAGGCAAAGTGTCATTTTTCATAGCCAGAAATTCAATTTCATTTGCTCCATCATCTATAGATTAACTGAATGTTGGATGGATTAAGAAGTTTGGCGAATTAGAAGTTTTTGGTCTTACGCTGAAGCCAGTACAGACAAGTCCACTGAAAAACAGCTGGCAAGAATGTACAAATAACTAACCATCATCTTTTTCTATAAGGAATACATTTCCTTACAAGCTAGAGTCCTAAGTTTGGTAGAACATTGTTAATAGTAAACACTATAGGAATCTGTTATTAATTTACAGACTTTTCAGATTTTAGCAATAATTAGAATTTGAAAATTATTTCCTGACAACCAATTATGGCAGGGTGAAAAAGTGGTAAATTTTTAAATACATGAATGATTAGGCATTTATAGAATGTTGCTATTTATCATACCTATACTTTTAACCAGATTTGACAATATGTGGCATGATGAGTTTAATTTTCTATAGCACAGTACAAACTCTGCATTTTTCCTAATTACAGCTTCCTACATGTCAGCTCAAATAGGAATAGACTCACTTGGTTCAGCTCAATTTCCACAGCCTGATAGGCACTGATATCAAAATTAATTCTAGAATGAAACTTCATAAAAGAAAATCCTATCTGACAAAAGAACTACTGAGCTTGAATCACAGTTGCATTTGCATTGTGAAGTCCCATTTTTATTTTTATTGTATATAAAATAATGCCAAAGGAGAGACTGAATACCCAGAGAGAGTTCATTTGAGGCATCCTGATAGTATCTGCCGTGTGCAAGTAAAGCAGAAGCCTTTTTTATGACATCTTCAGAACTTGAAGATTGAATTACAGTTTTAGTAATCATCCGTTCCCCTTCTCTAGTGTCACTTTTTTTGTAATATAGTGCATAGAAAAGACTTATGGTTCCAGTTTTATCAGCCTGCAATAAAAATATAACAACTGTTGTATTAAATTATTTAAGTTGTAAACCATTGTGAAAAAGAAAAAGTTTTATCGACAGGCAGGCTGAAAAACTGATTATAATGGAGAGCCAAATGTATTATGCTGATTATTTCCAAATTTTTCCCTAGTTTAGCATATTGTAAATCTTCAAGATATCTTTCAAATCAAGATCTGGGTATGTAGGGTTCTTTCATTTGTTGCTTATTTAGAACTGGACATGGCAAAAGACAAACAAAACCTCTATAGTTCCAGGTATCAATTTATTTTAGCAGAGTTGTGAACGCAAATGAAGTAAGGTATTTGCATATAATATAGAGAGACTTAAGGTTATGCAATTGAACAACAACAAGGTTAATATAGAGATATTAAGGTTAATATAGAGGTATATCTCTCAAGATAATACAGACATTAAGATTAAGTATCAATAAAAAATGATAACTGAAAGAAATTTAAATGTAAAAGAATGCATTTCTCCAGAGTGATACAGACTCAAGAGATTGTCAAGTCTTTTCAGAATTTTTTTTTCTTATACTGATTTTACAGTCACTCAGTACTGCTACTTTCTATCAAACTATAGTATTCTGATGCTATGTACAAAAGTTACTAGGCTAAGAACTTCTCTCTTCTCCAGTGTTCCTCCATTCCTCTAATAGGTATTTCTATCTGTTGTTCAAGTGCTAAGTCATGTCCAGCTCTTTGTGACCCCATGGACTGCAGCACACCAGGCTTCTCCATCCTTCGCTATCTCCCCGAGTTTGCTCAAACTCATGTCCATTGAGTTGATGATGCCATCCAACCATCTCATCTTCTGTCACCCTCTTCTCATGCTCTCAATCTTTCCCAGCATCAGGATTTTTTCCAAAGAGTTGGTTTGTCACATCAGGTGGCCAAAGTATTGGAGCTTCAGCTCCAGCATCAGTCCTTCCAATGAATATTCAGGGTTGATTTCCTTTAGGATTGATGGGTTTGATCTCCGTGCAGTCCAAGGGATTCTAAAGCATCTTCTCCAGCACCACAATATGAAAGCATTCATTCTTTTGTGCTCAGCCGTTTTCATGATCCAACTCTCACATCTGTACATGACTATTGGAAAAGTCATAGCTTTGACTATACAGACCTCTGTGGGTAAACTGATGTCTCTGCTTTTAATGTGCTTGTTGTCTAGGTTTGTCATAGCTTTTCTTCCAAGGAGCAAGCGTCTTTTAATTTTGTGGCTGCAGTTATCATCTGCAGTGATTTTGGAGCTCAAAAAAATAAAATCTGTCACTGATTCCACTTTTCCCCCACCTCTTTACCATGAAGTGATGAGAACAGATGCCATGATCTTATTTTTCTGAATGCTGAGTTTTAAACTAGCTGTTTCTTTTTTTAATTAAGTCATTTTAATTGGACAATCACTTTACAATATTGTAATGGCTTTTGCCATACATTACCATGAATCAGCCACAGGTATACATGTGTCCCCCATACTGAAGCCCCCTCCCATCTCCCTCCCTACCCTATCCCTCTGGGCTGTCCCAGAGCACCGGCTTTGGATGCCCTGCTTTATGTATTGAACTTGCACTGGTCATCTATTTTACATATGGTAACGTACATGTTTCAATGCTATTCTATCAAATCATCCCACCCTTACCTTGTCCCACTGAGTCCAAAAGTCTGTTCTTTACGTCTGTGTCTCCTTTGCAGCCCTGCATGTAGGCTCATTGCTACCATATTTCTAAATCCCATACATGTGCCTTAATATACAGTATTTGTCTTTCTCTTTCTGACTTAATTCACTCTGTGTAATAGGATCCAGGTTGAGACTATACTATATAAAGCTACAGTCATCAAGACGGTATGGCACTGGCACAAAGACAGAAATATAAATCAATGGAACAAAATAGAAAGTCCAGAGATAAATCCATGCACCTATGGACACCTTGTCTTTGACAAAGGAGGCAAAAATATGCAATGGAGGAAAGACCATCTCTTCAACAAGCGGTGCTGGGAAAATTAATCCACTATGTGTAAAAGAATGAAACTAGAACATTTTCTAACAACATTCACAAAAATAAACTCAAAGTGGATTAAAGGCCTAAATGTAAGACCAGAAACTATAAAACTCTTAGAGGAAAACATAAGCAGAACACTCTCTAACATAAATCACAGCAAGATCTTCTATGACCCACCTCCTAGAGTAACGCAAATAAAACCAAAAATAAACAAATAGGACCAAATTAAACATAAAAGCTTTTGCACAATGAAGGAAATTAAACCAACTTTTTCATTCTTCTCTTTCACCCTCATCTTTAGTTCCTCTCCGCTTTCTGCCATTAGAGTGATATCATCTGCATACCTGAGGTTGTTGATTTCTCCAGCAATTTTGATTCCAGCTTGTGATTCATCCAGCCCGGCATTTCATATTATGTACTCTGCATATAAGTTAAATAAACAGGGTGACAATATACAGCTTTGATGTACTCCTTTCCCAATTTGGAACCAGTCCATTGCTCCATGTCTGGTTCTAACTATTGTTTCTTGACCTACATACAGATTTCTCAGGAGACAGGTAAGGTGGTCTGGTATTCCCATCTCTTGAAGAATTTTCTACAGTTTTTTGTGATCCACACAGTCAAAGGCTTTAACATAGTTAAGAAGAAGAAGTAGATGTTTTTTCTGGCATTCCCTTGCTTTTTCTGTGATCCAATGGATTTGATCTCTAGTTCCTCTGCCTTTTCTAAATCCAGCTTGTACATCCAGAAGTTCTCAGTTCATATACTATTGAAGGCTAGCTTGAGGAATTTTGAGCATTAGCTTGCTAGAAAGTGAAATGAGAGCAATTGTGTGGTAGTTTGAATATTCTTTGGCACTGCTTTTCTTTGGGCTAGAATGAAAACTGACCCTTTCCAGTCCTATGGCCACTGCCTAGTTTTCCAAATTGCTGGCATATTGAATGCAGCACTCTCACAGCATCATCATTTAGAATTTAAGACAACTCAGCTGGAATTCCATCACCTCCAGTAGCTTTATTCATATTAATGCCTCCTAAGGCCCACTTGACTTCACACTCCAGGATGTCTGACTCTAGGTGAGTGATCACACCATCATGGTTATCTGGTTCATTAAGACCTTTTTTGTATAGTTCTTCCATGTATTCTTGCCACCTCTTCTTAATGTCCTTGTCATTTCTGTCCTTTATTGTGCCCATCTTTGCATGAAATGTTTCCTTGGTATTTCCAATTTTCTTGAAGAGATCTCTAGTCTTTCCCATTCTTTTGCTTTCCTCTATTTCTTTGCATTGATCACTGAGGAAGGCTTTCTTACCTCTCCTTGCTAGTCTCTGGAACTCTACATTCAGGTGGGTATGTCTTTCCCTTTATCCTTTCCCTTTCACTTCTCTTCTTTTCTCAGCTGTTTGTAAACCGTAATTTGTCTTTCCTTCTAGTACCATATCTCCTCCAGAACTTTCTGTCCATAAGGTGCCTCCTTTCCCGTGCACCCATAGGCCACACCTAGGGATCCCGGAGCATTCCCTGGTTTGGTCAGAATGCTGACATTTAACACTTTTGCTCTCCCACACTCCACTCCCTCTCTGCCTCCACAACTGCTGGATATTGAAACAACTCAAATCAGTCACTCATACCTACCCTCCCCCTCACACACACACAAACATACACAGACGCCTCCTAGCCACCTGGAAGAAAAAAGGCATCCCCTTGACTAAATAATCAGATATTTCTTTAAAGGAAATTAGACTAAGGAAGCCCCATATTTCCACCTAGTAAATCAAATCATACAATAACTGTGGGTTAACGGATCCTTTAGTCTTGAGCACAACAGCAATCCTGGCTCTCTTACCCGCTACCACAGACGTTTTCTCTCTTCTGGACTCAACAACAACAAACTGGCCATATTCTCACTTTGATGGTGATTATAATAATTATGCAATTTCTATGTGCCAGGCCCTTTACATTAATTTATTCAACCCTCATACCATCCCCCTGAAATATGTATTACTCTGATTCTACAGATTATTAAGACATTTAAGTCTTGCTCAAAGTTGCCTAGCTAAAAAGAGTCAGAATTATGACATGGCATCCACATGCTCACCAAGGATACTACATTAATACAGAATGATTCAATCTCTCAAGTCATCGCCAACAAAAGGGAAGAGGAGGAGTAAAAAGAAGTGTGGAAGACCTGGTCTTCCTCTCTGGTTTCTCCTCCTCACTCCTTTGTCATACATTTGCTGAGTACAGGTAATGTGCCAGTCTATCCTTGGTCTGAGAGTATAAAGAATAATAAATGGTTACTGCCCTCATTATCCATTGAGAAGGAAAACCAGGTAAATAGCTGTAGTTCAGTATGATGTTGTAATTGAAAAACATAAACAAGGTATTATGGGAAGACTGGGAAGAAAATAAAGCCCAAGGAATTCAATGCTTTTACTAAACATATTGACAGTCTATCTCCAGGAAAAGAGTAGGTTCTCTAAGGGAGAATCCAGACTAGCTCCATCCTAAACTAAGTTTTATGAAAAGTAACTGTCTGCTTGCTCTCCTTACACTAAAAAGGAAAAATACTAGCTAGGTCAATTCCATTCATTTACTTGAAATCAGAGGATCCTCCTTCTTCCTTCCACACCTATAGTTTTATGAGGCAGGACTCAGATCAATTTGGACGATTTCTGTCAGCAGTCTGGAACTGGCAACTTCCCTGACATCTAGACTTCCTAAAGGTACATTGCTTTGTTTAATTAGATCCTCCTACACCTTCCCTTCCAATTTCACAGCAATGAAACTTGAAATTAAGTAGCCAAAGACACATGGATAACTGGTCTTTATTATTGATTCCTATTATTGAGACATTCTACCAAGCTGGTTTCATTATATATACATGGCCCAGGAGTAGTGAACCACACTGTTTCTTCCATACTTCCAGAAAGCACTAGGTACTTCCTATTATTTATATTATTAAAAACCATGAACTTGAATTCAGAGTACAGCAGTCAGTATAGGTACCAGTCATTATGTTTAGCTTCCTAAATAGATAGTAGAGTTTCATTGTTGTTCTTGTTCAGTCACTAAGTTGTGTCTGACTCTTTGTGACCCCATGAACTGCAGCATGGCAGGCTTCCCTGTCCTTCATTATCCCCCAGAGTTTGCTTAAACTCAGGTTCATTGAGTCAGTGACGCCATCCAACCATCCCATCCTCTGTTGCCCCCTTCTCCTGCCCTCAACCTTTCCCAGCATCAGGGTTTTTTTCCAATGAGTCAGCTCTTCGCACCCGGTAGCCAAAGAGTTTCATAGGAGAGCCAGAAATTGAAAACACCTTAGTAAAGCCAAGCCACAAAACTTCACAAACAACCCAGGGTAGCTAAAATCTCTTTTCTTTTCTCTTGAGTAACCCAGGTTCCTTTCTCTCTTAACTAAGAATAGCTAGTATCTTTGTAATAAAAGTCTATTAATTTTTCAACCAAGTCAAGAAAGAAACAGTGTTTGGCCCCTGGCAAAAAAATCTGGGTATTACAACTAGAAAGATCTAGAAAACAAGGTTACCTGATGTACCTTGAATAAAGAAGGCTATTAAGAGCTTCAGCCAGAATGGGGGATGAAGGAAAGAGCATCTTCAGATGTTTGACCTGCTGTGATGAGATCAGCTAACCAAAGACCAGGCCTGTGTGCTACCCGGCAGATCACTATGGATGCCCAGGTTGGGGTTAAAAGGTTGCTAAAGACAAGTGAAGGATAACCACCTGACCCAAGAACTGCTAAGAATAATATTTATACAGGGAATCTATCTATCTGGAGGACCTGGACCTGGAGTTTTTATTTAATGAGAAAAGATAAGAACACTATAACCTGCACTTCAGAAAAGACCTGAAAGGCAAACAAAGAAAGGAGACACACACATATAATCTCAAGAAACATTTCTACAAAGGAAAGAATATATGATAGTTTGAGGCAACCAATCAGAGATCAGCTGATTGCTGGTTTCATTTGCAGGAAAATGTCCTACAGAGATAAATATTCGGTAACTAGATACAGCAGGCCTTGAAGATAGAAACTACTTTTGTTTACCATAGGAGATTATAAATGTGAACATATCTATGAATAATAACTAGCACTACCGATAGTGCAATAATCTTTTACCTTTACATATAACTCAGATAATAAGTGATAACGTCTTTGAATATAAGGGACAAAGAATTTGTGCAAGGGACTTAGTTGAAAGTACCGGTTTGTTTCACACCAGCTGTCAAAGAGGCCTCTCAAAACTCCTTTAAGTATTGGAAACAGTGACCTGGGGATGAAAGTAGCCCAGGAACTGATCCCTTGAGCCACCCAGATCTCGTCACTGACGATTCTGATTAATCCATGCTGACAAACCAGATTTGAATCAATAGAAATTATCTTGTAACAAGAAACTAATTGTGTATTTAGTAAGTTCAGGGAAATTTTGGGTGGCTTTAAATTTATATGGAAAAGACTCTATTGACTTTTGGAATCAAAATTCATACCACCTTAAGGCAATATTGCCTTGGGTTGTAATAACTTATGGTGTTCTATTTTCTCTCTTGAGTAATGTATGGTCTGAAGGCATGTACTCTGTTTACTCATAGACTGTGAAAATTCTTTAACTGTTATTTATAGAGACTTAAGATCTATTTACATAATGTGAAAAGGATAGAACATGTACCTCTTATACTACTTTCATACAAAACATCCCTGTTTAAATGAAGCAGCAAATCACAGCCAATTTCAAGCCACTTTACAAGCTCAGTTCAAATTATTTAGTGGCTTAGAATAGCAAAAATGTCCCTAAAGTTGCATCATCTTTAGGAGACAGGAGACCTCAGGTGTTAGAGAGATGCTGAGAGGCAAAGTGGATGAACCAATGAACCAGTGCTGAATTTATATTGTACTTTTCACACAGGAAGATTATCTAGGCCTCCAGTACACCTACACGTGAATCCATGTGTGACATCTAACTCTTCACTTAATTTCCTTATGGACCATTTTTCTGGAAAGGAAGATGGAAAGTTTCAGCCAGCCACAAATGGGCTGAGACCCTCCAATCTCATTTCACATCGAGCAGGTGTCCCAGACAGGGTTTGAAACCAAGCTACAAAGGTGAAAAAAAAAAAAAAGAGAGAGAGAGAGAGAGAATACTCTCAGAGCTAAACAAATGGCCCTTCATAGGAGCTATGGCATCAGCTTAAACTGGGTTTGTCTTAGTATCTAGAGTAAAGCCTTGCCTCATGTTCTTTGCAATTCAGTAGTATTAAAATCCTCTTTTTAGCAGAAACTGCTAACATATCTAACAGAAGGACCTTACTAATCATTTCTCTCTCAAGGAGGAAAAAAGTCTAAAGGCCAGAGCTTGAGGTCACAGGTCTATGAGGGAATGTGGCAAGGTCTGTACTTTATCAAATGCAGGAGCCACAAGAAACCTTCACCTCTTAACCAGGTTGCTCTTTTTGTGGCCAAAAACAGAACTGTTCAAACCATTCTTTGCCTTAGATGGATAAAAATCCCTTTGAATATTCACCAGACCCCCTCTAGCATGACTGCATTAGTTATATTAAGGATTTTAGGCAGACTATTAGTATTTGTTCTGAATAGTTGTGCCACTGTACCAAGCACACGTAGGGCAATAGGTGAAAGGGTAAAGAGCCCTTGTTTAATAGACTTTACATGCTGTATGAGTCTAAATTGTTTAGCTGCCTGATAGAATTTTTATAAAGCCTAAAATAAATATCCATAAACTTAAAAGACATGCAGGAGAACTAAAAAACTGCTTGTTTTTTTCCTTTAAAGGTCACACTTTTTTCCCATGACATAACAGTAAACAGCATGATAAAATGCCTTCAATATATCATAAATTATGGAAAATAACCACTGCCTTTTCAAGATAGTTTAGGATATAAATACTTGGATATTAATGTTATAGATGGTTTTCAAATATGAGCAAGAAGTATTTCCAAACTCATAATTGTTCAAATAAATTAAGAATGTGATATAAATTAAAAATCTGAATATTAGCCACATTTAGAAAAAATAGCTCTAGAATTGTCCGTTTACTCATAAAATACATTGATTTGAAATTGTACAGATTTGAAAACCATCGACAATGGACCTAGGACCACTATTAATATATCTGAAAATCTATTTGATTTTATCCTCTGGATGTCTCCCTGTATCAGTGGTACCACCTATAGATTCAAGTAATCCCTCAGTCCACTAATGTGTTTACCAAATATCCTAACTGATACCATTTAAAAGAAATAACAAAGTAAAAGTAACCTTAAGAAGATACAACAGTAGTGTCCTAGGCTCTCTTCAAATATTTTCTCTATTCTCTAATCCACATCTCCAGCCCTGACTTGTCACAGAGCCCCATTCCTGTGTGTTGTCTATGTATAGCATATTTCCAATTGAATTTTCCTCAGTATCTCAGACATTATAAACCAGGGATGAGCAATCTATGACCCATAGCCAACTTTGGCCAGCAGTCTGTTTTTGTAAAGGCTTATTAAAACTCAGCTACCTATATTAATTTACATATTGTCTGTGGCTTCTTTTGCCCTACAGTGACACAGTTGAGTAACAGATCATACAGTCCACAAAGTCCTTTACAGAAAAAAATCTGTCAATCTGTTATAAACACAAAAGAAAACTTAGGATTTTTCTCCCTAAAACATGTGCCTCTCTTCAGTTCCTACTTCCTGTTGTTGTTTAGTTGCTGTCATATCTGACTCTTTTGCAACCCCATAAACTGTAGCCCAGCAGGCTCCTCTGTCCATGGGATTTCCCAGGCAAGAATACTGGAGTGGTTTGCCATTTCCTCCTCCAGGGTATCTTCCTGATGCAGGGATAGAACCTGCATCCTCTGCCTTGGCAGGTGGATTCTTTACCGCTGAGCCACCAAGGAAGGTACAACTACAACTCTAATTTGGGGGCTTATCATGCCACATTCATTTTATTGCCTAGCCTCCATTCTAGTTATATATTGCTGCATAACAGAATACTCCAAAACTTAGTGACTTAAAAAGACCACGATTGTTTTATATTTCATGATTCTATGAATCAGAAATTTGGGCAAGATTCTGCTGAGCAATTGCTCTGCTCCATTTAGCATTAATGAGAGTTACTCATTGGAATTTATCTGATAGCTGGCTTGTCTGGAGGGCTCAAGGCAGCTTCATTCACATGTCTGGTGCCTTCATGGGGACAACTGGACAACTGCATTCAGCTGGGCCCTTTTGCTTGCCCTGTGGTCTTCAGTTTCCGCTCATCTGACACTATCATTCCTTGGTGACTTTCACCGTGTACATCTTCCCTGTGTTTGAGTTTGTTGAGGATGCTTCTGCTTGGTTATTGTCTCCCAGAGTATCCAGCACAATTCCACTGAGCACTCGAATGTTATCCTGTTAATAGGCTTTAACTTATGACCTGTTTGCTTCAAAATAACATCTTCTAGGCCTGACTAATTTTTGTTATGCATCAGGGCTAGGATAATCTGCACTCCTGAAGAGCACCCTAAGGGAATTTAGGAGTGTTTTTCTGTTTAGTGCTACTATTACCTTTTGCCAGCCTGGATGAACATACTATGACAGGGACAGAGAGAGGGTCATTAGGGGTAGGAGTGGGGAAGAAGAACGCAGGGTATAACTCGGTGTCATATGTGAAGTAGATACCAAATAAATATTAAATAAAGATGATAAGCCCACATCATGAATGATGGATTTGTGCAGAGAAGCCAGTGAATGACATTTTTAAACATGCCATAGTCCTGTGGACACTTTTATAAAGCACACTTAACTCTGGTATTAAAGAACAAATATAATTTATATCTCTCTAAATAAAATCATAACAAAGGGGAGAAAAGTACCATAGAAAAGTAGATATATAACTAGCTAATTTAAAATTCAATCTCTTAACTATGTTCCTGAATCCGTATTTGTTTATAGTTTCCCTAGAACCTTAGCAGTGCCAGAAACATGAAGGTTAGTCAAGAAATATAATTGTTTGAAGCTATCTACTTGCCATGCTAGTATTCTATATGCTATAAACCCAAATATATGATGTTCCTGCCATGTAGTTACAAAACTCTCTGAAGAAAAGGACTATTTTAGGCAAAATTAGGAGTTATATTTTGCAAAGTAACTACAAATAAGAAAAGTTTGCTGTAATATTTACTGCCTTAGAACCCTCCCCCCCTACAAAAAGAATCTCTATTTTTTAAAATTTATTTATTTTAATTGGAGGCTAATTACTTTGCAATATTGTAGTGGTTTCTGCCATACACTGACATGAATCAGCCATGGGTGTACATGTGTTCCCCATCCTGAACCCCCCTCCCACCTTCCTCCCCATCCCATCCCTCTGGGTCATCCCAGTGCACCGGCCCTGGGCACCCTGTCTCATGCATTGAACCTGGTGTGGCGAAGAATCTCTATTTTGGACCAGAATATGGCTCCCCGTGTGAATTTTTAAGATCTGGTATTACCTAACTTCACTTCTGGTGTTTTAAGTCATCAGAAGGAGCCTTGCCTTCTCTTACAGAAAAGCCTAATGGCTAGCTAATTCTGGAAACGAATTTCTTCCCTGCTACTATTCTTAGCCACAGAGACAGTCATTTGAATGCTTTACACACACACACACACACACACAAAAAGGCCTCAAGCCTCCTCTTGTTTCACCTTTTCATTGCTCAGTGATCATTCAGAGAGCAGACTTGTTCCAGACAGCTTTAATTAAACTGTACCAAGGAAGCAGATAGATGTCAATGGGAATGATCCATAACATGAGGCTAAGCATGTATTTAACACTGTTCCATCCAGTTCAATCACCTTCTAGCATTTCAGTGGCTTTATATTCATGTGGCAAAGAATGAATGTGTCTATGTGTTTTTTTTAATCCATCCCATTAGTGGCCATATGCTTGGGCTCCAATGGATATAAGAACTGTCTGCAATCTGCCAGGGATTTAGGGACATCAATAATTTGTGAATAGTCATGTTGGTACTGGTCGAAGGGTTAAGTGCTCTGCACACCAGGGGCACCTCTTAGGGGATCTGAACTCTCAGTTGACTGTTAGGAACCTCATCCCCTGTGAGGTTTCCTGCTACATGCTGCTTGTCAGATGCATCCAGCTGAGGCTGGGGAGCATTATCAGCTCTGAGATTTAAAGATCTGTGTTAAGCACTGATAGAATGGTATCTCTGAGTTAAAAAGCAGGGAGAGTATATCGTGGCAAACTCAAGGAAGTTTGCAAGGTCTATGTGAAGCATATGTTCTCTTCTTTTGCGTGTTCTTTCATACATTCCTCATGGCTAGATAACACAGCATCCTTTTGAGAAGAGTTTATATTTAACATTTGCTCCCACAATCTTCTGGTAGATTAGACTGTATCAGTCAAAGTAGAAAGACAAATGTCTCTTTAAGAGAAATTTTGCCATAAAAAGCTTTTCTTCCCATTCCCCTAAAGAAGAAGAGGGACAGGTAACGTGAATGAATTTTGAAATACTGGTCTTCCCTGAAGATTTTTCAAATAAGGTTATTTTAACACTGAAAGAAACAGAGATCATATAAAACCTTTTGTGTTATGTGTTAGCCCGTGACTTCATGTTCACCTAAAGCCTTGTCTGTCTTACTCACTGTTGTAGCCCCTGCACTTGGCACAGTGCCTGGCAGACAGTACTTAACAAATGCTTGTGGGATGAAAGGATGGATGGATGGATGGGAGAAAGAGAGGGAGGGAAGGAAACACTTGGGGAAATTCTTTTGTAAGTCTGACCTGCATGCAAGTAGTTGCTCTCTAGAATTTTCTAGGAGCTATTTTGGATCTGGGAATGGATGTTTGGCAGTAAAACTTTCCATAGTTTTAATGGATAGGGATTTCAGAGCAAACTTACACTATTACGACCTCTTAGTAATACTAACACTTAGTTTTCTTATTGAGTAAAGATAGGAATAATTATGTTGCGATGACAGGTTTCCATCAGATTATTTTTGCTACCACATATCTAGATGTGGTTTTCTTTTAATATGACTGGACACTACCATAGGAAAGCATACTGTGGTTTCTTAAAGGAGAGTAATGATGATGAAGCAGAGGGCTCGTTAGTCCTTCTCTCCTTAAATGTCTAGTCTGACCTTTATAAATATAGTTTGTCTAGTTTACAGTTGAAATTCTATGTGTGTTTGTTTCCAGTAATTTCAGCCTTCTTACCTTGGAGTAGTTTTATCCATTCCTTAATTGTCCCTAGCTGATGTCTAGAAAGTCTTTTTAAACTTCTTAACTGCACAATGAGGCCTCAGTGGACACCTAGATTGCGTCTGCTTGGGAAGATGCCAAGCACTAATGAGTATTTTGTTTAATGTAATGGAAACTGAAAGCGCATGGCTTCTTCCTTGACTGATCAATGCCCACTTCTGTTGTTTGAAGGTATCTATACATTCTGAATTCTAGAAGAAAGGTCACAAGGGGGCAGACCACTTAGTGTCTGCCTAGGAAGGACTTGAGGATTCAGAAGTTGTGCTTATATGGAGCTCAGTATAGGTAGAAAGTACTAGAGTTAGTACTTTAGCCTCTCCCACTCTGTTCAGATAAGCCAGCCTTTCTTTCAAACCCAAATTCCATAATCTTAAACTTTTCCATGTTAATTTAAACTATTTCATGTTAATTTATTCCCTAATTATTATTTTTTAAAAATTATGTTGTTAAATTTTAGGCCAGGCAATATATACTTCTATGTAATCATTTATTTTGGTATTATTTTATTATTATAACAGAATTGGCATACATTATATTTAATTTATTGTTTGCTTTTTGCAAGTTTAAGTCAATGTGTACAGCACAACTTTTAGTGTAAATAATTAAGACACTATTTCTTAGTTATATAAACAGATTTGCTGAAAAACCAAACCTTAAGCAATTCAGTAGGCCAACAAGATCAAGTATGTTTGAGCAAAAAATAATGATTTCCATGTGTTACTAATGTTCTACACACAACTAAGTGGAAAGTGTAGCGGGTGTTTCTGAGATTTCATTGAACCATATCTGGCTGAACAGATACAGAGCTCGCTTTGGTTGTACTTATAATTTACAGCCTACTTGAATGTGGTAGATAATTTTCAAAAGTAAAGATTTCAAGCCACTTAAAAACTCAAAAGAGATTTACCTCTCATCTAAAGCTTCCTGGGTTTAAAGATCTCATAAAAGGTCCATGGAGATGGTAAGAAAAGATGCGTTTTAAATCTGAAGAATGGAAATAATTTAATTCTTCAACTTTGAGTATAATGACTCACTTTCTCTTTGTTTATTTCCAAACTATCATCTTGCTTCAATCATACTATTATATACCTTTAGAGACTCTGCAACAACACACCCCCAAGCCTCCCTGAATTAGAGTTTATAATAGAAACCTTGCCTGACCCTTAATAATTGTTACTTTACTGAAATACTGTAATACTTAAACTAAGTTGCTTATTACACCAAACATGAAGTCCTTTGACCCTTAAGGTTCAATATTGATCAGCCCTACTTCTGTCAATACTTACCTCTAGTGTCAACAGTTTTCAATGTGGAATAAATTCAGGAATGGATAGTCTTTTTAATACACAGAAATTTAAAACACTCCATTCCTATGCATTATGATTTTTACCTAGTTAAATAATTACTTATTTCTTCCATACTCTGACTGGAGATTGGGCATCATTGTGAGTATATCATTAAATGTGATTACAAAAAGTTAACTATAAATGATTCTTACATTGGGTACAGGATTCATGTAAAAATTTTAACTGATAAAATGTTTCTCCAAAAGAAGACTTAAAGCAAGTGTATTCCAAATTCAACAAAAGTGGCTGAGCAATTTTTTAATCTTGAGATCATGCGGGGGAAATGCTTTTAAAAAGAATATTCAAGTGCTTGCTTTGCCCTTGGATAATGCAATAGCAGTTTCACTTTTTTTAAGCTGTCGTACTTTTCAGATTGTCAAATGCATATCAAAGAGCTATTCTCTTGGCAAATTTTATGAATTTCAGTTCCGTTTTCTTGACAATTTAAAATTCAATTATTCCAATTATAACTAAAGGTCATTAGTCTAATGTGGCAACTTCATGACAGTTTTAGTTACAAGAGAATTTCTCAGCTTAGAGAGGAAATTCTGCCATATGAGAAATTTTTATTGTACTAAAAAGTTGGATGATAGTAGAAAAGATTTTTGTTTTCTTCTCATGCTTTTATTATTTACTAATGAAAACATACACTTAATATTTCTTCCAATCACATATTTATAACATGTAATATCTCATGTCTTCTATGATTAACATCACCAAATTAATACCAAACACCTTCTGATATTGCTGGTTTTATCATCATTATATTTTGTCTTGAATTTCTTTTGAATTGCATTCCTTTTCTAATTTCAAATAACCTTAACCTGAACATCATTTTCAGATCTAGGGGAAGACATTTTCATTTCAATCATGTTACAGGTAGAATTTCTATTAAGATGAAAAAGGAGATGAGTTGGAGACCTGGTAAATATTTTAACATTGGTTCCACTTGGTGTGATAATGGAGAACTCCTCAGGGAAAACATACCACAGAACCAGACACAGTGGGTGCTGAGTGTCGGGCCCACAAAGATACAAGAGTCTTTATCCTTGTCCTACCCCCAACGAAACTGACTTTGCAGTGGTAGGTAAATGCTGCTGCTGCTGCTGCTAAGTCACGTCAGTCCTGTCCAACTGTGTGCAACCCCATAGACGGCAGCCCACCAGGCTCCCGTCCCTGGGATTCTCCAGGCAAGAATACTGGAGTGGGCTGCCATTTCCTTCTCCAATGCATGAAAGTGAAAAGTGAAAGTGAAGTCGCTCGGTCGTGTCCGACTCTTCGCGACCCCATGGACTGCAGCCTACCAGGCTCCTCCGTCCATGGGATTTTCCAGGCAAGAGTACTGGAGTGGGATGCCATTGCCTTCTCCAAGGTAAATGCATTCAACAGCTATCAATTAATTGTGCATCTGCTCTGTGCAAGGTCAATAGTGAAAACTCACAATTTTCTGTTTTTGCATTTTAGTGTTCCAGACCCTGTTAGAGGTAGAGATGAACAAGATGGCACCTGCACCAGTTCTGGTCCCCGTGACGCATTCACCCTGAGGAGAAACGATCCGTGTGGCATGCTGGAGCATCTCTCCACACTCACCGTCCTCATCACCGTTCTGAAATCTTGGTGTCACTGAGGCACAGCTGTCCTAAGGATTTTAATACTGCAATTCATAGGCCTTTTGTTAAACAATAAGACCCCAAATGACTCTCTACCTAGATGTAAACATGTGTTTCCCTTCAAGATTTCAAAAATGTTCCCTAGCAACACAAATTCTCTGAACTTTTAGCTTCCTGCTAGAGCTGTGTAAAGTCAGCTTCTTCTGAGTCACTGGTTGATTTTTTTCTGGTATCATGGTCTACCAATTACCTCATCATTATCATTTCTTGTCCACTGACCAGAAAGGTCGTAGTTGTACATGACAGTTGTATTTGGCATTCTATATGGTCTCCCTATCAACTCACTTTTGAGGCCCAGTATTTAGCAGAGAATGTTCTTTTCTATATAGCAGCTTATTAGTTTCATCCACTATCGTGCTAAGCATGCATTTTACCTGCGTTATTTCATTCCATCCTCATAGTGATCCTCTATGGTGCAGAGATAAAAATGACTAGGACGTGGTCACCACAAACTGAAGAACCAGGACTCGAACCAGGAAGATCTGACACCAGAGCTCTTGTTCTTAACCACTTCATTTATACTGCTTCTGCAAGAATGGCCTTTATATAATTAAAATTATATAATGTATTTTAAAAATATATTAGAAGAGTAAATCCTAAGAACATGAAAACTAACTCTTGGTCAAAATGAAAGCTTTTTTTAATCGGTGTGCTGAAGAGACAGCTAGAGAGACATGTATCTTTACTTCTAATTTACAAGTAGGACACAGGAGCTGAAAATGTGGTGATAAAAGATGATTTCTGTTTTTTTAGACATTCAGCACATTCTACCATCACCTAATTGTTTAGATATGTATTCTGCAGTGTCCTTTAGCTTCCCTACCATAGCCAAAAGGGACTGTATAGCTATCTGCATGTAAGTGGTGAGGTTTATTTTGAATAGAGTGAATGTAACTTTCATTTTTGCCTGTAATATGTAAACATGAATCAAAAAATTTTCCTGAATCTTCTCCAAGAAATGGCATGAATTTCCAATTAATCTCATAACTTTAACTATTTGGCCATGTTCCATGATTGATAGATGTTATTTTAGCTCAAAGAGAGAGAGAGAAAGAATACACCCAGGCCAGAGGATGGGGTATGTATTAACTTTTAAACACATTTTGCTCAACTAGTCAGTGTTTTTTTTTGAAACCCAACATACTTTGGCTGATCTCTGTAACTATTATTGTCAGTTCTTAACAAATTGCAAAAATGACATGCCCTACAAAATCCATCAAATTGGTGACAAAACTTACACAGGGTCTAGGACATCAAGGCTATCCATTACCTTTCAAGGGTGGGAGTCAATGGCAAATCACTTAAACCTCTATAAAAGATGGCTTTTAAGGAGCAGTTTGGCTGATGGAACCTAGTGGACTGAGAGAGAAGGAACTTAAAGTCTGACTAAAGATATGCAATGTGAGAAAAATATAGGGCAGAAACTAAAGAAATTTTGAGATATTAAAAAATCATATATTTTCCTTCATTACTGCCTACACGACAGTATCCAAAACCCTTGACACAAGGCCCTCTCCACAAGCTGCGCTAACCTGTTTTTCAGGTCTTATTTCCCAGAACTCTCCCCTGTGTTTTCTATCCTCTTTCACACCGGGTGCTTTTTCCCAGCGACATGGTATACTTTCATGTTTGAGTGCCCCTGGTATCTTTCCACCTCTGCCCCCATGTCATCTGCTTCACAAAATGCCACTCTTTTTTTGAGAACTCTGCAACTCTCCTCTCTCCCACCTCCACTCACCACACCCAACAAGCAGAAGGGATTGCCTTTTCCCCACACTCCTCTAGTTCTTTCAGTCTCTTCTTATCATGTTGACATTTGCTAAGGGTCAAAATGCAGAGCCTCTTTCAAGGCCTTGTCTCCAAATCTAGTCACATAAAGTACTGGAGGTTAGGGCTTCAACATAATGGGTTCTGGGCAAACACAATTCAGCCCATAACAGTATCCACTCATTTATCCTTACAAGCAACAGCTGTAGCCTCTCTCTACCTCTGCACTGTTTTCACGATGAGTTTCTTCAAAAAAACAGCGTTTCTGTGCCTAACTCTACTCCTTCTGGCTCCCACAGTCTAGACCTCAAGTCTATTTATTTTGGAAAGGGACTTTGTTCCTTAATGAGTGAATAAAGACAATGGTTCCAAATTCCAGGGTTTCTTACAGAGTTTAAATTGTCAAAAGCTAAGCCCTCCTGTCAATATAAGGAAACAGAAAAACAACCCCCGTTTTTTTAGCACTGAGAAAACAGGAAGCAAATATATTTGGGGGGGTGGTTGCAGTCATTAAAAGCTTGAGAAAGGAATCTAAAGGTACATATATTAGCCATTTCAAGTGGACAAACACTGGCCTAGTTAAGAAGGATGACTGGTGCTTGCTACCTAGTATATCAGCATACTTTCTGACCCTGGGACCTATGAAACACCATTGGCAAGAAGGGATTCTTTCATGTGAAAAAAAAGTGCTAACTTTTCAAAGGATCCTAATTCCAGGCCAAAATGAGGAGCATTGACTAAAGCCTCTTTAGAGTTCTGCAAACTTCCCTGTTTCCACATTCGTCAGGGGTAAGGAGGGGGGCTCTCAGGCAGTTATGAAGACACTATGTTTAGAGGGCTCACCTATTTCCGTCTCCTCTCTCATAAATCACTCTCATGCTGTGCCCAGAAAAAGCAATTACCTGCGATCCAATGCACTGCATTTGAGCTCCAAGTGGAAAACCGCAGTGGATGAAACTAACCATGACCTCAGTCTGGAGCTGGCCGGATGTTGGGCCTGCTTACCTCAGAGGGGGGATCACTGTTCTCTCTGCTCTTTTCACTCAAGTGTTGTAAAGTGGGGAACCAATACAGAGGTCCAAGACATGGTCACTCCTCCCCAATCAAGAATTCTTTTCCTTCCTTTCCTGCATGGGAAAATTTGAAATCATCCCTGTGGGAAGGATTGTTTTGGGGGTGAGGGGCTGTTAATGCTACCCTTACCAAGCCACTATATTCTTCTCTCCCCCTTTCACTTCCTCAGGCTTTTAATAGATTACATCAGGCTTTTAAGAGTTTACATCAGTATGCTGATGCAATTTATGTGTGTAATTATGTAAATAAATTATGTGTGTAAATAAATGGAAATAGCTGGTAAATATTCAGAAAGCAGCAGAACCATCTTTTAACACACGTTATACTGGTGAGTATTTTTTCATAATTTCCCAGATCTACTGCCGAACAGCATTTCCTAGAGATCTTTGCAGCAATGTACGCACCCAAATACAGTATGAGGCATCACCTCACTGGAGTCAGAATGGCCATCACCACAAAGTCTACAAACAACAAATGCTGGAGAGGGCATGCAGAAAAGGGAGCCCGCCTACACTGTTGATGGGAATGTAAATTGGTACTGTCACTATGGAAAACAGAATGGAGGTTCCTTACAGAACACTAAAAACAGTTACCATATGATCCTGCGATCTCACTCCAAGGCCTATATCCAAATATCTATTTAGAAAGGATACATGCATGCCAATATTCATAGCAGCACAATGTACAGTAGCCAAGACATGGAAGTTAAATGTCCATCAACAGATGAATGGATAAAGAAATGTGATAGATGTATACAATAGGGTATTACTCTGCCATAAAAAAAAAAAAAAGTTAAATATTGCCATTTGCAAGAACATGGATGGACTGAGAGACTGTTATACTAAGTCAGACAGAAAGACAAGTATATGAAATCATTTATATGTGGAATCTAAAAAATGATACAAATGAACTTATTTACAAAACAGAAAGAGACTTACACACATAGAAAATAAACTTATAGTTACCAAAAGAGAAGAGGGGATGGAGGGATAAATTAGGAGTCTGGGATTAACAGATACACACTACTATATATAAAATAGATAAACAACAAGGATCTACTGTATAGCACAGGAAACTATAATCAATACCTTCTAATAACTTATAATGGAAAAAAATCTGAAAAAGAAAGAATACATATATACATGTGTAACTGAATCACTGTGCTATATACCTGAAACCAACATACCACTGTAAATCAAGTATACTTCCAATTTAAAAAAATTAGTCTATGCTGATGGCTATTAGAGCATGCAAAATACAAAGTTGTGTTAGAAGACTACCAGCCCAAAGGTACAGGCAGTTATGGGAAAGTAAGCATTTTTTAAAGGAGCCTTTAAAAAGGCTTTGCCTCATTTGTTTCATCCTCTCTCATCACCCAGAATTCTTCCTGCTCTTTCTCTAATTGCTGGGCAGCGGAGAGATGGAAGGATTAGGCTAAGCAAGTACAGCCTGCAGAGAGCAGAAGCAGATTTACTAACTTTGATGGCGGCTTCTAGTGAGTCCTTACCATACACATGGCTGGGCTGCCATAAAGCCAGCTGAGCTGATCACCCTAAATAGATTAAAAGATGACATCGACAGATTTTGAGCAGAAATGATTTCATTCTTTCCTCTCTCCAGTTACATGGTTAGCTGGTTCATGCACTGATTTGTTATAGCACACGGGGCTGGCTCACAGTCCCTGCAAGCCTTTTGAAGTCTTGATAGCATCGGAAACTGTCTCCTGAGAATGTGCAAGAGAGGAGGTCTGAGTTCCTCTCCTTCAAGGACACTCTCTTCAATCCATTATCTCCTACTCAGGTGCAATAGTCTAGTCTATCAAAATACAGCAATTGAATAAAACTTTTATTTCAGATAATGAATGCACTGATTTAATAAAGGGTTTGTACTACATGGTATTATAGTTCCCTAAATGAACACTGAAATGCTAAGATGGAAAAATTTACCATTGGTCCAAGTTAAATCATAGCCACTTCTGTTAAACTGCATAACCCTAATAAGACACCAATCCATTTGATACTTTTTAAAAAATGTGTTATCTTATATAAGTGCTTAACATTTTCCAGCTGTTTTAAAGCCAACTGTTTTTGCTATCATAAGTACATCTGGCATCAGGCAAACAGATTATAGCCATGGACAACTGACTAATTTATGATGTTTTTATATTTTCATATTTTTGGCAGACTAATCCAGGTTGATATATTAGCCTAGCTTTCTTAGATGAATCTTAAAATCTTGCGTTCTTAACAACCCTTTTACCTTTTTCTCTCCCGAACCCTAGAATATTTTTGTCATGTCCTAAAATTTAATTAAAAAACAGAGACAGGGAGAATGAATTGAACCCTTATGTTCTGTTCTCTAGTGCCCCTTCTGTAGTTGACTTCCTAGAAGGAATTATGAATCTGTGTACCAGTGTTACTTTTGAAAGATCTTTATACTTTTGATCATTTTTCTTCCTAAATTCATTAGGCACACTGACACTTGGTGTTTACATCCTACTGTCAGAATTGCATTTTGTCCAAATGCAATGGGAGCTTGGTAAGTCAAACCAAGCAGGAGTAGAATCAGTTGCTTGCCTTTGCAAAAGAAATATGAAGTTTTAAGCCATAGGGAATGGAGGCAAGACTACTTTCTGTGGTGGTTCTGTTTCTGCATCTTGAGTTAGAGGGGCCAAATCCACTCACCTTCTCAGACGTCTTTTTAATCTGACATCCCCTAGTGGGCCATCCGTTAGCTACTTATGGGAAATCATAACTACTGGGTTGAATATGCCATATTCTTCCTTTAAATATCCACCCAAGGCCTCAAAGTAATGGACGTGTTTTTAATAAATCTAATATATAAATCATTCATCAGATACACTTCAAAACAGAGCAGCTATCAGAACACCCTGAAAGATTCATTAGAACATTTTTTTTTTGGCAGACATGTCACAGAGTTAAATAAATGTGTGTCAACTCAAAACTGAGATGAGAAATGGCAGAGTGTTTTATGGGTTGAGTCAAGAAGATAGGAATTCTAGTCTCATCTCTATTGCTGACTTGTTTAATGACTGTAGTAATATTTATGACTTACTCCTAACTACTCTTCCTCCTAGCCAAAAAAAATAGACAATGTCTACAGAGGATGTTGAGCTCCTAAGAGAAGGGCCCTAAATAAGTTCAGTTGGCAGTAATAAAGCCCTGCCTTTATAAGCATGGAGCCAGTTTGCCTGGATTCCAGTCCCAGCCCCACCACAGCTCGGCACTCAACCGTGGGTTAATCCACCACTGAAATGCACTGGGTACTATACACAATACCACAATGAACATCTGTTAACACATAGATATGTTTATGTGTTTATATGATTATATCTGTAAGGAGAATGCCTAAAAGTGAACTTCTTCACTCTAAGGTTGGGGAAATTTTAAACGTTCATGTATATTCCTAAATAGCCCTCCAAAGAGGCCATACCAAATTTGTACTCTGGACAGTATATGTAAATTCCTATTTTTCTACACCTTTGTCCATATCATTCATTGGCAATTTTAATTTTTTTAATCTTTATCAGTCTCAGAAGTGAAAGATAGAATTTGACTTTAATTTGACTTTCTTTAATTTTGAGTGAAGATACTCATCTTTTCATATTTTGATAGCCATTCATTAGATTATGCAAATCCCAATCCCCATTTTCTATTGGATACCTGGTGAATTTTTTTTTCATTGAATCATAAAGTGCTTGGTAGAGAAAGATTAAGATCTTTGTAAAAATATAATTTGGAAAGCAATTCTGATTAATTTTGGTCATGAGGGATATTAATAAATTTGAGAGTTTTATGGCAATTGGCATTTTTTGCTGTCCTTGGTGTTCAGTCACTAAGTCACCTCTGACTCTTTTGTGGCCCCATGGACTGTAGCACACCACACTCCTCTGTCCTTCACTATATCCCAGAGTTTGCTCAAATTCATGCCCATTGAGTAGGTGATGCTATCTAACCATCTCATCCTCTGCTACCCCCTACTAACTGAAAAAGGATAAAACCTCCCAAGCATGAATAGTGAAAGGATATCATCTGAGTTATTATAATAACCATGGAAAGAATCCAGATTATATGTAAAGCACAATGCAAAGGAGTCCAAGGTCTGATCTCTGCTGTTAAAGGATTCAAAGTAAATAACAGATGAACTCACATGAAATGATAAAAATCTCAGACAATAAGAGGAAGAAGTGACCATAAATACTCTAAGAACTGAGGAAGGAAAGTTCATCTTCACTGGAGTGGTTAGGGATATTGCTTAAAATAAAACGACATGCTGGAATAGACAAAGATTAAGAAGTATAAAAGTGAGAATCAAGGAGAGGAAAGAGACAAAGGTGAATGGAATAGAGGTTTGGATGGAGGAATAGGGAAAAGTTTACACACAGAAAAGTAGGTTGGGGTCAAATTATTGAAGGTCTTGGCTATCTGGTTTAGCTTGGATTCTACACTGTTGGAACAAATGAATTTTTTTGTGAAGAGCACTGATATAATAAAAATAATTTTAGGATGATAACAAGTGAATGGAAAATACTGAGTTGCAAAAGGAGATGAGTATTTTATGAATACTTTCTGTGGGGAAGAATCAACTAATTCAAAGGAAGAGTGGTTTATATTTTCTTCAACTTATGATACATAGAGCTGTTATGGAACTAATGCTACATAATGTTACCTAAGAAAATAAGAAAGATCCAAAAACCCAGAATTCTTTGTGTATGTGTTGAACATTCCAATGCAGTGCCTTTGTCTAAATCTGTGATTCAGCTTTCATACCGTTTCACTCACTCATCCTAATGACGGTGAGCTTTTCTTTGTTAGGTCTGGAATTCATACTGGTCTTTTCACAGACTTAGAAATTCCAAACATGCTATTGTCATTACACCTCATCTGTCATCCTAAGGAATGGCTTTATTTATTCCTGTGATTTAAAGAAATAAAGTGATTGTAAGAAGGGGCTTAGAATAATGGGAGGAAGGTGTTGGCTACATAGAACCAGCAATTTCTTTCTTACTATATTTCCCTTACATGTTGGTAACAGCTAGGTAATAGCTCTGAGAATTCTCTGCACTGTAAATGCAGCATTCATTCAACAAGTGTTTCTGGAGCACCTAAAATGCGTCATGGACTGTGCAAGGCACTGGAAACTCATAAAACTGATTGGAGAAGGGCACGGAGGCTCTGTTCAATGCTCTGTGGTGACCTCAATGAGAAGGACGTCCAAAAAAGAGGGGATGTATGTATACATATGGAGGACTTCCCTGTAACTCAGACTGTAAAGAATCTGTCTGCAATGCAGGAGACCTGGGTTCGATCCCTGGGTGGGGAAGATCCTCTAGAGAAGGGAATGACAACCCACTCCAGTATTCTTGCCTGGAGAATCCCAGGGACAGAGAAGCCTGGCGGGCCACAGTCCATGGGGTCGCAGAGAGTAGGGCGTGACTGAGGGATTAACACTACTACTATGTGTATGTAGAGCTGATTCACTTTGCTGGACAGCAGAAACTAACACAAAGCAACTATACTTCAACAAAAATTAATTTAAGAATAAAGCCAGTCTTTGCTTGTATGAAGCTTACAGTGTGGTGGGACAAATATAAACAAGTCCACATTCTATCGCTGCTGCTCCTCACAGGTAACAGGGGGCTGGGCTCCTCTCTCAAAATTTTCCTACATAACAACCCCATACTCTTGTTAGGGTTTACTTCATGTATTTCTATGTGTTCACTTTTGATAGGCATAAGAGAATAAAAGGAATTCAAGCAATAAGTATCTGGCAAATGTGAAATAGCAGATGTGCTAGTCGCTATGGAAATCACCAAAGAATAAAAATGGAACCAAACCACAGAATTGGAGAGATACAGTAAATACATTCACCAAAGTAAACTTCCTAATGTGGGTAGTGAGCACTAAATTGATGGCACAGACAGTAGGTGCCATGGAAACTCAGAGACTTCCAGAAGGCACCATGTCTCAAAGGATGGGTTGAGTTTGAACAAGGCAGAGGACACATGAGGAGTCAGTGAGAGTTACTGAAGCCCAACACAGACTGATTTATGCAGGAGTGGCTCAGGGGCTCCCTGCATGGCTGCAAACTTGGGGTCCTGTGATTTAAACTGGCTTCTCTTTCTCTCTCCATCTCTTGGCTTTGCTTTTCTCTGCACTAGATTCAGTCTCAGATGAACTGACTCTACATAGTAGCTGCAAGGCTTACATCTTGCTTCTTAACTACCCAAAACAAAAGACAGTGTTCCTCTTCCAATAGTTCTAAACAAACTCCTGTGATTCACCCTCACTGGATCAACTTATGTCATTTTCCCATCTCTGAGCCAATGTCTGTAGTTAGGGGGGTGGAATTCACAGGTTGCCCAGGTCTGGGTTACGTCTCCACCCTTAGAAGAGAAGCAGGTGGGGTCAACCTTATTTAACTATATCAGAACAATATCAGGAAGGGGTTAGTAGTTTCCCAGAGGAAACAAACTATGCTGTAATTAGAAAAATAAGAACCATCATCATCATCATTGGAAGCTCTCTATAATAAAGAATTACTATGTAGTGGGTAATGATCTAACCAACTTCCTTTATGTTACTTATTTACTCCTCCTAACATCCCTGTGAGGTAGGTAATCATCCCATCTTCAGATGGGGAGACTGAGGCATGGAGATGTTAAGTAATTATCACATGGCTAGTAAATGGCAGACCCAGGAGTTGAACCCAGACTGTCAAGTTCATGCTCTTACCTACTCTAGTACATTCAGATTGATTTCTATACCCCTAGAGTAACACTTAGGCTCAGAAATGAGCAAAGTATATGAAGAACAATGAGAAGACCAGTAATTCAGCAAGATGGTAATTTTGATCTACTCTCACAGTTATGCAAACAGTATCCAAAAAGCCAACAGGTTGGGCCATCCTCATCAGGAGGATGAGCAGTTCCGGGCAACCACTGACTGAAATTCCAAGGGAAACGAAATGGTCACCAGAGAAAACTGAATAATTCCTCAAAGGCCACTCCAGCCCAATTCTCTCAACAGCTTGTAGTTACACTTTGATACAATTTACCAAGGACTGATTTCATATCCATGTCTCTTTCTCTCCTGCTTTGAAACATCAGTCACGCAACATATATAGATCTTAGTTAAAACTAACAACGCATTCAAAAACACACACAAAATCAGACGACTGCCATTGGCATAGAGAAGCAGATCCAGGCTTGAGTCTGTTTATTGTGCATTTCCTGATGCAAAGAAAAGCAAACACAGTCGAGAAAACACTACAAACCATTATATGGCGACAGCTCGTGCACTTCAGAAGAGAAATGGATACATTAGGAAAAGTTTCTCCCCCTTTGATGTAGAATATGCTATCTTTTTTGTATTAAAATGGGAGTTAACTTTAAATAAATAAAACTCAGCCTGTAGGCTTCAGAAAACTAATGCCCTATTGTGACAGTGTCATTTCTCTGATCCCTGAAAGCATTATGGGAGTTAACTTGGGCCTTCATCATGATTTTCCTTTACGGCACGGAGAGCACATTACTTTTTCATCTCCGTTTTATTGATTTCCCCTCACTTCCTCCCACATTTTCTCTCTGCCAGCTGTTACCTGTGCCCCTTCTGCTCTCCCAAGCACTATGAGGGTAGATAGAGAGAATGTCTTCTGTGTTTTTGGATGCGGGCAGTCCAGGCACTGCTGCCTTGGTGCTCCACCCTCAAGTGAAGATCTCTATTCTGCATGATTTGCAGGGGGGGCGGGAAATAAGCCAAGGACCCTAGACCTGCCTTTAAGAAGAGATCAGGATGAGCCTCATGTTCCTACAATGAAACAGAGGAAGAATATGCAATTTCTAGTTTGAAGTGGTTGTTTAGTCGCTAAGTCGTGTCCAACTCTTTGTGACCCCATGGACTGTAGCCGACCAGGATCCCCTGTCCATGGAATTCTCCAGGCAAGAACACTGAAATGGATTGCCGTTTCCTTCTCCAGGGAGTCTGCCCGACCCAAGGATTGAACCTGCATCTCCTGCATTGCAGGTGGATTCTTTGCTACCACTAGGCAAGTCCACAATTTGTATAGTCAGCAAGTCTTTAATTGGACTTGAGGATGTGCCTCCTCTATTCAGGATACAGGGTGCATGAGACAGGTGGATAACAAAATTTATTCTCTTTTGTGAGTTTTAATTTTCCTAAAAGAGCCCCAAATAGTCAAATATTAGGGAATTTTAGTCCTCTAGAATTTGGTAATAGGATGAAGCCTTTTTTCTTTAAAAACAAAATTACTTTTAGATAAATAAATATGTAGAAATCTCAAACAAGGTGCACTATGCAACATGATAAAAGCACTGATAACAAGTATTTTTACCCTTGCAATTGTTCATTTTGGCCATTCTTAGAGTTCTAGAAATTGCCTCCAGAAATAAGTGTATTTGAAAGATACACTTGGACAGGCAAGACTACAATTGGAAAAAGAAAATTCTTTAATACAAAACAGTTGCCATGATTAAAGAGTTTTTCATGATTTCTTCATTGTTAATAAGATTTGAAAACATAGCTTCTACAGTTTAACTTTTTAAAACAAGAGGTGTGTGTGTGTGTGTGTGTGTGTGTGTGTGTGTGGTTAAAGAAGGTGTGGATTCATGGAATTTTATGCAAAACTGGGTATGCATATGCATATGTTCTTGTTCTGGAGAAAGGCTTGGTAGCTTTCATCAATTCTCAAGAGGGTTTGTGACAGGAAGCAGTCTCAATGTGCCTGTCTCACTTGCTTTCCCCACACCAGCCCTCCCTTTCTTCTTTGTAGTCAACAGTGCTCTGTCTGTCTTGCCAGCTTCCTATTTATCCCTCCCCAGATGAATTGTTTTTGTTTTCTGACCAAGTGAGGCTGGGCCAGGGGAGCTCAGGAGCTGCTTCCCTGGTGGCGATGCTGACAGACAGATGGCAAGACCGCTGGGAGTGGCAGTGAGTAGCTTCTGGGTAAGCTGTTAGGAAGATGAATGGTGCACCTTGACCCATTCTGAACAGCATCTTCTAGGCGGGAAATGGGGCATCCAAGATGCCACCCATGTAGACAAATCTCCATTAGAGTGAGGATAACGTCAAGGGGGAACACTAAATCGGGCAGTAGTTTTTCCCTGAATACTTCACTGTTATCTATTTGTTTTCATTCAATTATATTTTAATTTGATATTTTGGGAGTTGTTGGTTTTTTTTTTTTTTTGCCATTTTCCTTAGCTTCTGTCTTTCTATAGGACAAATAGGAAGTACTATTTCTGGCAAGACAGGATTTTCTGTCCTGTTGATTGATGGGTTAATTTTTATTGAGCACAGCACGCTACCAGCAGAACCAAAACTCCAAGACAGAATTCCAGCTCTAGGAATTTATGTTCTAATGAAAACTATGACAGACAACACATGCAGTCCTCCTCCTAGTTTCTTTCTTTTATGAATATTCCCTCCTATTTCTCTCTCTTAAGATACGTCTACATAAGCAAACAGTGCATACTGAGGCAATTAGACATATAACTTGGGCCCAGAAACATGCTATCAAAACAACAAAGACAGCCAATTGGATCAGGCAACCTGGTCAGGGGCTGGAGTCTGGTTTCATGGAAAGAGTTTCACTAATCATATTCGCTGAGTAGCTAGCTGCTCAATATCAAGCTTTAAAAGAATCAAATATTCCTCCAGATTCTTTTGGTTTCATTCTATATCAAGTTAGATTAAATTATGTCAGCTTAGATTTTTTAAAGTTACATTTTTAGAGTATGTAGTAGCTTAAAACAGAAATCCCTTCACTGAAATACAACTCAATACTGACTGAATGGCATAACTTCATGAAGAGCTAATGATTTTTTAAAGTCATTTGAAGAATGTTTCATTGTCCCTCCAAGGCCATGATATAAAGATCCATATGATCATTTCTTCAGAAAATTAGTGGCCCCCCAAAGAAATTTCCCTTTCCAAACCATTCTCTTTCCCTTCTCTCAAGTACTCAGAGCTAAATAATCAGGTGCGTGCATGCTTAGTTGCTCAGTCATGTCTCTTTGTGACCCCATGGACTGTAGCCTGCCAGGCTCCTCTGTCCATGGAATTCTACAGGCAAGAATACTGGAGTAGGTAGCCATTCCCTTCTCCAGAGGATCTTCCTGACCCAGAGATAGAACCTGGTCTCCTGCATTGCAGGCAGATTCTTTACTGTCTGAGCCTAGAATGTTTTCCAATTTGTTTAAAGCAAATTTCAGTGGACAAATGAACAAACTGTGTCACCCTGAATCAGTCACAGTATTTCCAAGCCATCATTTCTACATCTATAAAATGAAGTGTATTGGAGATGATGAAGTCCAGCTATGAACCACCACCACACACACACACACACACATTTTTTATGACTTTTGAACTCATTCATGTCTTTATTTAATTACAATAAAAGCTTCGTAAAAGCCCTGCCCATGGGCTGTATACCCCTGGTTCCTGGCACATAAAAGGAAAACACTATGGGGAGGGAGATGAGAGGGAGTTCAGTATGGGGGACACAGGTACACCCATGGCTGATTCATGTCAATGTATGGCAAAAACCACTAAAATACTGTAAAGTAATTAGCCTCCAATTAAAAAAGAAAATAAAACACTAAATACACCCTGAATGATTATCCAGTGTTCACAGCAATGTGTTCTGCTGCATGATGCTCTGAATCCTTCTTTGGAAGGAAGCAAAACCTTCCAAATTATAAATTCTCAGAATTTATTTGTACGTAATTCTTCCACCCTATTTTAAAATCTTACATTTAATCTGCCTGTGTAGCTACAGCTAATATTTTGCCATTTCTTTCTCCTCCACTTTTCTCTTACTGAACTCACTGTTCTGCACACTTTTCATAAAAGGCCCAATTTAAAAATAAAGCTAAAACATAGAACATGAAACTTGCAGGCAGGTGACAAGGGTTTGGCATGCTGGCAAAGAAATGTGCATGGTCCCCATGCCTGTGGAGGCCAGGTTTGCTGCCACCAACCTACCAGCTGACAGCCAACCTAACAACACACAGAGGAAACAAAGTTCTTTGCTCCCTAACCTAACAATGTTAAACTCCCATGACCCCTAGCAATGGGCCTGATCCTGAAGAACTGGGCAGAATGAGCCAACCAGAGTCCTGGAGACCCCCAAGATTCTTGTTGCCCATTGAAAGGGTCCAGAGTGAGGCATATGAGCAAAACACTTCCAACAAGGTTAAATCTGCAGATTTTATTTTTTCTTAATGAGTCAGAGGTTCTTCTCTAAACAAAAAGCCTAGCCAGAATACAGAGACTGTGTCCTTGGATAGGTGGATGGCAGGGAGCTAAAAGGTGGATTATGGAGAAAGACAGAAGAGGAACAGGAAACAGAGATGGGAAAGGAACTGTACCTGTGGAACTGGTTTTCTGGTACTAAACCTCCAGTGCATTTGATAGGCAATGCCTCCCTCTAGTGGACAAATGGGATAAGCACAGGTTCCAATTAAATGCCCATAACAATTTAGGACGTAAGTTTAAGTAAACGCTGGGGGTTGGTGATGGACAGGGTAGCCTAGTGTGCTGCAGCCCATGGGGTTGCAAAGAGTCTGACACGACTGAGCAACTGAAGTGTAACTGAACTGTAGCAATTTAGGAGCATTTTTTGTTGCTTGGGATTTCTATCTAGTTTTAGGCTTCGCTGATGGCTCAGCAGGTAAAAAAAATTTGCAATGCAAGAGACGCAGGAGACGCGGGTTCAGTGGCTGGGCCAGAAAGATCCCCCACAGGAGGATATGGCAAATCACTTCAGTATTCTTGGCTGGGAAATCTCATGGACAGAGGAGTCTGGCGGGCTACAGTCCATGGACTTGCAGAGTTTGCTATGGTAGACTGCACATGGTACACACACACATCTCGTTTTAAGATTATTTTGTTTTTAAATATTAAAATGAAAAAACAAACCTTTTACCAAAACACAAAACTTCTTATAAAAGAGTTTGTTTGACTCTCCTCCTATTGCTTTCTTCACTTATTTTCCCATGATGTCCCTTTCTACTTTGGCTGTGTTGGGCCCTGTCAGCAAACCACTTGGCCCTGCTCCCTGCAGTGGCCTGTGGAAGGCTGCAGCCCTCATACACCTCATGGGCTGCCTTCTTGAGGCCCACAGGGAAGGGAGTGGGGTGGAAGTCTGCCCTCACTGCTCCCTTCTGTTGGAAGGCTCTGTTCTCCCTTCCTCATACGGCTGCTTCCTTCTCACCACTTAGGTCAGCTCAGAGGCCACCTGGCTATGGCAGCCCCAGTCTAACCCAATCTCGCCCCACCTTCCCAGGGTGTCAGTCCATGGCACGTGATCATTCTTCTGGCTTCACACAATTCATCACTTTTCAAAATTATGTTATTCACTTGTTCCCTTATTTTCTGATTCTCTCTCCCCCAATCACAATATAAGCTTTATAATAGTACGGATGTTATCTGGTTTTTTTTTCTTTGATATATGTCCAAGCGCTAGATAATGTTATAGGAGCTTGTCACACAGCAAGCTCTCAATAAACATTTTTGAATGAATGAATGATCAAGAATATTTATTTCCTAAGCCTTCTCTTCCAATAGCAATGCTTTTGTCTAACATCTTGCCATCTCTGTTAGAAAAATGGGGACATGGAAATGCAGAATTTCCCTTGGGAACTGCAAGGTACGAAACCTTTAACCACGCACTGGCAGATGAAGCAGATTAGGATTCAAAATTACTAGTACTAGGTTTAATTTCTAAGTCTGATTATATATGTTTTCCCCTGTCTACACAGCAGAAAGTCCTATTTTATTCAGGCATGGTTATCTAAACAATAGAAAGTGAGTCATTCAGTCGTGTCCAACTCTTTGTGACCCCATGCAAGCTTTGAGGGAAGCGTGGCTCTGCGCAAGGATGACATGCAAATTTGTGAAGCGTTCCATATTTTGGGAAGCTTCCCTCATAGCTCAGTTGGTAAAGAATCCCCTACAATGCAGGAGACCCCAGTTTGATTCCTGGGTTGGGAAGATCTGCTGGAGAAGGGATAGGCTACCCACTCCAGTATTTTGAGGCCTCCCTTGTGGCTCAGCTGGTAAAGAATCTGCCTGCAATGTGGGAGACCTGGGTTCAATCCTTGGGTTGGGAAGATCCCCTGGAGAAGGAAAAACAATAGAAATACACAGAAAAGATATAGAAAAGAAGAAGATGATAAAGAAAAGTCTCACAGTCTTATTAATTATCTTATAATTAATGTCAGTTGGTAGTATGAGTCAGCCTAACTGATTTGAGAAAAGACATAACTGAAGAAGATACACAACCCATCATCCCAGAACCATTTTTACGAGCACTGTACCCTTTTCTGGGTAATGTTAGTACTATGTTGTAGGGACCAAATACCTGCCTCCATTATGTCTTTTAAAGCAAACATTTTCATTTCCTTACTTAATTGTAGAACCATCTTTATAAGACCTGTTTTGATAGCTTGCTTATATCAGGGCTACTTTTTCTTATTGTTTCATTTTCCCCTGCTTTTTCCCCATAGAAAATATAATGATATAATATACCACCCCAGTGCATAAAAAAAACAAATTCTAGCTGCTCCAGTGAAGGTCCCAAGGTGGTGACCAGTGAGTCCCACTGCCCTGTTCTCCCTCTCCCACCCTCCTCTCACCGTGAAAACCGCAGAGTTCTCTCTGTGAGGCTACAGGGCTCCTGAGTACAGATAGGAGCCAACAGATCATACCCATGGTGATCCCAAAACTTTAAAAAATATTCTAATATCTGCTATTAATTACAGTTAAAGAGTGGCACTTGTTAAACTAGCTAATGTGTGATTTCCATGCATTTGTTCATTGAGTAGACACTTTATTTGTGGGCTGTGTTCTCATCGTGTGTCAGGCTCTGCCAAGGGCCGGGAATGCCTGTGAGCCAGACAGGGACTCTGCTTTCACAGAGGTTAGGGTCGTGGGAGACAGTGGTAAACAAGCAGGTGAGTATAAAGCAGGGAGCAAGTGTGATGACAGAGCAAATACAGAGGGAAAAACAGAGGGCGTACGGCCAGCAGGAGACCCACAGACCCAGAAGCGCTTTCTGGAGGTGGAGATATAGATAGACGAGGGAGGAGTTTGGAAAGACGTTTCCAGCTAAGAGGGACACAGGCAAACACAGTTCCTCCTCAACTGGAGGAACTGGAAGAAGCTGTTTCAGTGGAGCCTCGAGTGTGTGGGGGACAGAACACGGAAAGGAGGGAAGGACGAGGCTGGAGAGCCGAGCGGAGTGCACATCACAAAGGGTCCTGTTAGTCGCTGTAAAAAGTCTCTATGTTACTTGGAAGGCGATGTAAACCTCTCGAGAGATTATAATAAGGGAAATGATGTGACTGAGCCACAGTGTGAAGAATGGCTGCAAGACTAATAAATGTGATCAATAAGGAGATGTAGCAATGGAGATGAGAGATGATGGTGGTCTGAGTCAGAAAATGGTCATTGAGATGGAGAAGACAGATGGATTCAAGAGATACTCAAGATTAGACCTGCTTAGTTGAATATGGGGGGGTGAATGTAAACAAAAGGAAAAGGACAATGCCAGAGTTTCTGTCTTGTGCCACTGAACGGATGGAGATTCTGGGCAGAAAGATAATTAGTTTTATTTGGACATGTTGGGGAACATACCTGAGGAACAAGCAAGTGGAAATAATCAGGATGTAGTTATGTTTGTGAATTTGAAACTCAGAACTGTGGGCTACGGATAAAGATTCAGGAGTCATCAGCATATGTGCCAGGTGGTCCTTGAAGACATGAAAATACTTAAAATATCCAGAAGATTTTATAGAGAAAGAAAAATAGAATCTACAATAGAACTCTGTGGGACAACGATACCTGTAAGGGGCAAATAGGGAAGAAGGAGGCCCATAGGAAATAGAGAAGGAAAAGAAAAGGAGGTAGTAGGCACGTTTCTGGAAGACAAAGGAAGAGAATGTCCCAAGAAGGAGAGTGGCTGTCTATGTTGAACTTTGCTGGGAGATAAAGACGTGCTGAGATGTGTTTTTGGATGTAGCCAGAAGGTAGTCCTTAGTGACCTTGGTGAAAATAGCATCGGCGGAAGTCATAAGACTAGAAGTCACACTGTTATAAGGCCAAATGAAGATGGGAAAGTAGAAACAATAGTGAGACAATCCTTAGGAAGCTTTTCTATAAAAGAAAAGCAAGTGGTATGGTGATAGCAAAATAGAAATGTGAGCTCAAAGGAGGTTTTCTGTTTGGTTTATGTGGAAATACTAATGGCAAGGAAAGTATGATCATTTCTATTATATAGAAAATGAAAGAGGTTAGGCAATTTGCCCAAAGTTATATAATCAACAGAACTAGGATTCAAACTTAGGTCTGTCTGGCTCCAAAATCTTTGTTCTTAACTATAACAAGTACACAACTTAATTCTAGGTACTGGCTTCCCCACAGAATTTACTGTATTAGAATCATATTCCAATTAGTACTAGGGGAGAAAAGTATTTATCATGTGCCCCAGGCCTATTTAATAGACCAGGAAACTGAAGCTAACCATGTCTGGCTGAAGCTTGCACAGCTCACTGGCAGCAAATCTCAGCTCTGAAGTTCAGTGTTCTCTGTCTTCTTTTATTCTAACTCTCGTAACATTTCCACTTGGTTTAGAAGCAGATGTGGAGTTGGAAAGGAAAGCATAAAGTACCTTGATAAGACAACAGATTGGGTTATGCTACTTAGATTTGCTGTGTGAATATCTATGTCTCTCTTCGTTAAGGCTAAATGATCTCTAAAAACTCTGCTTAGCATTCTAAGATGTAAATAAGTAGAATTCTGAAGATACATATTGAGCCTTCCATATATTATATTTCTAGTAACAATTATCAAAATCAGCACTGTCAACTCAGTCTCAGTTGGTCACTCACCTGGCTAAACAAACATATAATTATTGCCAAAGTTATCTTCAGGGAAATGAGTGTATCATTTTCACATGCCTGGTTTGTTTTACCCAACAGGTACATAAATACAGATTGGATAATTAAGGGAAGTTATAAAAATGAGAGAATGTAAAACCATGATGAAATAGAAAGTAACTATTTACAAAACTCTGCAGTGGAGGTAGTCAACCTTTTCAAGTCTGTATGTGCATCAGATTCAGCTCAGTGACACAGTGGTTTAAAACATGAAAAAATAAGATTTACACACACATTTATAATCTCTTCATCAGATCTCAACACTTCCTAGTGAGTTCAGCTTCTGTCCTTCTCGACTGAATCTTTTTACAAATTTACTGATGAAGGTCTGTTCAGATTAGTATCTGGTTTTATTTATTGCTATGGTTCCCTTTTTTGCCTGATAGAGATTTATCCATGCTACACATGCTTTTATTTTATGATTTTAAGAATCTTGTAGATATCATTTAATTAAACTTCTTGAAAATTTTTAAAAAATTTAAAAAAAAAAAACATGGGAATGAATAAGTAGGTGAGGAGTGCCATCTAGACAGGGTAAGCCCTTGGCACCTGCCCAAACACCTCCTATATACACCTACCTGCACCCAAGTTCTTGCCTCAGATTCAGCTTTCAGTGATTCAAACTAAAAGCGTACTTACATGGAGCATGTGCTCTGAAATCAGATTGCCTAGCTCAAATGCTAATCACACATGTGCTAATTGTGTGACCCAAGGCAAGTTACTTCCACGCTGCCCCTGCCCCCATTCTGTTTATTCAGTAGACTGTGAGGATATACAGAGTATCTATTTGGGGGATACTGTCCTCTATGAGTCTCTCCTATTTCCATGTATCTTAAGACCCTGACAGCCCTTTGCTCCACACTTCTCAAGCATTTTGCAAAGCAAGCAGCCAGCAAGACAGAAGACACCTCCCTCAGAGCAAAGCGTAGGCCTATCTACCACCCATTACAAAAGGTTCAGGTTTCCTAAGCTTAGGGTTCCCTTCCTGTAACACCACACGCTGTATGCTTCTCTGGGATATCTTCCCAACTCAGGGATCAAGTCCAGGTCTACACTGTAGGCGGGTTCTTTGCCAGCTGAGCCACCAGGGAAGCCCCTACATGATGGCATTCCCACACAACTTCAGGGCCAAGGAACGGTGCACGCACATGTTGATGCTCATGCTGTGAGCTGACCTGTGAGTAATAAAGTCCTTTGTTCTGACCCAGGAGACTTGTGTGTTCTGCCAGCATCCAAAAGCTTGCAAACAGAGCACAGTTTCAGATCCTTTGCAGTTCTTGATATTTAACAAAATTTAAGGATGAAATGAGTTTGTTCACTGAAAGTGTTTAGCACTCTTCTTGGCACTTGGTAAGCACTCAATAAATACTAGCTCTAACTACATCATAACCATCAAACTATGAGTGTGCTCACGGGAGTGCAACATAAATAAAAGTGTGTGTATGCTTGAAATCCCATTAGCAGAAATTCAATCCTATGTGTTAAGGGTTTGTATATTTCCACGAGTTTGCCTTTATACATTCCAGGTACAAATGCCCACAGGAAGGCTACTTATGAACTCCTCTTTGCTATCAACATCTCAGTGACTACCAGTATTCATTTCTCATAGCAGAGCTTCACAGGGGAAGTCTTAGGACATGTTCATTTTATATGATTAGGAGAGATATTGTGAACATGAGATGTTAGCCAAATAAACAAACCTGAGTAGGAGCCACAGGTCTAATCATGAGGATGGTACCCATCAATCTCTATCTTGCTCATTACTATACTTCCAACATATAGCACAAGGCCTTCTAGGTGGCCCACCTGCCAGTGCAGGAGACATGAGACTGGGCCAATCCCTGGGCTGGGAAGATCCCCTGGAGGAGGGCATGGCAACCCACTCCAGTATTCTTGCCTGGAGAGTCCCATGGACAGAGGAGCCTGAGAGGCTACAGTCCATGGGGTCACAAAAGTCGGACAGGACTGAAGCAGCTTAGCGCACACACAGCTCAAAGCCTGACATAAAGCAGAGGGTCAGCAAGTCTTTCTGGATGAATGAATGCTATTCCAGAGAGAAGGGAGATTTTCTTTGCCGTCCATAAGATTTCTGAGTCACTCCAGGGTTCCCATCCTCAAATCATCCCCACCAAACAGGGCAATCATTTTACCGACTATAAGGAGCTCCATCAAAAAATCTAAGATGAAAAGAAAATAACTAATTTTTGACCTACTTTGTTATGCATTGAAAGGCACACTTTGGCAGACAAAAAGGCTCAGTGCTATATAATTGTCATCAGTGTTTCACTTAATATTTTAATGAGCTGAACAACTGACATCTTGGCTGAATACATGTCTTTTGTCGGTCTTGTTACTAAGCAAAAAAAAAAAAAAAGTGGTATAAAAGCTTGCCCTTTTAAAAAAAAAAACTCATAATTTCTTAAAACATAAATACATCCCAATTGCCACTTGGATTTGTACAAAGATGATTCCTGTCACCCTTCCTCCTTCCTTACAAGCCAGCTCTTCTCATATTTCCCTTCTCCTCCCTCAGAGTTGGGTTCCAGACTCCTATGCTGCTTCCTGGACTCAGAGCAGATCTTTCTGAGCCAGGACATGTCTGCCAGGACAGGCGGCGCCATTTTTAGCTATTTCTCTCCTCTCTTCTCCCTAATCCTTCCCAGAAAACCACTGATACATTTATTTTAATATTCCTTCTTTCCCTTCCGCTGGCAAAGTTTTCTCTATATCGGATAATTTTCTCTCTTTGTTCCATGCAATTCTTTTTTCTTTTCTCTTTTTTCCCCCTTTCATTTTCCTCTCTCTGGGGAGGGTGATTGACTGGGAACCCCAGGACCATCAAGAGGCAATTCTAGGAAAGCAGGGGAGACTGGTAACGTGATTCTAAATTGGGAAGGAACAACAGAAAACTGACCATCCTTTAAGCAATGTGGTATTTGCATTCCTTCTTTGCCAGCCTTTGAAAATAAGCGTTAAAATTCTTCCCATCACATATGGAAAAACAAAGGACTGAAAGGTTAATTCGCCACACTGAGTCTAATAGAAGATAAATGGGAGCACCAAGATTTGGGCCCAGACAGCGACTCCAGGACCCCTGGTTACCCCTGTGCTTCTCCCCTGAGCCCAGATTTGAGAGATGAATGTGAGTTATCTAAACAAATGAAGGAGAAGCCAAGTTCTTCCAGGCAGAGGGCTGAGCGTTATACACAGACCTAAAGATGTGAACCAGCTTAACAAGTTTGGGGAACCACAGTGACCACAAGGAAGTAACCAGGAAACCAAATAACTAGCAAACTTCAGAAACGCATTTATGACATAGCTGGGGAGTGGTAAAACACACAGAGTTCATATTCAGGAGATGATCGGTTGGAATGACAGCTCCATTTCTGGTTAGTGTGTTATTTCAACTCTCTAAGCAGCTATTTCATCATCTCTAAAACTGGAACGACACACAGTTCACAGTTTAATAGCAAAGATTTTAAAAAGATAACATACGAAAAAGCTTGTAAACTGTGGCGTTCTATGCAAATATCTTTCTCTCTTAGCTTCTCTCTGTAATGGAAATGGGTTCAACACATGGACTCAGAAGACAACTGTACGGCAAAGTACATTCCAGGGGCCTGGAAACATCTTGCAGGCCGCCTTCAGTCCAGAAGTGATTTTTTTCTAGCCTGTAGTCTGGGAGGTTTGTAAGACCCGTCCTAACCCAGCGGTACAGAGAAAACGGTTTTGCCAAAGACATTAGTCAAGCATTTTTCCACCAGAGGAAAGTTGTACCTTTGACCTTCAGCATTTTATGGATTTTATGAAATATGATAAGAACATAAAAGACTAAAACAAAAAAAATACCAGACTCTATATCTTAAAAATTGAACTTTGCAAAAATAACAAAGAATCTCCAGAATCTGTATGTATGTGTGCATGTGTGTGTGTTAGTCACTAAGTCATGTCCATGACTTAGTGTACGATTCTTTGCGACCCCATGGACTGTAGCCTTCCAGGCTCCTCTGTCCATGGAATTCCCCAGGCAAGAATACTGGAGTGGGTTGCCATTCCCTTCAAATCTGTATACTGGCTCTAATCCAATGAGCTGGTGTAGGGTGCAGGGTCAGCTTGGGACACAGACTGGGGTAAGAGCAAGGCTGATTAATAGGTGAAGAAATGGCCTGTGATGGAAGAAGATGCCAAGGCCAATGCAAGAGCCGCTTCCCCCAACCACCACTGGGTTTTAGTGCATGGAGTAATTTGGAGCCATTTGCAAGTTGTGTAATACTAGCTGGAAGAAAGGTCAAGCTGTCATGTTTTGAGGGCCCTTCCCTATCCCCAGGCTCCACTTGAGGTCCCTCAGCAATAAACAGACAACATCACTGCTCTCTTAGAGTTTATGTTCTGGGCCAGCTGGGTGGAGATAGAGAGTATAAATGAACTGAACAATTTCAGATAAAGTGCTAAGTGGCACATAGGAAGCGATTGGTAGTATTTGCCAACTGGATGGATAGATAAATGGGGCCTAGGATTCTCTCAAAAGACCACCTTTGTATAGCAAGGCAGTAAAACCACCTGTCTTCATTGACAAAACCATTAAAGCAGTCATTCAAATTTAGGTCATTCAGAAACAATTCCTAAGTAACTAGTCTATGCCAGGCACTATGCTAGGGACACAAAGAAAAAATATATCCCAGACACTCAACAACCCTTTTATTGAGAAATCAGCTTCTGCTTGTTCTATCTTCTACTGAATTTGCCCATTTTCAGAATCAGCCTGCATGTGCCAGGAGGGACATAAAAGGCCTGATGCCTAAAGGTTTGCAGAGACTGGATGGTCCAGGCCTCCTGAGTAGGAGAAGGAGGAGGTGACATTTTCACAAGGCAGGTGGCTCCTTGCTGGAGTTTCCCATCCCACTCGGAATCTCATGTTGAACCAGTAGTGAGAATGAAGGTTACGGATCAAGCAAGGCAGAGACCAATTCTCTCCCAAGCATGAGTTCACATACTATTTAATTTGTAGACAAGTGACCCAGCCACAGAATGTTCTGGAAGCCTAAGATGTCTAGAAACCTAGAATGTTCCAGAAGTCTAGAAGTTTGCCTTCTATAAAGAAGACTGGGAAATAATGACAGAGGAAGAGTTATCACTGGCTGCTATTTCTATAGAGCTGAGAAGAGTCCCATGACTGAAGTATAGGTCCCCATACCACTGACTCTCTGAACCTACAAACATGCAAAGAGACACAAGTAATTAGGATGGCTTTGGTCATCTTATTATTAATATTTAAGATATGTGAGGAAACAAATCCAGCCAGTTTCTTCTCTAAATCCCATGGAACCTTTGGGGGAAAGCCTAATCTTTCTTGCCAAGATACAGAGCTTCTTCCAGGTGCTTGTTAATCCTCCTTTTTGTTTTATTGCTTTTTATTGAACTGACAAAACAATTTGTGATTTCAAAGTTGTGAGCAGAGAACACTGAATTTATGAGTTGTGTAAAGTTTTGGAAGGTGGAAAACAGCCCAAGCAGCTAAGAAGATGAAGGAGGAAACACAGGTGCTGAGAATGGAAAATAATCTACCCCCAGAGGCAAATGAAAAACATAATACAGAACAAAAAAGAACACATGGGTCTACCTGAAACTTGCTGTGAATCTCTTTTCTCAAAAAAAAAAAAAAGAAAAAAAAAGGTAATTTAATATGTAAGAACAAATGGATGTGTCAACTGAAGTTGCCTTCAGGAAGAAAGTCAATCCATAAATCCAAGACATAAATAAACAAGCCATCATCTTAGATAATATGCTTGAAAAACTGACAAGGCAAATCTGCTCTAAGTTGATAGGCTGAAGTTGGAAAAGTGGCCCTGGATTCTGTTCGCTTTCTGCTGATTTGATAAAGATTTATGATGGCTGTCCTCCCCAGCCTCCAGCCCTCCTCTCCCCACAGGCACCCCTCTCAGAGATCAGTGTGACTGCCTTTGTAGCATGTTGAGATATCACGTTGAGGTGTTACTCTGGCCTCCTTGGGTCCTAAGAGTTAGCAGGTCAGTTTTTCTAGGTAGGCTTTGGTGTGACTTCTTAGCCTTTCCTCACTTTAAGTGGTAGGAAACAGTTTTTTATTTGACATTTACATGTATCATCACAGGACATGAGTGAGAACGGTAACATGACTAATGTAAATTTTATATTTTATAATATCATTAGTATGGACTTTGATAACTCTCTTTTATTTTTGTTCTGTTTCAGCGATGGAGGAAGCCTGATTATGACTCAAGCTTTCCTTCAAAGTGGAAAATTCTATCATGAACCCTAGATTCTGGACTCTGAATGGGAACATAGGCCCTTTTTTTGGATACTGGGTAAGGCTGATATATTCCTGGATAGATGGAAGGAGGAGGGTGGTCCCTGAACACAACCATTGCCCCTCTAGATCAGTAGCTATGTTTCACACCTTAAGTGACAGAACAAACTCAGTTGTAAAAGTCCTGTTCTAAAAATGAAGCTGAATGCTGTTCTAAAGAATGAACCTGGAGGGGATAAAACAGACTACAAAGATGAGGGTTATCTTATCTTCAGTACTTAGTGCCTGGCATGGAGGAAATGTTCTATTAATAATATTTTGAATAACTGGAAGTACCCTTATCCTCATTGGTATATTTATCAAGCATCTGACAAAACACTAAAAATTGAAGTGAAAGTGAAAGTCACTCAGTTGTGTCCAACTCTTTGTGACCCCCACTTTATTCAAGTCTCTCAACGTCCCTCACTAATGGATATTTTGCCAATGGCAGAATGAACCTTCTGGACTATCCTGTGCCCAGTCCTTCTCTCTTCTTTAAAACCTGAAGGCTCCCTCACCTGTGAGACCTGCACTGGCCTTGGTTTAACTGGTCCTGCCCAGTTTGCAGATGGCTGTTGCCTTGCAGTGCCCTCCCATCACAGAGAGCAGAGAGCACACGCTCTCCAGACTCTTCTTAGAAAGGCACTAATGCCATTCGGGACGGTCCCACCCCGCTGATCTCATTACTTCCCAAGGGCCCCACCTACTAATATAATCGGATTGGGGGTCTAAGATTTCAGAATATGAATTTTGGGGGGACAAGCATTCAGTCCGTAACAGTGCCATCCTGTGGCCTTGAAAAATAGACTTTGTATGTATTTAACATTTTCATTTTTTACTTGTTTTAAGTTTTGTAAATCTTCTGAATGTAGACAAGATTAAAAATTAGTAATAAGTCTTAAGTTGTTCTTCCTCCTCTTGGCCTCTATCTCTTGACATGTTTCCTGTTTCTTTGCTGGAGCATCTCCAGCAAAGATGCTAAAGCATCTCCCTTTAGTTTTTAGTTTTTCTCTTTAGTTTTTAACAGCTCCATAAAGCCTCAGTCCTACCCAGCCCTACTTTGAGTTAGTTTGTCTTGTTACTTTTTGCTTTTGGTCAGTGGAGAGACTCTAGCTTGTCAGGATGTGTCTCTGTAGGACGGGAACTAGAGGGAAAACTCTGACAAGCAGAGTATTTATTTGATAAGCTCTCTCATGTGAAGTCAAATCCTCTCTTTGACTTATCAGGACAGGTGGTAGAGAAGCTTTTTAGATCTTTTTTTCTTCTAGGAAACCTTGCACATCTGGAGCAAAAGCCTCCTTTCTTATCTTTTGCCATATTGTTCAAAGCTTTTAAGGGAAAAAAAAAAAAAAAACAACAGCAAAGAGAAAATCAGTTTTCATCCAGAGATGGCTCCTTTCGGAAGCCCTGGACTGCAGAGAGATATTTAGAAGGCAGGAGGTCACTCTTTTGAAGTCCGACAGCTGTCTCTTTATCATACTGACAATTTCTGGCTGAAAAGAACATCTGAAAAACATATTTCCCAACATGAAAGTTGAGGCAGCCCTTTACCCTGCCGTCTCCCGCTCTGGTCTCTACAGGAGCGCCTCCAAATAACCCTCATGTTTTAAGAGTGGCAGGCCCACTCCTTCCATCCCATTCTGCTTCACAGCCTTTTGAAGGTCCCTTCTTATCCTCCTCTCTCTCAACCCCACTTCTGTAGGTGTTTTGAATTTTATACTTCAGAGATGAGAGGAAAGTCTAGTGTCTCAATGACAACATTCAAGTGGCATTTTGGCCCCTGCAGAAATGAATAAATCATCACATCCACTTTGAAACTGGGAACTGAGGAGGGGGGGACTGTAGACCATATGAACTTTGGGGACCTCACTTGGAACCCTCAGTAAGGTTCTGAGTGATGCTTTAGGAAGACATTTTACATCTTGCCATGATCCTGCCTATAACCTTGAGAGGACATAGGGGCACCATTTTCACTAGTCAGAAAGCCCGGGAATGGGCCTCTCTGAGAAAAAAATAATTTATGAAATAAATATTTAAATAATAACAACAACCAATTTTATTGAATATTTACTCTGTACCAGGGACAGTAAAGTGTTTTTAGAAGCACTATCTCATTTAATCCTGCCACCAGTCCTATAATTTCTTCACATACAGATAAGGAAACAGAGATAAATACAGCAAACCAGAAGTGTGTGTGTGTGTGTGTGTGTGTGTGTGTGTGTGTGTGTGTGTGTGTGTGTACGCGCGCGCGCATTGTTTGATGTAGCCAACAAAATGGAAATGGAATGACCTGTCCATTAATAGAGAAATACTTAAGTATGTTTTTAAGTAAAAAAGTAATTTATACTATAATAATGATTTTAAAACAACTCTTTTTTAGCCAGACAGAAAGAAGAGAGGATCAAAAGAAATTTGGATAAGATTAAAAGTGAACACATAGTAGGAGCTAGGAAGCCCAAAGCCTCTCAAAGAAAACTCTTGCCTCATTCTAGACCAGTTTCTTGGTCCTTAAGAAGCTTTCTGTAAACTATAAAACTTCTAGAGGAGAACATAGGCAAAACACTCTCTGACATAAATCACAGCAAGATCCTCTATGACCCACCTCCCAGAATATTGGAAATAAAAGCAAAACTAAACAAATGGGATCTAATGAAACTTAAAAGCTTTTGCACTACAAAGGAAACTATAAGTAAGGTGAAAAGACAGCCGTCAGATTGGGAGAAAATAATAGCAAATGAAGAAACAGACAAAGGATTAATCTCAAAAATATACAAGCAACTCCTGAAGCTCAATTCCAGAAAAATAAATGACCCAATCAAAAAATGGGCCAAAGAACTAAACAGACATTTCTCCAAAGAAGACATACAGATGGCTAACAAACACATGAAAAGGTGCTCAACATCACTCATTATTAGAGAAATGCAAATCAAAACCACAATGAGGTACCATTACACGCCAGTCAGGATGGCTGCTATCCAAAAGACTACAAGCAATAAATGCTGGAGAGGGTGTGGAGAAAAGGGAACCCTCTTACACTGTTGGTGGGAATGCAAACTAGTACAGCCACTATGGAAAACAGTGTGGAGATTCCTTAAAAAACTGGAAATAGAACTGCCATATGACCCAGCAATCCCACTTTTGGGCATACACACTGAGGAAACCAGATCTGAAAGAGACACGTGCACCCCAATGTTCATTGCAGCACTGTTTATAATAGCCAGGACATGGAAGCAACCTAGATGCCCATCAGCAGATGAATGGATAAGGAAGCTGTGGTACATATACACCATGGAATATTACTCAGCTGTCAAAAAGAATTCATTTGAATCAGTCCTAATGAGATGGATGAAACTGGAGCCCATTATACAGAGTGAAGTAAGCCAGAAAGATAAAGAACATTACAGCATACTAACACATATATATGGAATTTAGAAAGATGGTAATGATAACCCTATATGCAAAACAGAAAAAGAGACACAGAAATACAGAACAGACTTTTGAACTCTGTGGGAGAATGTGAGGGTGGGATGTTTCAAAAGAACAGCATGTATACTATCTATGGTGAAACAGATCACCAGCCCAGGTGGGATGCATGAGACAAGTGCTCGGGCCTGGTGCACTGGGAAGACCCAGAGGAGTCGGGTGAAGAGGGAGGTGGGAGGGGGGATCGGGATGGGGAATAAGTGTAAATCTATGGCTGATTCATATCAATGTATGACAAAACCCACTGAAATGTTGTGAAGTAATTAGCCTCCAACTAATAAAAAAATTTAAAAAAAAAAAAAAAGAAGCTTTCTGTATAGTATGTCTTACTGGACTGTCAAGCATAGTAACCTTTTTGGGATGCTAATGAAAGATCTAGTAAGGTGAACAGCTAGGGTGACAGAATTTATCATCCAAATCAGGACTCTCTTAAGAATAGAAGGGGTGTTATCACAACTGCTTTGGGCAACAGGCACGACCCAGGAGAATGCTGAGCAGACCAGAATGCATGGTCTCGTACACAGGAGACCCTCCAGAGAAAAAGCCCTAGACAACCCCACATACAGCTGTGACTCTGGTTCCAGGTCTGCCCTCCCTTGGCTCCAAGGCTCCATCCAGATTTAACATCCGGCTACTACATCTAGGTTTTCAAGTGTTATGTCTCTTTTCTTCTCATATCCAACTTATTTCAGGTACCCCTGCCCCAGCAAACTCCCTGGGGTTAGTAGCTTCTACTCCTGTCTCCAAGGGGATGAGATCATTCTCCACCAAAGACAACAGAATCAAGACCCTGTCTCACTCTCAGCCTCTGTGAATCACTATGTGACCACAGGCATCTGCACAGACTCTCAGCAGGGCAAACCCAACCGATGCCTGGGCTCCATGAGGATAGACTGGCTCACAATCTCTTCTGCTTTGCTCAATAAGACCAGACGGTCCTAAGCTCCAGGAGACTGAAGGAAAGCCAAAAAAAAAAAAAAAAAAAAAGGTGAGGAAATCCAGAAAGTAAAACTAACTCTATTCCACTCAAATTGTCTCCATCATTTGTCAGGAAGAAAGCCCTGTCCCTAAAATTAAAACATCCTCATTCTAGTCTCTTTAAATGAAACAATGCAGATGGGAGATTCATCCTCTCCCTTCCTTGCTCGCCTGCCACCGCCTGCCTCACATTAGTCACCAGAAGCCTTTTACACAACATAAAACACAGCCCAGGAGAGGCCAGGCCCATTGATTCATGAACTATATTTGTATCCATTTTATAGGGTTCTAAAGAATCCTAATTTCATGGAGCAAAAAACGTCACTTAAAATATTGTGCGGATGATTTATTAAATCCTCCTCCCTTATCTTTCCAATGGTCGTTTCTTCTGTTTTGAGTTCCTTGGGTCAGTAGAAACAAATGCTAAACATTCTGTCCGAGACAGCAAGACATGGTAGAACACTCTCTTATTCAGCTTCTCATGCTCAGCTGCTTCAGTCGTGTCCAACTCTGCGACCCTCTGGATTGTAGCTTGCCAGGCTCTTTTGTCCATGGAATTTCCCAGGCAATAAAACTGGAGTGGAGTGCCATTTCCTCCTTGAGGGGATCTTCCCAACCCAGGGATTAAACTGACATTTGTGGCATCTCCTGCATTGGCAGGTGGATTCTTTACCACGGAGCTGCCTGGGAAGCCAGTTCAGCTTGCTACCCAGCTCAAATCATGTGAGTCAAATCTCGTGCCATGGGAAAGAGCAGCTTCCTGTGAAAAATGCCCCACCTGGCAGCTTTAAGCAGTGTTTGCCCTGAGCTCTCACCCTAGTTGAGGTGGAGGGTGAGTTGAGGAGACATCAAAAGGACCCCCAAGAACTTCGCTGTTCAACCCAGTCCCTTGCCTCTGTGGTTACACCCTCAGAGCAAGGTGGAGCGTGGATGTGGTGCAGAGGGCCAAGTGTAAGGACAGTCACCCTGGGTGGAGAGTGGGGAGGAGGGTCAGAGGAAGCAAGTGGACAGGCAAAGTGACCAGTGCTGTCCCTTCTCACACACCAACCCCTGCGCTTTCTGAATAATCACTAACACAAATGACTGAGCTGTCTTCAGTATCTCTAGCTTTAACTGGGGACAGAGGAAGATTCACAGAGACATCTACAGGTCACAGTTGGAACTGGATTGAAATAAAGCATGGCGTATACTAACGTGTCCATACGCCAATTTGGACGATTCCATCAAAAACTAAGGTCAATTTACTGGGAGTTAATTGGACTAAATCAACTCGGAAACAATCTGTCATTTGTTTATCAGTATGAAAATTAATCAGTGTGAGGAGAAAAGAAATTGACATTTGTGACCATGTGACAAACCTTGATTAACTCTATATTCAGATGCCATCTGATCGCAGAACAGGTCTCAGAGGTAAGAGGTATGAAATCCACTTCACAGACAAGCACGGCTCGTGTGTCAAGTAACCCACCCAAGTTCCCACAGAGGGGAAACACAGTGGAAGAGACAGGCTCAAACCTAGGTCTACACGGGGTCTGAGTGTACCCTCTCTCCGCTCTCCCACTAAAACTGACCAAACACACGGCTACTGACAATCATGTATGTATGATGAGGTTGTAATGTACTCACTCTTCTAGTAGATGGGTAAAAAGGAAAACTGGTAGTTTTAGATAAATAGATGAACTATGTGAACTTCCAACTGCTGAGTAACAAGGAGAAAAATAATTAAGGTCCGATCTGCTCTAAACCTTGGTCCAAAGAAACCATTTAGAGACCCTGTGTTTAATGCTCCACCTTTCTAGATAAAGGTACTCAGTAATGTCTGTCTTCCATGCCCCCTTCCTGGCTCCTCTCCAGGATGGCGTCTGAATACATGAATACACATGGGTTGGGCTGTTCTTAAACTGGGCAGTTCTGTGGGAGGTATGGCCGGGGCCTCAGGCTCTTCGGTCTTCTGCAGGTCCTGGTCACCGGTCTATCCACTCACGATTGCGCTATTCCTGTGGCTCCTGATGCCTGCAGCTTGTCCTCGGCTTTCTCTTTCCACGTATGCTCAGTCGCTTCAGTTATGTCTGACTCTTTGCAACTTTATGGACTGTAGCCCACCAGTCTCCTCTGTCCATGGGATTCTCCAGGCAAGAATACTGGAGTGGGTTGCCAAGCCCTCCTCCAGAGGATCTTCCTGATCCAGGGATCGAACCCATGTCTCCTGCATCTTCTGTGTTATAGGTGGATTCTTTACCTTCTTTACATCAGGGAAGCCTCTCTTTAACCTAGGTTTCTCTTTAAGTTTGGCCAGATGCAGTGGTGCCTCCTAGCTACTTAACCACCTCACCTCCACTCTTGCTGGGACGCTTGCCTTGCTGGAGACCGTGTGGCCTTCCTACAAATCTCACTTGGGCTCCAGACCAGTGCTGCCCTGAGTCTCCCCAGACATACACACTGACATATGTAGATACACATGTGCCAGGTGCCCACGTAGCCTCTGGTGAGCTTGCCAGCCAATGCCTTCAGCATCGTCAGTGCTTCTTCTGTGCACAACTATCCCTGGATACCTTCAGGGTAGGGTGGAATCTGGGTGAGACCCCTCAGGGAACTCAGGCCCTCCCTTTATGTCCACATGAGCCATGCCACAACTTTTCCTTTAATGTGGCTGCCACCTTCTCCAACACCAACAAAGAATATTCAATCAATTCTTCAGACTTCTGCACCCACTCTTAGGTTTATTCAGCAGCCCAGACAGCCCGGGCAAATGTGGGCCTTACTATTTTTACATAAGACAAAAATGAACCTGAATATCAAGAGAGACCTTAAAAGGTGTGCTTTGGGGGAGGAGGAGTAGAAGTAGGGAGCAATCTCAAAGACAGTGATCTGTGGGCTGAAAGATGACTGGAAGGGGAGGCAGGAAGAGGGCCCACTGCATGACAGATGAACAAAAGTGGCTGGAGAGAGGGTAGGGCATGGGTTGTTTCTGCTTACGTACTAGAGTGGCTTTTCCTTCTCAATTAAATTTTTATCTCTTTCTTACTACCAGCAAGAAAACTTCCTTCTAGGAGCCCTGCGACAGTCTGGTCATTGCAGGGCAGCTAGGCCAATACAGAAATGAGCCTTTTTCTAGGCGGCCTCACCTTCCACCAAAGTCTCCCCAACTCCCCTCACCAGGATCCCCGTTCCCACTCTCTACTCTCAGGACCCCAGAGGATTAGTCAACACAGGGCCCGCCCCACCGGGTCCAGCTCCACCCTTAACCCCCACAGCTTCAACACTGCAGGTTGTATTTTGTGCCTGGCAGATCTCAAACAGAGCTTTGTCTTTAATTTTAAGCTGTTTAAACTTCCAGATGTCTAATTTCAAATATTTAAACCTTTTTTCCAACAAATCACAAAAATACCAGATGTATAAATGTCCAGTATTAGAAAATATCTGTTTTCTCAAAATGTAACTTTAAATTTTATTAAAGTAATCAAATGTTCCTAAATATTTCCAAATCTTTGACTGCCTCTGTTTTAAGGTTCAAATAAGACAGTTTAGGCTATCGTAGAAAGACCAGAAAGGCCCCTCCCCTCCTAGGGGCTCAAGTTCTAGCATCATCTATTACCTGAAATGTCTGTCCCCCCTAAATCTTGGTGTTACGAGCTCAACATCTCACTGATTGAAACCAGCACCCTGTGTGTCCTCTGCACTCAGCCACTCTGCTCCATCCCCACAAAGCACTACTCACATAAGAACGCTGTAAATGCCAGGGCCTTCCCTGGCAGTCCAGTGGTTAAGAATCCCCCTTGCAACGCAGAGAATGCAGATTTGATCCCTGGTCGGGGAACTAAGATCCCACATGCCCTGGAGCAACCGAACACACACACTGCAACTACAGAATGTGTGCCTCAATGAAAGATCCTGCATGACGCGACCAAGATCCCGCGTGCCTCAACTAGGACCCGGTGCGGCCAAATAAATGTTGTAAATGCCAGATTTTATTAGTTTGGGGGATTCATTCTTTAATTTAGCAAGTATGTATTAAGCACCTACTACAGACTAGGCCTTGCTTGAGTTTTCAGGATTTAGCAGTAAACAAAAGAGAAAAAAAATTCTCTGCCTTTATGGAGCTTACATTCCAGCATAAATACTCAGATAATAGACACAATAAATAAATCATTATAGACTGTGTCTGGTAATAATAAATGCACAGAGATTTAAACGAGAGCAAATAAAGGGGAAGCAGAGTGCTGGGAAGAAAGTGATTTTCTAAACAGGCGACTCAAGAAGGTTTCACTGAGAGGTCTTTACATTGAGCAAAGTCTTGAAGGAGGAGTTGGAGAGAGGCATGCCCCCCGACACCCCCCACCCCCCCGCTCTGGGGGAAACACGTCCCAGGCAGAGGGAGCAGCGGAGCCCCTGATGGAGGAACCGCTAGACTAGTGTGGCTGCAGCACAGTGAGAATGCACGCGGGGAAAGATGACGTGTGATCAGAGAAGCTGGAAGCTGGCTGTGCAGCCCAGTAGGTCAGTATGACAGCATTTGCTTTTACACAGAGTAAACTGGGAGGATGCTGCAGGCTTTGGAGTAGAGGAGTGAGGCTGACCTACATTTTAGAAGGACCATCTGGCTCCTGGGTTGGAAAGAGGCTAAAAGAGGCAACGGTGAAAGCTGGATGATGAATTTGGAAGTTATCAGAATTACCCAAGATAGAGCTGGTGGCTGGAACCATTGTCCCAGCAGGGTGATGGTGAGTTTATGGGTATGTGTTGAAGGTCTGCCAACCAAATGTAGATGTAAAAGAATGAGAGGAAGCAAGGATAAAACCAGGTTGGGGGCCTGTGTAACTTCAAGAATAGCATTTCATTTACTGAGACTGGAGAGGAGAGCAGTAACAACAACAGTTCAGGAAAGAAGGTCAGGTTGGATGTTAGGCAGGTGAATTTCTCCCTGGTTGTGTCCTCTCTCCAGGCCCGTTTTCTTTGCCCTCTTTCCCAGGATTCCAACTACTGACACTGAGCTACTAGACTAGAAACTCCAAGGTTCCTTTTTTTTTTCCATCATATGCCAAAGAACAATTTAGTTCTTTCCATGCAGTGAAAAAGCTCAAGAAAGCAACTTTTCAGATTAATTACAAAAAACATCAGCATTTTATTCTAAGCTTGCTGCAAGTCACACCAAAGAATTTGCTCTTGGGAGAAACATTTATGGAAAAGAAGAAAAAGAAAAGGAAAAAGAGAAAGAAAAGGATGCAAAAGAGGAAGAAGGGAGAAGTTACAAGAAAGAAGACAAAGAGGACGATGAATAAATACAAGTCTGGTTGAAAACTGTCAGCTTGACAGTGTCTGTTAGTAGGTAGGTGGCTAACCAGCCTTCCAGACAAGGTCCTCCTCTCAGTAACATCAGTCCTGCATTTGACGGGAATGCTAATTACTTCCCATAAGAGGTGCCTTTTAAACTAAGTAAGAAGAGTTCTGTCCATGGCAGGATTTGAGACTATGTTCTTTCTCCCTTCTCTCTATCCACAACCAATAAATTCCAAATTCTAAGTGATGAGTGCTACGCTTTCACTACGATGCACAGAGACAACCATTTCTTTGTGTCTAGCCATAATATCTTTCTTCTGTTATGTTATGCTCTAAAAGAAAGGTTTTCACTGACATCATATTATGGTACCACTTCCAACCTACATTTTTGTGCACAGAGCCCCACTGACTGTGGGCTCTGGAACAGGAGTCTGGTCAAAGAAGTAATGAAAGGACCAGCAGCTCTGAGAACCAATCATGCTGGCACAGTTTTATTTAGGCTTTCTATGAAAAGAGAATTCTAACATACACAAAAAGTAGGCAGACTTGCATGATGAACTTCCATGTACTCATTACCAAGCTACAACAACTGTTAACTCAGGCTGACTGTATTCACCTATCTTCCCACCCATTTATATTCTTTTTGTATTATTTTGAAGTAAATCCTAGACATGGTATCAATTTAACTGCAGATTTTTCACCATGTATTTCTAAACTGTAAGGTTAATTTTTTATATATAAACTAAATACCATTATCAACATTCAAGAATTAACAATAATTCCTTAATATCATTAAATTTCCAGTAAGAATTAAAATTGTCAACTTCCTTATGAATATCATAATTTTATTTTACAGAGAGTTTGTTTGAACTGGGATCCATATAAGGTCTACATGCTTTCGTTGGTTTGTTAAGTCTTTTGAGTGGTTTTTATAGGTTCCCCCTTTCTCTCTCTCTCATTCTCACCTCGCAATTCATTTGTTGGAGAAACCATTCATGGTCCGTAGAATTTCCCATGGTAAGGACGTTACCATCACTCAGTGGTATAGTTTACCATGTTGTTTAGTTGCTCAGTCATGTCTGACTCTTTTGCAACTCCACTGACTGTAGACCACCAGGCTCCTCTGTCCATGGGATTTCCGAGGCAAAAATACTGGAGTGGGTTGCCATTCCCTTCTTCTGGGGATCTTCCTGACTCAGGGATCAAACCTGGGTCTCCTGCACTGGCAGGCAGATTCTTTACCACTGAACCACCAGGGAAGCCCTAGTTTACCACGTACTGCCCGTTAATTAGTAGACAGATCTAGATACTATTGGCTTTTTTAAAAATCACATTTGCACTCTGTTAGTACTGATGATCCATTATGAAATCTTACTATTCCTCACAAGCATCGAACTTCCCTTTCATGTTTTTTAAATCCTGCAATATTCTTTTAAGGCAGAAAAACAGTTGATACTTTTATTCCAAAAGGACTAACCACCTTAAATCAAATATTAAGAAAAAATTATTATTTTAGAACAAAAATCTGATAAGAACTTTTGGTACAAAAGTTACATTCACATTGAGAATAAAAATTGTCCCAAACCTGGCCTAAGGCAGAACTTTTTTACATGATATAATTCACAGCCTCCTCTGGGATGTAACAGGCATTGCTGTTAAAATGCCTGAGCAATTTTCTGATAGAGCTAAATAAGATTAAGGACCTCTGGGAAGCCAGGGTTACCCACCCAGCTGACTGGCTAGCCTAATAATCTTTAACCAGACATTATTTTTTCCTTGTATTTGGTTTAACAATGATTAACCATTCACTTTTCTTACACTGACAGAGTCCTTAAAGGGAATCTTGAATCAGCACTTTGAAAGGTCTCATCCCTTGTGACTAGCTCAAAATAGTTTTGGCCCAGTCTTTTAACTCATTTGTCTAAGAAGTTGTTTTAACATCATTTAGGAAGAAACATTATATTTTTTTTTTCCTGCTTTGTGTGCCTACAAATTTTCATTGAAAGGTAGTAAATATATATAAATATACATACAAGAGTTTTTAAATTAATGGAAAATTAGTTTCTTTGAAAGTTCTGAGCACTTTGATTTGACTTATGGAGAGAAAACTCTACTTTGGAAAACATAATTCAAACTTAACTGCTATCCTCAAATAAAAGATCTCCCTTCAGGTTCTTTCTCTGAGCAAATTGGTGCCTTGGACGTCAGTTCCAAGGGCCTTGAGAAAACATCTCCTGACAAGTGGGAACTGGTTTAACATTATGATGTAATTGTTGTATCAGATGTATCATGGATAATCTACAGACTCAAACGAATTTACTAGGTGAAGGCTGAGTTGGTAAGAAGTGAACTTACATCTGCGTTTTAAAAATATATATAAGCCCAATGGAAAGTAAAGATGCATGCTTGGATAAAGTTTTAAACTTGATCATAAGTAAAAATTGAAAATATAATAAAAGGATAGGTTATACATATAAATATGTAGTTTTAAAATTATTTATCATGTCTGTACAATTTTGTTGACACTGCCTGCAAACTCTTTCAGTAACCAAGGACAAATATACAATCTTCCAAATGTATATATTATAGCAGAGTTGAGCCCATGCTCCTATGTCTCTCAGAAGGCTGGACTCTATCAAATGGCTCACCTCAACCCCTGTGCTACGCTCAGTCTCTCGTCATGTCCCACTCTTTGTGACCCCATGGACTGTACCTCACCAGACTCCTCTGTCCATGGAGTTTTCCAGGCAAGAATACTGGAGTGGGTTGCCATTCCCTCCTCCAGAGGATCTTCCTAACCCAGCGATCAAACCTGCATCTCTTGCATCTCCTACATCAGCAGGTAGATTCTTTACCACTATTGCCATCTTAAACCTGCAGACCTCAAGGTCTGAGCAGAGCTACCAAGGGTAGGAGGGTAGGTTGAGTCTCACCTGATCGTCAAGGGTTGACCAGCTAGAAGTCTGCATATAGGAGTTTATGCCGGTATGCAAAAGAGCTGGCCTATTCTGGGAGCCAGCCCAGGTACTTTATACTGGATCTTCTGCTTTCATTATCCCTGAGTCTACATCAAAGGAGAACAGGACTCTTGTATGAATAACATGATTCTAGGGGCCACAGGGAATAATAATAACTATTTCATAGAATTGTTAGGATTAAAAGCAATGGATGTATATAAAGTACTTAGCACAACGTTCAGTGGACCAGGATAGACAATATGTTTTTAATACATTAAATTATTAATAAATGTATTAAATATTAATGAACATATTAAGTTAATAATATTTATTAGCTCCTTTTCTTTCCCATAAAGTTGAGAGGTCCACTTGTGCTCAGAGTCACGGACTATCAATGAAGAAAGTATGATGTAACCAAAATAATTGTGTCTTCAGAGTGCTTTATAAACTACTGAAAGCTTTAACATGCATTACTGCACTTGAACCTCAGCTCAACCACAATCACCCAAAGTGCTCTGTGAGGCAGGAATTAGAACCTCCAGTTCACAGATCCCTGGGAACCTGGTGAAGAAGGGTGTGATACGGCAGCCACACTCCTAGTGGAGACCCGATTCTGTGGGCTCTGACTTTCAGATATGTCACATCCACAGTCTCAGTTGTGGACCTCAAACCACAAACCAAACCCCTCTCCTCCACTGTCTTACCCTAGAGATCACCCTTCTTCATGAGACAAGTCCTGCAATTAGAGGAAGACTAAGAGGGGTCTCTCCCTTCTCGTCCCTCACCACCCCCTCAACTTATGGAGGATCTGAAAACAGGATTATTTGATCTTGGGAAAGAGAAGTAGACTTTTTGGGCTTTCAACTGAGTCGAGGCCTCCCCCCACAGTGCACAGTTGTAAGATTCCAATGTGGGTGACTGCGTACAGAGATTTCCAGTACATCAGACTTCCAGTACTAAATCCAGGAAAGTCCCAGGTACACCAAGATGAGTCAGTCACCCTAAACCCAAGAAAAATCAACACCAAACTTCATAGACCAAGAGTGCAAAAGACATTCGCTGTCAGAGCCGTAGGAAACCTGCTGCTTAGCACACATTGTAGAACTCCAAGGTTTACCTGGAGTGAGAATTTCACACGTTGTGAGCTCTCAGCTCTCCAAAGGAGGCAGAACATTTCTCCCCGCAGGGTCCCTGTCAAGAGGTTGGCACTGGTGCTAACCTCCCTCCGTGGTTTAACTGTACTCTTTCTGAGCCCCGTCAGGGGTGTCTCAGCATGAGACTGGGTGATCACCAGCTCAGGTTTCCCCTCTGAAGCAGGTGTCTGTAGGACACGCAGACCTGCTACAGCTCCTTTGGAATAGCTGTGATGGGAAACTGTGTCACAAGGTAAAGGAGAGGGCACCATCTCCAAACCTCTCCTTTAAGGGAAACCTAAAAACTCCCTCTTGACATAGTTTTTAAACTTTATGCGTTAAAAAGAGTGACAGCCTTTGCTTTCAATGCTGACCCCCATTTTAGAGCATGTATCCGGAGCTCATGGTGCATTTCTCTTCCCCTTTTGGATCTAGTGTATATGAGCTCACTGCAATATCTCTAGAATATCTGAATCTAGGGGGGAAAATATCTAGAAGTAATGCTGAATCATAAAGCTGCACAGCAACACCTCAGTTCCCATCCAGAAAATCTGCTTCTCTCTCCCAAGACCAAATAACCCTGTATTCAAATTCTCCAAAAATTGGGAGCAGGGGAAGGAAGAGAAGGGAGAAATCCCTCTAAGACTTCCTATAACTACAGGACATGTCTCATTAAAAAGGTTGATCTCTAGGATAAGGAAAAGAGGAGTTCGGTTTGTGGTTTAATGTCCATTGCTGAAAGGAATACAACTAAAAAAGGCATCAGAGGAAAATGCAGTTTCGTCATCAATGTGCCTACCAGGGGAGCAACCTCCACCAGACATGGCAGGCTAAAGAGCTACGGGACAAGCATGGAAGTCAAAGACCCACAGAGACCCTAAGACCATAGGGTATCTTCTACCTACCATACTATTTGACTACTTAGGAAAATAGCTATCCACAGAGGGGAAATGGCTATATAAACTTCTGAGAGAGTTCAGTGACATATTCCACTTACCACGTGAAACCCCCTTATGGTGTAAAGAGGCGCCTCAGCTGAGGATCAGTGACTCCGTGTGCCAGATATCTTCAGCACCAGCCCTCCAGATACACTTCCCACCCTCCCCAACCTTCTCTGTGCCCTGAGAGTTTGACTTACAGTCTTTGCATCATTCCAGCTCCTTTCCCCTCTGCCTCTCGATTGGATTCAGATACAAGGAGATGCTTGCAAGAGGTGGGTTGGAGACATAAGGATGGGAGGGTGGGAGAAGAAGGAAGCAGAGTGAGGTCAGAGACCCTTTCTTGGTGACCAAGGGTTGGCAGCGGCTTCTTTCCTCAGCAGAAGTCCAGAACCCCCACCATACTAGGTGCAGCTCTCTCTCAGACTGCTGGTAGCTTTTTCTTCCTCTGCCCCTACAAGCCTATCGCTATAGGAATAGGTGAAGATTCCTAGCTGTTGCTAAGATTCCCTGGGGATATTTCACCATCCTCTTTTGATTTCCCTTAAACCTGCCTACATCCTTATAAATAGTCTCTTTGTTAAACTCCCCTAATAAGCCCCTTTGAATGTGCCTTGTTTCCTGTTGGGACTTTGACTGACATCCTCAGCATATCAAGGATGGTGCTAGTCTGCACAGGGCATGCAGCAAAGTACACAAGCCAACAGCAAACAAGAGGTTAAGTGTTAAGACTACCTTCCTCCTCTTTCCCAGTTTCAACTATCAGCCAAGGAATGTATACAATGAAGGGAGAGTTTAGTAATAAACAAGAGCTATAGGGAATCCTTCTGAGATTTTGTCCCAGGATCCTAAATTCCTGGCCTTAATGACTTCTGAATGAAATGTCCGGAGGAGCTTTTCTGAATACAGTTAAAAGGGTCTTGAATAAATCATCATTTTGCTGATCCTGAAAAAGCTTGCTAACCCTCTATTTTTCTAACAAAGCAGCACATCTGGGTTTCTATTACTGTCTTAAAACTGAGCAGGACAGCCAGACAAACTGGGGAAAAAATGGAAACTTTCAGGGTCTGGGAGGCGTTAGAGATCCATACAGGAGGTCATCATAGCCAGAGGATGACTGTTCTAAGAAATGATACATGAGTCTAGGAAATGGGGCTGAAACAAAACATTTGGCTAAAGGAGAAAGGACAGGGGGACGGTGTAGACTCCGAGGACTAGAGAGCACGTCTATCCAGGCAGTCACAGAGCAGGCCGTTAGCAAGGGTGTTCACTAGAGGCAGTCGGTGGGGTCGATGAAAGTCAATGAAGTCAGCAGCTGATATCATGTCCCCATAGGGCACCTCGCCCAAGGAAAACGAGAGGAAAACAGCTAACGCTCATTCTAGTAGAACCAACAAAGAGAATCCATTCTGAGATGGCATGAGGCTCCTCACTGGCCCCATAGTAAAGCCCACATTAGATCCCCATTTCTGAACAAGTCAGGCCCACAAGTGTGGGGTTAGAAACCCACTGCCAGAGCCAGACGAAGAGAAACAACGCAAACATGGCAGCTAAATTGATGTGCCATAAATAAAGTTGGTGTTGAAATGTATTCGTCTACCTAACTAGACAAAGGGGCACAGCACAAAAGATTTCTTTCCAGAGAGACTTTACAAAAATAAACAGTATTCTTATCTTACATTCAGTATTTGTTTAAGTAAAACTCCAAAACACCCAATATTTCTCCAAATATGACATATCAAAGAGCAAAGGGAAGGAATGAATTCCTGCCAGAGATCTGATTGGGTATTTTCTATGCAACTTACAGGTAAGGTTCTGAGTTGATATTTTCCTCCTCCTGTCAGTAAAACTCTCCTTGACCCCCCCAAATAGGCAACCAAATATATTTAGGGTGGTAGTCAGCAGGCAGCTGAAGCTGAAGAAGCAAGCAGTTGAAGAAAATACATGTAAAACAGGTGTGTGGCACATAATTAACAAGCCAGAAATATGTACTAACTGAAGACAGAAGACAAAATAGTCTCCTAAGTGAGACATGAATTTTAGTCATGCTGGGAAGGAAGAGCAAGAGCGAGACACTTGAAGGATCTCACTTCTTAAAATGAAAGGAAATTTGGGAATTTGATCTTTCTCAAGAGTCTGACCTTAACCATCACAGCTACATCAATGTAAGGAGTTGAAAACTAACATGTGCATGCCAAGTCTCTTCAGTCCTGTTAGACTCTTAGCGACCCCATGGACTCTAGCCCCCCAGGCTCCTCTGTCCATGAGATTCTGCAGGCAAGAATACTGAAGTGGGTCATCATGCCCTTCTCCAGGGGATCTCCCTCAACCTGGGTCTTGTGCATTGCAGGCAGATTCTTTACCATCTGAGCCACCAGGGAAGCCCAAAACCTAACATGCCACCTATTATGTACTGGCTTTGTATTAACACAAAGACAGTACTTCTGTTGACCAGAAAACAATTTGTTTCTCGATTGTTACATGAAACATTCTCTTTCCTGGAATTCTGAATTCAAACAAATAAATGTTATGTTAAATATACTTTATATATAGTATATATAAACATATAAATATCTATATATCTACACACATTTATAATATATAAAATGAATGCCTATATCTTTATATACCTATACTCATTTTATTCCATCATTCATAAAAGAGTAATTGGCTATCATGTTCAAAGCCCTGTGTTTGATGCTGGGAATGCAGAGATGAATAAGATGTTTTTTCTATTACAACTGAGTTGGAGAAACTAATTGATCCAATATATCAAATTAAAATCTAATGTGCTAATGTGATATGCTATCAGAGAATAATATAATTAATAATTAGGTACCCACTGTCCATGTAGTACTATATACATACATTTATTAAAGCTCATAACAGATTACTCAAGATGTGCTCTCATAGTTACTCCCCCAGCCTCTCAAAAAGCTGGACTACAATACCTATCACAGTGTGCAACAAGTGTTTGCTGTTTTAATAAGGATTAAATAGATAATGCTACGAAAGTTCTCTGAAAAATATAAAATGTGACACAAACACAGGCAGCTGTCATTGTCTATTCAAAGAAGTTGAAAACAGAAACCCATTTAAAATAAGCCCATTAAAGGTCAAAGAGGGCCAACTCTTTAAAATAACATCACTGAGAAGAAGATAAGTAGTATATTAACATGTCCAGGCAATATGAATCAAAATGGACCAATGTCTACTAGAGACCTGATGGTCAGATTTTAAATGATCACTCCCTTTTAAATCCAACTTCACATTCAGGAAATCTGTGAAATATTCACTATCCTAATAATTGTGTTATGATTTAAAATATTAAAGAAATCACTACATTCCAGCTTGCTTAATATTTTCACAGTGGAGATAAATGATAATACAGGTTTTACTGAAAATTTCCATTTGTTGAACACAGTGCGAAAGTTAGTGGCAGCTGAGCTCTGCTGATGAGAAACCAATTTGGGTTAGACTGATATGAAAATTAAACTACTGCAGTGTATCAGGATGTGGTAAAGTGCTTTTAAATCTTAGCTTTAGTGATTTATTGAAAAGAAAGAAGTAAAGAACAGAGTACCGAGTGGAGTTAATGATGATGAAAAGATGGAAGAAATGATCATGAAACCAGCCAGTCCCTTCCTTCAGTTTTTGCACCTGTGTTTTATTACATTAAAACGAAGGGCCTCCCTGATGGTTCAGTGGTAAAGAACCCACCTGCCAACACAGGAGACTCAGGTTCGATCCCTGGTCCAGGAAGATCCCACATGCTGTGGAACAACTAGGCCCAAGCACCGCAACTATTGAAACTGTGCTCTAGGGCCCAGGAACCGCACGCACTGAGCCCATGTGCTCTAGGGCCTGTGCTCTGCAACAAGAGAAGACACTGCAGTGAGAAACCCATATACCAAAGCTAAAGAGTAGCCCCTGTTTGCCACAACTACAGAAAAATAATTGATGTTTTTGAACTGTGGTATTGGAGAAGACTCTTGAGAACCCCTTGGACTGCAAGGAGATCCAACCAGTCCATCCGAAAGGAGATCAGTCTTGAATATTCATTGGAAGGACTGATGCTGAAGATGAAACTCCAATACTTTGGTCATTTGATGTGAAGAACTGAGTCACTGGAAAAGAACCTGGTGGGAAAGATTGAAGGTGGGAGGAGAAGGGGATGACAGAGGATGAGATGGTTTGATGGCATCACTGACTCAATGGACATGAGTTTGAGGCAAGCTCCGGGAGTTGGTGATGGACAGGGAAGCCTGGTGTGCTGCAGTCCATGGGATCGCAAAGAGTTGGACAGGACTGAGTGACTGAACTGATTAAAGAGCAAAGATAAGACAAAAATCTGAGCACTAAAAAAAAGGAAGGATATTATTTTCTCCCATTCTGAGGGTTATCTTTTCACCTTGCTTATAGTTTCCTTTGTTGTGCAAAAGACTTTAAATTTAATCAGGTCCCACTTGTTTACTGTTGTTTTTATTTCCGTTGCTCTAGGAGGTAGGTCATAGAGGATCCTGCTTTGATTTATGTCATCAAGTGTTCTGCCTATGTTTTCCTCTAAGAGTTTTATAGTTTATGGTCTTACATTTAGGTCTTTAATCCATTTTGAGTTTATCTTTGTGTATGGTGTTAGGAAGAGTTCTAATTTCATTCTTTTACATGTAGCTATCCAGTTTTCCCAGCACCATTTACTGAAGAGGTTGTCTTTGCCCCATTGTATATTCTTGCCTCCTTGGTCAAAAATAAGGTACCCATAGGTGCATGGGTTTATTTCTGGGCTTTCTATCTTGTTCCATTGGTCTATATTTCTGTTTCTGTGCCAGAACCGTACTGTCTTGTTGACTGTAGCTTTGCAGTATAATCTGAAGTTAGGAAGGTTGATTACTCTGGCTCCATTCTTCTTTCTCAAGACTGCTTTGGCTCTTTGGGGTCTTTTGCACTATTGGTGGGAATGTAAATTGATTCAGCCACTATGGAAGATGGTATGCAGATTCCTTACAAAACTAGAAATAAAACCACCATATGCCCCAGCAATCCCATTCCTAGGCATATACCCTGAGGAATCCAAAATTGAAAGAGACACATGTATCCCATTGTTCACTGCAGCACTATTTACAATAGTTAGAACATGGAAGCAACCTAGATGTCTATCAACATATGAATGGATAAAGAAGTTGTGGGTACATATACACAATGGAATATTACTGAGCCATAAAAAAGAACACATGTGAGTCAGTTCTAATGAGGTGGATGAACCTAGAACCTATTATACAGAGTGAAGTAAGTCAGGAAGAGAAAGATAAATATCATATTCTAATGCATATATATGGAATCTAGAAAAATGGTACTGAAGAATTTATTTACAGGGCAACAATGGAGAAACAGACATAGAGAATAGACTTATGGACATGGGGAGAGGGGAGGAGAGGGTGAGATGTATGGAAAGAGTAACACAGAAACTTACACTACCGTGTGTAAAATAGAGAGCCAATGAGAATTTGCTGTGTGGCTCAGGAAACTCAAACAGGGGCTCTGTGTCAACCTAGAGGGGTGGGGCGGGGAGGGAGACGGGAGGGAGGTTCAAAAGGGAGGGGACACATGTATACCTGTGGCTGATTCATGTTGAGGTTTGACAGAAAACAGCAAAATTCTATAAAGCAATTATCTGTCAATAAAAAATAAATAAAATTTTAAAAAGGAAGGATAAAAGTAAGAAAACTGGTTAGGAAACAGACAGAATTGGTTCCTTTATGTAAGGTATTTTTGCCCCTCAAAATGGTGAAACAAAGTACCTTGATAAAGGTTCAATATTTTCTTTTTCTAATGTGTTCATCATCCTACTTCTTGTTCTAGAATGTTAAACACTAACCACCATTATTTCCTCCTTCCTATTCTTTCCTTTAATATTTTACTATTTTCTTTAGGTGAGAATTTCAAGACCCATATAGTCTAAATATTGGAGCAACTGGATTAAGATTACTTTTTCCAGAACAAGAATACCAATTCTATGTGGTGAGACAGATCATCAAAAATTGACAGTAGCCCAAGTTTTTGGAGTGCAAGCCATCCAAAGATTTTAGAGATGGTCAACTTGTAGACATCATCCCTAAAGTTGGGGTAAATATATCTGTAGGTTACAGAGCCATTGTAAGAATGAAAGGAGTTAACATTTATAAAGTTTCTAGCATGGGCTAGGCAATAGCAAGAGCTCAGTAGTTGGATTTTGAATTTAATTCAACTTAAAAAAGGAATTGTACTTGAACTGTTTCAATAACTGAAGCATCAAAAATTTTCTTTAATCAAGGGAAATGCTTATCTTTAATAGACTCTTATTCTTTAACACCTTTGAGATGTAAAACACAAAATAAGGCTACTCCAGGTGGCTCAGCGGTAAAGAATCTGCCTGCCAATGCAGGAGACTCAGGAGACACAAGTTTGATCTCTGAGTCAAGAAGATTCCCTGGAGGAGGAAATGGCAACCCACTCCTGTATTCTTGCCTGGGAAATCCCATGGACAGAGGATTATGGCGGGCTACAGCCCGCCATATGGGGTCTCAAAGAATCAAACACAACTGAGCACACACGCACACACAAAGAGGTCCTCCAAGAAGGAGTGATGGGAACTTTCCCCTAATGAAAACCTGGTCAAAGATTTCCTCCATTTTCAAAGAATAATCTGCGCTCATGCTCATGTTCTGACATCATGACCTTATAATCTTCCCTGTCAAGAAATGATCCCCAACCTTGCATTCATTTAAACAGCACAGACATGATGGCACCTCTCCAATTTTCTCCCAGTTTTCCTCAAGTGGATAGATAAGTGTAGGTAGATGCTAACACATCTAGCTGTCTTGCTGGAGGAGTACTTTAAAAAATAAATTCACGATGGCAATTTCCTCAAATGAAAGGGTAAAAAATGTACCAAGTAATTTAATTTTAAAAGTGACTCTAAGGAAATTGGGAGCTGGTTTGTGGGAATCTTGGAGAAGCCTGAGGATTGTGGTGGAGGCACAGATCCTGTACCACCCCAAACTTACTGGAGTTGACCCCTGCCAGAAAAAGCTTGTAAGCCCTTTGTAGAACAATATCTTCCTTTCGGGCCTCTGACTGTCAGTCCTCTGCTCTGGTTAATATCATCAAGGGAATCCTTGCCTGACAGAAAGTAATTTAGGATCTATTAAATATGATTACTTGGCCTTGAAAATGATGGATATTGGACAGAATTATAGAATCACTTTACAAAAGAAAGGTCTCTTTTACATCCTTTCTTGTGGAGCCTAAAATGAAGCCTAGGGAAATCCCTCGGAGGGGTTGTGGCATTTATAGGTTAGGTTTATGAAAAAGGGAATTGATATTCATATTAAAAACTGTAAAAATTGAGCAAGGTGAAGATAGTGAGCATGCAGACAGCTGTGACGTGTGTCTGAAGGGTGAGTGGCACGTTGCCCAACTGATTTACTTGCTTTAATTATATTAGCAATGTGAAAGACGACATGATTCGAAACAAGCTTTCTGGGTTTTTCATTCAAGTACTAGCCCCAAGTGACTACTTTTTATGGTCCTCCCAATTTCCAATTACTCAAATGTTCATAGCTGAAATACTTAAGAGTTCATTGCTGGGTTTGCTTTGGAGGTGGCCTGTGCTTGAGTTTTTATTTAATTACATTTTGTTCTTGGTTATAAAAGTAATATATGGTCACTGAAAAAATTACAGAACATAAAAAACTGCAAAAAACAAATTAAAATCACTAATAATTCTGCCACCCAGAGATTATCATTAACATTTTGCTGTATACCTACTATACTTTTCTTTAATATATATGTATATATCTGTATTATTTTTATTACTTGATACAATGTCATATATACAATTTTCTAAAACTTTTAACAATATTATAACATGATCATACTCCCATATTATGAGGTATTTGGTGATTATAAACTGTTCATTATATATATATATGTACTATTAATTTTTAAACTGATATGCAACTGAGGAAGATTTAGAATATCTATTTACAATTCTTAACCATAATCAGATAACTTTTTCCACACATCCCTAGTTATTTCCTTAGGATACATTTCTAGAAAACTCACTATGTCCAAAAGTTTTCAAAATATTCAACTGTTTTTACCTATGGCTGAATTGCAAATTTTTTCTATCATTCAAAGTCTACATTACAGTTTTCTTTCTTTCTTTTTTTTTTTAACCAATTCTGACTGTTTATCTTACAAGGACCAAAACAATGGAAGAAGCAGACAGAATTGAAATTACCACCATTTGAACTTCTGGTTGGCAGTGAATTTTATATTAGGAATACTGTGGGAGCGGTATTGTAAATTAATTTTAAATTATCTCAAAAAAACAAGGAAGCAGGAAGGGGGAATGGGGAATTATTGTTTAATGGGTACAAAGTTTCAGCTTTGCAAGATGACAAGAGCTCTGGACATGGATGACGCTGATGGTTACACAACAGTATGAATGCATTAGTACAACTGAACTGTACACTTAAAAATGTTCAGAATAAATTTTATGTTACATGTATTTTACCACAGAAAAAATGGGGGGAAAATGAAGAAGAAAATGGGGAAAAAAATCTCTATTCAATACTACTTGTGTCGTAGAGAAGCACATTTGGGAAAAAAAAGGCTCCCCATATTCATGATATTTTCCTGATGTTAAAGGAGAAGTCATAACCATAACAAACATGTATATGGCACTTTACAGTTTATAAGTGCTTTACAGCTTACAAGCACACATAATTTCATTGCCATAACAATCTTGTGAAATACTTGACTATTCTCATTTTGTATATGAGAACTCTGAGACTAATGTAAAATAACTGTCCAAGATGCTATGATTGGCAAAGAGTAGAAGGAAGACATCATCCCAGGGCCCCAGTTCCTTGCCCAATGAAGCACAGTACAGCAGTGAAGCTCCTGAGCAGGCAAAACCACCAAGTATTTTCATTTGACAAGTCAAACATATCATACATAAACTGAAAAGGGCAAGTATTTAAACTGCACTCAAAGAAAGGATTTAGTTCAGGAAACAACTTATTTTTGAAATAGCTTTGAATAGTTTAATAAAATACTGATTTCACTAATATCAATAATAACACTACACTGATTATTTTGTGCTTTTTTCACTTTCAAATATTGATTTAATTTTTTTAATTGTCCCTCTATAGTATATTTATCATCCTAAAGGGGGGAGCATGCAAGGTGACCAGTTATCAGTGTGGCCAGGCAAAGTTGCAGAGACAAAAATTGTGAAATTTACAACAATTTAGCTCTCTTCATTGCCTCTTATCCTATTAAAATACAAAGAGAAAAGTTACACATTTTCAAATTAAATATTAGCACAAAGATACACTTTTCAAATGTAGATATTTCCCTTGTTCCTCAAGACTTATTAATATACTTTTGGATGCAGGATCTGATCAAAGATTAAAAATTGTTATTGGCTCTTATTTCTATTCAATATCATCTTTATTTGTAACAGATGATTTCTCCAACTTTTCAATATCTCCTAAGAGTTTTGTGTTTGGATGATTTCCAAATAATTTAATCTGACAGGCAGATTTTTTGGTAAACAGAAATCTGGTCTGTGAGGTTTATTTTGTCTGTCAGCCCATTTATCTTAGGATTTTTCCAAACATAAATTTATTCCATTTATCTTTGGAATTATAAGCATCGTAGATATCATGAATATTTCTTGTTCTCATATATGACTAACCACATGCATTCGATACCCTTTACTGTCAACCAGCTATGTGCCCAGTACTGCAAAAATAAAGACATAGTTCCACGGAACTCACACCATATTAATAAATAGAGAAACTAATGCATACAAAAATTATTATAATATAATGAAATAAAAAAGTGCAATACTAGAACATTGTATACATACTCTGGATGTCATAAAAGTATGATTTTTGCCTCTGAATAAGCTTCGCAGAAGAATCATCTGAATCAGAACTAAAAGATTTTATGAAAAGGTTTTCATAAGGAAAGGGATGGGAAAGTTCATACTCATATATTACTTTGTCCCTTGCCTTATGATTACATATTTTTCTTCAATGAATAGTCTGGAGCCACATGCTATCAGTCAATCTGACTGTAACATTAAAAACATCTTTAGATTTCATAGCCAATTCATCATTCTTTTGCACAGTCTTCATTCTCTTTAAATTCACTAAACTGTCTATCATTTTCTACTGTGCCTGCGATTGAGCAGACTGAAAAGAATTTATTGTTGATCAATAAATATTAAGCTTAACCATTAACTTCTTGATTCATTTACAACTGCATTTGTAGTGTCAGGATGCCCAGCTCCCAGGGATGCCATTCACGTGAACACTATCTGTGGGCTGGGCAGTCTTCTGCACATCTCTCTGATCTAAAGCATTTATCTCCATCTTCCTTGTACACAGTACTATTCTAACTACTGCATTTTCCTTTCCAGATGAACTATACATACAGCAGAATTTTAAGAAAACAAAAATTGCAGCCGATTATTTATACCGACTACTTCTCTAGTTAGTTTGGTTAAACCAGATAATTTGGATAAAAATTTTTAGAACAACAGTAATGACTTTCTAAAATATTATATCATCATTTGGCCTAATCTCTTATTGGTATTGATGGAACACGGATCACTGGACAATGTAATCTCCATTGTGCAGTGAGTATTGATGGTTTCTACTCAATTGATATACACCAGATTTATTCAGAAATCATACTAGCTTTGAGATTCCTGATCAACTCTGCTGAGTATTCTCAACCATTAATTGAATTTTGAAAAGGAATCTCAGATATCTCTAACTTCTTTATTGATGGTCAATCTGGTCATAAATGGTCTACTGTATAGAATTCTAAATGGCATCTACCTTAGTTGTTCTTTGCTAACAAATATTTCAGGTTATTTTAACCTATAGCTGTTTTTTTTTTTTTACATATTTGAAATAAATGGGTAATAGAACAATACTTAGATGCTTCGTCTGAACAAACTTGTTTCATTTTATAAAGTTTTATTTTAAATTCCATGGACAGAAGAACCTGGCAGGCTACACAGTCCATGGAGCCCCAGTAAGTTGGATACAACTGAGTGACTGAACACATAGACTCTTCCATGCCTCTCAGTTCAGATCAGGCGCCCAGTCGTGTCTGACTCTTTGCGACCCCATGGACTGCAGCACACCAGGTGTCCCTGTCCATTGCCAACTCCTGGAGCTTACTCAAACTCATGCCCATCAAGTTGATGATGCCATCCAACCATCTCATCCTCTGTCCTCCCCTTCTCCTCCTGCCTTCAACCTTTCCCAGCATCAGGGTCTTTTCAAATGAGTCAGTTCTTCACAGTAAATGGCCAAAGTATCAGAGTTTCATTGCCAGCATCAGTCCTGCCAAAGAATATTCAGGACTGATTTCCTTTAGAACTCACTGGTTGGATCTCCTTGCAGTCCAAGGGACTCTCAAGAGTCTTCTCCAACACCACAGTTCAAAAGCATCAATTCTCTGGCACTCAGCTTTCTTTATAGTCCAACTCTCGCATTCATATATGACTACTGGAAAAATTATAGCTTTGACTAGACGGACCTTTGTCAGCAAAGTAATGTCTCTGCTTTTTAATATGCTGTCTAGGTTGGTCATAGCTTTTATTCCAAGGACCAAGTATTGTTTAATTTCATGGCTGCAGTCACCATCTGCAGTGATTCTAGAGCCCAAGAAAATTAAAGTCTGTCACTGGTTCCATTGTTTCCCCATCTATTTCCCGTGAAGTAATGGGACCAGATTGCATGATCTTGGTTTTTCGAATGTTGAGTTTTAAGCCAGCTTTTCCACTCTCCTCTTTCACTTTCATCAAGAGGCTCTTTAGTTCCTTTTCGCTTTCTCCCATAAGGGTGGTGTTATCTGCATCTGAGGTTATTGTTATTCCTCCCAGAAATCTCCACATCTCTCAGTAAATGCCAAATCTCACCTCAGTAGCCTCTTCTTTTCAGATGTTTCTCTAACAGTGAATGGACTTTTACTAAATCTCTTACCTAATTATAACAAAAGCTAAATAACTCTTTTTGAGCAATCAAAATATAGTGTCCCAAACACATAAGCATACTATCTCATTTAATCATCATTGCGACAAACAAAAACAATGGCATGATCTCTGTTCGTTTCCAAGGCAAACCATTCAATATCAAGGTAATCCAAGGCTATGCCCCGACCAGTAATGTTGAAGAAGCTGAAGTTGAACAGTTCTATGAAGACCTACAAAACCTTTTAGAACTAACACCCAAAAAAGATGTCCTTTTCATTATAGGGGACTGGAATGTAAAAGTAGGAAGTCAAGAAACACCTGGAATAACAGGCAAATTTGGCCTTGGAGTATGGAATGAAGCAGGGCAAAGGCTAACAGAGTTTGCCAAGATAACGCACTAGTCATAGCAAACACCCTCTTCCAACAACACAAGAGAAGACTCTACACATGGACATCACCAGATGGTCAACACTGAAATCACACTGATTATATTCTTTGCAGCCAAAGATGGAGAAGCTCTATACAGTCAGCAAAAACAAAACCGGGAGCTGACTGTGGCTCAGATTATGAACTCCTTATGGTCAAATTCAGACTTAAACTGAAGAAAGTGGGAAAACCACTAGATCATTCAGGTATGACCTAAATCAAATCCCTTATGACTATACAGTGGAAGTGAGAAATAGATTTAAGGGACTAGATCTGATAGACAGAGTGCCTGATGAACTGTGGACAGAGGTTCGTGACATTGTACAGGAGACAGGGATCAAGACCATCCTCAAGAAAAGGAAATTCAAAAAAGCAAAATGGCTGTCCGAGGAGGCCGTACAAATAGCTGTAAAAAGAAGGGAAGCAAAAGCAAATAGAAAAGGAAAGATATACCATTTGAATGCAGAGTTCCAAAGAATAGCAAGGAGAGATAAGAAAGTGTTCCTCAGTGATCAGTGCAAAGAAATAGAGGAAAACAATAGAATGGGAAAGACTAGAGATCTCTTCAAGAAAATTAAGAGATACCGAGGCAACATTTCAGGCAAAGATGGGCTCAATAAAGGACAGAAATGGTATGGACCCAATAGAAGCAGAAGATGTTAAGAATACGTGGCAAGAATACACAAAAGAACTATACAAAAAAGATCTTCATGACCCAGATAATCACAATGGTGTGATCACTCACCTAGAGCCAGACATCCTGGAATGTGAAGTCAAGTGGGCCTTAGAAAGCATCAGTACAAACAAAACTAGTGGATGTGATGGAATTCCAGTTGAGCTATTTCAAATCCTGTAAGATGATGCTGTGAAAGTGCTGCACTCAACATGCCAGCAAATTTGGAAAACTCAGCAGTGTCCACAGGACTGGAAAAGGTCAGTTTTCATTCCAATTCCAAAGAAAGGCAATGCCAAAGAATGCTCAAACTTCCGCACAATTGTGCTCATCTCACATGCTGGTGAAGTAATGCTCAAAATTCTCCAAGCCAGGCTTCAGCAATATGTGAACCATGAACTTCCAGATGTTCAAGCTGGTTTTAGAAAAGGCAGAAGAACCAGAGATTAAATTGCCAACATCCTCTGGATCATTGAATAAGCAAGAAACTTCCAGAAAAACATCTATTTCTGCTTTATTGACTATGCCAAAGCCTTTGACTGTGTGGATCACAATAAACTGGAAAATTCTGGAAGAGATGGGAATACCAGACCACCTGACCTGCCTCTTGAGAAATCTGTATGCAGGTCTGGGAGCAACAATTAGAACTGGACATGGAGCACAGACTGGTTCCAAATAGGAAAAGGAGTATGTCAAGGCTATATATTGTCACCCTGCTTATTTAACTTTTATGCAGAGTACATCATGAGAAACGCTGGACTGTTGAGGCACAAGCTGGAATCAAGATTGCCGGGAGAAATATCAATAACCTCAGGTACACAGATGACACAACCCTTATGGCAGAAAGTGAAGAAGAACTAAAGAGCCTCTTGATGGAAGTGAAAGAGGAGAGTGAAAAAGTTGGCTTAAAGCTCAACATTCAGAAAACTAAGATCATGGCATCCAGTCCCATCACTTCATGGCAAATAGATGGGGAAACAGTGGAAACAGTAGCTGACTTTATTTTGGGGGGCTCCAAAATCACTGCAAATGGTGACTGCAGCCCTGAAATTAAAAGACGCTTACTCCTTGGAAGGAAAATTATGACCAACCTAGACAGCATATTAAAAAGCAGAGACATAACTTTGTCAACAAAGGTCCGTCTAGTCAAGGCTATGTTTTACCAGTAGTCATGTATGGATGTGAGAGTTGGACTACAAAGAAAGCTGAGTGCTGAAGAATTGCTGCTTTTGAACTGTGGTGTTGGAGAAGACTCTTGAGAGTCCCTTGGACTGCAAGGAGATCCAACCAGTCCATCCTAAAGGAGATCAGTCCTGGGTGTTCATTGGTAGGACTGTTGTTGAAGCTGAAACTCCAATTCTTTGGCCACCTGATGCAAAGATCTGACTCATTTGAAAAGACCCTGATGCTGGGAAAGATTGAGGGCAGGAGGAGAAGGGGCTGACAGAGGACGAGATGGCTGGATGGCATCACCTACTTGGTGGACATAGGTTTGAATAAACTCCAGGAGCTGGTGATGGACAGCGAGGCCTAGTGTGCTGCGGTTCATGGGGTCGCAAAGAGTTGGACACGACTGAGCGACTCAACTGAAATGAATCATCATTGCAATTCTATGAGGCAACTACTATCAATAGGCCATTTTACAAATGAGTAAATTTATACTGAGGCACAAAGAGGTCAAGTGACAGCTTGAGGTTGCACAACCAATAAGTGGTAAAGAGTGTATTAAAGTCAGATTTTTTGAGAGATGACTGATATTCTGCAAGGAAAAAACATGCTAGTCTTATAAAACAAAGAGAAAATTAAAGTTTTCCTTCTGCCACATGAGGATCATATTGGACTTTTTCCTAAAAGATTAGTTTAGAAAGAAGGAGATGCACCATAAAATTATTCATACTAAATTCTGGAGAAAAATATTCCCCCAGGCAGTGACCTTTATTACTAAGAGTGGATTTGGAAGCCAACTTTTATAGCTCTGTTAAAAACTGCTAAACCCAGGCAGTTATATAATAGAAATGCTGACATGACCTTAATTCCAGAGGTGCAAAGGGTATAATTGAATTTAAGAACAATGTATCTCCTCCATTAAGTCATTAAATAGATAGTAATAATCTGACACATTTGGTAAGTACTACATGAATGTGGTTAACAATGGTATTCAAATAAAATGTGCTTGCATTATTAGCTACTGTATTTTGCTTGTATTTGCCAAATATTATACTAAATTACAATATAGTCATTTAGAAAATATTACAGCAATGTATTTTAAATATTCCAGAACCTGATGCCAACACAGAGAAAAGAAATGTTAGATTATACAGGATATTGCCAAGTGCCTATGTGCAATTTAGATAAGTTATATTTACTATTCACAGAATTAAACTGAAGCAGAACTACATTCTTCTGACCCAAACTTCCGGAGTTGCACCAGTGGTGTAGTGCACCTGGTTCAAGAGCATAGATAAGGATGCCAACTAAATGCCGAAACCAGAACATTCCTCCACACAGATGCATATTTTGCTTTTTTGAGGAAAAAAAATCTAGATGTTTGGTATCATGCAACTAAATGCATAAATCCAAATGAATCATAAGTTAAACACACATTCAGGGAATATAATCAATGTAGACAGTAACTTGGGCTCATTCTAGCATAAACAAAATAAAGCCAAAACCCCATTCTTCTTTCATAAAAGCAGAGCTAGAGACCTGGATTTTCAATTTATACTGGTAAAAATCTTCATTTAATCTGACTGTTTCCAGGACCAATAATGAAGTGTACTAATCATGGCAGTGCAACGGAGAATCTAGGAGTGCAAAATATAATTATTTTAACTACATAGGACTTCCCTGGTGGCTCAGATGGTAAAGCGTCTGCCTACAATGCAGGAGACCCAGGTTCAATTCTTGGGTAGGGAAGATCTCCTGGAGAACAAAATGGCAACCCACTCCAGTATTCTTGCCTGGAAAAATCCCAAGGACAGAGAAACCTGGTAGGCTACAGTCCATGGGGTCGCAAAGAGTCGGACATGACTGAGTGACTTCACTTCACACTTCTGTGTGTTTTATTTCCTTACATAAATGCTAATATAGCAAATAACAGTTAATAAATAAGACTATATCTAATTGATTTGCCAGGTAAACAGTTGGGTCACAATAACTGCAAATGTTTTCAAAAGTCTTATTTTAGGTTTATATAGGGCAGCAAGCCACAAAAACACATATGGATATATGTGTTAATGTAGGAGATATATGGGCTTCCCTGGTGGCTTAGACAGTAAAGAATCCACCTGCAATGCGGGAGACCTGGGTTCGATCCCTGGGTTGGGAAGATCCCCTGGAGTAGGGCATGGCAATCCACTCCAGTATTCTTACCTGGAGAATCCCCATGGACAGAGGAGCCTGGCAGGCTACAGTGTGGTCTCGCAAAGAGTTGGACATGACTGAGAGACTAAGTGCACACACAAGAGACATATAAAATACAGTGATGTAAAAATTGAAAATGTCACATCACTGCCATAGTAAAATAGTTTTTAAAAAACCAAGGATTTAAATTAAGTATATTGCCTATAACTGACTCACTATGATAGGTGATCACAAAAATGGCTCCAAGTTTTCCCACTTCTTACAATGTATCTATATAGCTCCTCCCATTACAATGTGACATTTATTTGTCCCATGCTCTTACTCCTTGAATTAGGCTGTCTTGCAACTTGCTTTGGCCTCTACAATGTGGTGGCAATGATTAGGTGCCATATTTAGCTGAGGTCATAATTGGTATTATGCATGCCCCCTGACTTGCTCTCTTCCTTTGCCATGAGAACAATTCTGGCCTGGCCTGCTAAATAACAAGAGGCCATGGGAAAGAGAGCCAAACTGTCCCAGCTGGGGCCATACTAGACCAGCCAGCCTCCTGCTGACCCACCAGCTGATCACAGACGCACAAGCAAGCCCAAGAACAGCTGAACCTGGCACGGAAAAGCAGCTCCCACCCAGCTGATTTGTAGTCTGATGAGAAACAATACAGTAAATGGTTGTTTTAAGCCTATACATTTTGAGGTGGCTTCTTATGCAGAAACAGATAACTTGATACAATTATCATCAGACAATATTTTTATAGCAAAACAATACAAATACCACAGTCATCTCCAAATATTTATGATCCCCGAATTTATATAAATTGTATATAAATACATTTAATACTTTTAATGCACTGTCACAGACTTGGCCCATGCTACAAGTAAGACAAATAGGATCATTCTCATTTTAAAGATGAGAATATTGAGCCAGAAAAAGTAAATCATGTGGCCAGCTGTTAAGGAAAAGAGTGAGGGTAACATAGATAAAAGAGTAGAATCGAGTACTTTCCTCTATAAGTCCATATCAATTTCCAATAATCTGTATGATCTTCACTGGCTTCACTGTGAGTTTTGACTTAAGGATTAAAAATATCAGCAGTCTGGTACCCCGGCTAATATGGTAAGCTATAGCTTCACCATTAGGAGAACTAGGATATCACTGACTCCAACAAACCCACTAAAATGAAAAATGAGAAGATGCAAAAAAAAAACTTACAAATAATTTAATATTAACTGTTGTTTTTGTCTTAGGCTTCTGTGTGCCTACCCTTCATTCAGAATATCTTAGGCATCTGTGGTGCTTACCCTTCACTCAGAAGAAAAAGGAGCAAGAGGAAAATTCACCTCTTACTTTGGTGTCAATCTTTGGACTACTTAATAAACCAGTTAAATTAAAGATTCAGAATGTACCAATCTTTACACTGAGATAACCACTGAGCAATCAATGATAATTAAAAAAATCAATTGGTCTTCTGTAGTAATTAAATTTGTCCACTTAGATATAATTGATATTGTTCACAACTAATTATCCAAGTAAAGGCTCTGAGGGACTTTTAGAGACTAAAGGATTGAGCCAAAGATTCTTCCTAATTTGAAATTAGACTGAATGCCATGTTTTCTCAAAAACTGATTAAGTCTTCCCTAGAAACACAGTATTGAACAAACTCAAATACAGTGAGGAAATCGGTATTTCATTAGGAGGAGTTTAGCATACTCTCTAGCACTCCCTGTGTGACCATGGGCTAATCACTTAACCCCGGTGTTTTACTGCCCTCATTTTTAAAACCGAGATAATAACAGAACCTACCTCATGGAGTTGTTGGAAGCATTAAATTATGACTAGTAAAATGTTTAGAATAGTAAGCACTGTGTTAGTATCATTTTTAGTACTGTCATGTGGAAGATTTTTTTTAGAAAGAATGGTAAGAAAGTCGCCAAGCATAAGTTTATTCCATTGTATTCTCGCTTGCACCTCGTTCCTACAGGCATTTTACATTCAAGGGTTACTACTGCCCTTTCCCATATTACAAGATATGTTGTTTCCCATATTAAAAGATAAGTTGTTCTTCTTGGGATACAAGATAGGGAAATAGGAAGTTCACACTTGCTGTGTGGCATATCTGATTACAAGTTATTAAGCTAACCTTCCCTTCCCTCTTCTAAGCAATTCATTTCTTAGCACCGGAGGGGAGGAATAATAATAAAACATGGATGATCTTATCACTGATGCTTAGCATTTGTATATTCACTTAAAAAGGTGGCAGAGCAATTTACTGCAGCCCTCAGGCAGCCTAAATGACATGTTAGCAAGTTATATAGATATGCTATTACCTATTTATTCTGATATTCAATGCAAAAATGTCAGGAGATCCCTACTTAAGTACATTAAATTACTGACTCCTAGGGCAGGAAAGTACAGCAGAAGCCATTAGCTATTGAACCCAGCCTCCAGATAAGAATCTATGGCCCATATAGATGCAAACCTTTCCAAGTTCTAGAGAAAGCTATTAAACTCTCTTCTATATTCTGATCCTCATTCTTCCAGGAAATTCTTTTTAAGGTACTCTGGCTTCAGCTTAAGTACACGCACATTTGTCCTGTCACCTGACGGAATGAAAAGAGCTGGTGAGTCTTCTGACCCATCAGCATTTTCTTGAATTCTCTCCTTCATCCCAGACCTGTTATTTCCAGTACCAGCAAGACAGCTTTATCTGAATGCCATCCATTTATCCTATAACCTGTCTTCTCACCTGAGATTACATTTAAAATTCCCTGTGCACTCTGATTCTGAAAATGCAGGAATCATGACTTGAGCTGCAGTCCAGATATGCCTTCTCCAAACTTCTGCAATAGCCATCAGTCAAATAAGGGTTAAGGAAAAAGAATAGCCGCAAGGTTAGACCCTTCTCTACTGTTAGTGCCAATAGTGGGTTAAACTCTCTGGCCAAGGATCAGAACTTGAGCCAGAAGTCCAGCATCAACAGATCTTAACAGCATGGTTCATGGCACCTTGGAGCCCGTAAGTAAATGTAGAATTGAAAACAAGTAGATGTGAGTGAGATACAATAAAAAGCTCTTGGGCTTCTAAGCATATTTCTTAATTAAGAAATTCTGGCATTAAACAACTGGAAACAACCTGATGTTTCATGTAAGGAAAAATCAGAATTTTATTTTTTATATTAAGAAAGCTTTATAAAGCATCAGTTTCAGAATGGCCAACTGAGCACATGTATCTACCTCCATTTCTTTCCACCGTCATTAAAATTCCTATTTATTAATACACATTGGACTAGAAAACAAAAAAAGGATCCAGCGTCAAAGCACGTTTCAAAAAATGTTAGAGGAAAAAAGTAGGACCAATAGAGAAAACAGAATAGGGAAATCTATAGGCCAAATCACCAAAAGGTAAGAAAAATCCTCTCCTAGAAGCCCTGAAGCAGGCCTAATTTGGGAATCAAGATTAAGCCTTGAGACACTAATCAAGGCTATTAATTTACAAACTTCATTCAGAACAACAGGGCAGGGTAGATTTCTCCTTTTCCTATTTCCCCACTTTCAGCTAAGCATAAGACATAAAGCTAGAATCCGGTTTTTGTTCAAAAAGAAAAATCCAAACTTTTAAGAGCTCATTAACGCTTTCAAAAAGTAGAAAGATAATTCAGACAACAAAAAATATTTTTAAAAATTCTAATTAGAAGGTAGTAATGTAAGTCTAGGTTTTCCCAGATGGCAATAGTGGTAAAGAACCCACCTATCAATGCAGGAGATGTAAGAGACGTGGGTTTGATCCCTGGATCAGGAAGATCCTCTGGAGGAGGGCATGGCAACCCACTCCAACGTTCTTGCCTGGAAAATCCCATGGACAGAGATGCCTGGTGGGCTACAGTCCATAGGATGGCAGAGTCAGACACGACTGAAGTGACTTAGCACACACACGCACAATGTAAGTCTATACATGTGACAGAACTGCGTATAGCTACACACACACATATGCAATCATATATCTGGTGAAATTTGAGTAAGCTCTATGGATTGTACTGATGTCAGTTTTTTGGTCTTGATAATGAAGGGGATCAGAACTTGCCACCTCAAAATATGCCAATTTGGCATATTGATTATTTTGATCTGAAGGCACTTGAGAAACAGCGGATGCAGGAAGGGCACTCTGACTTGCCCCTGTCTGCCTAAAAGCAAGTTTAAATTTTCCCGTGAGAAAGGTGCCCTCCCTGTACGAGGAAGAGAAGAACACCCTATCAACAGAGATGAGGAACTGACCTGCACAAACAAACCTACCAAGATAACTCTTTATCTCCCACTGGTCTCCCCATATATTTCTAGTCACTTACCCATAATCTATCAACCCTAGAAGCTTAATCCCCTTTTCTTTTGCTACTTTTTCATAAATTCATCATTATTTGTTAAAATGATATATAAGTGCTCAGTTATATCACCTTCTTTGAGTTTTCATTTCTTTTTATTGAGTCTATTAAACAAGAAGAGCCTGCTTCAAAAAAAAAAAGAGTAATAAGAATAATAACAGAGTGCTAGGAAATCAGAAATGTGATTTTTGAAATTTAAAAATTCCAGTTCTAAAAATAACTACCATGAAATAAAAATGAATTAGACATTAACAAAAAGACACTATGGAGAATAAACCAGACAGTACTAAAAATCAGACAAATAATAAGGAAGGTAAATGTAATGAAATTTTCTATTATGTAAAACAGAAAAACAAAGAAACAGAAAATATGAAACCAGACTGAGAGACAGTTGACACATGGGGAGAGGATCCAGGAATTTCAACATCTTTAGGCCCAGAGACAGGGTTGAGGAAGCAGAGTGCAGGTAGAGAAGGAAAAAAAAAAGAGGAGAAAATTTTTCTGAGTTCAAGAAAAATATGAGTCTTGGGATAAAGATACCTACTGAAATAACCGGATAAACATATGAGGAAAAAATAAAATGGATCCACTTCTCACACAAAGGCAAAATCCAAACAGATCAGATTTAAATGTAAAAAGTAAAACCATACAAGTACTAGATGGAACTATGGATAAATTCCTTTACAACTAGGAGTGAGGGAAATTTTTCTTAACTATGACCCCAAATTTAGAAGCATTAAAAGAAGAGATTAAGAAACTTGATTACATACAAATTTTAAATAATGTGGGTTTGTTTGTATTTTTGTGAGGCAGGAGTGTTGTTTTTTGTTATGGCCAAAAAAATACATCACAAACAAAGTAAGGTCAAATGATGTATTAAGAAAAAACTCTGCAACTTATATCACAGAAAAATGGTAAAAATTCTACAACTTATATTACACAGGGCTAAAATTTCTAGTATATAAAGAGTTTCTAAAATTACTTTTTGAGAAGATACACACCAATGATTATATTAAAAGAAAAATGGACTAGAGATAGGAACATACATCTTACAGGAAATAAAATGCAAACCACTTTTAAACATAGAAAGGCATGGTCAAAAGCACTTACCATAAAACAAATGCAAATTAAAACCTCAGTGAGATACCATTTCTCACCTTTGCTTTTGGCAAAAATCCAAATGAAAATCCAAATGTTTGACATGTCTTGGAAAGGTAGGCATATATACTGTTGGCTGGAGAACAAAATGGTACTACCCTCTTCAGGGAAAAATCTGACAATAACTAGCAAAAATACATATATACACTGATCCTTTAACCCAGTAATCTCATTTCTGTGAATTTATCCCAAATATACACTCTCCAATATACCAAAAAAAACTGATGTATGCACAAGGCTATTCATTGCATCATTATTTGTAATAGCAAAAGATTGCAAACAAGCCAAATGTCCACCAATGGACTGATTAAATAAAGCAAATATCCATACAATGGAGTACTATGCAGCTGCAAAAAGGAGTGAAGACTATCTCTACTTACTGTTATAGAAAGATCTCCAAACTACAATATTAGGTGAAAGAAAGCAAAGTAAAAAAAAAAAAAATATATATATATATATATATATATATATATATATATATATATAATAAAGAAAGTGAAAGTGAAGTAGCTCAGTCGCGTCTGACTCTTTGTGATCCCGTGGACTGCAGCCCTCCAGGCTCACCCGTCCATGGGATTTTCCAGGCAAGAGTACAGGAGTGGGTTGCCAGAGGGAGGATACAAATATATTTTGTATTTGCTTAATTAAAAACAAAAAAAAAGGAAGTATAAACCATGAAGAAATGCTTATTTATCAGGGGAAGAGCATGGATAGAAGCTAAATTTCTCTGAATACACATTGTTTAACAGATTTGATTTTGGAATCATGGGAAAGTTTTCTGTAGTAATAAAAAGAAGTCATATTCAAATATATTAAAGGTAATTCTATCACTTAAAAGCAAAATGATACAAATGAACACAACTGTATATGAAATCCCTGACTTAACAATGCAAAGAAAATATATTTCAAATGACTTTAAAACATAGTCATTTGACTATGTATCCCTGGTGAGATCAGACCTAGTGGTGAAGGGAAAAAAAGTCCTCAACTTTCCTCAGTAATCACGTTATTAGTATTATAATTCAGGAACCGTACAGAGCGAAGGACAAAGTGAGTAAGTAATCATATTAAAGTCCAAAGAACAAGGATTTCTGAGCAAGAGAAAAGAGATACTAACATAAAATCAAAGAAGTTTCATACAGCCCTGAAATCCTAAATTCAAGCTAGAAATACTAGTGAAGAATTCGTGATGCATTCTCTTTTTAGGAATGTGTGTATCTTCTAGCTATCACCACTAGAAGGACTAAGCAATAACCAATCCAGTAGCAGTGAGCACCACCTGCAACCAGGTCCTGGCCTCTAAATATGGCTCTTCCTTAAAGGAGCCAGGACTCCACAGAAGAAACAAGCAATCACAGGTCTGGGACAGGAACTGTACCAGTTGAGCCTGGATATGCTGTCATCAAGAAAGCAAGGAGATTATCAAAAACTATGTGGGATCATGTCAAAGGGTTCATGAGCTAATTTGAAGTAAATCAACAGAAATAATTACAGCAGTGGACTGCAAACACATCAAATATGTTATGTTAAAATCCATGAGTTCATGATGTTAAAAAAAAAATCTCATTGGTAACTTTTGTAGAATGCTAAGGAGCCAGCTCATAATTCTAAAATCTGGCAAATAAACAGAAAGAACCAAGCAGTTAACCTGCCTTTTTGTGTTGGATAATTCAGAGCACCACCCAAATCCCCCTCTTCAGAACTGAGACACTCATTCAAGTGCCAGGAGCATTCCCAGGAACTGTCTTTGAATAAAAAGAGCTATCTTACCCAAGCTTACATCCTCAACCCTGGGGCAGCCCAGCCCACAAAAAATGATTAGTCAATGCAAGGATGGGAATGTGTACAAAGGTACAGCCTCCACTTTCAAGGGCTACCCCAGCCTCAAAGCTCCCTGTGGGACTGACTGAGTGAATCCTCCATCAGAGTCCAACTCCTCCCCCAGCCAGTCCCTGCTTCCCCCAATGGGTGTTATTCCCTAGGGCTCTGCTTTTTAAGCCTCTGACAAGCAAGCTTCATCTCAGAGTCTGTTTCCCAGGAAACCAACCTAAGATATTTCCCATAAAAAACACAACTCAGGGTAACGAAGTAGCTGACGAGGTGATTCAACAAAAAGTGAGACAACTGGGTATTATGTGCCTCCTGAAAGAAGTATACACCACCACCATCTATGAGGTATTCTTGCAAAAAAAATTTAACGTAAATTAAACTGAAGGTCTGGATTCAACTATCAGTTTACAGGAAATGCAGAGACAGAGGGTCATATTAAATGTATACCATAGGGATACAACAAAAAACTCAATGTAGGAGGCTCAACTGAACAATCAACTTTCTTCAATAAACAGCCTGCAAGGGGAGAAAAAAGGAAGAAGAAAAGTATCAACAAATTACAACAAAGGTATTTAATTTTATCTGGTTTCTGATTTAAAAAAACAACTATAAAAATTTTATGAAACATTATTATTAGGCTACTTTGAACTCTCATTAGATACTGGATACTATATTAAAGAAGTGCTGGGGTTTTTTAGGTATGATTATGATATTGTCATGAATATTTAAAAAAATATCTTTATCTTTTTAGAGATATATACTGAAATTTCTTTCATTTGAAAAGACCCTGATGCTGGGAAAGATTGAGGGCAGGAGGAGAAGGGGACGACAAAGGATGAGATAGTTGGATGGCATCACTGACTCAATGGACATGGGTTTGGGTAGACTCCAGGAGTTGGTGATGGACAGGGAGGCCTGGCGTGTTGTGGTTCATGGGGTCACAAAGAGTCAGACACGACCAAGCGACTGAACTGAACTGAACTGAAATTTCAATTTGAAATTTCAATATAATTTAATACAATATCAAATAATATAGGAAAACAATCCCACTGAGTGCTGAGCAGAATGAACAAAATGCAGTACCCCACATTTTCCACTGTGTAAAGTGGTAATTTCTTTTCCTTGTCTTCAAATAATACATAGTGGTACTGAACTGTAATTTAACAAAAGGAACATAATGATAAAAATTCTTATTGACTTAAGGTTAAAACACACAAGATCCCCAAAAATACACAAAATAATTAAAAAGGTAAATTAACCCTAATCTCCTATGTAAAAAGATGAGTGAAAAACAATGGCTGTTTTAAAGGCAAATGTAATTTTAAAGACACTAAATGAACTACAGGATGAATATTGCTACAGAACATTTTATTTTTTCACTACAGAATAATTAGAACTAAGGAAAATGGAGAGGCCTTCCATTAAAGGATGCCTGATAAAAATACAGGATACCCAAATACATATGGATTTCAGAAAAGCAATGAATATTTATTTTAGCGTATGTCTCAAATAGGGCTTCCTTGGTGGCTCAGTGGTAAAGAACCCGTCTGCCAATTCAGGAGACCTCAGTTTGATCCCTGGGTCAAGAAGATCCCCTGGAGAAGGAAATGGCAACCCACTCCAGTACTCTTGCCTGGGAAATCCCATGGACAGAGAAGCCTGGCAGGCTATAGTCCACAAGGTCTTAAAACAGTCAGACGTGATTGAGAACGAAAACAAGTGTCTTGAATATTTTTATTTGCTATATCTGGCAACCCTACTTCTAATTCCTTACCTTTCTTTTTTTCTAACCTTATTGAGATATAATTAACACTTAATATTGTGTAAGTTTAAGGTGTACAACATGATGATTGCTATACCTATATATTGTGAAATGCTTTCACTTATTTTTATAATTGATTTTTTTCTTTCTCACCACCATTAACTGCCTGTCTTAAAATGTTACCCATATGGTACTTCATTAAAGCAACTATTATTTAAAACCTCTCATGTTAAGAAGTCAAGGGAGATTTCTAGCACTATCACCTTGAAGATGACAGTTCTGGTATGGGTATTTAATTTTGAAATATCAGCAGAAAAATTATCCCCTAGAGAAAAAGGAATCTGGAAAGTGTTTTTGACAGATCCACCACATTCTTACACCAGTAAATGCCGCCACTTACTTGGTTCTCTCTCCTCCTCCTGTTTCCTTTGCAATAACACACAAACTGTATTAATCAACCAGATAATGGTGGTGGTGAGTGGGAGTTGATGAGGGCTCCACTGTACTGACTGTGCCGACTCTACCAGACGTGGACTGAGGTGGGGAAAATGGTAACCAGAGCACAGTCCCCTAGTTACAACCACAGCCTTTTAAAGATGATCACATTAAAAATAAATAAATAAAGATAGATGATCACATATATACACTGCTACATATAAAATAGATAACTATTGAGAAACTACTGTATAGTACAGGAAGTCTACTCTGTAATGGCCTAGATGGGAAAAGAATCTACAAAGAGGGGATATGTGTATATGTATAACTAATTCACTTTGCTGTTTACCTGCTAACGCAGCATTGTGGATCAACGATATCCCCCCCAAATTTTTTTTAAATAAAATAAGGATGATCCCATCTCTTCTATGTCTCCACCATTATCAACTCATATTGTTTTTCAGAAGATTTCCCCAGATTGTCCTTCACTACTCAGAAAAGCTCTGAAAGGTAAAGAGGTTAAGCAACTGGCCAAAAGTCATACATCTGTGTGAACCTTGTAGTCCTGACTTTCATCCTGGGATTCTTCACAATATAATCTGGATAAGGCTGGGTTTTGCTAAAGTTAGGGATTCTTTCCAGTAGAATTCCTGTGACTTGATCACAGGTCCTGACCCAGCCTTGAATTCTTTTAAGTGAGGGGCTCACTATGCACTTAGACTCTCAGCTCATTCAGTCCTCAACACATACTTAATGAACATTGGACTAACTATGAGGAAACAATAGTGGACAATACAAAAAAAGGTTCCTGCCTTCACTGAACTCACAGTTTAGGGGTGAATAGGCAATTAGGTATGCAATAACAATGAAATGTGAAGAGTATTAGACAGGAGAGTTATCAGAACATGTACAAGAGTCTCTAACCTCTGTGTTGAGAGGCCTCCCTGAGAAAGGGATGCTTAAGCTGCGACAAGACCCATAAGACTAATCGAAGTGATGAGGAAGAGGATGAGAGAGAATAGAAGAGTATTCCAAACAATTGGACTAGATGTGCAAAGACTTGGAGGAAAGAGGAGATGATGTAGGGGTGGAGTGAGAAGAGGGCAGGACCAAAACATGGGGATGCCTGAGCCAAGTCAATGATTTTGTGTGGGGATAACACTAGTGGCCTCTCAGCTACTCCTCTGTGGTCCTAAACATGGACACACTTTGACCCCAAACTTACAAAGCCTCTCAGCCAAATACAAGATCTGCATTGAGCAGGACATGTCCTCCTTAGAAGCTGTTTAATGACCATCTATTGCTGAAGCAAGCTCCTTGAGGAGGGGCTGGTCCTCTCTTCCCATTCACTACCCCAAGAGGTTATTTTTCTTTTCAATTTTAAACACAGTTGAGGTTTCAGCAGAATTCTACTAAAAATAATTTCTTCTATCTTGGTACGTTTGTATGTTTCATTTTAGCACCCTTCCCAACTGGCTGGTTTTCCACAATTCTGATGTTGTGTGAGAGACAGATGAAACTGAAGAATCAACAGGGGCCAAGAGCGGAGGGTTCTGTGCAGGGTGTGCAGTTCACCTGAATTTCCTCCAGCATAACTCACTCACTGGGCAGAGTCTTCAGGTTCATGCACAGGAACACTACCTGCCTTGTGGCTGATATGGAGACAGCAATGTGGAATGGAACAGCGGGCCTCAAACCTCCCTGACCAGCAAATCAAGAAGGCTTCTTAAAATACAGATTCCTTGGTCCCATTCCTGACCTAATAAATAATCAGAATTTCTAGGGATAGGATTTAGGAATCTATATTTTCAAAATTCTCCTTGAGTGAATCTGGTGTTAAACAGTTCTGGGACTCATTGGACTTTACTGTTAAAAACACAAATTTCAGAGCCAGTAAAACTTGATGTCAAACTCCAGCTCCAGCATTTATTAGCTGCTGGTAAGTTGCAAGTGGGTTAAAATAGATTCTTGGGAAATACAAGAAGTCAGTAAGCAGGGCTGCAGCTGAGGCTGGGACCAGAGTTAGCTTGGCATCCTGGGAAGGTAAGATAAGGTAAAGTAGGTCACACAATTAGATCACATGATCTTGGATAGGATGTTTTGCCTTTCTGAGCTTCCAGTTTAAAAAGAAAAGAAAGAGGAGGAGGAAAAAGAAATAATATAACTAAGCTCATATTTTTAGAGGACTGGATGAAATCATGACTAGCAAGTACTTGACAAAACTGTCTGTGAATGGTAGTAGTTAGTTACCTACCTTATCTTATCTTACCTTCCCAGGATGCCAAGCTAATTCTGGCCCAAGCCCCAGCTGCAGCCCTGCTTATTGCCTTCTTGTATTTCCCAAGAACCTATTTTAACCCTCTTCCAACTTACCAGCCGCTTCTATAGGGAATGACATGAGATAGTGGCTGCTGCCCGCTGAGAAAGAGGGCTGAAATTGAAGCCACAGAAAAAAACAAAAGAGTCTGTCTACACACTTCCCACCTCAGGCAAAAAACACTTTCCCATAGAGTTTGCCATCCCTCCTGATGACTGGATCAAGCTGCTATATAACGACCAAGGTCTCTTTGACTCTTGGACACCAGGGTCAGCGTACAAAACTAGACCTGAAGTGGTAGTGGCTATCCTGTGCCTCTCTGATGACTGGGACAATTACTTCCAGGAACCTCCATTCATTATTAAGAAAAAAGGCTATGCATGGAGACATTGGTCAAAATTTTCCTTTAACATAAATACTTGAATTGTTTAGCACATGTCTGTCAGAATTCAATTTTTTAAACTCCTGTTATTTCATTTTACTCACAACATCTTCATGAATTAGGCTAAAGCAATTCTTTCTATTAAAAACAACTATTTTCCTTATGGTAGTATTAGTATATGTCCATTAAACACAATTTGGAAAGTAGTGAAAATACTATATAAAGAAAAAAATTAAACCCATCTGTAATTACCACCTAAAGATAATAAAATTAACATTTTGATGTATTTTATAATCATCTATCTTTTAAAACTGGCATAACTCAATACATATACTCTCTGAATCATGATTTTTTCTTGGCATTATACTGTGAATTTTTTGTACATTGCTAAAAATTTTCAAAATTGGCATTTTAATGTTGATAATATTGTAGCATATAAATATTCCATAATTTTTTTATTTCCCTGTTGTTATTTGCGTTTCCTCCTACTTTTTTTTTTTTTTTTTGCTGTCATAAATATTAAGAGCTAACTTTCTTATTTGCAGTTTACCTTTGGGAAAACTTGCAAAGGTTAAATGGCTTGCTGCAAGGCTATATCTGGAATGCAAATTCTGTACTCCAGTTTAATTCTTATTTTCATAGACCACAAATATTCATTTGTTTTAGCACTATCAATAAATGCTTAAACCATACTTGCCACTTCAGTAGATTTTATTTCCTGGCCTTCATTTTTAAGACAATACTAACAGTGTAGGAGAGTATGAATTAAGTTGAAATAGAGTCCCAGTGGGAGGGCAAATAAGAGTGAGAGACTAATTCAAACATCTTATAGCTCCTTCTTCATTTCTACCTTTTCTCATTGTACCAGCTTCCCCAGTTGAGTCATTTAACAATGATATCACTTCCTGGTTTTGACTCTCAGGAAGAGACAGAGCTTCTCTGATGCTCAACATCCCCACCAAGACATTGGGCCCTGTATTTTAGTGCTTTCCCTCTCTTTCTTACCTGACTTTCTGCTTCTCTCTCTCATACACACACACACACATACACACACACACACACACACACACACACAGGCTGATTGGTCTTTGATTTTCAGTGGAAACCATTGGTATCTGCCATTCTGCTCTGTCACACTGTTGAAAAGACCCCCTTATAGTTTAAGAGCTACCCTGTGACCATCCTTCTTCCATGTTGCTTAAAGTTATACATCAAAAGGGTTCAGCACAATATTGTGGAAAGAACCCAGTCCTGAGAACCTGGCAACCCAAATTTCAAGTTTTCAGCTGAACTCTATTACTAACTTGCATTCTGACCCTGAGCAAGTTGCCTTTCTTTGTAGTCTCAGTCCATCTTTATTAGCTGATCTTCATGATTGCTTTCAGCCTTGACACGACATACTTTTGAACAGTCTTATTCTTTTAGATGCCTTTTTCCATCTCTTGAGACTTCCCTGTGTAAAAAATGTCTTGCTTAAGGCAGCTCCTTTCTGGCCAACAAATGTCTTTGATTCCATTCTCTGTACAGGTCCAACCCAAGACAATGTCTATAGGAGGGCTCTATCCCAAAGTTGTTTCGTTAGTAGTACTGCTCTTGATCCAGTCAACCAGAACTTCCTTCCTGGGTCCCACACTTTAGAAAGACAAATTCTGGCCCTCCTCCTCCCTACATGAACCATGTTGGGGCTGTGAGCCCAAGGGTGTTCAACCATCTGTAACCTTGTTATCCTCTTCTAGACCAAGTTCTCCCTAACCAGAATGTTTAGAATTCCCTGCTCATGAATCTCCGCTTCCCTGCTTCCAGGGCCTGCTTGGGCTTCTGCTCCTCTCTGAACAATAAAGGATGGACCATATGGCCCAAAGTGAAGCCAAAAAAATCGTGGTTTGTGTAATTTGTGTTTGGAGTTATCGACAGAGCTTGACTAGGTAGGGTGTAGTCAGCATACTTATACACAGGTTTCTTTGAGGTCAGTATGAACAAAGGGTAGGTGGCCCACTTAGCGTTGGGATGTGTGGAAATAATCATTTGTACATTCACCTCAGGCTCACAAATGTTAGAGATGTGCCTGCTTGTGGGATATATTATCTTGCAAAGAGAGGTACAGAGTGGTCAAGAAGAGTGGTCCTTCAAAGATTCTGTGAGTTATTTGTGGCTACATAGATGGACGTGCTAACTGGAATGAGGGGATAATAGGAAGAGAATGGGGACACTACAGACTGCTCACCTTTGGCTCTAGCTAGATGCAAGTTTGCCAGGTGGTGCACTGGTAAACATTGGTAAACTGGATCAGGAAGATCCCCTGTAGGAGGAAACGGCAACCCACTCCAGTATTCTTGCCTGGACAATCCCATGGACAGAGAAGTGTGGAGGGGTGGCAAAGAGCTAGACATAACTGAGCGATTTGAGCACACAGTGAGGGCACAGATGCAAGTTACAGACATAAAGGAAATTTATAATTTCTTACTGGTCTTCATATTGCCCAACTAGAGTTATGATCTTATGGCCACAAAGTGTGATATTCTATCAATAGTAATGGCAATAGGTTATTGAGCCTCACTGATTCCTATCTTGATATTATTTTTCTCTATTTGTGTTGGTTCGTTTCCCCTCAACTCCCTCCCTCCCCAAACTTAGATAAAGTAAAGCAATCTCTTTCGGCTCACCTAGCCAACCTTCAACTAACTTGTACACCTGAGACCAGGGTGGCAAAAAATGGTCTATTCAAAAGTATGTTCATTCCAAATCTCTTTAACTCTTTGTCACATCATTACGTTTTTCAGAATTAGGAGTCATGATTTTATAAATTTGAAAGTGTTAATTACATACATATGACATTTCGAAAGGACAAGGATGGAGAAATATGTGGCCTTTAAAATGGTTTTAGTTGTAGTTCTACCCAAGCCAAAAAAAAAAAAAAAAAACTAGCTTGGGAAAATTCTATCCAGCTTACAAAGTAGCAGGATGACACAAAGCAGGTTATTTACCCTCTTAGGGACTCAATTTCTTTAACTATAGAATGAGAGGGTTGGACTAAATGGTCTGTACGGTTCCTTTAAAAATCTAAGGTTTTTATGGCTGCCTATGATTTTATAAGCAGTTATGTCTAGAGCTATTTAACAGAGAAAACTGCAAAATGTGAAAACTTTTAGGACTTAGCTAAGAAATAAAAAGATCATTCATCAGGAAACAGGGTCAAGTTAGACAGTGAAGAGTAGTTGCCTGAGCAACTCTAACTAAAAAAAGAAATTATTACAGAGTTAAACAGAGACCTATGCTGCAGGCCAAGGAGAAAGAAAAGAAACAAGATCTCCATTTTTTTTTTCTATTGTCCTGTTAGAGGAATCATACGATAAATGCTTAACTTTCTGGAACAAGGTGAAGAATAAAAGAAACAAACACATATAATACCTAATCATAAGGTAGCAATAGTTATAACTGCTACAGCTTCTTTCCTAGTGCTTTTTTTCTTTCCTAGCGAAAGTCTGAAACTTCAAATGCCAGCTCTGCATGGGCACTTTAGTGGCTACTCCCAGCATGTTAATTTTCCCTCCCTCTTCCTGTATCAGAAATTCTCTCCAAAATCCTACATGTAGATTCTATGCTGAAGCTGGTGTTAAAAGCTGGTGTCAAGCCCTCAAATCCTGTAAGTAATATTATGAGGAAGTAGGACATTCAACTCTGTTGTGAAACTAAATCATAACACATCAGACAAGAATATAAAACTATTTGGTCAGAGTGCTCAGTCCAAGGCTACAGTCAACTATTCCAGAGATTATAGATGCCCCCAGGAGGGACCATTTCATTCTGTATCTTCTTGCTAAAGAGGAAATTAAAAAAATACACAGCTTGGCTTGGAAGTTTAACCATAATGAGAGAAACAAATCTCCTACTTAACCTCACATGCTTTGAAATTAATCAAAACACAGGATATTGCAGGGGCAGAGTAAGAAGAAAAGAATAACAGAATACTTGTAAAATCTCAGATCTGGCTAACCAGCTCTTCATTAAATAAAACTTGGCTATATTTCTAATAGTTATAGTAGTAAAATTTGAAAATGTGGGTTATGGGAATTCCCTGGCAGACCAGAGGTTAGGACTCACCACTTTCACTGCCAGAGCCCAGGGTTTGATCCCTAGTCTGGGAACTAAAGGCCCCACAAGCCTCATGGTGTGGCCAAAAAAAAAACAAACAAAAAATAGAAGGAAAAAAGAACATGAAAATGTGCATTATAAAAATACACTGTCAGTGAATTTTCTATTATTTTCTTATGTTCAGAAAGACATGTCTGCTGAGAATCCAATTTGTTCCTGTACTTATGTTTCTGAAATCTGACTCAATTTCTTCTATGATATACATTTTAGCAAATCTCCTCGTGTTAGACTATTTTGTTGAATACAAAGAATGTGCCAACAACTGTAAGGAAATAGTCACCCCAAATCTGTCCATTTTTAACCTGCTTTTTGGCTTCTGTGAACACTAAGTAGAGAAACCCCCACAGTGAAGACCCGATAGGGAGGAGAAGGGAGATTTTTCACACGACATTTTGAGCAACGTCAGCTATCCTTGAGCTTTGGGAGTTTCTCAAACAGTTGTTTCTTCAGGAGATTTCACACTCTCCATAACATTGTGTTATTTTATCAAACAAACACCCACCTGTGTGCTCAGTCACTAAGTCATGTCCAACTCCTTGTGACCCCATGGACTATAGCCCACCAGGTTCCTCTGTCCATGGGATTTTCCAGGAATACTGGAGTGGGCTGCCGTTTCCTCCTCCAGGGGATCTTCCCCTGCCAGGGATCAAACCTGTGTCTCCAACAAACACTTGGATAGTGGTTATTATGTGCCAGGCCTGATAGGTGCTTTACAAATATTAATCTTTGATTGTTCACAACAACCCTACAGAATGGGCAAAATCATCAGCAGCACCACACCATCACCATCCCTGCTTTAACTGATGCAGAAATTGCAGAACACAGAGGTTAAGTCATGTGCTCCAAGCCCACAGCTAACGAGCACATAAGTCCACGCTCCTAAACACCACTCTCTGCTCCTCTCACAAGAGCTCATTATTTGAGGCAATGGAGGAAGCAGAAAGTTAGAAAAGGTCCTGGATACCACAGCCCTTTAGCATGTCACTTTTCTAATGAGAAAACACCATTTTAACTTCTAGCAACTTCACTTCTTTAATCTGGAGATTCTTCCTCAGGTCTGTGCCTCTCAGATGTTCTTAAGATAAAAGATATGATGAAGCAAACACCAAAGAAGAATTTTAAGAGTAATCTCCAGAACAACCTTGCATAAGAAACTGAGATTAGTGAGCAAAAGAAGAAAACAGCAAGATATTAATAGTTCCTACTGGACCTAATTAAAGCTCAACATTCAGAAAACAAAGATCATGGCATCCAGTTCCATCACTTCATAGCAAATAGATGGAGAAACAGTGGAAACAGTGGCTGACTTTATATTTTTGGGCTCCAGAATCACTGCAGATGGTGATTGCAGCCATGAAATTAAAAGACACTTACTCCTTGGAAGGAAAGTTACGACCAACCTAGACAGTGTATTAAAAAGCAGAGACATTACTTTGCCAACAAAGGTGCATCTAGTTAAGGCTATGGTTTTTCCAGTAGTCATGTATGGATGTGAGAGTTGAACTATAAAGAAAGCTGAGCGCCAAAGAATTGATGCTTTTGAACTGTGGTGTTGGAGAAGACTCTTGAGAGTCCCGTGGACTGCAAGGAGATCCAACCAGTCCATCCTAAAGGAGATCAGTCCTGAATATTCATTGGAAGGACTGATGTTAGAGCTGAAACTCCAGTACTTTGGCCACCTGATGCAAAGAACTGACTCATCTGAAAAGACCCTAGTAGTGAAGTCGCTCAGTTGTGTCCTACTTTTTGCGACCCCATGGACTGTAGCCTACCAGGCTCCTCCGTCCATGGGATTTTCCAGGCAAGAGTACTGGAGTGGGCTGCCATTAGACCCTAATGCTGGGAAAGATTGAGGGCAGGAGGAGAAGGGGACAACAGAGGATGAGATGGTTGGCTGGCATCACCGACTCTATGAGCATGAGTTTGAGTAAACTCCAGGAGCTGGTGACGGACAGGGAGGCCTGGCGTGCTGCAGTCCATGGGGTCTCAAAGAGTCAGACACAACTGAGCGACTGAACTGAACTGGACATAAACTCTTAGTCACTTTTATTGTTTGCCTAACATTCAATAATGTTATTTTTTGTTGCTGTATTTATGGGTTAATATGAATTATTTCCAAGAGAAGGTTTAAGAAAACAGATGGTATGATTCTTTACATAGAAAACCCTAAGGATGCCACTAGAAAATTACCAGAGCTAATCAATGAATATAATAAAGTCACAGGATATAAATTAATACACAGAAGTCTCTTGCATCCCTATACACTAACAATGAAAAATCAAAAAGAGGAATGAAAGAAACAATCCCATTCACCATTGCAACAAAAAGAATAAAATACTTAGGAATAAATTTACCTAAAGAGGCAAATGACCTGTATATAAAAAACTATAAAACACTAATGAAAGAAATCAAATATGACACAAATAGAGAAACACCCCATGTTCTTGGATTGGAAGAAACAATATAATGAAAATAACTATACTATACAAAGCAATCTATAGATTCAATGCAATTCCTATCAAACTACCAATGATATTTTTCACAGAACTAGAACAAATAATTTCACAATGTGTATGGAAATCCAAAGACCCCAAATAGCCAAAGTAATCTTGAGAAAGAAGAATGGAATTGGAGAAATCAATCTTCCCAACTTCAGACAATACTACAAAGCTACAGTCATCAAGGAGAGTGGAAAAGGTGGCTTAAAGCTCAACATTCAGAAAACTAAGATCATGGCATCTGGTCAGCATCTTCATGGCAAATAGATGGGGAAACAGTGAAAACAGTGGCTGACTTTACTTTGGGGGGCTCCAAAATCACTACAGATGGTGATTGCAGCCATGAAATTAAAAGACACTTACTCCTTGGAAGGAAAGTTATGACCAACCTAGACAGCATATTAAAAAGCAGAGACATTACTTTATCAACAAAGGTCCGTCTAGTCAAGGCTATGGTTTTACCAGTAGTCATGTATGGATGTGAGAGTTGGACTATAAACAAAGCTGAGCGCTGAAGAATTGATGCTTTTGAACTGTGGTGTTGGAGAAGACTCTTGAGAGTCCCTTGGACTGCAAGGAGATCCAACCAGTCCTTCCTAAAGCAGATCAGTCCTGGGTGTTCATTGGAAAGACTGATGTTGGAGCTGAAACTCCAATACTTTGGCCACCTGATGCAAAGAACTGACTCATTTGAAAAGACCCTGATGTTGGGAAAGATTGAGGGCAGGAGGAGAAGGGGATGATAGAGGATGAGATGGGTAGATGGCATCACCGACTCAATGGACGTGGGTTTAGGTGGACTCTGGGAGTTGGTGATGGACAGGGAGGACTGGAGTGCTCCAGTTCATGGGGTCGCAAAGAGTCAGACACCACTGAGCGACCGAACTGAACTGAACCGAACAGTCATCAATACAGTATGGTACTGGCACAAAAACAGAAATACAGATCAATGGAACAAAACAGAAAGTCCAGAGATAAATCCACACACCCATGGACACCTTATCTTTGACAAAGGAGGCAAAATATACAATGGAGAAAAAGTCTCTTTAACAAGTGGTGCTGTGAAAACTGGTCAACTATGTGTTAAAAAAAAAGATTAGAACACTGTCTAACACCATACACAAAAATAAACTCAAAATGAGTTAAAGGCCTAAATGTAAGATCAGAAACTATAAAACTCTTAGAGGAAAGTAGTAAGCAGAACACTCTCTGTCATAAATCACGCAAGGTCCTCTATGACCCACCTCTCAGAGTAATGGAAATAACAAAAACAAACAAATGGGACCTAATTAAATTAAAAGCTTTTGCACATTAAGGAAACTATAAGCAAGGTGAAAAGACAGCCCCCAGAATGGGAAAAAATAATAGCAAATGAAACAACTGACAAAGAATTAATCTTCATAATATACAAGCAGCTCATGCAGCTCAAAACCAGAAAAATGAACAACCCAGTGAAACACCAGGCAGAAGATCTAAACAGACATTTCTCCAAAGCATTGCAGAAGGATTCTTTATCAGCTGAGCCACAAGTGAAGCCCAAGAATACTGGAGTGGGTAGCCTATCCCTTCTCCAGCGAATCTTCCCAACCCAGGAATCAACCCGGGGTCTCTTGCATTGCAGGCAGATTCTTAACCAACTGCACTATTAGGGAAGCCCCAAAGAAGACATACAGACGGCTAAAAAACACATGAAAAAATGCTCAGTATCACTCACTATTAGAGAAATGCAAATCAAAACCACAATGAGATATCACCTCACTCCAGTCAGAATGCCATCATCAAAACGTCTACAAACAATAAATGCTGGAGGGGGTATGGAGAAAAGAGAACCCTCTTACACTGTTGGTGGGAATGCAAACTGATACAATCATTATGGAAAACAGTACAGAGATTCCTTTAGGAATAAAACTACCATAGGACCCAGCAATCCCACTACTGGGCATATACCCTGAGGAAACCAGAACTGAAAAAGACACATGTACCTCAATATTCATTACAGCACTACTTACAATAGTGCTGCACTATTTACAATAACTATGACATGGAAACAACCTAGATGTCCCTGGGCAGATGAATGGATAAGGAAGTTGTGATACATATACATGGTGGAATACTACTCAGCTATGAAAAGGAATGCATTTGAGTCAGTTCTAATGAGATGGATGAACCTAGAGCCTATTATACAGGGTGAAGTAAGTCAGAAAGAGAAAGACAAATATAATATACTAACACATATATAAGGAATCTAGAAAGATGGTACCAACAATCCTACATGCAGGGCAGCAAAGGAGACATAGATGTAAAGAACAGACTTTTGGACTCAGTGGGAGAAGGAGAGGGTGGGACGATTTGAGAGAAAAGCATTGAGACACATACATTACCATAGGTAAAACACATAACCAGCGTGAGTCTGATGTGTGACGCAGGGCACCCAAAGCCAGTGCTCTGTGACAACCTGGAGGGACACGGTGGGGAGGGAGGTGGGGGGAGGGTTCAGGATGGAGGAGACACATGTTTACCTATGGCCGATTCATAATGATGTATGACAAAACCTCAAAATATTGTAAAGTAATTATTCTCCAATTAAAATAAATTTTAAAAAAGAAAACATGAAAAAAAAAAAAGAAAACATGTTATTAGTTCCTATAAAATATACACCTTGGCCAAGGACCTTAGAGAACAACGTCTTTCAAGTACAACTAAGAGGCAGTACAAGGATGCTAATCTGAAGGATTATTTGTCATAAGAAAAACTTTAAAGGAGCCTATTTACCATCAGTTACAGAATGGTTAAATAAAAGAACATTTCTGCAATAGAACACAAAGCAATCATTAATATTTACATGAAGATACATGTAACGTATCAAGTGAAATAGACAAGTTAAGAACACTCTCATGGTATTATGCCATTCTGTGGGAAAACAACACAAGAAATAACATTTGTTTTTGTATGTCTATAATACATAGGCAGGTTTGGATACAAACCTGAAAAAATGTACACACACCTCTTGAGAGAGGTTACCTCCAGAGAAAGTGCTGAAGGGAGGATGGGTGGTGGTGAAAAAGAGATAAATTTTTATTGTATAGACTTCCACTTGCTTGTGGTTGGTAAGATTCACAAAACACACATAAATTAAAGCACAAGTAAGCATATGGAAACAATTAAACAATTGGAGACAGACTAGAAATAATCAACTTATATAAATAGGCTGTGTAATAAGTTTGACAAAGTAACTCATGAGATACATCATATAATCACTTTATGTACCAGTTCTTCCATAATTATGCATAAATTACTGTGCTAGCTTTATTAGACTTTTATTTTGCTTAATGTTATAGATTTTTTAGTTTTTATTTTCATTAAAACTTCAACAGGAAAAAATGGTACCTTCCAAAGACTGATAAGTCTATTTTTAATGCACCATCTCCAAGAAATGGTGAAGGACTGGGAAGCCTGAGGTGCCGCAGTCCACAGGGTCACAGAGTTGGACACGACTGAGTGACTAAATAACAACAATGCACTAGTCTTCTATTTCTACATATTTTTTTAGAACCTCAAGCACACATTTATGTGAACCATCACCATATCTCAGACTGATTGGATGGTGCTGTTGTATAATAAAAACAACCTGGCACAGAGTTATTAGAAGACCAGTCAGATTCTATCACAGACTCACTGGGTAATTATTGCCACTTAACACCTATGAGTCCCTATTCATTCTTCTTAAAAAAGAACCTATGACGTAAAAGAGCAAGGGAACGGTATCTTTCTTGGCTGATGAGCAATGAACTACATCTGCTGTGCTGGCAAAAAGCCTTGTTCAGTTCAATTCAGTTCAGTCACTCAGTCATGTCTGACTCTTTGCAACCCATGGACTGCAGCATGCCAGGCTTCCCTGTCCATCACCAACTCCCGGAGCTTGCTCAACCTGATGTCTATTGAGTCGGTGATGCCATCCAACCATCTCATCCTCTGTCATCCCCTTCTCCTCCTGCCTTCAATCTTTCCCAGCATCGGGGTGTTTTCCAATAAGTCAATTTTTCACATCAGGTGGCCAAAGTATTGGAGCTTCAGCTTCACCATCAGCCCATCCAATGAATATTCAGGATTGATTTCCTTTAGGATGGACTGTTAGACAGCTTACTAAGCAGTGCTGAGCATGACATTTGAAAGTCTTGGTCTCCTCTTCTAGTCCCCTGCAGGTGTTTCTCTGATTCTTCCATGTTCTGTTCAAGGGTCCTCTGTGCAGTTGTGGGAGTCACAAGAGCCAGCCTTTTACCACCCTTTGCCTCCCTTCCCTGATCCTTCTCTACTCTGAGGTACCAGAGAAATGCCAAACCCTGGCCATCCCAAGCTCTGCTACCCAGGAGAGTTCAATCCAGTTTGTGCATGATAGCCAAAGAGATCTTTGTAGAACATGCATAACCTTGTCACCCCCTTTAAAGGTCTTTTTTTATAGATCCCCACCATTTACAACCAAGTCCATACTCTTGGCTTGGCATAAAAGCTTCTTCCTGTCACGGCTCCAGTCCACTTTTTCAGTCTCTTCTCCTGTCTCCTAACTCCCAGCAAACAAAATCTTCTAGTCATATGGAAATGTCTCCAGTTTCCTGTCTATAAGTATTCACTTAACAGAAACCCCAGAGACCACAAGTGTTTCAGAATTCATATTTTTTTATATTTTCAACAGGTAATCCCATGCCTCTGTGTGTGTGTGTGTGTGTGTGTGTGTGTGTTACATAACACCCCAGATTGTCTAAGGCATCATCTCACTTCAAACACATGAATATTTCTGCAGCAAACCTAGAATATTCACATTAAGTGTATTAAGATCACAAGTGGCCTCAATCAGTTGGGTCTGGCTTTGCCACTGAGTTACCTCCCTTGGCTCCTCCATATTTTTTCCACTTGCTCTGTGCCTAGAAAACTAACCTATCTGGGCTTCAGGCCCATACCCCATTGCCCCAGGATTCTAGTAAGATATAGCCAATGGGGAGCCCTGCAGGCTATTTGGGAACCTGGGAACCTTCTCCTGAAGCACAGTCCCCTGGAGGCAGTTGCTCTTAAGGCAGTCTTCTTCCCATGACTCCTTCCTTCTGGCCTCCAAGAACCACTCTCTCTTCTTGTCTCCTAGGATGTGTCTCTTGGCATCATCACAGCTCTGCTATCCCACTATCACATTCCCATCTCCTGTACCAGCACTCTGCCCACACCTTTGAGGGAGTCTCTTTATTAAACCTTCTTTCAATGATCCCAATCTGAGAATACCATCTGTTTCCTGATGGATCTATGACAAATGCTACACACCAATGCATTCAGATTGAGGCAGGTTCTCCTGCCTAATGGATTAAGAAAAAGCTTTCAGCTTTTAAAACTTTCTGGACTTAATAATATAAGATATTGTAAACCCATCCATTTTATTGTTTCTTCTGTTTAATATATTCTGCTACTTCTACCTGGAATGCCCTTTCCTCCTTGTCCAATTGGCTAACTTCAATTTAGTCTTTATACACCATGTGAACTTCCAGTGAACTTCAAGGGTGAACTAGTCATTGACCAATCCCCTGTAGACAACACCTCATCCAATAGTCCTGGACACGTGTAAAGTCCCTGGAATAGCCTTGGAAAACTTATTTGAGTTGGAGCTTGAAGGGAAAACTCCACTGAAGGAGGTGATGGCCTTACAAGTACTGTTACTGTTACATACATTAAACACATGATGAACAAAAGACAATATTTCTTAATATTACTGCATGATTCTAGAAACACTGGGTGAGTGCAGTCACAAACAATTAAAATTTACTGATTTTAAATTTCCATTATTCACCCTCTTGTGCCAAAGACTCATGCACAAAACACAAATTTTTGAAAAACTCTCCCTTAACATGTGCAATGTACTCTGACATTTTCTAGCCTATTGTAGTCAATATCACTTTTTAAGAATATTGATCAACCCTAGAAACATGTCATACAATGCACAGTGTGAAAGACACCAAAAAAACGAATACAAATGCTTCCAAACTTTGTCAAACACCAAAAAAATGTTAACTACAATTGGAACCACACTTTAGTTTTTTGCCATTTAAACTTTCAGGTTGTTACCCCCATTTTCAGAGTCCCATGGACTGCAAGGAGATCAAACCAGTTCATCCTAAAGGAGATCAGTCCTGAATATTCACTGGAAGGACCGATGCTGAAGCTTCAGTACTTTGGACACCTGATGCCAAGAACTGATTCATTGGAAAAGACCCTGATGCTGGGAAAGATTGAAGGTTGGAGGAGAAGGGGACAACAGAGGATGAGGTGGTTGGATGGCATCACCAACTAGATGGACATGATCTTGAGCAAGTTCTGGGGGTTGGTGATGGACAGGGAAGCCTGGCATGCTGCAGTCCATGGGGTCGCAAAGAGTCAGACATGACTGAGGGACTGAACTAAACTGACCCCCATTTTTAGTGATTTGCTCTCCTGAACAGAGCCCAGGAATTCCTGTCCTAAAGTTGGATGACATCTGGCTAGACCACATGACGTGTGCTGAGACAGAAACCAGACCAGCAGGCAATCTGGGAGTTAGGACTGTCTTAGCCAATTTTGGAAATTTGGTCACCTTATCTGAGATTACATGTAAACTTAATTTTTTCAGTCTCTCAGGCAGCTTTTATTGTGTAATTTTAAAAGAATTTTTTCCCTGTGTTGTTTAATGATTTGGATTAATTTTAAACAAGGGTTTAGGAAATGTGAGCTAGTGCCAAGAAAATGTGGATCAATTGTTGCTTCCCTAGAGAAAGCAGAGGTGCTTTTAATAATAGATTCTAGTAAAGTATCTATAATTCTTTTAGAACTTTAAAGGCAAAATATGGGTTGGTAGAGGGATTTTTTTTTAATGTGTGGGTGTGTATATAGACAATATACACAGGCTTGACCAAGAGAAAAAAAATGTTCTAATTAGACTATTGTCTGCACCAAGAAGGCATTCATTTAGATGCCCTTGAAAAAAAAGGAGTTAATTACATGGACACTGCTTTACTTAGGATTAACACTGGCTACATGTGATAGAAATAGAAAATAGTGGTGGATACTAATCTTGTATCAGATAAAATAGTTTTTAGCTCTCTTGTAAAAGACAAGAAGTAGGAAGTCCAGAGCTGGCACGGCTTGATGATGTCAACGGATCAGGATCCTTTCTGCTGCCTACTACTGAGATGGTCAACACATACAAATTCTAGACAGCCAGAATGAGGAAGGGAAGAGGAATGGCATGCCCCATTCCTTTAAGGTCCATGCCCAGCAAATTACAGACAAAATGTCCCCGATAGCCCCATTAAATGGAATATCATCACAAGGCTATACTTTGCTGCATGGAAGGTAAGGAAATGTAGACCAGATTTGAGGTCCAGATATTGTCCCAGGCCAGTAAGATGAGCCAGCAGATTACAGCAAAGTGGGTTCGTTGCAGTGGGGCCTTGTGCCCTGCTCTGACCTTTCAAGTGTAAAAGCAATAGGCTACTGCTTCCTTTCTGCCTTCCAAATAGCATCCTAAATGCTCCTTGTGAGGCTCACCAACCCTGAGTCTCTCAGGGAGGGGAATTCTGGGAAACATCTTCTCCTGGTGGCTCAGATGGCAAAGAATCTGCCTGCAATGCCGGAGACCCAGGTTTAATCCCTAGGTGGGGAAGATCCCCTGGAGAAGGGAATGGCAACACACTTCAGTATTCTTGCCTGGAGAATCCCATGGACCGATGAGCCTGGTCGGCCACAGCCCATGAGGTCGCAAAGAGTCAGACACGACTGAGAGACGAACACTTTTACTTTCTTTAACTCAGGATTAGCTAAACTGACATCATACATATTCTCCAAAACCCTTCACTTGACTCTAACATAGCAGCAATAAATATCACTTAAAAATTCAAATCATACCATTTTTTCTTCCTAAAGCCTTCCAGATGCTTTCTCCTGCATCTAGAATAAAAACCAAACTCTTGACCATAGTTTACAAGGCTGCATTACATCTGATGCCTCCCATTCTCTGAGCTCATTTCATCTTGCACTACTTCCCCCTTGAACACCATTCCTGAGCCACTAGCCTTTCTACCTGCTCCTCAAATACGTGGAGGTCTTTCCTGCCTTCATCTTCTCATGGCCGCCTTCTGTGTGTCTCTGTGTCTCTGTTCCCTTTCCTTAAAAGACCAATCATCACTGGATTTAGGGTTTACCTTAAACCCAAGATAGTTTCACATCAAAATCATTCATTACATCTGGAAAGACCCTATTTCCAAACAAAGTCCCATTCACAGGTTTCCAGGGTTAGGACTTGAACATATCTTTTCAGGGAACACAATGCACCTTATCACAAGGCTAACGAAAGGTTCCTACTATGCCTGCTTCTTCTGGGACAGGATTCTTTGGAGATCAGAATCTGGGACTGATTAGTAGGACCCCAACTAAATGGTACATGCCACAAGAAATATAGACATTTTCAGGTTACGCAGAAAGGAGGATTTGTACATTCCCTGAACTATTAGAGGCATGACAGTTGGGATATGGACAATAATTAACTGAAAGTTTGCAGAATCCAGAATTAGAAATTTATGTGATTACAAAGTTTCCAATGCATCCCTTGGAGTACACTGGGTAGCTGAGTGCTTAACAATACTTTTGTTGTTTAGTCATTCCGTTTTGTCTGACTCTTTGCAACCCCATGGATGGTAGCCCACCAGGATCCTCTTCCATAGGATTTCCCAGTCAAAAATACTGGAGTGGGTTGCCAATTCCTTCTCCAAGGGAACTTCCCCACCAAGGGACGGAATCTGCGTCTCCTGTTTGGCAGAGGGATTCTTTACCCCTGACCCTCTGGCAAGCCCCCTAAAAATATGTGACAATGTGGTAAACTATCTGGATTTGTAAGTTGGATATTTTACAATTTAAGAGCTGAAAGGAGAAATGACCTTTGCGTTGTGTTAAAACTTAAGCAGCTCTTGCCACAAAGCATCCATGTTGCTATTGGAAAGCAGTTTGGAACACTCAGGCTTATTGGAGAAAGTTGCTATCAGAGGATTTTAAAGCAAAACATTACAGGAGAAGCTCAGAACTTCCTGTGAAAATGTGAGCTACCCTTCCCACCCCTTGCTCTTAAAGAAGTTATCCAAGGGGAAGAAGAGAAGGAATGTTCAGGTTTAGAAATAAGGGCACACATCCAGCCATATAGGTACACATCAGCCCCTCAAGTTCAGGTTTCTAACTTCCAAAGCCCCCTGACTATGGGATAAGTGACTTCCTCACTCTGGGTTAGAGAACACACTAGAAAAAAATCCCTGGGCCTTAAATCAGAACCATGACTACTGAATTTTTTATCTAGTTGGGAAGCCAGATCCTAAACAAGAGATCAGTAATATCTCACATATTTGCCCCTGGAATCTAGCAGCCACTTCCCTGCTGCTTCCCTGGTGGCTCAGATGGTAAAGAGTCTGCCTGCAATGCAGGAGACCTGGGTTTGATCCCTGGGTTGGGAAGATCCCCTGGAGAAGGGAATAGCAACCCACTCCAGCATTCTTGCCTGGAGAATTCCATGGACAGAGGAGCCTGGCGGGCTATGGTCCATGGGGTTATGAAGAGCTGGACACGACTGAATGACTATTTATTATTATTATCTAGCAGCCCCTGAAGACAACTTTAATATCCAGAGCACCCCTTGGGAGTGGAGACTAAGAAGAGAAATATCTCCATATGTTCCAGTTCTTGTGGACATGGGCACTTTTTGGTGGAATGTGCTTGTGAGAAGAGGAGGACACAGCAACTCACTCCAGTATTCTTACCTGGAAAATTCCCGTGAACAGAGGAGCCTGACAGGCTATAATCCATAGCGTCACAAAGAGTCGGACATGACTGAGCAACTTAGCATGCACACTTGTTAGAACTGTCCTCCAGAAATTAAGATCCAGAGACAAGAGAAAGATCTCAGTGTCAAGCTCTCCTGAACCCATAAACAAAAAATCTTGGTAGATACCACACCCCTACCTTCCCTCCTTGGTTAGCCTCCACTCTGGTATTAAAATAGTTGGAGGGATCTCCATAGTCATGAGGCTCCAATGGTCAGCACTGACTTAAGGGTGAACAAATGTGATCAAAGTCCTACATTGAGAATCCTGCCTGCTTTATGGTAACCCTAGAACCCCTGTACTACTGAATTTAAACTATAGAGAGTGGGGTGGGATGATGCTACCTAACTAGATCCAGAAATCCAATAGGCATTATCAGCAATGGAGCTTTAGAGGAAAACTTCCAGCAACAATTTAGGAAATTGATAACTAGCCTATGAGTTGGAGGTTGTTCAACTACTTTAAGTAAAATACCGCTGTACTGTAACACTGCTGTATTTAAGTAAATACTATATTAAATACCAGAGAAGGCAATGGCACCCCACTCCAGTACTCTTGCCTGGAAAATCCCATGGACGGAGGAGCCTAGTGGGCTGCAGTCCATGGGGTGGCTACAAGTCGGACACAAATGAGCGACTTCACTTTCACTTTTCACTTTCATGCACTGGAGGAGGAAATGGCAACCCACTCCAGGGTTCTTGCCTGGAGAATCCCAGGGACGGCGGAGCCTGGTGGGCTGCCGTCTATGGGGTCACACAGAGTCGGACATGACTGAAGTGACTTAGCAGCAGCAGCAGCATATTTCATACCATACTGTATTTAATACCATATTTAAATACCATATTTAATACTGTATTTAAATAAAATACTGCTGTACTGTAAAATACCTCCTGACCCCAACTGACCACTTTCCAACCCCAGCATCAGCCACCTTTCCTTCAGAAATCATGTAGCAAAACATAAAAAGACTGCAAATATTTTTCTTGAGGAAATACAAAATGAGGAGACTGTAGTCACGAAAAGTCTTAGAAAGGGAGAGCTGTCTTTATTAGAAAAATTCTTTGAAAAACACCAGTTCAAAAGGACATATGCACCCAATGTTCACTGCACCATTGTTTATGGAAGCAACCCAAGCATCCACCAAGAGATGAATGAATAAAGAAGATGTGGCATATGTATACAATGGAATATTACTTGGCCATAAAAGAATGAAATTTTGCCATTGTGATAACATGGATGGACCTGGAGGGAACAACACCTAGTGAAATAATTCATACAGGGAGAGAATAAAACCATCTCTTCAGTGATATGTAAAATCTAAAAAATAAAACAAATGAACAATTGTAACATAACAGAAACAGACTGACAGAAACAGAGAACAAACTGGTCATTACCAGAGGTGGGAGTGGTGGAAAGATAAGAGGTACAAACTACTAGGTATAAAATTAGTAAGTTACAAGGATGCAATATACAACACTGGGAAGATAATCAATATTTTATAATAACTTTGTATGGAGTATAATCTTATCAAATTATTATGATACACACTGGAAACTAATAAAATATTGTAAATCAACTATACTTCAATAATAAAAACATTCTTTGATAATTGTTTGGGAGTAGTAACTGACACCTGAGGGATACAGATTTTGGTGGATTAGCTGCAGGTGGCAAGATGGTTTTATTGGTCACTAAACAGGAGGAGGAGGAAGAGGAGAGAGGCAAGTTACAAGGTGGAATGAAAGCAACAAATGCAAGCTCTCTGCTAGGCCAATCACTTGGGGGCAGGAGGAGGCTTTAAAAAGCATTAAAACCCAATGGGAAAAATATTTGCAAATAATGTGACCAACAAGGGGTTAATATCCAAAATATATACATAGCTCATACTACTCAATATTAAAAAAAAAAAAAAACAAAAACAACCCAATCATAAAATGGGCAGAATAGCTGAATAGACATTTTTCTGAAGAAAGACATACAGATGGCTAACAATCACAGGAAAAGATGCTCAACATCTGATTATTAAAGAAACACAAATCCTGCTTCCCATTCCTTCCCTGTACATATCCTCTCTTAACATATTGTACTTCTTTATATGTTGAGCTGAAAACTACATAGAAGTCAAGGCCCTAAGTTTCATTTAGGAATATTTAGAAGTGAGTCCTTTGTGTTTGGTACATGATATTCATTGAATAAATGAACAAATGATTATATCCTTACTTTAAAGACAAGGAAAATAAGGTTTAGAATGGTTATGTCACTTCTAAGGACACACACTAGTAAGCTACAGAGGTAAGATACTAAAAGTATGCCGAGCTATTCCTTTGTTTTCCTCGTCACTACTACAATCTCTCCCTACAATGTTCTATCTTGTCCCACATTTTCTATTACTCATACTGTACACATTGTGTCTCTGTCCAAATCTCGGCTATTCAATGAACTCTTCCAGATGACTCTTATTCACAGTAATTTCTCCCTTTTTTATACGGATGTTTCCTGAAATAGCTCTCATGGTAAATGGGGAGGTGACGAGACAAGGTATGCGACCTTGGAGAACAGCCCATCCACTTTTGTTCCACACTCCATATTTCTCAGGTTCTTGGTGCAAAGGCCTATCTATTTTTGCAGGTAATGCACCTTTCATTGGTCCCCAACCTCAGGTAACAGTCTTTCATGATCTTTACATCTCTCCTAAAGATTTATATGGCTGGTGATGGATGCAATTGTTTCCTTAATTTGACTGAGCTGAGCTTCCAAAAGAAGCTGCAGAAGCAACCAAGTCTAGATAATCCACATCCCCACCCTGGGATCAGCACTCAGGACACATAAAGCTCTTCCTCTCTGCTTGAGCTGCAAGTTAAGGGCTTCAACCTTCTCAAATGTGACTCTTCCAAGGTTGCTTCCTGAGAAGCAAAAGCTTTTTCCTATTATCCATTTCCCCAAGTTACATCAAAAATAGAGACTTTTCATTGGCCCAATGTCTCCCTTTTTAAATACAGGCGCATATACCAATATCAGAAATAACAATTTTTGTTTGCAATGGCTCTTGAAAAGTAATGTAAAAAGATACTCACAGGTGAAAAATGCACTTGTTACTTGTTCTCATTTCCTCGCCTCTTAAGCTGAGACAGTTACAATCAGAACCTGCAAAAGTCACAACAAATTCTCCTCTGATGTCTTTTGTACTTAAAATCTTCAATAGATACTCAAGCATCTTAGTAATAACGTGCCACCCTCATTTGCAACTACACTACAACACGTAGTCCTTAATTGTGCCTACATAATGTTGGAATGTCTACAATTTGGGAGGCAGTAGTGAATTAAAAGGACTACCTGTGTTCAAATCCCACTGCCATCATTTATCAGCTGTGCGAAATTCAGCTCCTTAACGTCTCGGTCTCATTTCTCTCATTTTACAATGGGATACTTTTACTTCATAAAGTTGTTGTCTTTAAAATAAAAATAGTAACTAATAAATGATCATAGTTATTTGGGGGGTTATTATGCACCGGGCATTCCAATGAGCACTTTACATCCATTTCATCTGCCAAATCTGAAGAAACTAACAATCTGAGCACAGGTCTTCGTACATTGCAGACGACCCGAAATACACTGAAGGAATGCTCAAAGAAGCTCAAAGAGCCCTCTGCTAGCAGGATGTTAGCAGAGCTGAGAGTGAAGCCCAGGTCCCTGACCGCTGCGCGATAGTCTGACGACGTGCAGAGTACTCAGGGCAGTGGAGGCACAGAGAGTTCTGACTCAGGGCGTTTTATCACCGGCCCTTTTCTCTCGCATTAGAGAGGACTAGAAGAGTGGGCTTTGAACACGGGCTCACCAGCTTCCATTAGAGCCTTGAGCCCACCGGTCAAGACTATGTGGTTTTCCTAGTCAAGCACTGAACTGAAACGGAGAATACACCCTTCTTTACTCTCTTCCCCCCTCCAACTTCAGTGCCTGGTGAGCAGCGACGGGGTCAGAAACATCGCTGGAGCCGCATTTCACGCTGAAGACTTCCAGGAAAGCCCAAGCGACTGCGGCCCTGGGCTGGGGGGGAGCCTGTTTCCAGTCGGACCGCGTCCGGAGGCTCTCCCGAGTCCCGCGCTTGCGCACTCAGTCCATCGCCGCGCCGGCCCGGAGGACGTGCGTACGCTGCCTTTGCGGCTCCTGGCCCTGAGATGCGCGGCTCCCGGGCCCTTGCCAGCTGCAGGTGCGTGAGGAAGAATTCAGGAATTCAGGTGTGAGGTGGAGCGACCCACGGGAAAGGTCGGGCCTGCCTCAGTCCCTCCAAGGTGCCCGGGGACCCAGAATGGGGGAACCAGGAACTCAGCTCATTTGATTTTCTCGTTTCCCCAACGCCTGACTTCGTCTCCGGGGGAGCGGAAATCTCTGAAAGGAAAATGCAAAAAAGCATACTTTCCCCTGCAGTGAATCGTATCACGTGTGGCATTCCCTCCCCCTGCCCCACCGTGGCCAAAGCAGTTTTCACCCTTGGCTTGCCTATCCTGCTGTGGGGTTTTGCAGTCTCTGGACTCGCGTTCGACTCCTAGGTGCTTACTGGTTGTGGACGATTAAGGCGAGGGCCAGTTGTGAGGGCCATGTGTCCTGTGCACCCCCGCCCAACCCCCTTAGGAGGAAGAGGTGATGGTTCAAGGGCAAGAGAGTGGGCCAAGGGAAGTAGAGCAGAAGCTACAAAGAGGGAAAGGCTGTGATAAATGTCGCCAAAGATTATTCCCTAACTGAAAGTTCTCTAAGTTTTTCTCAGTTCTTGTGTTTTTTGTTCAATGATTTTTATGATATCCTCACTTCCTTTTAATGGTGTTGTTTGAGACTGGAAAGCCAGTCTTAAAGTTTCAGCCTTAAAGTTTCGTTGGAGTTTTTTGAGATCAGTTTTTTCAGTCTTCCACCTGTAGGAGTATTTTGCTGTTGTCAGGATAATCTTGGGGTTGAACCATTGAGATTTGCCGGTTTTTTTATTTTTACTTGAGCGTAGGAAAAATTACACAATGTTGGTTTGTTTTTTAAAATATTATCGACCAAAAAAAAAATCAGTTGAGAACACAAGATCCAGTTGAAGTGGGATTTGGAGTTCTATCAAATTAATGTGCATGTGCTTAAGTACATGTGGGACTGCACTTGGAGCTTGGGGATCCCTGAGCTGTCACTTATAAATAGCAGATGAGATCACTGCTTGCCACCAATGATTCAATATAGAGCTTCCAGTCAGTGCTTTCCCACATGGTGTGGACGAAAGTGACAGTAGTACCCAGGCTTAGGGCTAGTGTCAGATGATAATCCATGGTCTCTTTTTGGCACAGTAACTGTAGGTAGTCAATTCCTGTTATAATCAGAAATGGTTGTCATGTGTGTAGTTCTAGCGTGGCATTTTTTGCCAGCGTTCCAAAGAAACTATTAAAGGAAAGAAGAAATAGACAATAGGAGTGGAGGAACCTGGCTTCAGGCCAAAGTACTATGTGTGATCTTTCAGGCCCAACGGTAGACAATGGCATGGCTTTGCCTGGCCGGCCTCATCAGGGGAAGCTGCTCTCGCAACACTAGACCTTGTGCACTGCAGTTTTGTGGAGGGAGTTGCAGTCGAGGACTCACCACTTCCCTCCCACTAGCCATGCTCATGTTTTTCTGCATTCCTGGTTCAGGTACCTCCATTCTGAGGCCCAGGTACTTCCCAACTGCCTCCACCCATACCTCCTTATTGCATAGGGAGGGAATGTGGAAGAGGCACCCTTGGCTGAGGTACTTTCCTCCGTTTTGACTCAGGATCTTTCTACTTGTAGCCCTTCCTTCCTCCACCCCTGGCTCACAGGTCCATAAAGAGCCAGTAGCCTTTTTTTTTTTTCAGCCTCCTCCCCTGGGATATGACTGTGCACTGCATCTCCCTAACCCTAACCTAGTGTTGTCCTGTTTAATTGACCAGTGGGTGACCAGTACTTTTTCAGCCTCTTGCTTGCACTGTTGCATAAGTGAATAAAGATTTGTTAATTACTTGCAGTTTGGCTCATTGTCCTAATTGACACCTCAATACCTGATTACCTGACAGGAATTAAATAAGTTGCCAAATTTTGGCCAATTCACCTAATTGTAATCTTCATAACTGCTGCTGTGTTAGCACGTTAGGGATATGGAGGCTGTTCACCTGTAATTTCTCTAACTCAGTGTTGTGAAAATGCATACTAATAGTACCAACAGCTGATTGTTGCTAACATGGATATCTGGGTTATAGGGTGTAGTTTATAAATTTATAATGGAATGGCTTGCAGTCAGACTATTTTGTGTGCCATATTACCTTTGAACTCTAATTAAATTTTTTGGTAATATTTTGGGGTTATTTGGGTCAATTGAAGAAAATTAGTAATCCTTAGAAACTCCTGTCTTGTCCTATGGGCCCCAGTCTTAACCTAATGGATTACTTGGCCATTTTTGGATAAAGTGATTGATTTGTTGTGGGTTCCTCTGTCTACTGTGTGAAGAAATATGCAAGGGAACAGGTTTCACAAAGTTTATCTCTTCCTATAGAAGTTTCACAAAACACTGTCCTTACCGTATGTTACGTAATCTGATATTTTCTAATCTATTTTATTAAACAAAAATGCAGATCATGACCCATTAAATTTATTTCACAATCCATTAATGGATAGTGACTTGGAGATTGGAGAACACTATGATAAAACAACTAGTAGAAGATAATTTGCTCAATAAATGATTTTTTTCCTATTTTTACATCATTGCTGAAGAGCACTACAGTGGGTGTGTTTGAGATTTTGTGTTTAAGGTGTTTTCTAGACATCTTAAACACAAAAACAGATAATAGCACACAGCACATATGCCAGATTGTCAGTGAAAGTGAAAGTTGCTTGGTCGTGTCAGACCCTTTGTGGCCCCATGGACTGTAGCTCACCAAGCTCCTCTGTCCATGGAATTCTCCAGGCAAAAATACGGGAGTGGGGTGCTATTCCCTTCTCCAGAGGATCTTCCCAACCCAAGGATCAAACCCAAGTCTCCCACATTGCAGGCAGATTCTTTACTATCTGAGCCACCAGGGAAGCTCAGATATTCCCTTAAGTCATCTGACAAAAAAAAAACAGTGAGTCTCTTATCTCAACTTTTAGGATGAGAGAGCTGGAACACCTTTTTATAATCTCTGGCTTCCTTATTTAAAGAAAAGGGATTAGTAGAAGAAGGATGAGAAGAAAATTGGCTTTTCAGATGGAATATATGGTATAAAATGGTTGTGAAAGTTCCTCATAAGCTTTTGCATGTGTCCCATAGAGGCATATTAGGGAAAGTGTTTTTATCTTTTTAATAACTCTTAAGATAAAAATGAACTTTTAATTATATTGCCTGAAAGTGAACTGTACTCAACCTGCAATTACTGAGCCATAGATAAATATGTAAGGAGCCACTGTGTCAACCTTATTGCCTCTATACTTGTCTTTTAGGACTTCTACAACAAAGTGGAAAGGAGAAATAAAAAGAACTATACATTTAGTGTGTTTATCCCTTAGTTAGAAACCCTAAAAATATTAAGTAGATTAAGTTTTTAAGTTTGGTTAGTGTCGAGCTAAATAATACCTTACATTTATATACTGCTTTAGTTTTCCAACACCTTCAGATGCATCATCTCCATTGATTCTCACAACACCTTGATTGTGGTAGGCAGGCCAGGAGGCAGTTTGCCTGACGTAGAGCTGAGGAGTCTATAGATTTCCTTCTTGCCACCAAGATCATATGGTAGCAAATCCAGGACTAAAATTCAGGTTTCCTGGAACATTTTCTTCCAGTTGTCTGTGTTATCTTTGTTGGTCCAAAGAAGTAATTTAATGTAAATATACTAACAATGTGGCTAAGAATTTTGATAACTGAAACATTCCATTCTCAGATCATATCCAAGGAGTGCTATAATTGGATTATAGCACTTGTCTTGTTTTTAGTATTATATTTCTTACAGTCTTTACCTTTCTAGTCCAGTTTTTTAAAATGGCAAGTCTACTTAATAGTGAACTAAGAAAATTGGAATTAAAAGGTCTATTTAATGTTCAGAAATCCAACTCAGTCTCTTTAATGTATTATCTCAACTAATTAGGAATACAGCTTAAAATTATATACATTTTAAAGTATTTCTTTTGAAGACTCCTTATTTCTTGATATGTGTGAAACTAGTTTAATGATTCTAAAGTATCTAAAATGGTTATTAACTTACTGTTAAACACAGGAAAAGTTCAGGTTCCCTATTTCCTTTAATATCTTTAGCCAAAGGACATTTTAAATTATCTCTTTTCACATGAATAAGTAATTTTTAAATTAATACATTTTTATTTTTAATTTTTAGACATCTGTGGAGTTTAAGAACACTATGGAGCTCATCAGAGTTTATCACTGAAGAATATGATGGCTGAAAACAATTTTAAAATGCTAACGATTCAGCAGTGTGTAGCAGCCAACAAACTACCTAGAAACAGGCCATATATTTGCAATATTTGCTTCAAGCATTTTGAAACACCATCGAAATTAGCTAGGCATTATCTCATTCATACTGGTCAGAAGCCATTTGAATGTGATGTGTGTCATAAAACCTTTAGGCAACTAGTTCACCTGGAAAGACACCAACTAACTCATAACCTGCCTTTCAAATGTAGTATTTGTCAACGCCACTTTAAGAATCTGAAGACATTTGTGAAGCACCAACAGCTTCACGATGAAACGTACCAGAATGATGTTAAGCAGGTCAGAAGATTGTTGGAGGCCAAGCAAGAAAAGCCAGTGTATGGAATGTATCATACTTTTACCCCAGAGGAGAGATGGGCATTACACCCATGCTCCAAGTCTGATCCTACATACAGCCCTTCAAAGAAAAAAAAGGATATTCATGCGTGTACAATCTGTGGCAAGATGTTTCCATCACAGTCAAAACTTGATAGGCATGCTCTCATTCATACTGGTCAGAGGCCTTTTAAATGTGTCCTATGCAGTAAGTCTTTTCGACAGTCAACTCACTTAAAAATCCACCAACTCACACATTCAGAAGAAAGACCTTTTCAGTGTTGTTTCTGTCAAAAAGGATTTAAGATTCAAAGCAAACTTCTGAAGCATAAACAAATCCATACCAGGAATAAGACTTTTCAGACTCTTTCATTAAAGGTGAAGAGTTCAGAATCATGCTCCCTGCCTAATAAATTAAATGCAAAGCAGGATGGCTTTGAAAATGGTGATATAGGTAAATCTGAAGAGAATAATCAACTTGATGTCCACTCTGTTTATATTGTCCCTTTTCAATGTCCTGAGTGTGAAGAATGTTTTGAATCAGAGCAGATTCTCAATGGACACAAGTGTTTTCCTGCCAGAAGTGGCAAAATTCCAAGCAAGCTCAAAAGAAGCTGCAACTATAAAACCATTGTTAAGAAAATCCTGGCTAAGCTTAAACGTGCTGGGGGTAAGAAATTAGATAATTTTCGATCTGATAAAAAAGTATTTAAAAACACTTTCATGAAAAATTGTGATCTTATTTCTGGTGAGCAGAGGCCTGAAAAAACCCAGAGAACATGTCTGAGTTCTCTTGGCAAGCATGGAACATATAAGACAGTTGGCAATAAAAAGAAAACATTGACTTTGCCGTTTTCTTGGCAAAAGCACTGCCAGAGCCAACATATGGGGAAAAACGTAAAAGGTATTCTTACACCAGAAAACATGTTAACTATGGATAATCCTATGCATAAAAAAGACATATCTATCTATGGTTCATCAGGTGAGGAATTCTTTGAAAACTGTCAGATGCTCCGGTGTGGCTTTTCAGTTCCAAGTGGAAACATACATACTGGACATAAGATGTGTCCTTGTGACAAATGTGAGAAAGTGTTTCCTTCTGTATCTAAACTACAAAGACACTATTTAATTCATACTGGACAGAGGCCTTTTGGCTGTAATGTTTGTGGGAAATCTTTTAGACAGTCAGCTCACTTGAAAAGACATAAACTAACTCATATTGATAAGCTTCCCTATAGAAAATCTCTTTGCCAAGTAGAACTGGAAAATTTTAACAAACTTTTCGTTCACCAGGGTGATAATGTTAGCTACAGTGCTTCCCAACAATGTCAGACTCTTGGTTTTCAAAAATACAAGGTCTCAGAGTCAGATCAAATGTCAGAAACAAAAGTTAAGGCAGAATCAGAGGATTTCATTCCTGGTGCCCCCTGTAGGAACAGAGAGCCCTGCCTCTCTAGCATACTTCTGGAATCAGAGCAGAGCCATCACAGTCATTACTGTAGTTATTCAGGGCGTGCCGAGAGGAATGATGGCCTTCTTTACCAATGCAGTGTTTGTTCTAAAAGTTTTAGATCCCCATCTAAACTGGAAAGACACTATCTAATCCATGCAGGGCAGAAACCATTTGAATGCTCAGTTTGTGGCAAAACATTCAGACAGGCTCCTCACTGGAAGAGACATCAACTTACTCACTTTAAGAAATGACCACAAGAGAAAATGGGTATCCTAAATTCAGTTATGAAACTGACAGAACCACTGATAGTTTGTGGTGTCTCTGGTGACCTTGTTCTTTAGCCTGTATCATTTAAAATGTATTTTTATCAAAAGGCCTGCATTAGATTGAATTATTTCATAAGCAGTTGCTTGTCCTGCATACAAAGAGGTAAGATACATAGACATTTAATACAGTGTTTTAGGAGCAGCTGAATTAATTTTTAGAGGGAAAAATATGATTTGATGTCATAAAGCAAGCATTTATTTTGACATATATTTTGGCTGTATTGAAAATGTTGTAAATCCATGGCATGGTACAAATAATTCAGCCTAATTTTTGAAGGAATTATTCCTTAAGACATATGATCTCTTTTTATATATACTCAAAAGACAGGCAAAAATTGGTTTTCAGCTGCAGCAGATAGCATGACTAGATTTCATTTATTTCATAGATTTTAGGTCTATGGTTCAAATTCGGTTGGGAAATTTTTTCTTAAAAGCTAAAAAATATAAAGCCAATAAAAGTGAAGGTAGATGAGAAAATAATAACATTTTTGTTGGTCTTTTCCAAGCTGTTTTTTCTTAGGACTCTGGTAACTTCACATCCTGTTCTATGGGTGATTGGGTTTTTGTTTGTTTGTTTTGCTCAGCCTGCTGTTGTCTCCCTCCAAAATTTAAAAGGAAGAAAGAGCCTAGTATGTACCTCTGTACATTTACCATGTTTACTCATTAAATAGTGTTCAAGTGCCATAATCATTTTGTTAATGTGAATGTAGTGTCATCTTTTCAGAGGAATGAATGTAAATCATCTACATACTTTTTCATAATTGATAGCAGTAGACTTAAGCTCACTTGTAGATTCCATCTCCACAAGACTTTTACATTTACTTTAGTAAACTTTCTTTTAATACCTCTTTAATTGAGTGATTCTATGACTTAACTAAATCTATTAAATTTAATCAAATGGCAGTGACTAGATCTAGTTTTTATTCCTGTTTTTTGCAAGGTTCTAATGCTAAACAATGTTATTTTGATCATTAGTGAATTGTTATTTTAATTGGTAAAGTAATCTTGTACAGAAATAAGATCTTTATGGAATTGAGAGTGTCATTCTAAACAGTTCTGTCATGATTTGAGAAATATTTAATCAAACTGTGAAAGAGTTATAATCACACATTGTCCTTCATATTTGCCATTTTAAATGAAAATCCTTCAGTCCATTCAGTCGCTCAGTCATGTCCAACTCTTTGAGACCCCATGGACTGCAGCATGCCAGGCTTCCCTGTCCATCACCAACGCCTGGAGCTTGCTCAAACCCATGTCTGTTGAGTCAGTGATGCCATCCAACCATCTCATCCTCTGTTATCCCCTTCTGCCTTCAATGTCTCCCAGCATCAGGGTCTTTTCCAGTGAGTCAGTTCTTTGCATCAGGTGGCCAAAGTATTGGGGTTTCAGCTTCAGCATCAGTCCTTCCAAAGAATATTCAGGACTGATCTCCTTTAGGATGGACTGGTTTGATCTCCTTGCAGTCCAAGGGACTCTCAAGAGTCTTCTCCAACACCATGGTTCAAAAGCATCAATTCTTCAGCACTCAGCTTTCTTTATAGTCCAACTCTCACATCTGTACATGACTACTGGAAAAGCTGTAGCTCTGACTAGTTGGACTTTTGTTGGCAAAGTAATGTCTGCTTTTTAATACACTATCTAGGTTGGTCATAGTTTTTCTTCCAAGGAGCAAGCATCTTTTAATTTCAGGGCTGCAGTCACCATTTGCAGTGATTTTGGAATCCACCCGCCCCCCCACCCAAAATAAAGTCTGTCACTGTTTCCATATCTATTTGCCATGAAGCTAATCTAAAAATCCTTAAGAATGACATTTCCTAGTAATAAGATAAAATAGCCATAATCTTTCTAAGGTGAAAAGAATGGGTGGGTATTTATCCTAACATATTCAGATATACTTGGTGACAGGCCCTCTATTAAAATAGACAAGTGAACAATTTTACATCCCACTGTAAGAACTCTCTTTGTGGGGTGGGGAGAAAAAGTTGGTCTGCTGCTTTTTACAAGTGAATTTTGAGAAACCTGGGTTTGATTCACAAGAGGTTAAACAACAGTACAGATAAAATCCCAACAATTTACAAACATACAGGAGAGTCATGTTTTAAAGAGTAATTTCTTTATTCTTGAGATATGTTCCTCAAGTGCAAGTAAGATGCTGGTTTATAGAATTTACTTTACACAAGAACATTTCTGTTAGGTAAAAGCAAAGGACAACTAGTTCATCTTTTCCAAGAATAAAAGTTCAAGGTTTTTTCTTTAATATGTCTGAAATTATCTATTTGGGGATTTTCCTAAGCTATTTATGTAATTTTATTTGAACTTAATGATTTATATACTCCTTTCCCAGCCCTAACAGAGAATCCTAACAGTGTTGTGTTTGTGTGATTATTAGATTTTGTTTGCCCAGATGATACTACTATACATTTTTTTTTTTGCCCACGCCTTTTTAAGCTGTTTCATATTGAAAGTTGGAATATTGTAAAAATTTTGTCAAAGATGTACTGTAGTGCTATTTGAAGTACCTTTAATTAAATACATTTATTATCACTACACTCCTCTTGTGGGAACTTTATAGGGATGAAAATAAACTGTCTACATCATGATAAGAAGATTAAACATTAGATGTTAAATGATTTGCTGCATGCTCCAACTGTTATTATTGTTGAATCAATTACTTCAGTTTTCTGAAAAAAATAAAGTTTTAAATATCTTTAAACAAAAGTAGAAGAATTTTTCATTTAGACAGGAGCAGGCTGTAGCATGATTATTTACTGAGATAGTTTGACTGAGTTAGTGGAATTATTGTTTTGTACTGCCATAGGGCCTATGAGGAGCTTCCCTGGTGGCACGGTGGTAAAGAATCTGCCTGCCAATGCAGGAAATGTAAAAGACATGGATTTGAGCCCTGGGTTGGGAAGATCCCCTGGAGTAGTAAATGACAACCCACTCCAGTATCCTTCCCTGGAAGCTTCCATGGACAGAGGAGCCTGGCAGGCTACTGTGCATGGGGTCACATCTGTGACTGAGCACACACACGGGGCCTATTAGGAGAAAATGTATGTGGAGGGAAAGATGAAGATTCTTGAAAAATTCAAATTTCAGAATATTTTTATATTTGAAATTGTACAGTTTGGACTTTTTTTTAAAAGGGAAGATCATATAGAATAGAAACAAGGTACTGATAGGCAAACACTCCTGGGCCCATTCCAATCTGCCTTTTCCACTGAACTTTCTAACATAGTTCATTGTTTGCTTCCTTCTTCATAATAAGTTTCTTTGACAGCTTCTTAGCACTTGCAAAAGGATATGTTAACTCCCTTCCATGTCACATGATATCTTGTTCATTTATCCTCCTCACTGGCCTCCCTCTCCAGATTTGTACTGAAGGAACAAAGTCATTTCCTCCAATACATATTCTTGTTACTCCTGATTCCATCTTACCTACATAAGAGCGGTGGCTGCGCGGCACTGGAGCGGCAGGCAGCTGAGGAGATACCCCACGTCCAAGGTCACAGAAACCCCACTAAGACGGTAGGCACCGAGAGAGGGCATCAGAGGGCAGACAGACTGAAACTACAATCACAGAAACTAACCACTCTAACCAGATGGACCACAGCCTTCTAACTCAGTGAAACTATGAGCCACACTGTGTAGGGCCACCCAGGACGGCCTGGTCATGGTGGACACTTCTGACAGGGTGTGGTCTGCTGGAGAAGGGAATGGCAAGCCACCTCCGTATTCTTGCCTTGAGAACCCCATGAACAGTATGAAAAGGCAAAAAGAGAGGACACTGAAAGATGAAGTTTCCAGGTCGGAAGGTGCCCAATGTGATACTGGCGATCTGTGGAGAAATAACTCCAGAAAGAGTGAAGAGACGGAGCCAAAGCAAAAACAACACCCAGTTGTGGATGTGACTGGTGATGGAAGTTAAGTCAGATGCGGTAAAGAGCAATATTGCATAGGAACCTGGAATGTTAGGTCAACCTTGATTCATGAATCAAGGCAAACTGAAAGTGGTCAAACAGGAGATGACAAGTGTGAACGTTGACATTTTAGGAATCAGCGAACTAAAATGGACTGGAATGGGTGAATTTGACTCAGATGACCATAGTATCTACTACTGTGGGCAAGAATCCCTTAGAAGAAATGGAGTAGCCATCATAGTCAACAAGAGTCCAAAATGCAGTACTTGGATTCAATCTCAAAAATGACAGAATGATCTCTGTTCATTTCCAAGGCAAACCATTCAATATCATGGTAATCCAAGCCTATGCCCCCACCAGTAATGCTGAAGAAGCTGAAGTTGAACAGTTCTATGAAGACCTACAAGACCTTTTAGAACTAACACCCAAAAAAGATGTTCTTTTCATTATAGGGGACTGGAATGCAAAAGTAGGAAGTCAAGAAACACCTGGAGTAACAGGCAAATTTGGCCTTGGAGTATGGAATGAAGCAGGGCAAAGGCTGATAGAGTTTTGCCAAGAGAATGCACTGGTCATAGCAAACACCCTTTTCCAACAACAGAAGAGAAGACTCTACACATGGATATCACCAGATGGTCAACACTGAAATCAGATTGATTATATTCTTTGCAGTCAAAGATGGAGAAGCTCTATACAGTCAGCAAAAACAAGACCGGGATCTGACTGTGGCTCAGATCATGAACTCCTTATTGCCAAATTCAGACTTAAATGAAGAAAGTAGGGAACATCACTAGACCATGCAGTTATGACCTAAATCAAATCCCTTACGATTATACAATGGAAGTGAGAAATAGATTCAAGGGACTAGATCTGATAGACAGAGCGCCTGATGAACTATGGACAGAGGTTCATAACATTGTACAGGAGACAGGGATCAAGACCATCCCCAAGAAAAAGAAACGCAAAAGAGCAAAATGGCTGTCTGAGGAGGACTTCAAATAGCTGTGAAAAGAAGAGAAGCAAAAGAGGAAAGGAAAAATAAACCCATTTGAATGCAAAGTTCCAAAGAATAGCAAGGAGAGATAAGAAAGCCTTCCTCAGCGATCAGTGCAAAGAAATAGAGGAAAACAATAGAATGGGAAAGACTAGAGATATCTTCAAGAAAGTGAGAGCTACCTAGGGAACATTTCATGCAAAGATGGGCTCAATAAAGGACAGAAATTGTATGGACCTAACAGAAGCAGAAGATATTAAGAAGAGGTGGCAAGAATACACCGAAGAACTGTACAAAAAAGATGTTCACAACCCAGATAATCACAATGGTGTGATCACTCACCTAGAGCCAGACATCCTGGAATGTGAAGTCAAGTGGGCCTTAGGAAGCATCAGTACGAACAAAGCTAATGGAGGTGATGGAATTCCATTTGAGCTATTTCAAATCCTGAAAGATGATGCTGTGAAAGTGCTGCACTCAACATGCCAGCAAATGTGGAAAACTCAGCAGTGGCCAAAGGACTGGAAAAGATCAGTTTTCATTCCAATCCCAAAGAAAGGCAATGCCAAAGAATGCTCAAACTACCGCACAATTGCACTCATCTCACACTCTAGTAAAGTAATGCTCCAAATTCTCCAAGCCTTCAACAATACATGAACTGTGAGCTTCCAGATGTTCAAGATGGTTTTAGAAAAGGCAGAGGAACCAGAGATCAAATTGCCAACATCAAAAAAGCAAGAGAGTTCCAGAAAAACATTTACTTCTGCTTTTGTGACTATGCCAAAGCATTTGATTGTGTGGCTCTCAACAAACTGTGGAAAATTCTGAAAGAGATAGGAATACCAGACCACTGACCTGCCTCTTGAGAAATCTATATGCAATTCAGGAAGCAACAGTTAAAAATGGACATGGAACAACAGACTGGTTCCAAATAGAAAAGGAGTACGTCAAGGCTGTATATTGTCACCCTGCTTATTTAACTTATATGCAGAGTACATCATGAGAAACACTGGGCTGGGTGGAGCACACACAACCTGGAATCAAGATTTCCAGGAGAAATATCAACAACCTCAGATATGTAGATGACACTACCCTTATTGCAGAAAGTGAAGAACTAAAGAGCCTCTTAATTAAAGTGAAAGAGGAGAGTGAAAAAGTTGGCTTAAAGCTCAACATTCAGAAAACTAAGTTCGTGGTATCCAGTCGCATCACTTCATGGCAAATAGATGAGGAAACAGTGGCAGATGTTATTTTTGGGGGCTCCAAAATCACTGCAGATGGTGACTGCAGCCATGAAATTAAAAGACACCTGCTCCTTGGAAGAAAAGCTATGACCAACCTAGAAGGCATATTAAAATGCAGAGACATTACTTTGCCAACAAAAGTCCATCTAGTCAGAGCTATGGTTTTTCCAGTAGTCATGTACGGATGTGAGAGTTGGACTGTAAAGAAAGCTGAGAGCCAAAGTATTGATGCTTTTGAACTGTGGCATTGGAGAAGACTCTTGAGAGTCCCTTGGACTGCAAGGAGATCCAACCAGTCCATCCTAAAGGAGATCAGTCCTGAGTGTTCACTGCAAGGACCGATGCTGAAGCTGAAACTCCAATACTTTGGCCACCTGATGTGAAGAGCTGACTCATTTGACCTGACCTCAAAGACCCTGATGATGGGAAAGGTTAAAGGCGGGGGGAGAAGGGGACAACAGAGCATAAGATGGTTGGATGGCATCACCAACTCAACGGACATGAGTTTGGGTAAACTCTGGGATTTGATGATGGACAGGGAGGCCTGGCGTGCTGCAGTCCATGGGGTCGCAAAGAGTCAGACATAACTGAGTGACTGAACTGACTGAACTGACCTTACCTACATAATATGAATTTAAATTAGATACAAACTTTCATACTCTATTCAAAGTAGAGATTTATTTGAGCCAGGTTTAATTTGTTTTTATTCCATCATTATGCAAGGAAACTAAAGTTTAATGTGCAGAAATCAGATTTCAATTTACACTATGTAAGATAACCGATGATAATTGAACACTTTTTTAAGGGGATAGCACCATGTTTGAAGTCTGCCTGTCTCTTAAGAATCCTTTATTAGAAGTGATGTTGGCTAGGACTGTTTCATGCAGAGAGCTGCTCTTCAGAAGTGGTGAAAGGACACACTAATTCCTTTCTTGTTGAGGTTTCTCTTATTGTCAGGTAGGAGGGGTTAGAATTTCAGGACTAACTGCTGGAATTCTATTAGCACTATTCCGTTAGAGAAACAGAATTCTATTAGAGGAAAAAGGAGAACTAAACTGAAAAAGAAAAGTGGTACAATGGTGTTATTAAACAACATGGAACATGTAATATTTTACATCTGTATTGACTAACTTCTATTCATTCTCTGAAGTTTAAGCTTAAACACTTCTTCCTCTGGAAGGCCTTTTGGTTTACCCTAGCACTCCATTTCCAGGGATCCCACTGCTTTTTGTTCTTAACTATGTTAATTGTCCTTGTTGATTAGTCGTTTTCAGACTTTAGTGTGCACTGGAACCTCTAGAGGGCTTGTTAAAAGCGAGATTGATGAGCTGCACCCTCAGGGTTTCTGATTCAGTATTTGGGGCTGGGCCTGAAAATTTGCACTTAAACAAGTTATGTTATTGCTTTATTGAAACTACACTTTGTGAACCATTGAGTTAAAGTGTTGTTAGCAATACATGTTTCTGGAAACCAAGAGAAGGCATGATTTTATGTTTTATAAATAAAACAGTATCTAATGTTGGTACATTCTCAAATGTTTACTGAATATTTAAAGAAATGAATGGAGTCATCATTACAAGCTCTTATATTATCTGTAAATCTCTATTTTCATTTAGAGCCTTTCATTCACTCTTGGAATGAGTTTGCCTTCTAATGTGTTGAGGTCCCTTCATGATGTTTTTGATTGTCAAAATCTTATCTACCTTTCAACTCTCATCATAAAAGCTTTTCAGAAAATCTTATTTTACCTTTTGTTTTATAGACTTTATTTGTAATTAAAGTGTAATTAGATACTTTATGTATTCAAAATCTGTTGCATTTAAAATTATGATCATGCAAATCATCTTTAGTTCTAAAAACAAACTTTGTACCATATAAATTAGGAGAAGAAAAGGACTCCATATTTAATTTTCATATTTACAGACACTTTTGTTTTTCCTTCACAACTGTTTATTTTCAAACAAGGCTATAGATATTACAAAATTCAAATGTTTCAAAAGGGTGAAAAATGTAAAATAAGACTTCCCTTGCTCCTGTTCTTCCCTCCCCCAGTACTTCCTCCCTAGAGGCAACTGTGTTACCAGTTTCTTGCCTATGGTAATCCAGGCAAGGTTTACTAGAGACACATGTTTAATTTTTAAATGGATTTGTTAGCGGTAGAAGTATGCATTCAAACTCAATGATAAGATAAAACTAGCAATTCGATTAAAAATTGGGCAAACAATTTGAATAGAGGATTCCACAATCATGAATGGCAAAGAAGCACAGGGACACTCAACATCATTAGTCATTAGGGTAATACAAATTAAAGTTACAATGAGATATGCCACATAACTATTAAAATGGCAAAAATTAAAAAGACTATACCAACTGTGGATGAGAAAGAAGTGGAATTGGAACTCTCATACACTGCTGTTGTGAATATAAATAGTACAATTAGTTAAGAAAATAGGCAGTTTCTTAAAAACTTAAGCATACACCTATCATATGACCCAACTATTTCACTCCTATGTATTTACTTGAGAAAGGGAAACACATGTCAACATTAAGTATGCTCTTAGTGCATTATTTGGAACAGTCAAGAACTGGAAACAATTGAAATGCTCATCCATAGATGTGTAGGTTAACAAACAGTGCTATGTCCATAAAATAGACTAGTACTCAGCAATAAAAAGGAATGAACTATTAATACATGCATCAACATGGATGAACCTCAAGATCATTATGTTGGACTTCCCTGGTGGTACGGTGGATGAGAATCCAGTTGACAATTCAGGGGCCACTGGTTCAATTCCTGGTCCGGGGAGATTCCCCGTGCTCTGGAGAAGCTAAACCTACGCACCACAACTACTGATCCCATACTCTAGGGCTTTCCAGTCACAACTACTGAGCCCAGACACTACAACTACTGAAGCTCGTGTGCTTAGAGTCTGCGCTCTGAAACAAGAGAAGCTTCTACAAAGAGAAGCCTGTGCACTGCAAAAAAATAGCCTCTGCTTACCACAACTAGAGAAAGCCCAAGCACAGCAACAAAGACCCAGCTCAGCCAGTAAGATAAATAAATAATAAAAATCATTATGTTGAGTGAAAAAAAAGAAAGAAAAATGTACATACTATATTATTTCATATTTGTAAAATCTTATTAAAAGTATATTAATCTGTAGATTAATATACTTTAGATTAATAGATTAGACTGTAGATTAACATACATTAATATACATTATATATTAATCTGTAGGTTAATATACTTTTAATAGGATTTTACAAAAATGAAATAATATAGTATATACCTTTTTATTTAGTGACAGAGGGGCTTTCGAGGTTGCTCAGTGGTAAACAATCTACCTGCCAGTGCAGGTGATGCTGAGACACAGGTTTGATCCCTGGGTCGGGAAGATCCCCTGGAGAAGGAAATGGCAACCCACTCCAGTATTCTTGCCTGGGAAATCCCATGGACAGAGGAGCCTGGTGGGCTGCAGTCCATGGGGTCGCAAAGAGTTGGACATGACTGAAGTGACTTAGCATGCATAGTGACAAAAAGATCAGTGCGAATGGATGGGTAGAAGAGGGATACGAGTGGATCGCAAAGGAGTAGGAAACTTTTAGGGACACTGGATATGCTTATTATTATGACTTTGGTAATGGCTTCACAGATGTGTGCCTATGAAAAAAAGATCAAATTTCACACAAAATATGTGCAGTTCATTATAGACTAATTTATATTTCCATGAATCGGTTTAAAACGTTAAAATCAAGCCTTGCCTCCCGGTCTAATTTTTTTTCACTACTACTTTTTTTTTTTTTTTTTTTAGGGTTTAAAGAAATCCCAAGTCTCCCTCTTCCTCCCCAACGCTAACAACAAAACCTCCACCAACACCGTCTATCAGGCCACTGAGACATCAATCCAGTCTCGCTGGTGTTTTTCTGTCGGTTTCCCACTAGGGGGCAGAAGCGGGAGAGGCCGAAGCTCTTTTGCTTCTCTAGCTCAGAGCCGCCACTTCGCATGCACTTCCGGCCTTGTTGTGTTCCGCTTCCCGAAGAATGTACAAGCTGCGGTACGCGTTCCCAGTGAGACTGTAAACCCTGAGGGTCTTCAGCCCCGCCGAATTTTTGCATCTCGGAATCAGGCAGCTGCACTCGCCTCTTAGGGGAGGTTCATCGGATTCACCGCTGCTCGGAGCGGTCCTTTCTTTTCCACTGGAGCGGAGAGAGTGCTGCCATGACGGCCCCTGCTCAGCCCAAGAAAATCGTGGCCCCTACGGTGTCCCAGATCAACGCGGAGTTCGTGACCCAGGTGGGCTAGGGCGAGTCTGGCGTGTGTGAAGGGATGAGGACTCTGAGGCTGTGAGGCCAGGGGGTGGAATTTTCCTCGGGGAGGGAGCACCCAGGAAGAATTTGTTCATCAATTCATTAACTCAGGTCTTTTTACTGAAGTGTAAGTGCTGTGTGCCAGCTACCGTACTAGCTCTTGGGGAAACCGTGGTTAAAGAGGCTCTGCCCTGAGGAGTTCACATTCCAGGGGATACAGAAACATGAAAAGAACGCTTTCATGCTAGAGTTTGTCTCTGGAGCGATGAATTCGCAGAAGGAACACCCCAGTCTACCTGAGACTGGCAAGATTTCGTAGCAGAGGTGATGCTGAAATGAGGGTTGAAGGAGGGATAGGCTTATTCTTCTCCTTAGAGTAACCTCGATCTTTGAGCGGAGTGATGAGAATCAGACAAGAGACTTGCTCCAAATAAATGCGTCTAGGAAGAGCAGTCTCCGATGCTAATGTGTGAGTGTTCCTCTAGAACCCATTACTGTGTTTTATTGTGAACCGCGGTTGGCTTTGAACAGGGAAATACAATCCCGGTAGCTCTTAGCAACATTCCTAATCCTTATTTGTTGTTTGGGGTATTGACTAACAGTGCAAGTAGCTCAAAGTAGAACTTACTACTCACCAACTTCTTTCTTCTCTATTCCCTGTCTCAGCAGATTTGCCAAGGCAGAAGCATAGGAGTCACTTTGAGTCCTTCTTTTTCTAGCCTGCACTTTGCTACATTCTAAGTGTCTCTTAAATCTGTCTGCTTTCTGTGCCCTAAGCCAGGTTTCCATGGTTTTCTTCCTGGACCTAGGTATCCTAACCTGTGTTCGTGTCTTTCCACTTGCTCTCCTCAAGTTCATTTTTCATATTGCTGTCAGAGTTATTTTACCCAAGTACAGATCTGATCACCTCACTTATCTTCTTACAATTTCTAATGAGTCCTAATTGCCCTTAGGATAATGACTGGAATCATCCCGTGTTTTATAATCTAGCCTGTGCTTATATCCAGTTTTGTCTGTTATTTCCCCTTTTCTAATTGTGTTTTAGCCATACTGAACTGCACTTAATTGTGCTGTGTTATCTTCCACCTCCTGGCCTTTCAACATTGTTCCCTCTACTTAGAATCCTAATCCTCCCCCCCCCCCCCCCCCCCCACCATTTTCTTATATGGTTAATTCATTGTCATCAGTCTACATTAATTTGGAGAGGTTTTTGCGGACAACTTAGACTAGATTGTTATGGTTGTTCAGTCGCTAAGTTGTGTCCAACTCTTTGCAACCCCATGAACTGAAGCACACTAGGCTTCCCTGTCCTTCCCTACCTCCCTTTGCTTGAATTCATGTCCAGTGAGTCGCTGATGCCATCCAACCATCTCATCCTCTTGTTACCCCTTCTCCTCCTGCCTTCAGTCTTTGGAAGACTCATTAGAGTCTTCCAATGAATCAGCTCTTCCCATCAGGTAGTCAAAGTATTGGAGCTTCAGCTTCAGCATCAGTCCTTCCAGTGAATATTCAAGATTGATTTCCTTTAGGATTGACTGGTTGGATCTCCTTGCTGTCCAAGGGATCTCAAGAGTCTTCTCCAGGACCACAATTCAAAAGCAACAGTTTTTAGGCTCTCAGCCTTCTTTATAGTCTCAACTCTCACTTCTATACATGACTGCTGGAAAAATCATAGCTTTGACTATATGGACCTTTGTCAGCAAAGTGATGTCTCTGCTTTTTAATATGCTGTTTAGGTTTGTCATAGCTCCAGACTAGATTAGAACCCTCTTTTCACATATACTTGAAATTTTTGGTAGAAGTTATTAGTTTCCTCGACTCAGGGAGCTTACAGTTTAGAGATGAGTCAGTAAATGAACAGGGTAGTTTCAGACAGTGATTATTGCTATCAGGAAAATGAAACGGCATTGTGACAGAGCAGGTGGAGTGTATGAAAGCAGTCGGGAAGTCCTCTCTGAGGTGATTTTGACCTAAGACCTGAATGCCAAAAAAGGAGTCCGGTTGGGGAAGAGCAGGGAAACAGTCTGGGAGAAGCAAGTGCAGATGCCTTATGGTGTGTATGTAAAGAAGCCAGGAGAGCGAACTTGTGAAAGGAAAGATGGTAGAGATGGGGACAGAGAGTATGTAGGCACAGTACCATTTCCCTGCCCCTCCTCCATGATTTCTGGGCACCTGGGGCACCTGACCAGAGAAGGTGCTTTCTAATGATTATTGAGTGAATGAGGTGTAGACGTTAAATCTTAGTTATAAAGAAGATCAGAGATCTGAATTCTGTGACCTCACTTTTTTAATGATAAGCATTTTTTTAGCAATAAAGTATTCTTAAAGTATGTACATTGTTTCTTTTGAGACATAATGCTATCCACTTAATAGACTACTGTTATTGTTATGTCCAACTCTTTTGTGACCCAGTGGACTGAGCCCGCCAGGTTCCTCTGTCCATGGGATTTTCCAGGCAAGAATACTGGAGTGGGTTGCCATTTCCTTCTCTAGGGGATCTTCCTGACGAAAGGATTGAAACCTAGTCTCCTGCATTGGAGACTTAATAGAAAAGACCCTGATGCTGGGAAAGATTGACGGCAGGAGGAGAAGGGGACAACAGAGGATGAGATGATTGGATGGTATCACTGACTTGATGGACATGAGTTTGAGCAAGCTCCAGGAGTTGGTGATGGACACGGAGGCCTGGTGTGCTGCAGTCCTTGTGTTAGCAAAGAGTTGGACATGACTAAGCGGCTAAACTGACTGACTCCTGCATTGGCAGGCCGATTCTTTACCACTGAGCCACCAGGGAAGCCCTCCTGAGTGTGCGCTAATCACTTAAAGATTTATTGTTTTGCAGATCAGCATTCCTGAGGACTTTGAATCTGGTGTTTAGTACTGGCTCACTTGTTAACATTTTACTGTGGGCAGCTCATTTAATTTTTCTAAACCTGGGTTTCCTTAGCTCTATGCTGAAGATGTTTGACTGTGGTTATTAACTTTCCCCTAGGGGTAATTAGAAAAGTATGTTTTGTTTTGTTTTTAAAATCACAGTAGCAGGGTGCCATGCAGGGCATTACTGACATTCAGTAGATTGTGGCCAAAGATGCTAACTGGTCTGCAAGCCCATGTAGTCCCCTTAGTAAGTAAATGACTCTTATCCAACGTGTCCCTGTGTCAGGAGTGCTTGTTACTGAATGATCTTGGTGTTTTAGCTCTACAGTGGTATGAATATATGACTTACTATTTATACTGTTTACTTTTGCAGTTAGCATGTAAATATTGGGCACCCCATATCAAGAAAAAGTCCCCCTTTGATATAAAGGTAAGTACTTTTGATTTGCAGCATCCTTTTCAAATAAGTATGCTCTTTGTGTCTCTTCTTCAAGAGCTGATTCATCGAAAGCTTTTCACTTTCTTTAAAAGTTAAAATGAATGGTTTTCTAAACTAATGATTACTCATAAGAGAAAATTTGAAAAATACAGAGGCTACACATAGGGGAATAAAAGATCATTACTCAGTGATCACCTCTATTATCAATCGTTTTCTTTCCTTTAAGCTTTTTAAAAAGCGTGTGTGGATTTTCCTGTTCATAGATTCTTAGATTGTTTTTGATTTCTCATTATTAGATGACCATGTAATGAATATCTTTGTAAATATACAGCAGTTTTCCTACAGTTTTTTTTGACAGTTCACCTAGGATAGAATCTATTGTTTTCTGGTTGTTGAACTGCAATAAAGATCTGCAATAATGGTGGAAGAGGGGTGACTTGTTTAGTGTATAGAATGGGCTTAGGATTCATGTGACACAGTTTAGAATAATTGAAAAGGAAAAAGCCTAAACGTAAGATTAATTCTTACTGAAATAGTTTCTTGAAAAGAGGTCCTTACATGAAATAGAGCTGACATATTGCATGCCACTTAACGTGTAGTAAAGACTGACATAAAGCTTTGCTATTATAAATCAAATTGTGGTACTTTAGGCACTCTTAGTAAAACTGAACCCCAAATTTCTTATTATTTGAGCTTAAATGTTTTATCTATAAATATATTTGTTTTGCCAGCAATCCCATTTTATTCATTAGGAAGATATTAAACTTGACATACATTAGTTACTCTTAATTATTGGCCAGTTGCTTTATCTTACTTTATGTTGTTTGGACATGTTTATGCTTGTATATGTTGGGTCTGGGAGTTCCTAGAGTCATTTTTCATTGATAACAAAATTATCTTGATGACGCTACTAGATTGAGTTGAACCTAATTAGATCAAGATTTTTAGAGATTAAATTTTAATCATTTAGATCGTTTTAGTTAATACTAGAGATAATTCTAGATAAAGCTATGTATGCCTGTTTAGAAAAATTTTATTTTAACTTGGTATTTAAAGATGATTATACCCTTCATTTTATTATTTTTTAATAAGTTAGATTTTGATAAAAAGCAGAAGAAAACAGAAATTTCATATAAATTCAAGATTTGCTTGCCTCATTGTCTTCCTGCCTTTACCACCCACAAACATTTATTTGACATGTGTACTCTGAGCAATTAAAAGATATCATAGTTACCATAAAATTATATTATACCATGTTAAAGCACTTCATAGTTTTAACTATTTTAAACTACTCTGTCACTAGCACTACTGTTACTTCTGCTACTGTTAACTGTTATTAAAGGCTCACCATGTGCAAGGACCTGGGCTGAGTTCTTTATGTGTGTTGTCTTTTAGCAAACCCATGGGGTACTTACTAGTATAATTAGATCCTTTTTGTATTCTGGGAAGCAGCGTCAGTAGCAGTCATGCACTTGGAGAGGTTGTCGCCATCAGCAGTGAAGGTGACTGCTTTGAATCAGGCTTCCAACTCCGGAACCTGAATTCTTAGGGATCATACCATCTTACCCCCGCTAACCCAAGTAATGGAAATCTGAGGTTTTGTCATGCATCTGGAAAACGGAATGTAACGATTGGCGTTTGTTTCTCTTGTCTTTTTGTGCTTTCACTTTGCTTTCTGATTTTTGAAAACATTGTTAAAACTCTGAGATGAAGCCTGGTAACATTTATACTTTGTTAAAACTATGTTTTAAAAATTATCCTGTTTTCCCTAGAAATGAAATAAATACATCATTTTAATAATTATTTCTATGATTATTTTTATGTAGACATATTTATTTTTTCTACTCCTTTGCTTTCTTGTTATTTTACATTTTGAGGAATATAATGGGATTATAAAAAGTATCTCTGAAGTATTCTTTCACTAGCAGTAATATTTGATAACTTTCCGAAGCAACTTGTTTTGTGTAATCTCAGTAACTGAAAACTCTCAGAGTCTGAAAAAAATTATTTGAGATATTAAACATTTTTATATTTTTAACAACAGGTGATTGAAGATATATATGAGAAAGAAATTGTCAAATCAAGGTAGGAACGAGTTTAATTTTTATACATAGGAATTAGATGGTTCTAACTTGGATCTCATCTGAGTTTCTAAACTAAATGTAATTATAAACCTGGAACTTTTCTTTCTTGATTTGGTCATCAAGGAGATGGTAGCTGGAAAAATTACATCTAACTGCTGAAGAGTCAAGATATTTCTTTGCCTTGTAATTTTTAACTCAGATTAGAGAGATTACGTTCTTTAGGGTTTATTTTGTTTTTGAAGGATGTGAGGAAGATTAAACATGGAGATTTTAAATTTTCAGTTCAGTTAATACTAATTTTCTTACCATTTTCTGATATATCTTTTCAAAAGATTATTTAAAAATTAGGAAAGTAAATGTACATGATAATTGAATACCAAATAATGAAATACATATTTTGTACAAGCTATATATGTAATAAAAAATTATTTTGAACAACACACAGAAGGGGGTAAGTGTCAGTAAATCTTCTTCCCTGACCCTTAACCCTCAGTGTCTTTATTTATATATACATGTGTTCCAGTTCCCTACCCCTGTGATTTTTTTAAAACCATCTTGGACGTTTTTCCATATTTGCGCCTGTAGACATATATGCCCAATCAGTGTTTTAAAAGGTAATTGACTAACCGTTTTAGTATGAAAGGGAAACATTCATGTTATGAATGTCATAGACCTTATAAAATGGCAGATTTTATTTTTTTCATGTATTCCATGAAATTAGGAGGTAAATTTTACTAAATATTGTAAACACAGTGTCAAAATAAGAGGCTAGTTGTTTTGTTTTAATGATTGATTCTTGAGCCCGATTGATTCTAGAGCCTTTGGTCCTAACAGGACCAAAGACCATGTTAAGGTTTGTTTGTTTTAAATTTGAAGAGCAGGAGGAAACCAGTGAAGCCTGATGGTGGTATTTGAAAAATGCCCCCGTTGGAGGGGGCCAGAGTCAGGTAGTTAGCTAGGTGAATATTGTTGTAGTCTGGTTAAAGATAATAATGGCATGGATTAGCATGGGAAGTTGAGATACAGAGGAGTTACCAATTTGAGAGAGAGGGAAGTGAAGAGATGGTTGGTGGCTGGATGTGATGAGTGTGGGAAGGGAGGAATCAAGGATGACTCCACAAAGTTTTTGGCCAAGGTAGTCAGGTAATTAGCTGCCATTCCTGACTTTTGCTGTTGCTGGTGGTGGAATTGGGTATAGAAATGTTGAATTCTAGCTACTAAAGAGCCTTATAGATGTAAATAAGCAGTTGGTATCTAGGTGTAGAGTTATGAACAGAGGACTCGGATGAGCCTACTTTGAGCACCAACCACCATTTTAGTGCTAAGGGTACATGAGTGAACATGGCAGGTGAAGTCTCAGGTTAACTTATGAAGCTTATGATCTAATTCTTATGTGGACAGATAACATGCAGATGTAGCATCAGCAGGCTGTGAGTGCTATAAATTAAAGTGGGATCAGGGTACAGTGACAAAGACTGCTACTTTAGATTGAATGATCAGGCCATCCTGTCTTAAGGGGTATCACGTGTGAGCTGACGCGTTAACTGTTCCCTTCCTTTTATGGATGAGAAAACTGAGGTACAGAGAGGTTAAGTAACTAGCCCAAGATATTTTACCATAGGTAGATAAAGAGGCTGCTCCAGTTATTAAATCCTTGTTCTCTGGCTCTTATCCAGTACTTTGTTCTTAAATAGGACAGGGTCCATTTGCTCTTTAGGACTCTCTTAACCCATACACTGTGATTTAATTGTTAATCCAATTATGAATCCATCTAAGTGATTTTTATACTGAAGAAAAAGGGATAACTTATAGAGCAGTTTACTTTTGCCAGTGTTTAGATTTCTTTTCATTAAAAATGTTTAAGCCTCTTTACAATGAAATTAATAGATATTGCGTAAAATGTACAGGAATGTATAGCCTTATGAATTTTACCACCACCGAGGTTAAAAAAAAAACAACACACCAACATTGTCAGCATCCTAGATACCCTTGTATGCCCCTTTGCTTTACCATTTAAATATGTAAATATGCAAACATGAATACTGTAGTTTAATTTTGCTTGGTTTTAAACTTAAAAAAAAAAGGAACCACATAATATGTACTCTTTTGTGGCTGGCTTCCTTTGTTCACAGATATTATTTGATTTTTTAATCTTCTGTTTAACAATCAATCTGGAGTAGATAGCTCAGAAGTTCATGTCAAGTCCTTGTCAACCTTTTAACAAACTTTGTATAAGTAATATTTGTCTTTATTACTTGTAACTTTTCATCCTTTAAAGATTTTCTGGCATGTCTAATCTCTAGACCCATTTTTATATCTTTTATATATATATAAAACATTAGTTAAGCTCTTTACCTGTCTCAGCAAGTTTAATTTGCAAAGCTGGAAGCTTATATCCAGTGGCATGGATCTGGTCTGGCTACTTTATTTCTAATATACAAAATGATAAAGCTACATTAGTGGACATTTAGACTTATCTTTGCACAGATACCCCGTAACTGCAGGATCATTTATCCATATAAAACACTTCTGTTTCTTAAAGTGTATACAGAAATATCTGATACTGCCTCTACAATTTTCTAATATTTTAGACTTAATATCAAGACTACATGACATGTCTGTAATACACATTTGTGTCCTTTATATAGGAAGGCAGGCTTGACTTCAGCAGAACGTTTCCATTTGATTACTATTAAATGAAAGAAGATTAGTGCTTAAGAAATTGAGGCAGACTAGCTTTTGGCAATGGTGATCCAATAATATTGGTTATCCAATATTATGAATATTGATGAGAACTTGTGTTTTGATTAAATCTACTCGGCTTATTAGTTTGTGTGTTATATCCTTGTATGTCGTGGTGCTAATTGTGTTTGTTATATGAATAAGATATAATTCTTCTTAGATAGTCTTTAAAAATAAATAAAGTGAACAAAATAAAAATATATAAAAGCAAAATTTGCTTCCTTCAATGTTTTATTGGACGTAATTATTCTGATATGTGAGGCAGTATTAAAACAAGATTCCAGAATACATCTGTATTAGTAACTCAGAAATGTTATATTCTCTATTTAAATATTTTTACTATTGACTTTTATATTTTTAGGTTTGCCATCAGAAAGATAATGCTCTTGGAATTTAGGTGAGTTAAAAGACTTTACTTTGATGATGTTAAAGATGACAATATGACTTAACTTTTAACTAGGTTTTCTGTACACTTCTGTGAGTTGGTAAGAAAATAATTACTATAGACTTTTGAAGTTTTATATTTTTGTGTTTGGCTTATTTTGGAATACGTGTACGACATCTTTTGTTTTCAAGGCTGTTGTTCCATTGTTAGAGTAACTGTATTTTGAAGTGTTTCTCACTAATTAAGATAGGGTGTGCTGAGCAATTTCTGAACGCTTACTTGGTTCCTCTAGTTACAATGGGAGTAAACTGGAATGCATTCTATAGCCACTTTTTTCCTTCCAAGCTTATTTACTATTACCAGACCAACCTTGTTCTGACCTAAACCATTTACAGATATTTCAGGCAGAAGAGGATATGCAATTTTTAGATTATAATTTAGATTATATTACAGCTAGGTATGGCTAGTAGACCTGGAAGTAAAAGCCAAGATTGTTGTTGATGATAGTAGTATTTGTCACTTATTGAACCTTGTGCTAGACATAGTGTTAAACATTTTATATAGCGAGCAATCATAGCAATCCTGCAAAAAGTCAGTATTATACTTTCCATATAGTGAAGGAAAAAAACTGAGATCAGAGCAGTTAAGTAATTTATTCAAGATAATGCATTTAAGTAGTTGGTGGAGCTCAGATGCCAGTGTCTGATGCCAAAGCTCATGGTTTTTCCATTTCTCCACACTCCCTTGAGGTATAGTCTGCATGTCTCTGTTTTAATGACTGTAACTCCAGGGGATAGTGAAAGACAGGGAAGCCTGATGTGCTGCAGTCCAAGGTTGCAGAGTCAGACATTACTTAAGAGACTGAAAAACAACTCCCTTCATAAACTGATTTGATCCTCACAAAAATGGCATAAGACTAGCAATCTCCTCAAGAAAATTAGAGATACCAAGGCAACATTTCAGGCAAAGATGGGCTCAATAAAGGACAGAAATGGTATGGACTTAACAGAAGCAGAAGATATTAAGAAGAGGTGGCAAGAATACACAGGAGAACTACACAAAACAGGTCTTCACAACCCAGATAATCACAATGGTGTGATCACTCAAATAGAGCCAGACATCCTGGAATGTGAAGTCAAGTGGGCCTTAGGAAGCATCACTGTGAACAAAGCTAGTGGAGGTGATGGAATTCCAGTTGAGCTACTTCAAATCCTAAAAGATGATGCTGTGAAAGTGCTGCACTCATATGCCAGCAAATTTGGAAAACTCAACAGTGGCCACAGGACTGGAGGTCAGTTTTCATTCCAATCCCAAAGAAAGGCAATGCCAAAGAATGCTCAAACTACTGCACAATTGCACTCACCTCAAAATTAAGGTGAGTAAAGTAGGCTAGCAAATTATTGCTAAGCTAGCAAAGTAATGCTAAAAATTCTCCAAGCCAGGCTTCAACCGTACGTGAACCATGCACTTCCAGATGTTCAAGTTGAATTTAGGAAAGGCAGAGGAACCAGAGATCAAATTGCCAACATCTGTTGGGTCATTGAAAAAGCAAGAGAGTTCCAGAAAAACATCTACTTCTGCTTTATTGACTATGCCAAAGCGTTTGACTGTGTGGATCACAACAAACTGTGAAAAATTCTTCAAGAGACAGGAATACCAGACCACCTGACCTGCCTCCCGAGAACTCTGTACACAGGTCAGGAAGCAACAGTTAGAACTGGACATGGAACAACAGACTTGTTCCAAATCGGGAAAGGAGTATGTCAAGGCTGTATTTTTTCACCCTGCTTATTTAACTTATATGCAGAGTACTTCATGAGAAATGCTGGACTGGATGAAGCACAAGCTAGAATCAAAAAGACTGCCGGGAGAAATCTCAATAACCTCAGATATGCAGATGACACCACCCTTATGGCAGAAAGTGAAGAGGAACCAAAGAGACTCTTGATGAAAGTGAAAGAGGAGAGTGAAAAAGCTGACTTAAAGCTCAACATTCAGAACACTAAGATCATGGCATCCATTCCCATCACTTCATGGCAAATAGATGGAGAAACAGTGGAAATAGTGAGAGACTTTATTTTTGGGGGCTCCAAAATCACTGCAGATGGTGACTGCAGCTCTGAAATTAAAAGACGCTTACTCCTTGGGAGAAAAGTTATGACCAACCTAGACAGCATATTAAAAAACAGAGACATTACTTTCCCAACAAAGGTCCGTCTAGTGAAGGCTATGGTTTTTCCAGTAATCATGTATGGATATGAGAGTTGGACTGTAAAGAAAGATTTGATTAATGACTGTAACTATAGATTTGATGCTTTTGAACTGTGGTGTTGGAGAAGACTCTTGAGAGTCCCTTGGACTGCAAGGAGATCCAACCAGTTCATCCTAAAGGAAATCAGTCCTGAATATTCATTCGAAGGACTGATGCTGAAGCTAAAACTCCAGTACTTTGGCCACCTGATGAAAAGAACTGACTCATTTGAAAAGACCCTGATGCTGGGAAAGATTGAAAGTGGGAGAAGAAGGCGGCGACAGAGGATGAGATGGTTGGATGGCATCACCAACTCAATGGATATGAGTTCGGGTAAACTCTGGGAGTAGGTGATGGACAGGGAGGTCTGGTGTGCTGCACCCCATGGGGTCGTAGAGAGTCAGACACGACTGAGCAACTGAACTGATCTGAACTGAGCTGAGGTGTTCTTCTTATTATTGCAGAGAAAAATTGAAGTTTGTAGCTATGAATTAACTTGTAAGTGAAGTGACTGCTATATCTTAAGAACTGTATTGTTATTAAATACTTGATCTCATTTAACCCTCATAATAGTTCCAGTGAGATCTTCCTTATTTTATAGAGAGCACTTAGGCTAGAAATTGGATCCATATGACCCTTAGATTAATACACTTTTTCATCATACCATGCCATCTTTCAAGAAGAACAATAAAAGTCAAGTGGATGCTGATACACAGTTAGGATAAAACCAGAATTCTATTGTCCTGGCAAATACCAGATACCAAGAGAATTGCAAGAACTAAAGGAGAAAGCAGAACGTATTTAAGGCGCCAATGACAGTGAAAGATTTTTAATAACTGAAAAAGTGGGTTGTTATCTTCCAGGAACTTTTATGTAATTTCTGGGTGAAAATGCCATTTTCTCTGTGCCAGCCTCCAGACACAATAATTCTCGTTTGTAGTAGAGATGATTGATGGTCTCTTGCTAGAGTGGAAAGTTAGATGGCATGGAGAAGGTGTCTAGGTATAGGAGAGTGAACTGAATCTTGAGAAAACTCATTAGAGGGACATGTTATTATATAGGTTACATTTGCTGCAGTTGGCAAAATAGAATCAGGGAATTAGCGAACTGTCCTTAAGTTTGGTTTAAAGAGATATAGTTTGGAGTGTGGTCTGTATCATCTGTTTATCACAGAGATAAGTGCATCATCTTGGGCAGATCATTTACTCTCATATTCTCAGATTCTTCATCTGAAAAATGTAAAGAATAGGTTTGGAGTTCACTGTGTAATCAGGTAATACCCATGATATTACTGTTAAAAACTGTGGCAAGCCAATGATATCTGTGGGGCATCTGGCTGAATCAAATATAAAGATACTCTGAAATGATATGTATTCCAACTAAACTGCAAAAAAAATGCTACAGCTAACACCTTGATGAATGTGAGTCCAGACTCTCAAATTACAGGGCACATTAGAGCAAGATTTAGTTGAAGCAACAAAGAGCAGAATTAGATACTCCTCAGAAAACCACAGGTAATTAAGTCATATACATACTGTCAAATCATGTTTAAAATTATTATGAGTATAAAAGAAGAAATAGAATGCGTGTAAGAAACAGGATACTAAAAATGGACAGGTTTGGGGGAAAATGAAAATAAAAGTCATTAAAATTAAAAAACTCAGTGGTTAAATTGAATAGATTAGACACAGCTAAAGAGGGAATTAGTAAATGGGGATTTAGAGCTGAGAAAATTAGCAAATAACAGAAAAGAGAAATTGAGATGTAAAGCATACAAGGCAATTAAGAGATATAGAGGCTAGAATGAGAAGGTCCATTAGAAGTTTCAGAAGAGATTTAGGGAAAATGAGGGAGTGGCAATTTAGAAGAGATGACGGTTAAAAATTTTCTATAGTTGAAACATGAGTCTGTAAGATTCAGGAAGTATATCTGTGAACAGAGCAACAGTGACAAAAATCTTAAAATCTGCTAGAGGAAAAATGATTACTCAGAGGAAGAACAAATTGATTGTAGACTTTGCAATTGCAATAATAGAAAAGATAGTAGAATGAGTCTAGTAAATAGAAAAATAGAACTATCGACCAAGAAAGAATTCTGTCACCAGCTAAACTGCATGAAATAAACAGATTTCAGACAGATTCATACTAACAGACTTGCTAGCAAAAGTTCTGAAGGGCATAATTTAGGGAAAAGGAATTTAAACTTGTAAAAAAAGAATACGATGTTTCATGCATTTACTATATGAAAGAGTAGTCTATAACTTGGAGCCTTTTGGCAGTTATTTAGGATAAAATACTATTTACCAGTTTCCTAGGCACTTGTAAACTAAGTAAGAATGATTCCTAAAGATAGACCCATGGAAATATCAACATGAAGAGACCTTTGAAGCTTAAGAGGAAGTAGAAAAATTCTGTTATAGGGCAATCTGAAATGCAGAACTGTGTGTGTGCACGTGTGCATGCATGCGTGTATACATGAAGACGTAAGTGAAAAGTTATATTGAAAAGTTATACATGTGGAGTAATTTAAAATAGAAACAAAAAAGTTCTGTGTTCTTCATTAGTGCTTGAGAGGATTTTACAGCCCACAACAAGTAATTGAAGTTTATAACTACTCTGAACAAGAAATGGTTAAGTTTTGTTTTGAAAATCAGAATTACTTAGTTTAAGAATGTCTTCACCAGTCTTAAAATAAGAATTTTGGCGTTTTGAAAAGAAAATGCAAGTTACCTTGAAAACTGACTTACGTTAAATGCCTTGTAAATTAAGTAACAAATCCTCTTTTTGAGTAAGTCTTTGTCTTAGTTTTCAGAAATCATTTGGTCCTGATATGAGTTTGTGTTAATTTCTCAGTTACTTTTGTCTGTGAAGCTGTCCATCGTATCATTTTAGAGCTGGTATTTGTCAGATAATTTGTTTTTTACTCTGTGAAGCACCTTAGATAAGGAAATATCCAGTGCTCTAATGGTGATAATTATATATGTCAGTAATCTTTGATGTGTTCCTACTTTGAAAGTATAAGACTCTCATTCTCCAGAGCCATATTTGCTACTCATGTTTGCAATAGTAGGACTGACCTACATTATAGATTAATTTGTGAAGGACTCTCAGACTGTAAATACAGATTTTCAAAAAGTTGTAAGTAATTAGACTTTTTCAGGGGAGTGATATAATGATATGGTAGTAACTAATGAAATGTTCTATGCCTTTTTATTCTTCACAGCCAGTATCTTGAAAATTACCTCTGGATGAATTATTCTCCAGAAGTGTCCAGCAAAGCCTATTTAATGTCAATCTGCTGCATGGTGAATGAAAAATTCAGAGAAAATGTCCCTGCATGGGAGGTAACAGATTTAAATTACTTCATAGCTTTTTACTGTGCTCACTTAAGGTGTTACAAAGTAGCTTTTTTACTGATAATATCTTTTAGAACAGAACTTTATCCAAAAATAAAGTAAATATTGAGAAAAAGAATGGATGTATGAAAAATATTGGGTTGGCCAAAACGCTTGTTCAGGTTTTCCCTAAGATGGTATGGAAAGGCCAAACAAACTTTTCGGCCAACTCAATGACATTTCTTTTGGTTCTAGTTCTTTAATATGTTGTGAATTGAAAAATTATTAATGTGAAATTATTTTTCTGCTTTGTGCTTAAAACAAAGAATGGCATGGATTATAAAGACTTTTACATCAAATAAAGTAAATTTTATATTAAGTAGCTCAAAGAGTCAGACATGACTGAGAGATTGAACTGAACTGAGCTCAAATAGATAATGTTCAATGAGATAATATTTTTCAGTGCCTTGTTTCACAACAGAGAGTATGTATTTATAGTTTTACCTGAGTAAAGTAGTATGTCTAAAGTCAAGACAGGTGCTTATATTGTAATTTCAGTCTTCTCTTTATCTGATTTGGGATCTGTTTTCTCTTTTGAAATTTATAATTGGCATTTTCTCTTTGAGCTACTGTAACAGAGCCTTGATCAGCCAACAAAGGTCCAAAATCTAGGTTTTCTTTGGCCATTATGAAATGGTCAGCTCATCAAGAGTTCCTTCCCCTCAATCATACATCTTTAAATGAAGGAAAGCTGTGTATACTTGCCATCTCTTTTGAGGGGATGGTCACCAAAATGAAAAGGTGTTAACATTCTTTAAGATTAAAACCATGGACCCTCAAATATTCATTATTACCATCGTATAAGGGCCTTGTCTTATTGAGAAATCTTAGAGGTTTCTTAAAGTTGCTTCGAACCACCAGAGGAAGGGAGAGGGACACCAGAGAATGACTTCAGTTTTCATGCTGTAAAGACCACTTTGGTGATTAGAGTTGATACAGATAAAGAGAAGAGGTTACACTGATTTGGAAAGTAAAATTGATTGTATTTGATAATTGAAGTAGCTTGAGGGAGGGGATATTATTTTCAGTAACCTTCCAGGTTTGGGCAACTGAATATAAAAGATGAGAGGTGCCTCTTACCAAGATAGGTAGAAGAGGGTTGAGGAATACTTTGGCGGGTACAAAATTGTTGAATTGAGTTTTGGACTTTCTGAGTTTAAATTGCTTTTGGAATATCTAGATGAAATTGTAGTAGACAAAGCAATCTAAGGAGTGAAGAAATCTGGACTGAAGATGTGTATTTAGAATCATTAGCGTATGGTAGTTGAAGTAATGGGAGAGGGAGAAGAAGAATGAGGCTAGATCCCCAGGGACACTGCCTTGTAAAGTGACAAAGAGAAGCCTTCCCATCAAAAAGGAGTTGAGGGATGGTAAGCATCTTTAGGACTTGGCAGCTATAACAGCTTCGGGGGAGTGCTGTACATGGAAACTTGTTTTAGAGAAGTAAGTGCAAACAGCTGGTGTAGGTCATACATTTGGAGCACTTGCCTATAAAAGAAAAGAGGTAACAAAGATGGGGAGGTAGATCACAGAGAAGCTTGAATATGTTTACATTATTTGCCTTTTCTCTTTAAAAAGTTACTTGTATATTAAGAGTAAAGAGATAATATAAAGGAAAGGGTGTCTTTAAGATTAAATAGAATATGAAGACTTCAGTTTTTGCTCAAGATGTTTCTTTGTTTAAATTAAAAGAATTAAAACACTTCAGATTTTTAATTAAAAAACAAATCCTAAGCTAATTACCAGCCTAATACTTGAAGAAAAAATAAAGGAATCAAAGCCGTAATTTTATTAGCTGAAAATTTCTGCAACTCTCACATTTCCCTGCCAGAAGTCTATATTTGACTTGCCACAGTGAATTATAAGTAAGCAAGTAATCTTTTTATAATTATTACATTTGGTTAAGACTCCTAAAAAGTCTGTCAGTGTTCACTTACAGGAGAAAAAGAGGTGAGCAAGCCATTTCAAAATGAATTTTTATTCTTTCTCTTTTCAGACTTTTAAGAAGAAGCCAGATCACTTCCCATTCTTTTTCAAGTGCATCTTGAAAGCAGCATTAGCTGAAACTGATGGTGAATTTTCACTCCACGAACAGACAGTCTTATTGCTTTTTCTTGACCACTGCTTCAATAGTTTGGTAATTTTACTTTATCTTTTGGGAGAATGTTCAGTTTTTCTTATTCTTTTAAGTTGACTGTAAATGAGATTAGCTGTACAGCCAGCTCCTCATAGTTTAGTGAAGAATGAGGACAGTGCTAACATTTCAGCCCCTTCTTGGGAAAATCATCTTGTAGGATCTGTTTGCTTTTTAATAGATTTGGACTTGATCCGTTCTTTTTTCTATCTAGCTTCTAAGTAAAATGATAAGAACTGAAATTCTTCAAATGTAGAGCAGCAAAGAGTCTGTTAACATGAACATTGAGTAATGAGATCAGTGTCATAAACTACACACAGGAACATAGCTTCCTTATTTCTCAGTCCTACCTCACACATAACCTGGCAGGTCAGCAGAAGAGTTCCGTTTTGGGTTGACTATTGAGGGGTGATTATGGATGATCATTCAAAATCTCTTGGATTGCCTGTGATACATTTTTCATTCTTTGTAAGATTATGTTCTAAAAAATAAACATTTATAGTAATTAATATTTTATTTGTACTTCTCTCCTGTGGTTATCTGAAGGTATCTATCTTTAAATAAATAGGTATATGCCTGTGTGTGTGTGTGTGTGTGTGTGTGTGTGTGTGTGTATGTGTGTATATATATATATATATATAAAGGTGCTTCTGAATTGATAGTGCATTTAGACCCATGCAGGACAATGCATGAGATTCTTTCTTACCCTGAAAACAGTGTTGATAGATGAATGGTTATTATCTGTTTCCATGTAGTACCTCACATGGGTCTTGCAAAGACCAGAAGAAGATTTATATTCAGTATTACCTCTTTAACATTTATTAAACAAAGCAAATATAAATAGATGTGATTCCTCGTCAGAAATGGAACAAAACCAAGATTTAATTAGTATTGGTAGTTTGGTGCTAGTTTAATTAACTTAAAAGCTAGCTTATTGGTACTTTTTTTCAGTTTACCACCAGTATTCATTATTTGAGGTAGTTATGCTCTAAAAAATAGCTGTGAACACAGAATTAGCTTAAAACTGAACTACTGCTCTTAGGGGAAATACAGAGAGAATTTCATGCAAGCCTCTGGTCACGTTTTCATCAGGTGATCAATGTATAGCCTTGTTTTATGTGTTTCTGTTTAAAGTCACTTTGCTGTTGATCAACAACAACAATTATGTTGTTGATTTGTTAATGTTGAACTTAACTTATGTAACTCATGTTACATAAATGCTGTAACTTATGTCTGAACAAACTTACCTAACACACAGTGTTTTCTCTTTAAGGCACATCACAGCATTCTTCCCCCTGGGAACACTGAACAACACTGAAGCCCTGTCCTTGGGGCCACTGTAAATAGCAAAGTCACCAACAAAAATCACAATACTGTGAGAAAGTAGCACTAAATAGGCCGAAAAGAGATGCTAGTGTAAGAGAGCTGAAGCAAGAAGGCAGAGCACACCTTGTCTAACCCCAGCTCAAAACGTGTGTGTTGGGCAGTTCCCGCTTTGCTCTGTGCTGTCACTGAATGACGGTGAAAGCCTTGGGAGTATTGAATTGAGGGCTACAAATAGATTTTGCAAGTTGATGAAATCACAAATATGGAATTTGTAAATCATGAGGCTTAGCTTTATCTTTTTAAAAATGGAATGAACTTCTTAATAATAAAAAATTGTTAATTTGAAAGAATTGACGGCGTATTTCCCCCCACGACTGTTTTAAACAGGAAGTAGACTTGATACGGAGTCAAGTACAGCAGCTCATCTCTCTCCCGATGTGGATGGGCTTACAGCCTGTGAGTATCTCAGTGCAGAAACTTACGTGTATTTATAAGTGGAGCATGTGGTTTTAGATGGTGTAGCTTTAATATGAATATAAAATGACAGTTAAAAATCCTCCACCAAATTTGTCTAATTTACTATGTATTAACTAATCATAGGTGTAGTTTTTTTTCAGTTTTAAAGCATTTGTGTGTAAGCCAATAAATGTTTCTCCTAATGTCATTATTTTAAGGTGAAATAAGGTAGTATCTATTGAGCTCATAAAGGGAGTTAATTTAGTAAAATATTATTATTCATAGATACGTCTTTGGATGAGACTAAATACAGACTTGAATTTTTAATTTTACTTGAATGGAATGTACATATAGCTATAGGAGAACATCAGAATTATGTTGAATATTAACAACTTCATTTTTTCCATCAAAGTCTTATTGGATAATATGGGCGAGTGTCAAAGCCAAATTAACAGATTTTAGGGAGTTAAGTTAAAATTCAGATTTCTGTATAATACTGTATTGAGAATTTCATTTCCTGCACGTGGGTCGTTTTGCAGACATTCAGATATACAGGCTCATTCATAGATACCAGTTGATGAAGGTTAAAACAGGCACCTATAAATAATTATTACCAGTGGGCTTCCTTGGTGGCTCAGAGGTTAAAGTGTCTGCCTTCAATGCGGGAGACCCAGGTTCGATCCCTGGGTTGGGAAGATCCCCTGGAGAAGGAAATGGTAACCCACTCCAGTACTCTTGCCTGGAGAATCCCATGGATGGAGGAGCCTGGTAGGCTACAGTCCACGGGGTCACAGAGAGTCAGACACGACTGAGTGACTTCACTTCACTTAAAAATGGATAGGTGCCACGAGAAAGAGTGGTGGTATGGACATCTCCTTATTATGATAGCTGTTTTATGTGCAGTGTTTCAGACTGACTTTTTGAACTTTAAATGTTAATGCTCGTATTTTTCAAACTGAAGTCCTGAATTTTAGAAATAAGAGAGAAAATTTAGAAATTTAGAAATATGAAAGAAAATTTATTACTGAGCTTAAAATCTTAATAAGAAATTTCTTTTGTCTTATTTTTTTTCTATTGACAGGTAATGGAATTGAACTAGTTTTTTAAAGTGTAGGGTATTAGTTTCTTAGATGGCAGCTTTTGTCACGTTCCTATCTGGTTTTATCCCATTGCTCTATATTATATTCTCGCATTGGGGTTATGGCTGATTTAATGCCACATCATTCTTTCAGGCACGATTGGAATTAGAATTAAAAAAGACACCTAAGCTAAGAAAATTCTGGAACTTGATTAAAAAGAATGATGAAAAGATGGATCCAGAAGCAAGAGAACAGTAGGTTGCCAAAGCTTTGTTCCATGTTGGTTTGTTACGCTGAGTTGTGGGTCTTAGATGTTGCTGACTTGTTTTGTTTTTCCCTTTATGTAGTGCTGAACCAAATAAACGATTAAGAAGTGCTTTTGCCTAGAGCATCATAGAAATACTATTTACAAAGTTTCAGTGGAGAAGCCACACGTCATCATTTCTCCTTTCCCTTATCTCTGCCCCAGTCACAAGTGTTATCAGCGGTCTTCCCTTTCCCTGTTGTCCATCATAGTTTGTTCATCATGGATGGGTCTCAATTTTCTCCACCGTCTTGAGGCTGTCAGTCCAATTTTTCTTTCTTTTTCCCATTCCTTTATTCTTAACAATGACTTACACACTCCACTTTATACACTTCATTTACTCAATAAATCTAAGTGTTTATTATTTCACTGGGTACTATTATAGGTATAGCCAATATGGCATAGAACAAAATATAAAGTAATTTCTGCTCTTGTGGAGTTTACATTCTAGTTGAGGGAAGCAGCTAATAACAGATGGATTTTATGATATATTATCCAGTGGTTCACGCTAAGGAGGAAAATAAATGAAGTATGCAACGAGTAAGGAAGCAGATGAGGGTGTGGGTTATTTTAATAGTAATTATTATCAATTGGATAAAAGTCTGGTAGCAAGCATTTATGTCATCAAACAAAGTTCTGTTAGTAGGAAGGAGGGGAAGAATCTGTATACTCTTAAGACAGCAGTCCTCAGACTTTTTGGCACCAGGGACCGGTTCATGGAAGACAGTTTTTCCACAGACCGGGGCAGGGAGTGGGAATGGTTTCAGGGATGATTCTCATAAGGAATTTACAACCTAGATCACAAGGTTTGTGCTTCCATGAGAATCTAATGCTGCTGCTCATCTGACAGGAGGCAGAGCTCAGGCAAGTGATGGGGAGTGGCTGTAAATACAGATAAAGCTTCACTTGCTTTCCTCCTGCTGGGCAGCCCAGTTCCTCATAGGGTTGGGGACCCCTGCTCCAAGAGGTTTGTTCCTCCCCGCCCCTCGCCCCCCCCCCCCCCGTCTCTCTCTGTCTGTCTCTGTCTCTCTCTGTGTCTCTGTCTCTGTCTCTCTCTGTCTCTCTCTATCTCTCTCTCTCTCTTATGCTTATGCTTAGGACTCACTTCTTGAGCCTATGATAACTTCTTTTGACTTATTTTTTCATCCACTTAGGATAAGACTCTGTTCACCCATAGATAGCAGTTGAAGTCATAGGTATGAGTAAGATTATGTAATGAAGTATATAAACTGTGAAAAGAGTGTTGAGGATAGAAGGGGAACTTGGAGTTGTGCTGGTGATCACTGAAAACGAAAGAAACTGAAAAAAGCTGGATGTCAGAGAAACGAGTTTGGGAGTAAGGAAATGAGAGGTATGAGGACAGGAGAACAGGGTCAGAATAGGAATATCCTTTCTTTAACTTCAGACTCCAGTCTCATCTCTTCCATATCTTTCTAACCAATAACCTCTTAATCGGGCTACTTACATGATATCTTTGTGTTATTTGACTACTTTTTAAAAATTTAAACCCTCTCTTCCCATTACCTCAGTATGATTTAATTCCAAATCAATAAACTGTTCATCATTTCTTAAACATTCCTTTCCTAACCACCTTTGCCCCTCTACTTGACTTAATTGAGGCTGACCTTTTAAGCAGTCTTCCCAGACCAAGTACTAAGCCTGCAGTGCTTGCTTCTGAACTGAAACACAGTGTTTTTCATTGAAACATCAGCTCTTTTTGTAATGATTAGACTGTGTATAGTTGTTTAGAGTGTAAGTTCTATGATCAGACTTACCTAGGTTTCACACTCACCTGCTGTGTAGGTTTGGGCAAGTTACTGCGCCTCTCTGAGCCTCAATGTGAAGTCAGGACAGAATAGTACCTGTTTTGTAGGAGTGCTGTCAGCATTAGATTATTTTGTATGATGTCCTTAACACAGCTCAGATCCTAGTGCAGTAGGTGCTCAGATAATGTCAGGCAGTTTGACTAATTAATGTTGGCTTGTGTTACTGATTATATTTTATGATGTCATTTTAAGTATATTTTAGTCATTTCCCTGCTTGTTATTCCCAACAGGGCTGGCATAATCATTTGTAGCTGTCCAATACATGCTGATTGGTTTTTGAATAGTTGGTACATGATGCATCTTAAATTAGTAATGAGTAAAAAGTTGTTTTTTAAACTAACATTTAATTTTTATACATTGTAATACTCTTTAATAATTTAAGCATATTAAAGTATGAAATTGCTCATTTCAACTACATGCTTAAGTATTCGATTTTTAATGTTGAAGGCAGACTATAAATGAAATTTTGAAAACTCCTTTCTAGTCCTGACCTTTAAATCACAAGTGAAAACTTTTATAATAAGACAGAGATGCTTTCTTGGCTGGTTATTAGGCCAGTAATGAGGCTCCTGTTTTCTTCATGTAATGCTGTATTTCTCTCAAGGAAGAAGCTGCTTAAATTATGGTCCTGATTTCAGAGAGAAATGAAACAATTTGAGCAGTGTAAGAAAGGCTGTTCAACATTTAAGTTTTACTTTTGAAATAATTATTTCTCAAAAATAACTTGCTCCCTGTTTGTTATCTCTCTGATTTTAGAGCCTATCAAGAAAGAAGATTCCTTTCACAACTCATCCAGAAGTTTATCTCTGTGCTGAAATCAGTCCCACTTTCTGGTAAAGATCTTTCTTTTCTCAGCTCATTTGTGAAGTTACCATTCAGATGCCCATCTGGTATTTATATTTAGTCTAAAAACTGCTCTCCAAATGATTTTAAATTACATTGACAAGGGATTATGTCCTTCCCTTTTCAAGTATGCTACCTGTCTGAGTATTGTGACTGCCTTAGAAATTCATATCATTTAAGCGCACCAGCATGGTTATTGAAATGTTCATTTATGTAGCAGTTATTTTTGGAGCTTCCTTATAACACACAGGTTTAGATCAAGGTTTCTGGGACATGGTAAACAAGATAGTCACAGACCCTATCCACGTGGCATTTATAATTTGGTACTGAATAATGTTTTCAAGCCATATCAAATACTGTTTAGGAGGGGAAGAGGAGAATTATTTTGAGATATGAGCTATAAGATGAAATGGGAAGTATTTTCCTCCATCGTGATCCCCATGTGGAGTATAAACTTCAAACTATATCATGATTACCCACTGTATATAGATACATGTATGTGTTTGTTTATGAGTATGCGCTTGATGTACCAAGAGGGTCTAACTACATTCTGCTGGGTTGGCAAGATTGACATAAGCATCTAGTGAGTGCAAATAGGGTATTGTTTACTTAATAAAAGTATGTGTATGCTATGTATGATGTATCATTGGTTGTTAATATTTTATTTTCTAACTGAAATATAATCTAAGAACAGTTCAATAGGTGTACCATATTTATATGCACCAGAGGTTATACCATACATATGGATCAGAGATTGTAGCTTTGTTTAAACTAAAATACAACAATAGTGTACTTACAAGTGTTGACTTTCCCCAAGTAATAGTTTACAACTGAAAATCACACCTGTAATTCAGTGAGGAATAGATAACAATGCTACAGATGCTAATTTACGGTACCAGATTTGGAGTGTAATATTACTACCAGTATTAGTATAAAGAAAAAATTGTCATATGCTTATAATCTGTCACCTAATGTTTATATATTTAAATCTTTCAGTTAAGCACTTTGAACCTGGAAAGAGGACTTAGATTTGGTTTCCTTGACACAAATATTAATAACGAGAGCCACTAATGTATAATAATTAGTGCCAGGTTGGGAATTCCCTGGTCCACATTATAGGTCTTGGCACTTTCACTCCCTTGGGCCCAGCTTCAGTCCCTGCTCAGGGAACTAAGACCCTACAAGCCATGAAGTGAGGCAGCACCCCACCACCTCGCACCCTCAAAAAATTGATGTCATCTAGAAAGGTTTGAAAGTCAAGTAAATATAACAGTATAGGGCCTGCAGAAATTTTAATGACTAACAAAGCACTAAATGTTGCCATCGTCATAATATATCGTTAGAAAACAAAATTTCTTAGATTGATCTTGAGCTTTAATCAGAATTTATTAACTTGCCGGCAAAGGAAACAACAGGGATGAAAATAGTGTGCCAGCTTAGAAAGGGCATAAAACCAGATGGATTATATAGTTAGAAAACAGAAAACTAATTTTTAAAAGACTGTCTGTAGTTCCATTTTGCAAGGTTATTGCAAACAACTGTCTACATCAGTTGTTATAAAGGAAATCTGTGTAGGATGATTTGAAATGTCAGGGCTGCTATCAAAAGAAGGAAAAAACACACGGTACACATAAAAAGCAAGTGATAAGAATTTACTGGTGTCCAAAATTGGAATAACAGGGCTTCAGCTCGAACAACATGCCTCGTAGGGCCAATTAGTGTAAAAATATACAGCTTTATCCACCAGAACTCAGAAATTGAGTGCCAAGCATCATGTTCTAATTTTAAATAGGCCATTTCCAGTAATTTTCTCAAGCTATAAATAAAAATATGGAATACAGATTTGCTCATTTTTAAATTTTGGACAAAATTATTTTCCTTTGCCAGTAATAAGAACAGAAGATACAGCAGAGGACCAGTTTGAATGCATTTAATTTAAAAGTCACTCGTTTAAATTCTTTAGTTTTAGCAACTGTATGACCTAGGCTGTGTCTCAGAAACCTGGATTCCAGTTCTAACCGGCCAAAATCAAATGATTTTCTGCTGGTCCTCAGTTCTCACCTATAAGATGAAAGGCTAGTAAGATGTTCTCTGAGGTCTTTTCTAGCCGTGAAATTCTATAGTTATGTTATTTTAGGGTTTGAACTATGGGCATGTGTTACTTACAAAAGTATTCATATTCTTTCTTCACATAAACCCTTCTATTTTCCTATGTACAACAAATGAATAAGTAGATTTAAATAAATTCAAATAAAGCATTTGTAGGACACCTTCTGTAGGTCTAGCACTGGGTTATTCACTGCTGGGAGTCCTTAGACTAGGGACCCTAAATTTTTCTCCTTTTCAGTCGGAACAATCTTGCCAGGATGATTTTAGCTGGTAAAATAGCAGAATATTTTCTGACATTAGGAAAAAATAGAGATTTGTAGCCTGAAAGTATATCATGTCACAGAGTTGTACTTATTTTGAAAACAAAAATGGCCTTAAAAATAAACACTTTAAAAATAGTTTTGCAGGTCTCATTTTTAAAATGTGTCTCTGATGCAAGCTATATTTTTCATTTTCTCCTACTTATAGAGCTTAATGTAAGGGTAAGGCCTGCCCTTTCTGAAAATATGTGAGGTCTGTACTCTGAATCATAGTTAGTCCAATTCTGATGAATGAGATAAATAACCTTATTTAAATAACTAAATAACTGCCAGTTTTAGGATATAGAACCATAGAATGACCTAAGTAAGAAAGTTTTAACATGTTTTCTCTCTTATGTCTAGATCCTGTCACTATGGACAAAGTTCATTACTGTGAAAGATTTATTGAACTTATGATTGATCTAGAGGTAAGAAGTGTACAGTGATTTTTCTTTTTTTTTTTTTTTCTGTTACATACTCATTAAGGAAGCTAATGATTATATATGCAAGAGTAAACCCATGACTATATATGAAATATTTCTTTATCACCTCAAGCTGGCCTTAGTTTGTACCTGTTTCAAGTATCTTATAGAGAAGAAAGTCAAAAGTGATTGACTCTTGAAGTTTCAGGTGACTGTCAAAGGGCTGTGTTTCTATTAAAAACATTATTTAGTAAATCAACATGAGTCCAGCAAGGGCAATTTATTTTCTGTCATGTTTAATTACCCCTTCATAGAGTTTTAGAAAGAGCTGAAGTCATCGGTTTATGGCCATCTTTTTAATCATCTCATTTTTCTAAGTGTGGTTGTTGAAGAAAGATGTAGCTGCTTGCTATTGTCAATTTTTAAAATTAAAATTCTTAAAAAAAATTTCATGCTACTAGGTGTAAGATTTTGATGCAAAGTTCAGATGCAGAGCTGGCGTAGTTGGGATTGAATTCATTTCCTTTCATTTCCTCTCCCTTTTTAATGCAGGAAGTTAAAAGAAAATCCTTTTTGTTCATCTCTTATTGGGAGAGCTAGGGTGGTTTCTAGACATGAGGATTAGAGTATTAGACTAGCTGTCATTCATGAGATCTTCATTCAGATTCAAGCTCTGCCGGAAACTATAATCTCTGAGGATCTCAATAGCCTCCCCATTAACATGAGGGTATTTGACTAGATTAGTGGTTTCAGAACCATGTTTGTCATAGTTTCTCAGTATTGTCTTGCTGACTGTCATAGGATGATGTGGGAAGGAGAAACTGAGAAAGGAATCTCCAGTTAGGGATTTTCACTCCCTTTTCTCCATTTCTAAACCTACACACAGTATATATTGGGATTTCACACAGGATTTTGTTTGAAAACTACCGGCCAAGATAGAATCTGAGATTTTTTTTTCTCCAGTGCTGTATTTTGTTTAGAAACATTACCACTGAGTTTATTTGTAGCATGGACTAGACCCTTTGCTTTGTGCAGTGTCTTTTGAGGGGCTGAAGGTACTCTGTATGTGATTAACACTTCTGCGCTGAGTATCAGTGGACTTCGCCTCTAGCGGGGAGAGCATGCATACTTACTGCTGTGGTGATTACTTTCTCTAGGCCCTACTCCCCACAAGACGCTGGTTTAATACCATCCTGGATGACTCCCACCTTTTGGTTCACTGTTACCTTTCCAATCTTGTTCGTAGAGAAGAGGATGGCCATCTTTTTTCCCAGGTAAGCATTTGTGTATCTGAATATACTTACTGTTTTCATTTCTAAGTTGATTTTTTCTTCCTTCGCCATGCAACTGGGAGTACCAGGGCATGGCGCAAAGTAAATTTTTGCTAAATATTTAGTTGAATGATGTAGATTACAAATTAGTCATTTTAAAGTGAAGCCAAGTCTTGACATACAAAGTGGATGCCTCCTCATGTAGGTGGCCTCTACTAATGTTATATCATCATCTTTTTTTCTCTTCTAAATTCTCATTTTATTAAAACAGTAAAAATTCAGCATTATTAAAATTGAGGAGGATAGTTAATTCTAATAAAACTTTGTTAATATGTGATGTTATCATTGGGCTAAATTATGCATGATATAGTTCCATGTGCTCATATATTTTGATTCTGTGTCAGTGACTACTGTGGACTATAAATAAATGATAAGCATTAATTTCAAGGGAAGTTATTTAATGTCATTAAATATTAGCAAAGAGCCTAATATCTTGGCTCTCTTTCCATGAGATGATAGTGACGGGCGGTTGGCACAGCGGAAGTGTGTATATACTTGGTCTGCTGCCTTGACTTGAAAGGCAAGTGCGCTTGGTTTCCTGCTTTGTGTAGGAAGGCAGAGTAGTCGGGTTTCCCGTTTCCTACAGTGTCATCCAGAAGAAAAGTCCTCTAACAAACTTCTAACACTTGGCTTTGGTGTGATCACAGCTGGAGATCACATTTTTGTATATATTTACATACTCTCCTAAAAACTCTTCTCTTGTATCTGTGAGCATTCCTTTCTTTCCTATTCTCTTACTAAATTTTACCCAATGATTGGCCGCATGTATTAAAATACATTAAAATCCTAATATTGGGGAGGGGGGATAAATTGGGAGATTGGGGTTGACATATACACGCCACTGGGTATAACTAATAAGAACTTACTGTTTAGCACTGAAAACTCTACTTAGTACTCTGTTATGACCTATTTGGGAAAAGAATCTAAAAAAGAGTGAATATATGTATATGTATAACTGATTTACTTTGCTATACAGCCAAAACTAACACAACACTGTAAATCAACCATACTCCAGAAAAACTTGATTTAAAAAATCCTAATATCTGATCTGCTATAGGTTAGAATTAAGAATAATAAAAATTGGGGGCAATGCAGCCCCAGATTCTGTTGATGCTGCCGTCACAGGGGGAAAGGAGGCCTTCAGCAGTCGCAGGAACTAAGCCAAAGAAAGGGCTTGATGGCCATGGAGACTCAAGAGAGGAATGAATAACTTAGCTTTTCCTCCTACCTTGCTATTTTTTTTTTTCTCAATGTAGAGAAGAGTATAGCTAATTGAGAATTGCAAAATTCTGAGTGGCGTAAACCCTCAGGAGTTCCCTCTAATTGTATGGGTCTATATATTTACAGTGATGTAGAGAGTTTTTTTTTACATTAAAATGATTGACTTCCTTTGATTAGTTCCTTAATGTTTCTTTAGTATTGGGGTTGCAGTTTTAAGTTCTTCCCTGTAGAAGTAGACCAAGTATATGAGATAGATTTAACAATTTATTCACAGTATATACTTTATTCTCACCTAAATAAAACATTTGTACGTGTTCTGAAATGTTTGTTGTAGTGTTTACATTCCAGAGCTTTTCGGTACCTCTAAGAAGGTTTGTGGACTTATTTATTATTTTTAATAGTGTCTGTTTTTGCCTTCTTGCTCTAATGTTTGCACAGTTTGTTAATTTAAATGTATCCTTTCAGCTTTTGGACATGCTTAAGTTCTATACTGGTTTTGAGATTAATGACCAGACTGGAAACGCTCTGACAGAGAATGAGATGACAACTATTCACTATGACAGAATTACTTCTCTCCAGGTAAGGGAAATGCATTATAGCCTTTGCATCTGTTCCGTGAAGTTGTGTCATAAATAATTTAGGTTTTATATAGTACAAATAGGAAAAGTACTTATTTAATAGTATGCTCATCTTGAATTTTTAAAATATTGCTAATTCTGATGGATTTATGAAAGAAAAAGGTTTCTTTTATAGTCCTCAGTCTTGAGAATCAGTATATTGATATTTGACACTCAAAAAATATTAGTTATTGGGCAAATTTGGTGCATTTAAATATCAACTTTATTTTATGAAAGAGTATTTCAACTTGACAAAGTATGTGTGCATACTTCATACATTTTAAAGATAAAGACATGTAATGGGGCTGAAATTTACCAATGCAGCTCAGATATGCCCCCAAAGTACCTTTGTTTTTATTACTGAGCTCATTTTGCTCTTGAACTCCATTTCCTCTGGTGGAAGAAAAAGACTTTTATTTCTTAATTTAAAGTAATTAAGATCCTAAGCTTTTAAAGAGTCTTTTGCGGGGAGGGGGGTGGGGAACGTGTAAAGACACAGCCACGCTTAAGTTCGGATTGTCTTTCACCGTCAGGTCCACTATCTCTCAAGGCCATTGCTCTTCTGCACGCAGTCCCAGCTCAGATATCTTTTCCCGCTTTTCTCAGAGCGTTAGTGTTTTCGTTCCTCTGCCTCCGCCCTTGAAGTGACCGTGGCTGGTGTGGTGTGGGCTGTTCTCTCGGCACCGGCAAGGCACAGCGATTGGTCTCTTGGAGGCTGGTTGTCCGCCTACTGACAAAGTCCCAGTGCTTGACCTTGACGGTGCCGGAGTCCTCCTGCGAGCCGACTCCTTCATCGTCTGGCTCGGGGAGCTCACTCGCAGGCTTGACGCAGGCTCATTCTGCCGTTGTCTGTGGTGATCGCATGGCAGGCCTTACCCGTGACCTTGGCAACCTCTGTGCAGTCCTCTATGGCAGACTTCAAAACCTGTGGGTCTTTTCCCTTGGCATCAAGGAGGACTGGAGATGTTACCTCTCACACACTGAAACAAATCAGCATGACGCTGCTCTTTCTGTTTTCTTGCAGCTTGCCCCGTGCTGGTTGGAGGTGTTACCCTGAGAGGCCTCTCCTCCCCGAGAGCCAGAGTCCAGCAGGGTGCATGCGCACTTCGCTGTAGGCCCCCCTCAGACACCTCTTCAGTGGGAGTTGCCCTTGAGACTTCCTTTTAGTTTTGTTAAGCCAGTTCTTAATAATAAAGTGCTTTGTTTTGTTTTCTGTCTTTGTCAGTGAAGCTGGCCTTTCTGGCTCTTATCATGTATATTCAAAATGCGACTTTAGAAATCAAAAACTGTACATTGACTCTGGTTTTACACCCTTGCTAGAACAATTCTGTTTTCTTTTCCCATTGTATCTAGTGCTTTTGAACAAGGCAGAGATCACATTTGAGAAGCATATAAGAAAGAGAAGTGCATTAATATTTTTTAAAAAATTTTTTCTGTTAGGCAGTAAGTTGTTACATGTAAGCATTAATTTTTTTTTTTTCGTGTTCTTTTCTAGAGAGCTGCTTTTGCACATTTCCCTGAACTCTATGATTTTGCTCTCTCAAATGTGGCAGAAGTAGATACTCGGGAATCCTTGGTCAAGTTTTTCGGACCTCTTAGGTAAGGCAGTATGAAAGGACGACTGGATTTTAATTTTCTTTATTTGCTTTTAGTTATTTTTGCACTGTTTTAGGTGATATTATTTGTTGCACTACTATTTATTGACAGTTAAAACTAGCTTCTCTCTAGCTTTTCTTATCTTTGGGTTACTTAAATATAATTATACATCTCTCTTTTTTGTAAAATTTATATCTTTATCTTTTAAAAAAAAATTTTTCTTTGTCATAGCTTTCTTTTTTATATTTTTTTATAACTTATACAGTTTTCCTAGGTTATAGGGTTTGAACCTAGGTAGTTGGTTGCCTGATTTCTGAGCCCTAATTTTTTTTTTTTTGAGGAGTAATTGACATAAAATATTATATTAGCATCATATGTATAATGTAATGATTTAATATTTATATTTATTGTGAAATTGATCACTGCAAGTCTAGATAGCATTCATCTTCAAGCATGTAGAACTTTATTGGTCTTGTAATGAGGACTCTGTTAAGATATGAATTCTGCCCAAATTGATCTATAGATGTAAGTATATTCCAGTCAAAATCTCAGCAGAAAATTTTATAGAAATTGCCAAGCTTACTCTAAAACTAATATGGAAAGGCAAAGGAGCTAAGATAGTCAAAACCATTTTTGAAAAAAACAAAGAGGATTTCCACTATCTAACTTCAAAACTTACTATAAAGTCACAGTAATCAAGACATTGTGGTATTGAAAACAGGGTAGACATAGATCACTGGAATAGAGTCGAGTGAAATAGATCACACATGTATAATTAGTTGGTTTTTGACTCAGGTGACAAGTCAACTCAATGGGAAAAGGCTAATTTCAACAGTGGTGCCAGAACAATTGGACATCAATATGCAAACTATGAAACTTGACCAATTCCTCATATCATATACACAGATTAACTCTATAAATCATAGGCATAAATATCACAATTAAAACTTACAAGAAGTATAGGAGAGAATCTTTGTCATTGTGCTTTGTGCAAAGTTTTCCATAGATACCAAAGCACAGTCCATAAAGGAAAAAGACTGATAAATTGGACTTGGTCAAAATTTGAAATTTCCATTTGAAAGACATTGTTAGGAGGATGAAAAGAGAAGCCCCATACTGGGAGAAAATACTGGCTAAATTCATATCTGATAATGGACTAGTATCCAGACAGCTTAGAACTCAGTAACAAGAGAAAACTTAATGGCTGTAGATATGAACAGATAATTCACCAAAGAAAATATATAGATTTCAGTGAGTCTGTAGAAAGGTACTAGTATCATTTGGCATTATTAGTTATTCAGGAAAAGCAAACTTAAATCAAAATGAGATACCACTATAGACCTATTAGAATCCTTTATAAAAGCAACAAGATACTGACTCTTAACAAAGATGTGGAACAATTGCAATTCTTATGTATTGCTGATGAGAATTCAAAGTGGTAGTGCCACTTTGGAAAAAATTTGATAGTTTCTTACACAGTTTAGCATGCGCTGACTGTGTGATCTGGTGTTCTCAGACATACCCACGAGAAATGGAAACTTAGATTCACAGAAAAATCTGTCCAGAGATTTATATAGTAGCTTTATTAATAGTTGTCAAAACTGTTATTTTCATTGAAGCGACAGGTTTATTATTGTTCAGATTTTTTGCTCTTATTCAAATCTGAATAACCATAGGTTGTCAGTCGTTCATTCAAGTAAAACATGTGTGCAAAGCATATACCTCCCATTCTGTCACACAGCATTTCTAAAAAACAGACACTCAAGTCCAAATTTAATAACATTAATAAATCTTTGCTGTTTCATCATGGACATTTTAAAAATAGACTTTTTTTTTTAAAAAACGACTGTGGCAGCAGGAATGCCATGACCACCTACAGCACTGGATGGTGCCACTTCCTTGATCCAGGCCGCCAGCTTTACCCACTGTCACATTTTCCTGTCACTGTACATGTAAAGACAGTGGGAAAAAGTCTGAATAATGTCTTGGTATTAATATGAAAAAATGTCCTTGAAGCCTCCCTGAAAAGATCTAAGGACTATGAGAGTTTTACAGAAGACTTTGAGAAGTCTGTATTGTAAGTTTAATATTCATATCTGATTTCATAAATTTGTTGCCTGTAAAATTACTTTTCAAAAGTGAAGTTATAATTATAAGACAATATTCTGATCTCAATATTTTTATTCTGCAGTTCCAATACCCTCCACCAGGTGGCATCATACCTCTGCTTGTTACCAACCCTTCCTAAAGCTGAAGACACGACTTTTGATAAAGGATTTCTTCTAGAATTGTTGGTAAATATTAGTGTTCCTTGAATTATGCATGTTTTTCCTACTTTAATCATTCTTGAAGATGTAGGTTGGTAGAGATATTTTTTTCTGGGCTAAAAAATTGGTAGATTCTTTTACCTGGTTTGGATCATATCAGCATTTGATTTTGTCAGATTTCTTTTTAATCTCTTACCTCTTAAAACTGCTTTCTGGTGTGGATTCATTCCATGCAGACATTTGTGAGCAACATCTGTGTCAAGCACCAGATTAAAGACCCTGGGGATACAGAGATGACCAACAGCATTTCTGCCTTTAAGTGATCACAGTTACATTCACACACACACATACATGGATAATACACATATATATTCATATCATTCATCTGTTTATTTTTCATTTTATTACTTAGATATAGCACCTTGAATATTAAACCATACCTTTATCACTAGAGAATTCATGAATGTTTAGAAATAGAGAAAATTATCACTTCCTCAGTCATTTTGGGAAATGAGTCTTAGTTTGAGCATTAACTCAAGCTTTTTGTGAAGTTTTATTTTTTTTAGTGCAGTTTTAGGTTCACAGCAAATTTGAGGGAAATGGATATACTTTACTTTTTAAACTTCCATAAAATATTTCCGAAAGAGGATGATTATTTAACCATACCCTACCATGAGTATCTAGGTTGTTTGCAATGTTCACTCTTACAAATAATAATGCAGTCCTAATACAGGCCTCTTTGTGCTCAGATGTGGACCTTTAGGAGAGGTATCTAGAAGGGAAATTATTTGATTGAAGCATGTGCTTATTTAGAAGGTAAAAGATGCAGCCTGACTGTCCTTCAGAAGCTGTATGTTCCCATCAATGGTGTGTCAAGTCTGTCTCCTTCAGCTCTTTTCAGCATTGGGTGTTATGAGTGTCCCAGTTTGCCAGTCTCATGGGTTTTTAAAAAAAAAGCTTGTTTTAATTCTTTGTTTCCTGATTACTATAAGATTGGGTTGTCTTTTGTATGTTTCAAACATATTTTTATACCTATATAAACTTACACTGCATGGAGGTGTGTTGTACATATCTTTTTTTACACATAATAATAGGCAAATGGTTTTGAGATATATTTCAAGTTAATATAAGGTTTAAAACACAGTTCCTAACTGTAAAGAGGAAGATGATATGCTTGTTTTTGGGTAGTAACAGGAAGCTATTTGTAGCAGGTGTTTTAAGCTTCGTGACAGGTGTTTAATGCCATTTGGAGAGAAATTCTTGGGAAGGGTTTTAAATTAACCAAGTATGGAGAATACTTTTTATCCATGTATTCACTGGGATGAATTGTGTGTCTTGGGTCACTTTCTTTGCCTTCCTTCTTACAAGTCACTTTTCATTGTCTCTGACTGAAAGTCCTTTCTAAAAATTCCTTGTCCTATTTTCTGACAATGTAAAATCTTCTCTGGTAAGTCAGGTTTTGGAGATTAATAATATATCCTTACTATAGAAAGAAATGAGGATTTTTCCAGGAACCTTTCTAATGGAAAATTGGTTTGAGTATAAAATTGATCCTGTCTATGCTTTTTAGGGTCTTACAGCTAAAATTTCATCCTTAAAATTTAAATAGTTAAGTGAAAAGAAAACAGTTTTAAAAATTTATAGTGCTATATCATTATCTTTCATTTTCTCCCTCTCTTAAAACATTTTCACAGGCTTTGAATTCTGCTTATATCCAACCAAATTATAATTAAAAAGTTAGGATATGCATATTCTTTACATGATAGCACGGTATCTTCTTTTCTACAGTAATATCTTTACTGAAAAGAATGTAACACGTTTTTCAAATATTATTTTAGCATCTCTTAACTAGGTAACAAACTTATTCCTATATTTGAGATAGATCTCTAAAATACTAACAATGGAGGGGTACATAGAGGTCATTAAGTCCAGCTCTCTCTTTCTCATTTTACAAATACTGAAGCCAAGTTATTAATAAACTTACCCAGATTGTTTAACCAGTTAGTACAAGAATGAAAACCACAGCCTAGGACTTAGGGCCCCCATTTTGTTCTTGTATTAATGAGTGCTGTGTGCTATAGCATTATCTTTTTTAAGGTCTCAGCATGTGCCAAGCTCTTTGACACTGTTTTACAGGATTCCATTTCATTTTTATAGGAAACCTAAGAGGGGAGTTAATCTGTTTTATTGAAAAGGGAATTAAAATCAGGGAGTTTGCAGTAACTTGCCCAGCATCTACATAGCCCGTAAGTAGAGTTGCTGGGAGTTAAACTCAGATCTGTCGAATTCCAAAGTTCATCATAATCAGTACCTCTTTCATATTTGATTTGTGGAGAACGTGGAAAAAGGAAAAAACATCTCTTGTTAAGTTTTATGAAAATTGTTAAACTTCTCATTCCATACATCATGGTGAATTTTTTAATAAGTTATTTTGATTAAAAAAAGATGTTTCTGACTTTGATCCTAAACCTGATTCTTTTAGGTATCTCGTCATGAGCGTCGAATTTCTCAGATTCAGCAGTTGAACCAAATGCCTTTGTATCCAACTGAGAAGATCATATGGGATGAAAATATTGTCCCAACTGAATACTATTCTGGGGAAGGTATGATAATGAAGTACAGCATTCAGATGTAACGTGAAAATTAGTCTAGAAGTCATCGTATGTACCTGAACATACTTCTATATGCTGTATCAGTCAGTTCAGTTCAGTTGCTCAGTCGTGTCCGACTCTTTGCGACCCCATGGACTGCAGCACGTCAGGCCTCCCTGTCCATCACCAACTCCCGGAGTTTACTCAAACTCATGTCCATTAAGTCGGTGATGCCATCCAATTATCTCATCCTCTGTCGTCCCCTTCTCCTGCCTTCAATCTTTCCCAGCATCAGGATCTTTTCAAATGAGTCAGTTCTTTGCATTAGATGACCAAAGTATTGGAGTTTCAGCTTCAGCTGAATATTAATGAATTCCAGTGAATATTCAGGACTGATTTCCTTTAGGATGGACTGGTTGGATCTCCTTGCAGTCCAAGGGACCCTCAAGGGTCTTCTCCAACACCACAGTTCAAAAGCATCAATTCTTTGGTGCTCAACTTTCTTTATAGTCCAACTCTCAGATCCATACATGACTACTAGAAAAACCATAGCTTTGACTAGACAGACTATTTGACTATTACTTTGTTGGCAAAGTAATATCTCTACATTTTAATATGCTGTCTAGGTTGGTCATAATTTTTCTTCCAAAGAACAAGCGTCTTTTAATTTCAGGACTGCAGTCACCATCTGCAATGATTTTGGAGCTCAAAAAAATAAAGTCTGTCACTGTTTCCACTGTTTCCCCACCTATTTGCCATGAAGTGATGGGACCAGATGCCATGATCTTCATTTTGTAAATGTTGAGTTTTAAGCCAACTTTTTCACTCTTCTCTTTCATTTTCATCAAGAGGCTCTTTAGTTCTTTTTTGCTTTCTGCCATAAGGGTGGTGCCATCTGCATACCTGAGGTTATTGATATTTCTCTCAGCAATCTTGATTCCAGCTTGTGCTTCATCCAGCCCAGCGTTTCTCATGATTTACTCTTCATACATTAGGGTAATTTTCTGGTACCCTCAGGTGCAACTGTAGAAGCTAGAAACTATTCAGTGTTTTGAATGCTTAGCATTAAGAATTTTTATTAAACTTAAGCATTCCCTAATGAATAGTGGTGTGTGTGTGTGTGTGTGTGCACATCATGCTGTATAAAATGTGCCCATAACACTGTGTTTTAAGGAGACCTAATAATGCTATAAATGTAACTTTAGTTATGTCACTGGAAATGTATTTTGGGGTTCTTCTTTTTTGGCCTTTTGATGTAGGTGCTGAGTGCTTGGTTATTTATTATCCAAGGTAAATAGAGTTACATGAGGGTAATAGAAAGAATATTATTCACTAATATTGTCAGAGAAGGGAAAGAACTCCAGGAATAACATAAAGTCAATGCCTCATCCTTAAAGTCTATCAGAAAGGCAAAGGTTCAGAACACAGTGGTGATCACTGAAGATAGAGTTATGTAATATAATATGCTAATTCAGTTTCCTTGGTAAATTTGGTCATGGGCTGTGTTTATAGTAGCATTATTTACCTTGAGATTTGCCAAATGTAAATTAGGTGGTAAGGAAAGAATTTTTTAGAACCCTTGTGTCAGTTCTTTTAAGTATCTTTAAGCACTATTTAGAAGCACTGTTTGCATATGAGTCATAGATGTACAGATTACGTGTATTAATGAAATTCATCCTTTATTCCCAATCTTAATATATGGCATTTGTTAACTTGGTTTCAGTTTCTGTATGGAAACAAAAATAAGACATTTTCAAATATGCTGTATTTTAAACACTGTTAAATTAGGTTCTTAACAAATTTGTGGTGCCTTTTTTTTATATATATAAAGCAGATGTCTGATTAAGAAAAAAAAAAATTCAGTACGGGTGTTATTTTCCTTTTCAGGTTGTCTTGCTCTTCCCAAGTTGAATTTGCAGTTTTTGACTCTTCATGACTACCTTCTAAGGAACTTCAATCTCTTCCGCCTAGAATCAACTTATGAAATTAGGCAGGACATCGAGGATAGTGTCAGCAGAATGAAGCCATGGTTAGTAAATTGGTTCCACTCGCAACAAAGAGATGCAAACAGTGGCTGACATACTTCTGTCAGAAACCTCACACATATTTAGAAATAATACATCTGGCGTGAAGATGCACTTTAAAATATGAAATATTTACTCTTTGAGAAATTCTTCAATGTGAATTAGATATATCCAAAATACTAAAATAGAAAATATGTTTCTGGGTACTTGGGAGTGAGACTGAGGGAAAAGCAGGAGAGATCATTGCTCTGGGAGGTGGGGTGGGAGTGGGAATAAGTCAGGCGATAGTTAAAGGGTAAGGAGGGAAGGGGATGGGCTGGCCAGCGGGCGTGTACTCGGCAGGGCAGTTTACGTCCTGCGAGAAGCTTATGATAAAGGGGTATTCTGTTACCCCAACTGCTCTTGCGGCTGTCACCACTAGTCTCGGTCAGCCTCTCTGAAGGACCTGGCAGGAGATGAGGGGCATAGCTGAACTTTGCACGGAGCGGAATATTAGAAAATCTTCCCTGGCCCTCCCTCCATAGGTTGCCTTATAGAGACAGAATCGTCAGCCCTCACTTTTAGGGCCTGTTGAGTAGGTTCCATCATTTGAGGAACTTTTCTGGCCCAAACTCGACTTTCCACCTGCTAGCTTACGTCTGGAACTCCTTTAGCTAAGAAAAGCCTTTCATTCTGTTGTAGGCAGTTCTGCATTATAAGATCTGTGAAGATTAGTTTTGCTTTTCAGACTTGACTTTGGGTAAATGCCTTTCATTCACTGTTTCATTTGAAGTATGAAATTATTACTGGCCATAAGTTACATATCACAAATGACTGAAAATGAGTAAAATAATTCTGTAAAATGAATTTTCATCACATTAGTGTCACACCATGCAGAAATATATATAATTATACTGCATTCTTTGTGAAAAGCTTAATGTGTTTTAAATGTGAGCTGATTCAGGTATCTTCCAGGCCTCTCTCCTGACTAATTATAGAAAGCTGCATGGACTCTGTGATTATGATCCATTTTTTTTCACTTCCATATTTTATTTCATACACAGTTCTATTTTTTAATTAATTATTATGTGGAAAGTTATTCTGGGTGAGACTGTAAAACACAGCATAAAATATTTTTGACTTAATAATCAGTTGAGTCAGTGGGCAGGCCAGCACTATGAAATTTGTATACCCTCTGGCTAATCATCTCTGCCCACAGCTTTGCTGAAATCACTGCCCATTGTTTGGACCCTGGGGGGAGTGCTTGATCAGAGAGCTGCCTTACAATTTATGGCTACCTTGCACTTAATATGTTCAGCTTCTGGACCAAATTTTGATCATTTTGCAAAATAGGGACTTCATAGCTAGTAGTTCATCAACTAGAATGCACTTACACTTTACTTAAATGCCAAATAAAGCAATAATACTTAGAGTTCTTATGGTCTATTAATAAAGTAATTTTTTTAGCTTACATTATTTTCTGCAAGTAGAACATATGTCTTTTTGGAGATAACTTCTGATAATAAGTTTTTCTAAATTTTGAAAAATTTATTTTTCTGCCCATCATTGAAAACTGTTAAAACCAATGAGGTCTAAAAGGGTGGGTCTTCTTTCTGTTTCATGTCTTGAAGGAGGCAAAGTAGTAGAGGCATTTTTACTCATTGCCCAGCTCTAATCATCTTTTCAGCCTGTTGAAACTGCTGAGCAGTGTAAGAGGATGTGCTTACGAGGGTCTGAAAGCTGTACTTTTTTAATACCTCATGTTGCAGGTAGATTTTATAAAGAGGGAAGGAATTGGAGAGAGTAGATTAGTGGTTGCTTGGGAGTAGGAACAGGATTGACTGCAAGTGGGTGAGGGATATCTTTTAAAGCATGATGAAAATGTTCTATAATTGAATTGTGGTGATGGATGGACAACTTTATAAATCTACTGAAAATTACTGAATTACACATTTACAATGAATGAATTTTGTGGTCTATCAGCTATATTAAAGTTGTAAAGAATGGAGAAGGCGATAGAAAATTATTACAGAAGCTTTTATGCTCAAGGTAATGCCTTTTTAGGGGGCTTCCTTGGTGGCTCAGATGGTAAAGAATCTGCCTAAAATGCAGGAGACCCAGGTTCAGTTCCTGAGTCTGGAAGATCCCCTGGAGAAGGGAATGGCAATCTGCTCTGATATTCTTGCCTGGAGAATTCCACGGACAGGAACCTGGAGGGCTAGTCCATGAGATCGCCAAGTCGAACATGCCTGAGCAACTAACACACACACATTGCCTTTTAGAAATTGTGTCAGTACTAGCCAAGTCATTGGAATAGCAAACTTTATTAAATTAGATTCAGTCTGATATCATGTAGTTTTGCAACTTTTTGTTATTTACAAAAGCCTTAGGATATTGATTTTCCTTGTCTTGGTAAGCATGTTATTTTAGGCAGTACTTTCCAATTTTGGAGTGTTGCTGCAGTTTTTAATATTACAAAGTTCCCAAATACACTATTTAGTGTAAAAGCTCAAGCACTAATATAAGAAGATATAATGAGTATTTGCATGTTAGTGGTTCTCGTTATTAGACCTAGCTTGATTATTCCCCACCCTCCCATTCATGGCAATATCTTTTCAATATCTCACATATTGTCCCCTAAAGAAAGCTTTTGCATAGATATCATTTGCTTATCTTTAGTTTTTTTAAGTCTAATTTGTTCTAAAACATTTTGAAACAGCTTTTAGAAATATTCCCTGATGGCTCAGATGGTAAAGAATCTGCCTGCAGTGCGAGAGACCTGGGCTTAATCCCTGGATCAGGAAGATCCCTTAGAGAAGGAAATGGCTACCCACTCCAGTACTCTTGCCTGGAGAATTCCATGGACAGAGGAGCCTGGCAGGCTACAGTCCATGGGCTCACAGAGTTGGATACAACTGAGCAACTATCTAAAGAGGGGGAGAGGGCAAAAATATAAAACTGAATGCTGGATAATTTTATTCTTTAACAGAATGGCTCAGCTCTTACATATATAAATTACATGTTTTTCTTAAGATTTCCATATTATTGTTAGGGCTTAAATACTAGCTAAACATGTAATTTAGTTACTAGTTTAACTTGTCCAAAAGTTGGGCAAAGTTATTTCTTGTTTGAGTAATCATCTGCTTCTGCTTTTTAGGCAGTCAGAGTATGGCGGTGTGGTGTTTGGTGGCTGGGCTCGAATGGCCCAGCCCATCGTGGCGTTCACTGTGGTTGAGGTTGCTAAACCCAACATAGGTGAAAACTGGCCAACCCGAGTTCGTGCGGATGTTACCATCAATCTGAATGTCAGAGATCACATCAAAGATGAGTGGGAAGGTAATTTTGTATTTCAAGAAGTGGTTACCTTTTGTCTTTTACTTTATAGACTTTTGCTTAGAGCATTAGCAAAAACACATATACTAAATATTGCCCTTTTAAGTGTACTAAATTTTATCTTTTAAGTTTGGCTTAAAAAATGGCAATTGATTTATAATTATTACTAGTAAAAACACCAAGGATCATACAGAATAATAAATACCTTAATACTTTACTAGAAAGCATAAAATAGCATGCATATCAGAGTGTTTTAAAAATTGCAGTTGGCAGAGCTGAGAGGAGAGCATTTTAAATGTTAAAATGTGTCAGAAATGGCTTGTAAACTGATTTAAATTGGCATTTTTCTATTCCCAGCTGTCTGTGACAGCTCTCACTACCCTGTTGTGAGAAACTGGAGCTGGTGGGCTTTATCTCCTTCTACCTTTGTGGCGTGCCAGAAGGAAAGGGATAGTCCCTTAATGGATCAGTTTTCAGAAATTACTGCTCTCGATACCGCTATTTGTAACTTCAGGGACTGTATGATACATTTGTCAAATAATTTTGAAGGAATCCAGCAACAAAGCTGGCCAGGTGTTTAACAAATGGCCACAGTAGTGGGTAGAGTTTGTGACAGATTGTTTTTATGACTCCTGTATCCCTCAAAACTGTTCCAATCTGGCACATTTCACATCTAAAATAATGTATACTTTTGTTATTGCTGAACTGTGAGAGAGGCGTTCAGTTGCTGAGGAAGGTCTTACATTTATTCTCCTTAGAGCTTGAGGAGGTATTAATATAAATACTGTTTTACATAGTGGGTAATGAACTTAAGTAACTTACTGGCTACCCCTAGAAGTACTAGTGATGCCTGGAAATAAAACTTGGGGGGAAACAAAGACCCTTTGTAGAGATATATAGACAAGCTCTCATTATGATGTTAAAGGGGAAAGGGGGTTCTTTACCCCAGACCCCTTGGGAACCCCTTACTTCCATTACTTTGGAGACTGCTAATCAGAAGGCCATCAAGTCATCCTATTTTTTTATTTTTAATGGACCTCTGGCAGATGAGAAATAGAATGGGTAAATTTTGATGGGCAAGATAGGAAACATTAGGGTATTGTGGGATGAGTGATTTATTTGGGGCAGTGGTCCCCAGTCTTTTTGGCACCAGAGACAGGTTTCGTGGAAGACAGTATTCCATGAATGGTAGTAGGGGGATGGTTTGGGGATGATTCAAGTGATAACATTTATTGTGTACTTTGTTTCTATTATTATTACACTCTGGTATATAGTGAAATAATTATACGACTCACCATAATGCAGAATCAGATCGTCAGGCATTAGATTCTCGTAAGGAGCATTCACCATAGTGAGGTTCACACTCCTATGAGAGTCCAATGCTGATCTGGCAGGAGGCGGAGCTCAGGTGGTGCCTGGGAGTTGGGACCCCAACAGGGGCATGGTGGGTAGAAGAATATTTTCTGGGAAGCCAGAGCCAAAATGCAGGCCCTTCATTGGTTCCAGATAGAGCAACCAAATAAAAAATGAGAGAGAAGTTCTGTAAACAGTAATGAGCATTGTCCTGTAAAAAACAAGTTTTGCAGAAATGAAGCTAAATACTATACAAGATCGTTGTCTCTTCAAGAAAGGATGAAGCTCAGGTCATTCTCTTCTCCATTACCCCATTTAAAATTACAGAAACAGAATTAATGAAACTGAAATATCTAGAAGACAGAGCCAGGATGGAGTAAATGCAAATGGTTGAAAGAGTTGAGATTATTGTAATACAAGTATTTTTAATGTGGACTGAGACATCCCACAGTATCCCTTTGTGAAGAAAAAAAGTGACATTGGTAGAGACAAAATTACTTCTCAGGCCCAACTGTTTGACTCTAAGACTTGGAGGTTTCAATGAGTTGTGTGCATCAGAAGTTATATAGGCAGTGCAACTCACATAGTAGATCATTTCCTGTTCGTTTTCATTGTTCTCCTGCTTCATTGCCTAGACTTTGTTGGGAAATAAGCAATCAATTCATTATTATGAGTCAGTTATTATTTCTAGCACACTTGAACCATATTCCATATTGAAGCCACCAGAATGGTGCTAATAGTATTAGCCACACTCACATTTGCTGATTTGATTGAGTTGTTTATCTTGTTACCAAGGTTATGAGCAAGCAAAATGTTTATATTTGCATTCATACTATACAATAACTAATAAAAAATGAATGAGAAAAAAAATGACATGTAGCATTACATGCTGTGTGGTCTAAATAAAAATCCCTCATCTTCCAGTATGTTTGCTTTTAATAGAGCTGGGAATCTTATTTAAAATCCATTATTTGAGCTAATGAATGGGAAACTATGGACTTTGGCACAAGTCGCCTGTTTCTTGACATTTGCTTATGAAAATTTCAGTATTTGCCAACTGAAGCAACATATATTTGGCTGTCTCCTCAAGATACTGTCTGCAAACAATGCTTTCATGCCTTGATGAATTATTCTAGGGTTGACCTATTCTGGTGAAATGCAGTTAGACCATTGTTGAAATGACACTGATGGATAGTTTAAACTGATGTTAGAAACCTGCTAAATATGATATAGATGCCAGCCATATTTTTGGTTACTTATTAAGAATGTTAGAAATAAGAAAGATGACAAATATCTAATTTTGGAGTTGTAACATGATCTAGAGGACTTATCCAGTAATGTATATATGGCATAAATTTTCTCATTTTAATATAAAGAGAAACTTTTATTTAATTATTGCTGTCAAACATTGAGTATTAAAGGTATAGGAAATCTGTAATTGTGTTACAAAGTAAATATAATCATTGATCATCTCTGCTATGTTAAATGTTTTTTATATCTTTTCCAAAGATAAAAGGAAGAGAATTTACCAATGGAAGACAGAAAGCAGCAGCATTCTAATAAGTGATAATGTGTTTGATGTTTTACTAGGCCTTCGGAAGCATGATGTATGCTTTTTAATTACTGTGCGTCCCACAAAACCTTACGGCACCAAGTTTGACCGAAGAAGACCTTTTATTGAGCAGGTTGGCCTAGTTTACGTCAGAGGCTGTGAAATCCAGGGCATGCTAGATGATAAAGGGCGTGTCATTGAAGACGGTATGAGGATTTTTATTTTTGAAAGTGTATGTGTACATAATGATAAATTTCTTTGCCTTTTTGCATCCTAGGTAATTTTTTAGTTGTTTTCTATACTAAATCAGCACAAAGGATTATACATATAGAAATGTGTAGGGTACCTACCACCCAGTTTTAGAGATAAATAATATGGTTTCTGGACTTCTGTATTAGATTTTGGGCAGGCTCTTTTGAAATTGCCTATATTTAAATCTCTTCCTTTTATGATACTTTATTGCTTTTAAAGACCTCTCTGAATACCTCCTATAGTTGTTCACTGATATATTTTCCTAATTTTTCCTTTTTAAGTTTCACTGATCTGATTCATGATAGCAGTGGCTCATAAATGGAAACAGCACTGTCCTGTGATTTAAAATACATGGTGGTATCTATGATGTCATATGACTGGGCTAGGGAAGCGATGGTCAGCTATTAATGTTTGATGGATGGGGCCAGGGATGTTAAGTACCTAAGCAGAACTGTCTTCTAGAAGGAATTATCTTGCCCAAGATGCCAGCATAACCCTATTTAGAAACATCTCCTTGGGGATTCCTTGGTGGCTCAGTCAGTAAAGAATCTGCCTGCAGTGGAGGAAACCCAGATTCAATCACTGGGTCAGGAAGATCCCCTGGAGAAGGAAATGGCAACCCACTCCCATATTCTTGCCTGCAAGAGGAGCCTCATGGGCTACAGTCCATGGGGTCGCAAGAAGAGTTGGACACAACTGAACAACTAACATATTCACACACACACAGAAGGAGCTATGAGTAACTGACTCGAGTAAAGTTCTTTGACTTGTAAGGTGCCTATTCTAGCTGAGGGCATCAACATCACAGGATTGTTCTGGGAAGAAATAGTAACAATTTAGAGAAAGGAGAAAATCTTTTCAGCTTGGAATTTGAAATGGATGAGTGGAAGTCATTCTAGTTGGAGGAATGGCTTGCAGTTAAGTCTGAATACTTTACTCATCATTTCTAGAAAAGGAATACTGCTAACTTACTTTGATATTTGAAATGTGTATATTTCATTTAACAAACTTTAAAAAAAAAATGTCTAGGACCTGAACCCAGACCCAGTCTTAGAGGAGAATCAAGGACTTTTAGAGTGTTTTTGGATCCAAATCAGTATCAACAAGATATGACCAATACTATACAAAATGGAGCAGAAGATGTGTATGAGACTTTCAATGTAATAATGAGAAGAAAACCAAAGGAAAATAACTTTAAGGTAATTTGTGGGCTATATAATTAAAAGTACTGTGTCTTCATTTGAATAACTTTTAAGACATAACTACACAGATACTAGGTTTAAAAAGATTTAAAATCATGATCACTGCTTTTGTTTTGATTTTAAACAAATCTCTTAAATTCTTAACTTATAGATTAAATCTGAAATAAATTTATTGGCTAAATCTTATTTTGTCTTTTGATGAGACAGAATTTTAGGTAGAGGTTAGTGCAAGAAAATAAGATAAGTGTGATTAACATACACTATCTTATTATTTCATTATCTTGTTGGATGTATAGCATTTATAATATAAAAATATCTGGTTTTGTTATTCTTTGAAATTAATTGGCTAACCTTCTGATTTTCGTATGTTGCATAGATCACTTTGTTGAAATAATTATTGGAAAGTCTTAAGAATCTGCCTTGACTTTTAGTAATTACTTTTGACAATGTATGTATTAACTATTACAGGGACCTCTTATTGTAGTCCTAATTGTTTCATTCTGAAATTTAGACATTTCATTTTTATCATTGTTCATTTATTTTTTATTTCTTATCTCTAGCAAAGCTAATTTTAGTATTTCTCAATTGTGGTGTGTTTCACCATCAAGGCTCACATTAATGTGCTTCTGGTTGTGTGTGGTCTCAGTAATGAGGAACTATAGGCTATAAGGTAGAGGAAAAGCCAGTAATTTCTAAGAGGAAACATTTTTTTTCAAGGGTTTATTCTATAATGTTTTCTTGCCATTGTGTAGAACTGATCAGATTTTCATCCTACTCAAGAGAAGTCAAGCGATAAACTCATCTATGACATTCTGTCTAAATGATCTCCTAATGGATAAACTGTTCTTGCTAAGTTTGGTCTTTTGTTTAACTCAGTGTATGGTATCAGCTGGAAATATAGCTGTTGATTCAGTCTAGCCAAGCACCTGTCAGCAGAAAATAGCTTCTTGCCTTGAAACACTTGGGAATTCTGGATTAGTGCAGCCAGCTCTACATTCCACTGAAGTGCAAATGTTTGAGATGTCTTCTTGACAAATCCGTTTTTGTCCTCCTACTGACAGGCTGTGCTGGAGACGATCCGGAACCTGATGAACACTGATTGTGTGGTCCCTGACTGGCTGCACGACATCATTTTAGGTTACGGGGATCCGAGTAGTGCACATTATTCCAAAATGCCCAATCAGATTGCCACCCTTGATTTCAATGATACATTTCTCTCCATTGAACATTTAAAAACCAGCTTTCCTGGTCATAATGTTAAAGTAACTGTGGATGACCCAGCTCTACAGATACCCCCTTTCAGGTAAAGTCAAAACTGGATATACTCCTTTCCAAGCTTTCTGTAGTCATTCTCAGTGAGACCATCAGGACTATAGCTAAAATAAGTTTTAAGTATCATATCTAGATTTTGTTTGGGTAGTTTTCACCTTCCCCATATAATCACTGGGATAAATTTATTTTATTTGACTCTATTTCTAATTCTTTGTGTAGTAGCTATTTTAAGACCACAGTAAAAGTAGCCTTTGTCTTACAAGCGATCAGTTTGAAGAGTATTATATTGCTATAATTGTAGCATTTGACTGAAGAAATAAGTCCTAATTAATATAAAGAGCCATGTGATTCTGAACTCGTGCTTTTTAGGAAAAAATTCTTTTTTTCTTTTAACCCTATTTGCTTTCACAATTTTTAAATATTAATAATATTGTTATACTCAGAATAAAGGAGCTTTGGATTAGTTTAAGTAAAAAAAAGAACAGTACCTGACCTGCTGAACGCTTCATGAATTCCACCATATGAGCTAGTGGCAAAGCATCGGTATACCTGGGATGTTAGCAAAGGACTTAATTACTTTCTTAGTTGCGAATTAGAACATACAGGTTTTAATTAACCATTAAATATAAATATAATATTTATACATATTAAAAGCATGTACCCTTTTAAATTCTCAAACCGAGTCTTCCTCCATACTTCCCTAATCTCTAAACCCTCAGCACTTTCCGTCTTTGTAATGGTAGTGTCTTTCCTGCCTCTTGTCGCCTCTCTTAAATCCATTGTATGATGCCTACTGCCAGAGTCATTCCATTGTCTGACTAGAAACTGACCTCTTAGCTTCTTTGGTTCTTAGCTTTTTTTTAATCTGTTTTTTTCAGAATGTGAACAAAGACTGAAAAAAGTACAAATAGAGAATTAATTTTTTAGTTTAATCTTAAGAGTTTTCATTGACTTTCCACCAGGTACCTATGGGGAGTTGCTTCCTGGGATATCCTTGACCCCAGGCTAAGAACTTCTGCCTTAAAGGCTTGATATTCCAGAGGTGTCATAACAAGGTGCCAGTCTTTCTCTCTAGCCTTATTTTCTCTACTGAATCCTACACTTCTGTAGAACTGGCTATTTGTTTCTTCCTGGAATGTCTTTTGAAATTTATTTTAGATGCTAGCTTTCCCATAAAGCCTTTTCTGATTAAATGAAGGACAATGTGTAAAGCACTTTACAGGGAATATGCTCTAAGTATGTAAATTTTCTTTTGTAAACATTATGCTAAGTGAAAGAAGCTAGATAGAAGAGAACAAACACTATATGATTCTGTTTACACAAAATGACCAGAATAGTCTGATATAAAGACAGAAAGTAGACTGATTGCCAGAGGCTAGGTTTGAGTTGGAATACAGAGTGACTGCTTAATTGACAGGGAGTTTCCTTTGGCGTGGTGAAAATATTCTGGCATCAGAGAGCAGTGATGACTGTACAACATTGTGAATTTACTAAAACCCATTGAATTGAACCGTTTAAAATGGTGACTTTTGTATGAATATTATCCCAGTTAAAAAAACGTTATTTCCTATAGAAAAAAAAATGAGATAAATGTTTCTTCTTTGATTCTCCCTTAATCAGATGGCTTTTTTCTTAATCTAAATACCCTTAACCGCATTTCAGTGCTTTTAAGTCTCCTTTTTTGAAATTTATATGCAGAGGGAGTAAGTTCCTTTCAACCATAAATGATTCTTGCTCATGATTGTCCTTTGTACAATGTCATGAATGAGACAGGCAGGTACTTGGCAAAGTGTTGTTAATTGTGAAAATAAACGAAGGTTTTGGTCTTGTAGGATAACTTTTCCAGTAAGAAGTGGAAAGGGGAAGAAGCGGAAAGATGTAGATGGGGAAGATGAAGACACCGAGGAGGCAAAAACTTTGATTGTTGAACCTCATGTTATTCCTAATAGAGGTCCTTATCCTTACAACCAACCCAAACGGTAATTTCACTGCCTCTGCTAATTATAATGTTAGATAATAGTTTGCTATTTCACATGGATTAGTAATATTTGAAAGTTTTTCTGATTCTTTGAAAATTTTAAGAAACTTCTGATTCTGGACCCTCTTTACTTTTCTTCTGTTAGTTGACTCAGTAGTTGAGACATTTTTGACCATTGTGTAATAATATTTCAAAAAGAAACATGTTCAGGTACTATGAAAAATATTAGCAGTCTTCCTAAACGTGACCAGAGGTTCTTGCTCCATGACCATGTGTTACATTTAGCAGCTACCCTTGTGCATGTGTGTCATGAATAATAAAGTGGCATTGTGTTTGGTAGTAGATGGGGAACCAGTACTTTGACACTACAGATAAGATCTGGGCTAACCATATTGAAAAATAACCGTAGTCTTTTTTTTCCACAAGATTCACTCAGTTTTAATTGGTCTAGGGAGGGGCAGAGGTAAAGAAAGTCTTTCAGAATAGACTAGGTCAGTCACATGATCTGCTTGTGCTTATAGTTAGCAATATTGTACTGTACATTTAAAATTTTTTAAAAGAGTATGTCTTTATGTACTTTCTGCTGCACACGCATAACCACAAAAAGGGGTCGGATGGGAGGAAGAAGAGTTTGGGAGACCAGGGACAAATACAGAGCAAATGTTCAGACATCTTGTCTAAATTCTTATTAGCATCATCCATCTTTATGTTTAACCAATTTGTTATCAACTCCTCTATTTGCAGTAATACAATTCAGTTCACTCATACACAGATAGAGGCCATCCGTGCTGGAATGCAGCCTGGGCTGACTATGGTAAGAGAATTACTGTTCTACTAGTTCTTAAATGGATTCAGACTAGAAGTAGGCATCAGATTTTCAGAGTATATTCCATTTTTAAGCACAGAAACCCAATTGAATTAAGTGTGTATAAGTAACTGTGGCATCTTAAGTCATTGGATACTACTCATTTCAATGTTCATAAAAAATGTTTCATTAGAACCGAGCTATGGCCGTTCATGTACTGCCATTTTTATGCTGCCACAATGCATAAAGTGTTTATTTGCTGGCTGTTTGCAGAAAAGTTCTGTTGACACTGATTTAGAAGTGTGTTTAATTTCCAGGTATTTGGAGATTTTCCTGTTGTCTTCTAGTTACTGGTTTCCTGGTATAAGGCCGTTATGGTCAGAGAGCATATTGAATACATTCTAATTTTTTTTAACTTATTAAGGTTTGTTTTATGGCCCAGGACATGACCTGTTGGTGAATATTCCGTGTGCACTTGAATATGTGCTCTGTTGTCTTGAGTGGAGTGTCCTATGTACGCCATTTGGTTGTTGGTATTGTTCACTACTTCTCTTCCTTGAGAGAGGATTGTTGAAGTCTCCAGCTGCAATTGTGAATTTGCTTCTCCGTTCAGTTCTGTCGGTTTTTGCTTCATGTATCTTAAAGCGTTATGGAGATGTACGTACCCTTCCAGGGTTGTTGTGTCTTATTGGTGAATTAATGCTTTTGTCATGGATGTCTGTCTTCATCACTGGTAACTTTCTTTGCTCTAAAGCCTACTTTGATATTAATATAGCCAGTGCAGTTTTCTTTTGATTAGTGTTTACATGACACGTCTTTTACTGTCCTTTCACTTCTAACCTACCTGTTACATTTGAAGTGAGTTTCTTGTAGACAGCATATGTTTGGGCATGGTGTTTTCCCTCTATTCTGAAGTCTCTGCTTTTAATTGGTGTGTTCAGTCCATTTACATTTAATGTTCTCATTGATGTGTTTGGATTTAGGCCTCCCATTTTATTATTTCTTTTTTATGATTGCTCCCCTTTTGTGTGTTCCTGTTTGGCTTTTTCTGAGTTATTTCGATAGTTTTTAGTGTTTCACTTCTACTTATCTATTTTGTTTATATCTCCTTTATAATTTTTCTTAATGGCTACTCTAGAGAACTATAATATACATACTTACCTTTTCACAGCCTACTTAGAATCAATATTTTGTCTCTTAAATTGAATGGAGGATCCTTGCTTCCATATAAGTCCCATTACCTTCCCATTTTATGTTGTAGCTGTCATATATTTTACCTGTAAATACATTGAAAATACTATCACACAATATTAAAATTTTTTATCACAGACATCATACATATTTTAAAGAACTCCAGAGGAGAAGAGTAGTCTACTACATTTACCATTTATCGTTTATTCCTGATATCTCAAGTATCCTCTGGTATCATTTCCTTTTTTAATTTTTTCCCCACTGTGTAGCATGTGGGATCTTACTTCCCTGACCAGGGATTGAACCCAGGCCCCCAGTAGCAGAAGCGCAGAGTCCTAAACACTGAACCACCATGGAATTCCCTGGTGTCATTTCCCTTGTCTGAAGAATTTCTTTTACCAATATGAAGAACAGATCAGCTAACAATGAATTAACCTTTGTATTCCTTCATCTGAGAGTCTCTCTAATTCATTTGCATTCTTTAAAATGTTTTTCACTGGACATAGAATTTTCATTGATAGTTTTCTCTTTTCAGCGCTTTAAAAATGTGATTCCACTTCCTTTTGGTTTCCGTGGTTCTGATTAGAAGTACACAGTCATCTGAAATGTCTTTTTGCTATATGTAATATATCATTTTTCTCTAGTTACTATTAAGATTTTTTCTTTGTCTTTAGATTCCAACCATTTAATTATTGTATGTCTGGTCTTAGATTTCTTTAGTATTATTCTGTTTATGCTTCAGTGAGCTTCTTGAATCTGTTGATTTATGTCTTTTGTCAGATTTGAGAAATTTCTAGCCATTATTTCTTTAAATACTTTTATACACTGTTTACTTTTCCCTCGCTAGAACTTCAAGGATATCAGACCTTTTAATATTGCTCCATGGATTCATGAGGTCATGAATCTTTTTTTCTGCTTTTTATTCAGGATGGCTGATTTCTATTGATTCATTTTCAAGTGCACTAACTCTTACCTTCTTCATGTTGCATTGAACTTACCTAGCAAATTTTTTAACTTGTTTCATCTTTCAGGTTTAAAATTTTCTTTTTCTAACAATGTGGTAATTCAGTGGTTTGCTATGTGTTTGTCTGCTTTTTAGGTTGTGGGCCCACCAGGTACAGGAAAAACAGATGTGGCAGTTCAAATTATATCCAACATCTACCATAATTTCCCAGAGCAGAGGACTCTGATTGTTACTCATTCCAATCAGGTAAGAAAAGGGGAATGTGTGTGTACATGTGCGCTCATGTGTGCACGTGCTTGTGTGAAGTGGATGTGCGTGTAGGGAACAGGAGATGCGTGGAGGCACAGTGTAGATTTCTGCTTATACGATAACCTGGTTATGGGCACACAGAATACCAGGAAAGGATGATGAGCATAGTGTCTGTTGTTGAGTTAATCTTGGAGTATCACTGGTCATGACCAGACCATTCTAATAGAGGCAGTCCACATGCGGAAAAGCTGAGAGGAATGTTTGGATATGTGGTAATTGACTTCTTCCCCCATCTTCCGTTCTTAGCTAGAGCTTTTACTTTAAAAGCATTACCCCTTACTGGTAGTATTTTTCTGCTACTAGAATGGATATTCCTAAAAGACTAAACCTATATCATATTGACACTGGATTGAATTTTAAGTTCTTATGAAGTGTACATATGAATATGGGTGGACTGTTTTAGGTTGCTGGTCCAATACATAAAACATTTATAAATAGCTGGGGCTTCCTGGCAGCTCAGATGGTAAAGAATCTGCCTGCAATGTGGGAGACCCAGCTGCAATCCCCGGGTCAGGAGGATCCCCTAGGGAAGGGAATGGCAACCCACTCCAGTATTCTTGCCTGGAGAATCCCATGGACAGACAAGCCTGGCAGGCTACTGTCCATGGGGTCGCAAAGAGTTGGACACGACTGAACAACTGACCCTTTATAAATAGCTAAAACAAGAAAAACAAACTCCTTTCTTGTAAAATAATGGATGAAAAATGATCTTTACATCTATATGTGTGCCAGGGTATTTATTCTAAAGCTGTCATTGAAATAAGGAAGAACAAGTAATATTTATTAATTCTCATGTAAAATGTGACAGGCAACTCTCAGAATCTTCTGAAACATCTTATGAAACTTGCACGGTAGTCTGTGCCCAGGGTACTTGTTTTCTCTGAATACATATTAAAAACAGTGCTTTCAGTTCACTAGTTTTTTTAAAAAACTGGTCTGTGAAGAAGCACTGGGTTTTTTAAATGCTCAGTGTTATTAATTCTGTTATTCATCAACTTTTAATCCCAGAATTTTAAAACTATTAACTGTCCATCCAATTCATTCCCTCTGTTTTCTTATCTTTAGTGTTTGTAAGTTACTGCCATGGTATACTAAAATTGTGCAGGGGAGAGTGTAATCAGGCTTTATCTTGATAAAAGAAGCAAACTATGACTTTTTCTTTCTTCTGTTTAATGAAATTTAGTCTGTAATAGTTTTACCTATTTTCAACTTCTTAGAATGAGTAAGATATTATCCATGTGTTGTTTTAACATACTGTTTTTTTTTTAAACAAATTTTGTCATAACTGGAAAATGACTTTCTGTAGTATCCTCTACTTATGACTGACTTATGTAGCACTGTTTTAGAGATGATGTTATTTTGCAAAAGTAGCCAAAGACATCCTTGATCCTTTGATAATCAAATCATCCTCTTTAATGCAAATTGTTTATTTTTCAGAGTTTGTATACCAGATCTTGGTTTGAATATGTGATTCAAGCCATTCTCCAACATCGCTTTAATTTATGATGAAATCTTACAATTTTTTCTGAGATTGCCATGTGCGAGTATTTTTTGCCCTCTAAATCTATGTGGCTCATAAGTTTAGATAGAGAAGGTTTAAATAGTGACTAATGCCATGTGGTCTGATCTATTGTATCTCAAATTTTAGATGGAGAATATTAAGAGTTTGGATAGTGTGAATTATTTTTTTGGATAATTTTGTTTATCTCATCAGTTTCTGAGCTCTAATTGCTAGAATTTTGGTAGTAAAAGATAGCTGTATACTTTATAGCTTGGATGTTTACAAGACTGGATATTGACTTCATGGTCAGGGTTAGACTAGTGGTAAATTCAGAGAAATATTTGAGTGGGGGCTAATCTTTAAATGTCATTTTTATTAGTATTTCTTTACATGCAATGAAACGTTTGCCTTTCTACAAAACCTTGTGACTACAGATGTTCAGATAATAAGTACTAGGATTTCAGGAAGCCCCAAAGATGAACATTTCATGGGTATGTCTTTCATCAGAACAGTTTGCAAATAGTGCTCTGCTCCCTGTTGTGTCAAGAGCTAATTTAGACTCTCAGCCTAAGATTTGAGTGTTGTACTTTGGTTTCCTCTCTGTGGTCCTCTTGATGCCTTCTATCAACACACCTCCTGGGAGGCCCTCTCTAACCACAAAACCCTTCCAGTTTTCTGCAACTCATAGAAATTTTGTTGAGTAAAGTGAAATTTGATGTGATTGTTAGTTATTTTAGGAATTATTACTACTTGAGGGAAATAGAAACCGAGCCAAAGCCTTCTCTTTTCACAAATTATCAGAGATGTAATAGATAGATGACTTTTTATGATTTCCAGTTATTATTTAACTACACATACATATATTGCATTATCACAAATCAATAAAAACACTATTTTGTTTAAATTATAAATGGCCTAATATGTCTCCTTCTGTGTTTAGACTTTGATTCTTATCTGACTGTACAATATTCATTCATTTCTACCCTTGTGATTGTTAGTTTTTGTTACTTTTAAAGGAGCCTACTGATTCTTTAAAACTCATTCTTTTTTTTATTCTCCAGGCCCTGAACCAGTTGTTTGAGAAAATCATGGCTTTAGACATTGACGAGCGCCACCTCCTGCGTCTTGGTCATGGAGAAGAAGAGCTGGAGACCGAGAAAGATTTCAGCAGGTGAGCAAATGGGGATGAGTTTTGAAACAGTATATGAAGAATTTTTAACCTTCTCCTCTTTTTCTTTAATAAAGAAAAAAACAACAGGAAAGAGAGCGGTGAATAACCCAACTGAACTCTGAAGGGTTTTAGCGTAACCTAATAGGACGGAGGAGCCTGGTGGGCTGCAGTCCATGGGGTCGCTAGGAGTCGGACATGACTGAGCACTTCACTTTCACTTTTCACTTTCATGCATCGGAGAAGGAACTGGCAGCCCACTCCAGTGTTCTTGCCTGGAGAGTCCGAGGGACGGGGGAGCTTGGTGGGCTGCCCTCTATGGGGTCACACAGAGTCAGACACTATTGAAGCGACTTAGCAGCAGCAACATAGGTATTCTAGGTTGACCCCAAAGTCCGGTCATGATCTCTCTCTGCTCCAGTTCTACATGTTTATGTCATTTTCCCCCTCAAACATATGGTTATTTCAGTGAAAAGAGTTATCTTGTTCATCTTTTTTAAATTGCAGATTTCCATTTGCTTTAGTTTACTGAAGTCAACATTGCCAAACCCAAACTATACAACTTTACACAATTCCGTTTTACATTTCATCTAAACATTTAATTTCATATAATCTGGGCATCTATTAGGTAGATTCACTTAACAAAATGCAACTGGAGTAGTGATAGTATAAGCTTTGGGGTTGTAAGTATTATTTCAGGAATTTATTGCCAGTTTAGCTGGACTTTATGTTAATGTGACATAAAGTGACTAAATTTTACAAGTCAGATTTCTTCTGCTTTTAGTATCTTGATTTTTCCTTCAAAGTTGCTGTATAAAAAACAGCTTGTTTTATTTATAATTAAACTAGTTTTTAAAGCTTGATTTCTGACATAGACATAATTAACAGCTGTACGTAATTAATACAGCCTTTGGCTATTGAACATTACTTTTGTAATCATTACTAAATTGATTATAGACATCAAAAGAACTAAAAGAGTATTAAATTACCACATTGCATTTATTTTGAGTTCTTATATTAAAGAACTCACCAAATATTTTTTAGCTTCTAAAAAGTCAAAGGGCAAGATCAACACACATTAAGTTACTTGGGGCTCTGGATTCTTAATTTTTGAACAGCTGGTAATGCTTCTGAATTCTTCCCATGGGTATTTCTTCTTGTTAAACCTAACTTACACAAGTGGACTCAACTCTAAAAATCTGCTAATTCAGATTTCAGTGAATGTATACAGGCTGATGAAGTGCTAAGTACAGTAATTATAAGTGTATTGCAGCATAATTTATAGTTTTTAGAGAATATTATAATAGAAAAGAAGTAGAATTTTTAAAGTGATTTCTGGTGCTACCAATTTTCTTGAGGAAAAACTCTTTTTGCTTTCTGATGGGTAAGTCAAGCTCCAGGCCTTATTAGTAATGTGTGTGCTTATTTGATTGTGCAATTATTTCATTTTTCTCTTTGTCATAATTAAAAAGATGGGGGAATAACCAGTTGATGGGGCAGAACACGTAGTCAGAACATGCTCATTCATCAGTTAAGTTTGCCATCTTACATGGGTATGATTTGTGGCACCCCAAAGTGGTTACAATGATAATATCAGAGATCACAGAACACAGATAACAAATATAATAATACTGAAAATGTGTGAAATAGTTCAAGAATCTCCAAAATTTGATACAGACAGCAAATGCTGTTGGAAAAAAATGACAGTGATAGACTTGTTAAATGCAGTGTTGCCACAAACCTTCAATTTGTAAAAAATACAGTATCTGCAAAGTACAGTAAAGTGAAGCCCAATAAAATAAAGTATTCCTGTACATTGCTTTCCCTTTTTAAAATTAGTTTAGACTTTTCAGTATAGTTTTAGATTTACAGAATGCTTGAGCAAATGTTACATAGGATTCCATTGTATACTGCTGCTGCTTTTTTTTTTTTTTTTTTGGTGGTGAGGAATCGTAGCAGGCACTTTGTTATGGTAGAAAGAATTTGCACAGGCTTTGGGATCTAGTTCTGGTTCCACTTTTTTTTTCTTAACTACCTGTCTTTGGGTCAGGTACTCTCCAAATTTCAGTTTTCTTACACATTCAGCAAATATTTATGAACCTATTTTGTCCAGATGCCAAGCTGTGTTCAATGCCAAAGAATAAGCAAATAAATTTTGAAATTACATTTCAGAAGTTTTAGAGCTAACCTACTTTTATGATAGTGATATTCAGAGTAGCCAGTTTGTAAACTATATTCTGGTTTGTTACGAAATGAACTAGCACTTGAATCTACTATAGTGTTTTCTTCTTTGTGACAGTCTTTTTATGAAGAAAAAAGAAAAGATAGCTGAACTAAAGGTGTTTAGTAATATAGTTAATTTTCCTTTCTCACAGACCACCAACACATTTGCACATCATCCTTGATCCATCAGTAGATTTTAAGTAACTTTGGCATAAAATAACTAAAGACCTACCACTTGAGTTATTTTATACCAACGCTACTTAGTAAATATAAACGATGTTTTCTACCTTTTATTTTCTTTGCTCATTTATTATTTCTGTTATGATTTTCTTAAATATTTTGCTGACAGTTTCCTTGAAAGTCTCGTCATAATATAATTTTGCTTTTTTGCTTAATCGAAATTTTTAGGTATGGAAGAGTTAATTATGTCCTAGCTCGAAGAATAGAACTTTTAGAAGAAGTCAAACGATTGCAGAAGAGTCTAGGGGTTCCAGGAGATGCTTCATACACTTGTGAAACTGCGGGCTATTTCTTCTTGTATCAGGTATAAGAGATTAAAGATATTTAAATCATACTTTATTGGAATATACTCTTTATTTAGAAACTGGGATGGGTTCTGGAAATTCTTTCTTGAAAATTATTTTTTTGAGTAGATTAAAATATATACTGTTGCCAGAGTTATATTTGTGGATGTTAAATGTTTTGTCTCCTATTGTCTTCAATTTTCTTTGCTAAATAACTTTACTTGATGACTCATTCAGTGAAAGGCCAGTGTTGCTACTTTTAAATTTTTTTCTTCTCCTTTTTTGTTACTGACAAAGTTTCTAGTCTCTCTTTTTTATTTTTTCATTTTTTTTCATTACTGTAGAAATATAACTAAATAGTCTAGCTACCCAGTGGTAACAGATGCAGTTTTTTAACTTACTTTTAATAGGCGTATTAATCAAGGAATAAAGAAAAGCATATTTTCTGGTTAAATTTCCAAAAATACATTTTGTTATAGAATTGATTTCAAAGTAAGGAGTTTAAGTTAAAAATTCTTTGACTTCAATTTAGAGGTATGTTTTTGCTTTTTTTAGAGTTAATTTTGGGGGTGTGAAAATTAATGAGAAATAGACAGCCAAATAAAATGAATAAAAATAAGATTTTAATACTTACTTGGTTTACTAGTAATTTTAAATGGATTGAACATCAAATAATGAAGATTTTTGTATAACTCTATTTGTTCTCTTTGTACTAATGCTACTTATATATTTTAGGTATAAATCAGTGTTGAAATTTTTAAATGTATATGAAAAAAAGTTTATGCTCATTATAAACTGATAAACCAGTTGAGTCCATTCAAAATGAGTGTATTTCATGGTTCCTTATGAAACATGGGACATATGCTTGATGTTGCAAAGTTATCTTCGTTTTAGACTCTTAAGAACTTTGAATAATGGAGTAATGATCATGCTTAAGTGCATGTTTGTCACAAGATAAAAGTCACCAGGCTCTTAGTGAAAACTACTTTTAATAGTAGTAGAAATAACATATAAATTATTGAGGCCTAAGTAATAAATTTGAAAAATATGAACTGGAGGCCTCACAGTATACATCAACAATTTTCAACACACAATAATCACATTAGGAAAATTGTTGAAAAGGAAAATTCTCAAGCTCTGTCCCCAGAGACTTTCTTTTAATATGACATGATATCCAGGAATCTACATTTTTATTTAGCTGCTCAGATATTCTGCCTGAGGACCACAGTTTGAGAAACACTGAAGTTATAACAGAAAAACTGAATTACAAAAATTAAGTAGAAACTGAGTAGGGTCATTTAACATTTACTCCAGCATATATTTAAACTATCTATATCCAAAAAGTCATAAAATTAGCTTTCAAATACATAATCAGCTTAACCAGAAGTTTTTTATATGTATACTAAAGAGAATTCAAAAAATTTTGAAGGTCTCAGAGAAGGATTGACAAGTGCTAAATTGATTAAAAAGCTACTAGAGCTGGACTTAACCATATATGGAAAGAAACTGAGATAGTGAAAAAATAAGGAATTTCTTTGTTCAGAGAGGGCTTTTTGGATCATCGGTCATAAACTGTTTTGAATATGCATGGGAAATCTGAAACATCTGAGATAAAAAGTCCCATGAGATAATTCTAGGGTTCTTTCCCATCTGTACATGTTTTATTTAAGGATTTTTTACCCTACAGTCTTAAAGTTTACTTTTATAAAAGAAGAGCAGTTTGTCAGTGACTTGGGTAAGAAACAGTCTGGTTGGGTGAAAGATTGCTTTTCTTTTCCTTTTCCTACTGGACCACCAGAGAAGACCAAACTAGATGCATTTTTTATTTTATTATTTAAAATGTTGTTGTTTAGTCACTCAGTCGTTTGGACACCAACTCTTTGCAACCCAATGGACGGTAGCCTGCCAGGCTCCTCTGTCCGTGGGATTTTCCAGGCAAGAATACTGGAGTGGGTTGTCATTTCCTTCTCCAAGGGATCCTCCCGACTTAGGGATCAGTCCAAATCTCCTGCATTGGCAGGCAGATTCTCTCCCACTGAACCACCAGGGAAGTTCATCTAAAACATAAGGGCTGACCGATTTAACCTCAAGTCTCTTTTTCTTACAGGTAATGTCTCGTTGGGAAGAGTATATCAGCAAAGTGAAAAATAAAAGTAACACGATGCCAGATATTACTGAAGTCTCCACTTTCTTCCCGTTTCATGAGTACTTTGCAAATGCCCCACAACCCATTTTTAAAGGCCGATCTTATGAAGAAGACATGGAAATTGCTGAAGGATGTTTCAGGCATATTAAGAAAATCTTTACTCAGCTTGAGGTAAGGATTCTCAAGTTCTTAATTTCTTTTAAAGGCTTTAAGCTTAGCTGGTTTTTTTTTTTTTTTTAAGTAAGTAGAATATTCAAATCTAGCAAACAAGATTATTACTTTTAAGTGGAATTATTGGAAGCATGTATTGTTCTAGTTGAAGAAATAAGTAAAAATTATGATACGAATTGAATCGCCATTTTTTTTTTCTGGTGTGAAAGTCTTAGTATTTAAGAAAGGAATGCTTTCTTTAGGAGATTTAACAATAGCTCCTTCATTTAGAATTTGGCCATTCTAAATTCTTTATGCCTTTGACTTGTGGGCAAAAAGTGAGGTTGCTGTGTTATCCAAGATGTTCCTGATTATTAAGGTGAAATAAGAATCACGACTATACACAGGGGACAGAGAAGAATGTTTGGAACCCAGGGCCCCTGGGATGCTTTCTAGTTTTCTCATTCCTTATTGGAAACATCCCTGGAAGACTACAGCAATAGTGCAGAAGGACCACATTTCAGACTCACGTTCCTCTCAGAAGGTTTAGGATTACTTCAGATTAAAAGGGCAAAGATCGTCTCTTTTTAAAAGTCTTTGTACCTTTTAGATATGATTTTATCCCTACTTCCTACAACAATATCTGGCAGATAGTAAGTATTCAGTAAACACTGACGCATGGTGTGAGTAGGTGGGTAGAAATGGATGAATGGTCGGTACAGAATAATAAATATATAATGTATACACATATGTAGTATATATGTAATATGATAATGATAAATAAAATTGTAAAACCTGCAAAACAGTGTTGTGGTATGCTTATGATTACATAAATAGAATATAAAAGGATAAAAGCATATAATTTATAATAATAGCTGTCCAGGGAGACAGTAGGAAGAAGGAAATACAGGGTACCTCCACCTGTGCCTGTGATGCTTTAATTATTTAAAAATAAATAAACCAAAACAAATGTTTAAAAGTCTGACATAAGTATGACATAATGTTCAGACTTGATAAAACTTGATATTAGGTACTCTGCATGGCTCGTTTACTCCTTACATCCATCTATTGTTGATTCCCCTACTCTGCTCTGGGATCCTCTGCCATGGTCTGGGCTGGGACTGGTCCTTGGAGTCTTGATTTCGCAGCCTCTCATGTCAGCTGACTTCTGGCTGGGTTTAGCCAATGAGAAATGTGGCAAAAATAGAGGAAAGAAGGAAGCCAGGATTTTTCACCACCAGCTCTCTCTGCCTGGGGTTTCATCCCTTACATGACTCCAGTTTCTGCTGACCTGGTCCACTGCTGTTCCAGCTTTATATTGATACCTCAGTTTCTGGACTTAGGTAACACTTCTTCCTTTTTATCCTTCCTAGCCTACGGATGGTCATAATATTCTGCTGTTGCCAATCTCTGGGTTATGTCACCATTCGTTGGTTGGCTTTTCTACTTCTCCATGACCTGCATAAACGGGTTCCTTGCAATAAATTCCTTTCATTATGAATGCTTGACATAGTGTCTATTTTCCTGGAGGTACAAGGGTGATCGATATGCAGTATTCTTGTTGACACAGTAAATATTTTACCTTATATAAAAAAAACAGTCCAAATTGTAGCTTTAATATCAGTTATTATTTGAACTTAATTAGTAACTGATTAATCGTGGACAGAATTGTTGTTCTATCAGTTCAGTTCAGTCACTCAGTTGTGTCCGACTCTTTGCGACCCCAGGGACTGCAGCACGCCAGGCTTCCCTGTCCTTCACCAACTCCCAGAGTTTGCTCAAACTCACGTTCATCGAGTTGGATGATAGGCTTAGTTTATGCTGCTGCTGCTAAGTTGTGTCTGACTCTGTAAGCCTAAGGACTGCAGCCCACTAGGCTCCTCTGTCCATGGGGTTCTCCAGGCAAGAATACTGGAGTGGGTTGCCATGTCCTCCTCCAGGGGCTCTTCCCAACCCAGGGATCAAACATCTCACGTCTTACCTGCATTGTCAGGCAGGTTCTTTACACTGGCACCACCGAGATATTTATATTAAGCTTGCAGATAAAGTCTCATAAACTGGGTTATTGAATGTATGCATGATTTTCCTAAAACAAGTATCTCATTGTTTCCCCACTGCCATAGGAATTCAGAGCCTCTGAACTGCTTCGAAGTGGACTAGACAGATCTAAATACCTTTTGGTGAAAGAAGCCAAAATCATTGCTATGACCTGTACTCATGCTGCCCTAAAACGACATGATTTAGTCAAGTTAGGTTTCAAGGTAAAGACTTATATTTTAGTTCCTTAATTCATCTGTGCAGCTGTTAGTTCCTCTCTTGTCTCTTCTCTCCTTAATACTAAGCCCTTTCCCTTGAATGTTTGCTTCTTACTGAGGTTTGCATTTATAATTACTTTAAAATGGCTTTAAAGTGATAATAATCTCCCATGTTTATATGATTAGTAAACTCAAATAAATAATTTTTCTAAATTTAGTTATTAGATGTATTAATATGTGTTTTAAGTAACATTATAGCCATATGACTGTCTAAATAACTTCTAATACTTTCTAAGGTAAATTAATTTACTTTCACTGTGTTAAAAGAATCTCCAAACAGAACTAAAAACTTTATAAAAACATTTGACAGTATTTTTCACCTATTAGAAATCTGTATGCTTGCCTTATTTACCTTTTAAGCACACATCCACTGCAGTTATTTGTTCATTCAGTAAATGAAAAGCGTTCTGTGTGAGGATATGGAATATACTTTAATTTAGACTGTCAAATAAAATATTTAAATGACTCCATCTCAGGATAAGGACTGGAGAGCCAAAAGGTAAAGACAGCCTGTTACTTGTTACTCAGCTGAAATGTAATGTAATAATTGACCAGTAAATTTGAGTTTGCAGACACTTTGTGACTTTGCTAGTGGTACTGACTAATCTCTGATCTTAATGCAAATCATTTAACTTCCCTCCAACTGGTTTATCTGATGTTATTAGTGTTTCATGTACTGGTTTGAATTCAAAGTTAGTAAAACATTTGTTGTTGATGAAAATAGCTGACATTTTTTAAGTGTTATGAGGTCACTGGAAGATAAGTGCTAAATAAATTCAAGGTGATAGAATTGTTGAGATCTTGGATTAAAGTTTCCTCAGCTATAATGTAGGACAAATATGATAATTTATTAAAAGGTAGTGTGAACTTAACCTAGTGGTGTGAACTTACCTTTTGCAAATTAGTGAAAAGTTTTCACCTAAATATTTTGTTCTTGCTTTGGGCTGACACATAAAATATACTTTGGATTTGCTGTTAAATCATGTTAGTTTTAACAACACAGGGAAATGATACAATCTAAACTGAGCATTTTATGCTTTCTTGCGGCTGTTCACGTGCATAAACTACAAAACATTACTCGTAGCTTATCATATTTTCATTAATCATTTTCTTACATTGTGCTAGTAAGATAGTTACCGTGAGTGCTCAGGGTATCCCTTCACATTACTCCCCACTCCCCAATTATCTAGTCTTTCAACTCTTTTCATATTTCCTGTGTCCTTTTCATTTATATCAATAAAAAATGCTAAATTTCCATTTTAGGCCCTGTCTTTTGATTCTGTGCTGTCTCCAAGGAGACATGCAAGCACTTTTGTGTACTCTTTTTCCTTCCTTAATACATCCAGTATAGTTGTGGCATAATTTTGCTTTGCAATTAAAATCTCCTTTTTAACAGGAGCTATAGATATATTTTAATCACATTAGATTTTCAGAGTTGTTTCTCAGGAAGGAGTCTCTTTAAGCTGTCATCTTTGAGCTTTTCCCATTCTGTTCTCCATATTGTGTTTAGCACCTTGAGACCCCACGTGGGAACTTCTGAGAAAATATGGCTCTTTGAACCCTTCGTCCTAGGTTCCCACCAGGATGACCTGACTAATCATTGTAATAGGGAAATTTAGCATCAGATAGAGTTAGAGAAGATACCCATCCACATGCCTAAAACTTAAGGTAATTTCAGTAGAAAACAGTACAGAATTGAACCTTAAATTTCATCATGTCCAATAGAAACCCAGCTACCAGACTTGAATAAATACAAGCATATTTTGGTAAAAATGAGTAGCACAGAAACTGCTGCTGCTAAGTTGCTTCAGTCATGTCCGACTCTGCACGACCCCATAGACGGCAGCCCACCAGGCTCCTCTGTCCCTGGGATTCTCCAAGCAAGAATACTGGAGTGGGTTGCCATTTCCTTCTCCAGTGCAGAAACTAGAGGATACATAAACAATTAGCTTAAAAGAAAAAAGTTAATTAAGCATTAAGAGTAAATATACTCCCCCTACCTTCCACTTCCTTGAAAAAAAATCAGGGGAGAAAACTTTGAAAAAAGAAAACAAAAGAACTCTACTTTGTGCTTAGTAAGAGTCTCAAAGAAGGAATTTTACGAGGAATAGGATATCATACTATAAATAGCAATCAGAATTAGAAGAGGAAGGGAAAGATAAAACCTGATGAGAATAAATCTAGAAGAAATTGGGCAGATAGAAGATTCACAAAGAATGCAATTTCCTTCGGTTGGAGCAAGACTTGATTTTTCATTATTTTATAGATGTGCAGTGCCTAACATTCCTGGAAACTAGGGTTCAGGCACGGTGGGAAAGAAGATCATAAACCTTCTGTTTGAATAATTTGTCTGTTATTTTTATCTGAATTATTTGAGAGAGTTTTGGATGCTTATTACAGTCATGGTGGTAGCTGTTTGGGTTTCAAACTGTTTCACAAGCTTTCTTTTTCTCCATTTCTCAGTATGACAACATTTTAATGGAGGAAGCTGCTCAGATTCTGGAGATAGAAACTTTTATACCTCTTCTTCTACAGGTAAGATACTGAAATTGAGACAAAGTAGAGGTTTAAGGATTCTGGAGGGTGGAGTCAGAAAACTAGAGTTTGGGGGTGCTAATTGCTATGATTATGTATTCTCCTAAACTTCATTATGTTCAGTATTCTGTTTTAAGCATGTAACTTCCTTTATTCCCTGGTTATTGAGTAGTTTGTATTATTTGGGAGTACTATTTAAAAATTCATAGTTTGTCTCTTAGTTTTGAAAAGACAGTGGTTTTTCTCAAGAAAATTACATTTTTATGCAGTCTGGGGGGAAGATGAGCTCTTTTTTCATTTCTTTTAGAGTTGTTTCTGGAATTATTTTTGATCCCTGGGTACATTATTTTTCATTTTATGCCTGAAATTTTTTAGTTCAATGATGATGTTTAAGAATGTTTTCTTATTGTATAATAGTCTTTACTATGGAAGCATAAAAAAAAAATGTGGAATTCTGGATTGAAGAACAGAGGCTCCTCTAATTTATAGATAATTGGGTTTCAAAAGTTGTTTTATAAAGCCAAATTATCTGGTATTTTTATTTTATCAAAATATGTTTCAAAAAATAAGGAGACATGTAGAGTAGGAAATTAAAGAAGGTGTAATTTCTGCTGCCTGTAATTGTGATACAATTTGACATCTTTCCATTTCCCTGCTTGGGCATCTGTTTCTTTCTGTGCGCCCTTTGCCTGATTAGGACCTAAGCATCCCAGACCTCTTTGGGTTACCCTGTGTAGGGTGAGTCCATGCCTGCCTTCTCAGTCCCTCCAGCCTTTCTCACACACTGTCAGCCAGTGGTACCCATACAAGTCATTCTATAAATTTGCCAGATTCTTCTCTGTGAAACTGGTGAATGGCAAGAATTAGTAACCTGTTAAAGCCATCATGTGAATAGCAAGACTCTTGTGCCATGAATTGGAGATTAACAGGGTAATACATTATAGAGTATGTTGCCATTTCCCCACTTTTTATTCCTAGAATCCTCAGGATGGTTTTAGCCGACTAAAACGTTGGATTATGATCGGTGATCATCACCAGTTACCTCCAGTCATTAAGAACATGGCCTTTCAGAAGTATTCAAACATGGAGCAGTCCCTCTTCACTCGCTTTGTCAGGGTTGGAGTTCCTACTGTGGACCTCGATGCCCAGGGGAGGGCCAGAGCAAGGTAAAGGAGACTGGGCAGTGGGAGACGGGAGCAGGGGACTGGATACTAGGGATCCTACTCCTGTTTAAGGACATCAGTTCCATGATCCAACTATTTGATAGCATCTTCTGTATAGACTCTTAAGAACTCTCTGCTATCTAGGAACTTGCCTGGATACACATCTACAAATTGGAAAATACCTTTATTGCTTTCAGCATGGGTTGTGAACTGAACAAATGAGTTCCTTCATTTTATTCATTGAGATTAATTTAAGTGACTTATAAACTAAGGGCTTCCTTTCATTGTTACCTCCTTTTTCTTCATGCCCCCAAAAGATATATGATTAATATCATTTTGAAATCTAAATCTAGAGATGAATAAGAAAAGAACACACTAATTCTTATTCATATAGGTTCCCTCTCATAGAGTTACTTGTAGTTTTTTTTCACTGTACAGACTCTTCCTTGATTTTCTTATTTAAGGAATAAAGATAGCATTTACCTTAGGGAACATGATAAAGTTATCATTTCTGTAATATCATCAGTCTCCTGATTTGCTTGATGGTAGGGAGGGAGACCAAAGGTTGCAAAAGCATTATTGCTAAAACAATGAGCACGAAGTAGGTAATATGAAAATTAACAGGGAGAACCCAGTTCCTTAGAAACCCCCTTAGGTATATTAAAAGGGAACATACACTGCTAACTTTTCCTTTTCGGGGGGGATTTGTCTTTGAAAGCTTGTGCAACCTCTACAACTGGCGATACAAGAATCTAGGAAACCTACCCCACGTGCAGCTCTTGCCGGAGTTTAGTACAGCCAATGCTGGCTTGCTCTATGACTTCCAGCTCATTAATGTTGAAGATTTTCAGGGAGTTGGAGAATCTGAGCCTAATCCTTACTTTTATCAGGTAAGAAAAGACAAGAAACTTTTAAGTTCATTTTGTATTTTCCTGGCTTACCTACTATCTGAATTAGTATTACTGAACCATTTAGCCAGCCACTGAATAAAGGAAAGTTAGGTTTCCACCTCAGAGACAGCACACACTTTCCTATTTCAAATGGATTAAAGATATATATACCAAAGAAAAGAAACAGTAAACATACTAGAAAGAAGAAAGTATTGATGAATATATAATATTGGGATTAGAAAGGTTTTTTAAGCTTACAAAATCCAAAATCATAAAGAAAAATACTGATTTGAGAACAGAGTTTATTTTCATCATTTAACAGGCAAGAATTAACAGCCAATAGAAAAATACAATAAGGACAATAATGTACAGTTCACAAAGATACATGTTATCGCGAGTATAAATCACTGGATCATATTTTCACCTCTGTTGGGTTAGGTTTGGGAAATTCTATACTCATGCAATACTAGTAGGAAAGTTATTTGGTGGACATATTGTTAGTACTTATTAAAAGCAATATTGTTACTTCTATGAATTTATGCTTTAAAAAATAGACAAACTTGCAAAGACTTATATGGTAAAATGTTCATCACATCTTTTACTGCAAATTATTTTTGAAAAGAAAAACAACCTAAATGTTACCAATAGGGATTAATTACACTTTTACCTATTCCATATAATACTGAATAGCCACCAAGAATAATATTATAACTTGGTTTACTGACAAGGAGAATTATGCTATACTAGTGAAAAAATCAGATTTCAAAGTGTATCTATAGTATCCCACTTTGTTTTTTAAAAACAAGACATACATATAGAAATTCGGACAGATAATTACCACATTATGCTATTTTCATGTATCATTGTTAATTTAGGGTTAGTTAATTGCTCAGTTTTATGAGAGGTATTCACTTGTCCAAGATAGTAACTTGTCACTTCTTGAGGTGTGATAAATGAGCAAATTGTCCTAGTTAACTGTTTTCTCTGCACATGCTGCATACTTAAGTCACTTCAGTCATGTCCAGCTCTTTATGATACTCTGGACTGCCAGGCTCCTCTGTCCAGGGGATTCTTCAGGCAAGATTACCGGCGTGGGTTGCCCGGCCCCCCTCCAGGCGATCTTCCCAGCCCAGGGATCAAACACGCACCTCTTAGGCCTCCTGTATTGTCAAGCAGATTCCTTACCACTAGCCTGGAAAGCCCTGATTTTTCTCTATAAAGGGAAACAAATGCACAATCTGATTGATGTTTTCATTACAGAATCTTGGAGAGGCAGAATACGTAGTGGCACTTTTTATGTACATGTGCTTACTCGGCTACCCTGCTGACAAGATCAGCATTCTGACAACGTATAATGGGCAAAAACATCTTATTCGTGACATCATCAACAGACGATGCGGAAGCAATCCATTGATTGGAAGACCCAATAAGGTAATTTTATAATATGTTCTCTTATTCATGTTGTTGGCAAGATAGAAAGATTTATATTTATTTTGAGTTATATTGTTCTACTTTGCTATCTCCTTTTAAAATATGTGAGGAAATGAAATAAAAAGAACTCTGTAAGTTATGCTGTGACACTTCTGACAGTGTTATTGATTTACTGTGAATGTCTGTCTCACCTTTCACAGTGAAGATTTTTATTGATAGTAGCCAGAAATAACTGTTTCTAAAACTTTTTGTTGGTAAATGATATCTAATTATATATTTCCTTTACAATAGAAATAGAAATTGTAGCATTTTTTATCTTGTTTTACAAAGGTATAATTCACACTGCTTCTTAGTGTGTGTGTCTCTGTGTGCGTGTATACACACATAGGAAAGTGTTTTTCTTGGGGTTAAAGGAAAATCAAGTATATTCAGACCCTAGGGGTTTTTTTATTACTTTTTTTGTTTTTTATGTGACATGATAGTGATATCAAATAAAAATGAAGATCCTTGATTTTATCAGTAAAAGTTTGAAAAATTAGAATAACAAAACATAAATATAGTATTAATAATGAGGAAATTAGGACTTTGGTTGTGAACATAGCTGTATAAAGCTTTTTCATCTTTCCTTGGAAATCATCCACAAGTAAGAGGAAAATGGGAGTGGGAGAAAACAAATTACACCTTTAGTGAGATGACATACGACTAAGATCAAGAAGAAAATGTAGGGAGAAGAGAATTTAGGGGATCAGTCTTGAAAGTGACAGCAAAAACACACTTTCTGAAAGTGAGTGGCATACTTTGAAGTCTAAGAGCCACATTCCTACCCAACAGTGGATGTGGGTATTGGGGTGAGCAGAAGCCTTTCAGGTCCCAGATTTGTTCAAAGGAAACTACAGGTGAACAATATCTGGGGGAAGAAAAGACTGTCTCTGTAGTAGCAGTGAAAGAGAGGACCATCTGTTGTGAAAATCACTGAGCCTTTAGGAAACAGTTCTGCTCACCCCAGCCTATCTTCTTTGTTAATACATAACTCATCTAAGAAACCCACTTAATCAGTGGTGAAATAGAGAGGGAAGGGAAACTAGCACAAGCTTAATGTATAAATGAGGGAAAGAGCTTCAGAACACACTAATTGATAAGGTAACGTACTCCAGAAAGCATGTTGGCCTAGAACAGATGGAAATTTTGAATGCATATTTGGGTATGAATTTTAAAATGCTTAATGAAGTAGCCACTTCTGTAAGGGAAGGCTACAAAACAAAGAAATTGAAGAACCCAGGAAGAGATAAAATGAGAACTAGCAGAAAGGTAAACAAAATCAAAGAGATGGAGACAAAAGGAATGGGGAGGAACAGACATTGTGGAACTTTCCATAAGGGATATAGAGAGTGAAAATGAGAAACGAATAACTTTGAAATATAAAAAGTTTAGAAATATAAGAATCTCTATCTGTCCTTTTACTTATAAATAACAAAAAAACTTCATAAGGAAAGGTACTCTCTCTTGTATCAAGAAGGTAAAAAGGACACTAGGTATATGATTAACAAAGATGGTCCCTGGTTTCATGGGCTGAGTAGCCTAGTAGAGGGAAGACTATTAATACCACAGATAGTTACTTCGTTATCCACAGAGTTAAAGATGAGTGCTGTAAGTGTGAGTAACATAGGGACATAGCCTCATCTGGTTACCATGGTTTATTTCATAGGGTTCATTTACTTGTTCTTTCAGTTCCAACTATATAGTTATGTTCTTTTGGGATTGATTATTTTAAGGATAAGATTTTTATTTCTAGCATATCATTTTAATGATCTCTCAAGAGTTTTTGCTTTCGAAAATATACCACATTCCCCTTTTTTTCCTCCCAGGTGACAACTGTTGACAGATTTCAAGGTCAACAGAACGACTACATTCTTCTGTCTCTAGTACGAACCAGGGCAGTGGGCCATCTGAGGTATGCAAGGAAGCATTTTCTTAATAGTGTTGAATCTCACTATCTGCTTCAATTTTGAGCTTTCATATCTAAGTGGTTTTCAGGTTTAGAGTATAGTTAATTGTTATAGCAACTTTTGGTGCTTTTTGTTGGAATGTAACGGTATCATATTCTTTGTGTAATCATTGCCATTGCTTCTCAATTTTTTGAATCTTAAATATTTTAGTCATTTTAACTTTTTTTCTCTTTAGGAACATTCAGAGATAGCATTTGATCATAAAATGTTATAAACACACACATATATGTGTATATATATGTATCCTATATCTGTTTGAAATTTAATGTAAGAAATTCAAGGAGGTAAAGTGGTAAAAAGTCTCTTAAGTAAATTTTTCATTGCACGGGATTTCTGACTTTACCCGACACAGTCTTTTAGCTTAGTGTTAGAGAGGATAAAGGAACCATTTGTTCTCTCAGGATTAAGAATTGTCAAAACAAACAGTAACCTATTTTTATCATTTATTGTGATGTATTTATGTGCTAGAGATTTTGTGGGAATAATATCTCCTTATTACAAGGCAGCCATTTAGTTTTATATAAACCTTCATCTCATATGACTTACTAGCAAAACTGTTAGGAGAGTTCATTTTATTATTTTACTTAGTGGATATAAAAAGAAAATTCTGCATGCTCTCTTAATGTTGTCATTAAGTCAAGATCTATTTGGTATTTAACCCAGAGTGATCAGGTTCCACTAAGCCAATAACGTTTATGTAGGAGTAAACAAAGATGTAATGTTTCAAGAAGTAATTTCAAGACTATAGCATTCTAAAATGCAGTTTATTTTTACTTAAGTGTCAAACGTGTTTTTAGAGACTAACTTTTCTAAAAAGCAGTTCCATTTCCACATTGAAATTTATAGCTGCTGCTAAATAGGGCATCATTATGATTTACCTAATTAAAATATCTTATCCATGCTCACAGTATGAATACGAGAATACTGCTTCCTCCTCTCCCCACCTTTCCTCTTACTCTGTAGTTCTTTTGTCTTTGTCACATTCCCATGACTTTATTTCTACGCTGTTCTTTACCTGACTTTTCTGAAAACTCAACTAAATAAAGAGAAAGATGATGATAATAAAATGCTTATAAATGAGGACTTAAAAAAGAACCTGATTTCATTATCATCTCACATATCCAGCTTTTCTTTATCCAAATAAATTTATCTTCTTTATATTTGCCAAACTTTTGTTTTGGAAGTTCAGCTTCTTTGGTGGCTGCTGGTGATAGTGATGGTAGTTTTATTAAAGCACAGAGGGGGGAAAAACTTAGTTTACCAATTACCTGTAATTCAACTATCCAGATAGTTTATGTATCTTAGTGAGAATTTTATCAAGCTCCTCATAGAATTTTTTGATTTGTAGATGCAATCTTTCATGTCTTTGTTTTTCTAAGAAGCAGTGAAATATTTTGTCTTTCAAATTTCAAGATACCAAGGAAATCTTCCATCTTCCATATTTTTCTTTTTAGTAGCATCTTTATTGAGATATAATACATATGCTGTAAAATCCAGTGTGTAAATAAACTGTATTTTTAAGTGTATGATTCAATGACTTTTTGTGTACAAATAAACTGTATTTTAAGTGTACAGGTCAATGATTTTTTAGTATATTCATAGAGTTATACAACTATATTCACAATTTTAGAACATTTTCTAAAATAGCAAGAGACCCTATACCTGTCAGCAGTTATTCCCTTCCTCTTCCCCTCAAGTCCTTGGCAACCACTGTTCCACTTTGCCTATAGATTTGCCTGTTCTGGACACTTCATGTAAATGATGTTACTTAACATAACGTGTTCAGGATTCATCCATGTTGTAGCATGTGTCAGTACTTCATTCCTTTTAATTGCTAAATAACATTTTGTTTGTGAATATTTTACTTTCTGTTTACCCATTCATCAGTTGATGGACACCAGGGTGGTTTCCACTTTGTGACTGTTTGGACTGCTGTGAACATGCATGTACAAGTTATTGTGAGAAAGTATGTTTTCCTTTCTCTTGGTTGTAGACCTAGGAGTAGAATTGCTGGGTCTCGTGGTAACTCTGTCTAGTGACTTAAGAGACTCCTAAGCAGTTTTCCCAAGTGCCTGCCATATTTCTTTTACCCATCCAGGATAGACTAAGCAGGTGATTGTGTAGGAGCCACACCATTCAGCTTTGGTTCCAGAGACCTGCTTTAGGACACTGTGGAGCTGTTCAGAAGCTAGACTAGTAAGACATTTCTGGTCCCTTTTCCAGCATTCATTGTTCTTGTCCCTACTGACTTGAATAGCCCAGCTACAAATAGAAATGCTTGTGACTCTTTTCAGAGCAAGTCAGTGAAACTGCCCCCAGCCATCCTCTGGAGATCATGAAAGAAGGTAGTAGTTCCCTTTGCCCTAGTTTCAAGATACAGCTCCAAGGAACCCTATCTCTTCATGCTGCCACCCTGTACTTTTTTTGCCTGGTAGTTTGTTATGTTTGTGGTGTTTGATCATTCATTTAACAGATATTCTCAGACCCTTCTATTATTTGGCAGTAGGCTAGGTTCTTGATATATAGTGGTAAATCTAGCATTCATTATCTCTGCCCCCATGAAGCTTAGAATCCAGTGGGGGAGACATTAAATCTGTCTTTGGGAAATACCTACATTTGATTCTGCAGAAGATTTTAGTCTGTACAGTGGAGATGAGCTTAGTAGAGCCACTCAAGTGCTCTGCAGTACAGGGGACTAGAAGGAAGAGTTCCTCAGAGGAACAGGTTTGTTGTCACTGCAGTAGCGCTGTGGCTATGCTCCGCCTAGAGACGGAGCCTTCTGGATGAGAAGAGAAGAAAAGAACTGAATAAAGTTTTAATACTTATCTGAGAGCTCATGCTGAGTATTTCTAGCATTGTACCTCTAGTTACTAGTTTTGGAACCATCCACCTATGGCATGACCCCTCGGGCCTCTAAGGAAGGTGGAGGAAGTGAAAAATAATTTGACTTGCAGTAACCTAAAGAAAACATTTCCTTCAAGAATCCAGTGTGTCACAAATGTAGAAGTTCATCAGAACTACTGTAAAAGGGTATGCTTTCTCCTTCCACCTAAATGAACTTCTCTTCTTTTGGGTTGGTGGGGTATAGGGATTGTACACCCCCCAACATAACTGCTATTATATACTGATGTTGTACAGTTCCTTCTGATAAGGGAAACTAGATCCTTATCAAGGCCATAAAACACAACAGAAAATGAGACTGAATTAGAGATATTCCCCAAATATCTCACATTATGCAGAGACAAAGAAAAGCCATTTGATAAATATTTCACTTACCAATTCTCTGTCTGGTTATTATATGATCTTTGTAACATTTGGTCCCTATAACACTCTTTAACACTTTCTTTCAGGTATTAGGGATGCTTATACCAGATTTTGTTATTATTCGTAAATATCTTCTCTTTTGTAGAATACTCACAAATTTAAATAGCCATCTAATAACATCTTAGGAAAACAAACTGTCCTCCATATTGGAAACTAAAACTATATTTTCTTACAAAAAAAATTGTAACTAATGTGAAATAATGAAGTGAAATCAGGCTTACATAGCTACTCTTTTTTTTTTTCTTTTTACAGTAGATCTTTGTTGGTTATCTGTTTAAATATAGCAGTCTATACTTGTCAATCCTAAACTCCCAGTCTATCCCTCCCCACCACCCTTTTCCCCAGAGAACCAACCATGAGTTCATAATCTAAGTCTGTTTCTGTTTTGTAAATTAGTTCATTTGATTCAGGTAAATTCAGTAAAGTTTTAAGAACATATTCTTTCTAAAAGATAAAGGAAACAGCCATCATTCATCAGATACCCATCTACCTGTGTAGCTGAAGCATGCATTTTGGCATTTTTATCTCTATTTATGTGAACACTGAGACCTATTATAAACCAGGGATTGGGCATAGGTACTAGAGTAAATGCATGAATAAGACATGGTATTATTGTATCATATCATCATATTGTATTTGTTTGTATTGTAATTATTATTATTATAAATAAGTATAAAGCAGTGTGATTAGAGTTATCCAGGAAGTAAAATTTGACCTATTAACCTTGACAGAGCATGGGAATTTGGTAAGTGAAGTAGAGGAAGGGCTGGTTTGGATTGACTTAATGGTGGTGACACAGTAAATTGGTAACTAACAAGTGAACTATTATTGCTACTTAAACCTTTTTTTAACTTCTTACTTTATATTGGAGTATAGTCAATTAACAGTGTTATGATAGTTTCAGGTGGACAGCAGAGGAATTCAGCCATCCATATACACGTATCCATTCTTCCCCAAACTCCCCTCCCATCCAGGCTGCCACGTAACTTTGTATTTAAACCTTTTAAATCAGTGCATTGGTTATTTTGTGATTTCCCCCCTACTCTCTCCACTCAAAAACACTTAGAAGTTGGTAATAAAGCATTAACTTCTTACTTGGTTAACTAGTTACATAGCACTGATTAATTTAATGTTTATCCTGTTAAGTTTTTGAAAAACTTAACTCTTTATTGCTACAGCTTAACAGTAATAATTAGTAGAATGTTATAAAAGGCTGCATAAATATATTTTTAATCTTGATATATTTTAATTATTAATTTTGTTTATTTTTCAAAGGGATGTCCGTCGCTTAGTGGTCGCCATGTCTAGAGCCAGACTTGGACTTTATATCTTCGCCAGAGTATCCCTCTTCCAAAACTGTTTTGAACTAACTCCAGCTTTCAGCCAGCTCACAGCCCGCCCACTTCATTTGCATATAATTCCAACAGAACCTTTCCCAACCAGTAGAAAGGTAAGACTTTCTTCATTGTGTGGGGCAGCATTTCTTACAGGTGACTCTATTGTTTGAGAGTACCACATAGGTCATCTGATATCTGGTTTAGAGTGCTCCTTACACTAAGGAACTGAATTAGATCTTCTATGTAAAAATAATACCACCAGCTATCATAATAAGGAAATCCTTATTGGACTCTAACTTTTACATCTTAATGTCCTCTTACTGTTCTTATGTCCTCCAAACCCTAACAGTGTTCATACATAAGTTGGAGACATGAACTTCTATTGAAGTGTTATCTTTCAGTGTTTTTCACTATATACTTAACTTTCTTTTTCTGTTTTTTAAAATTTATTTTACGGAAGTATAGTTGATTAAAATGTTGTGTTAGTTTGTGGTGTACAGCAGAGTGATTGAGATATACATATATATACATTCTTCATACTTTTTTCCATTATGGTTCATCATGGGATATTAAATATAGTTCCCTATGCTATACAGTATGTTGTTTATCCATTCAATATATAATAGTTTGCATCTGCTAATCCCAAACTCCCAGTCCATACCTCCCTCACCCACTCCCTTGACAACCACAAGTGTGTTTTCTGTGTCTGTTTCTTTCATAGATAAGTTCATATGTGTTGTATTTTAGATTCTACATATAAGGGATTGTACTTAACTTTCTTTTGGCCTTCTTCTAGAATGGAGAGAGACCATCCCATGAAGTACAGATAATAAAGAATATGCCCCAGATGGCAAACTTTGTATACAACATGTATATGCATTTGATACAGACCACACATCATTATCATCAGGTGAGTTTTCTCAGAATTGACTTATTGTTCTTGCTGTAGAATCTTCTCTGTTGGCAAATAAATCTTTAAAGTACTCGATTATTCCTTGTGAGACACCAGCTAAACCAAAGTAGATTACTATTCATATAACATCCATATTTTAAAAACATCTTTTATAGATATAATCTGGCATATAATAAATTCCACATATCTGAAGTATACAGTATGATATGTTCTGGTATTTGTATGTACCCATGACTATAATCGAGATAATGAACATATACGTTATTCCCCCCCAAAGTTTTCCATGTACACCTGGATAATCCCTCTCATCCCTCACCAGTTCCTATTTCACCTTCTCCAGGAAACTGAGGATCTAATTTCTGTCACAATAATTAGTCACCATATTTTAGATGTTTATGTAAATAGACTCAAACAACATGTACTCTTTTTCCCCTACCTGTTATTGCTCAGCATTATTTTAATATTCATTTGTACTTCAGAATGTATCAGTAGTCCTTTTCCTTTTATTGTTGAATAATCCATTATACAGATGTACTAAGTTTACCCATTCATCATTGATGGACATTTGGGTTTGCCTCCAATATTGACTCTTACAAATAAAACTACTGTGAACATTCTTCTACAAGTCTTTGTACCCTCTCTTTGGTAAATTTCTAGGAGTGGAATGGTTGGGTAGTATGGGAAGTATGTATTCAACGTTTTTTTAAGAAACTGCCCACCTGTCTTACAAAGTTGTTGTCGTTGGTCAGTTGCTGAGTCGTATCCATCTCTGCAACACTGTAGACTGCAGCTCGCCAGGCTTCCCTGTCCTTCACTGTCTTCTGGAGTTTGCTCAAACTCATGTCTATTGAGTCACTGATGCCATGCAACCATCTCATCCTCTGTCACCCTATTCTCCTCATGCCCTCAGTCTTCCCTAGCATCAGGATCTTTTCCAATGAGTGGCTCTTCGCATCAGGTGGCCAAAGTATTGGAGCTTCAGCATCAGAACTGCCAGTGAACATTCAGGGTTGATTTCCTTTAGAATTGACTGGTTTGATCTCCTTGCTATCCAAGGGACTCTCAAGAGTCTTCTGTAGCACCACAGTTCAATTCTTTGGCACTCAACCTTCTTCATGGTCCAACTCTCACATCTGTACATGACTACTGGAAAAACCATAGCTTCTACTATAGTCTTACAAAATTGTACCATTTTATATTCCCACCTGTAATGTGTGAGTGCTCACATATACTTATGCTTGATCTTTTTTATTTTAGCATTCCAGTAGGTATGTAGTGGTCTCATTGTGGTTTTAATTGGCGTTTCTCTAATAACTATTGATGGACATCTTTTCATGTGGTTATTTGCCTTCTGTATATCTTCTGTGAGGATGTTTAGATCTCTCACTCTTTTGGGTTGTTTTATTATTAATGAGTTTTGAGAGTTTTAAATCTTAATCTGACTACAAGTTCCTCATCAGATGTTTGTTTTTACAAATATTTCCTAGTCTGTGACTTTTTTTTTTTTCATTTTTAGGTGTCTTTCAAGTCCCAGTGTATCAAGTTGTTTCTTTGTGATTCATGCTTTTTATGTCCTAAAAGCATTTAGCATTACCATTACCCAAAGTTATGGTTTTATTCCAATGTTTCATTCTAGAAGTTTTATAGCTTTTTTTTTTAATAAGTATGATACATTGTGAGTTAATTTTTTTATTTGGTGCAATGGTTGAATTTTGCTCATTTGCATGTGAATATCCAGTTGTTTCAGCACCATTTCCTGAAGAGGCTGTTTTTTCCCTCTGTTGACCTGACTTATGTTTTTATTTTTTTTAGATTAAAAAAGCAATTTTTCAAATTGAGATCTAATTGACACATAATTTTATATTAGTTTCAGGTGTATAAAATAATGATTTGATAATTCTATATATTGCATAACAATCACCACAATAAATCTAGTTAATATCCTTTGCCACACAAAGTTACACATTTTTTTTCCTAATGTTGAGAACTTTTAAGATCTTACCTTGTGGTCTTAGTAAAAAAAACCCATTGACTGTGTATGTGAGAGTCTTATTTTTGGGCTTTCTGTCTTGCTCTGTTGATCTTTATATCTTTCCTTTTGCCATTACACTATCTTTCTTAGAGTTTCTTTATAGTAAATATTGAAATTAGATAATGTGAGTCCTGAAAATTCCCTTGGTCGTCCGGTGGTTAGGAAGGACCCCACGCTTTCACTGCCAAGGGCACAGGTTCAATCGCTGGTCAGGGAACTAAGATATTGCATGCCACACTTTACAGCCAAAATGATAATAATAATAATGTGACTCCTTCAGCTTTGTTGTTCTTTTTCAAAATGTTTTGGCCTATTCTAGTTCCTTTGCTTTTCTCTTTACATTTTAGGATCAGCCTATCTCTTTCAATCCCTAGAAAAAAGCATGCTGAGGTTTTAATTAGGATTTTTGAGTGTTATTGCTTAGGATCAATTTGGGAGAAATTAACGTAACAGTATTGAGTCTTCCTGTCCATGAGTATGATGCCCCTCTCCACTATATTTAGGTCTTCTTTGAATCCCCTCATCAGTGTTTGGCAGCTTTCTGCCTACAGCCTTCATGCATATGTTAGTTTTATCGCTAAGTATTTCACATTTTGTGCTGCCATTGTGAATACTGCTTTAATTTTTTTTTCAGTTTCCAACAAGAGAAACAAAATTACTAAAGAGAGAAGCCAAGCCTTAGCTCCAGAAAGGGCGGCCGGGTGTTCAGGGCCGCTCCAGTGCTCTGGTTAAGTGGGGCAGAAGCCCTGTGCCTGCTGCTCGCCCCCTGCCTGTCTCAAGGCGTGGATCCTCCTCACCCTCACAGCGCTCCTTGATTGAAGTCGGCCCTTTCTTGAGCTGGTGTGCCAGTCAGTCCTAATCAGCCACTCTTTTCCAGTGTTTGTAATAAGTTCCTTCATGAAAAAATTTAATAGCTTTTGATATTGGTTTTTCTCCCCAGAGATTTAATACATATTCTCATCTTCTTATCTGATATCTGTGTAAGCATATTCCATGGAATCGGCAAAACCTAGGCCATTATCATCAGAATTGTTACCTCTGCAATATAAAACAGCCCTCAGTGTTTTGGAGCTTTCTAGAGTGACAGTATGTTTAGAAAGATAATGCAAGAGCCTAACTTTATAAGCCAGGTGGTTTTCTTTTCTTTTTTTTTTTTTTGATTCATTAATGTTTTCCCTGTTTTTTTTTCTTCATCAGACTTTATTACAGCTACCACCTGCTATGGTAGAAGAAAGTGAGGAAGTTCAAAGTCAGGAAACAGAGTTGGAAACAGAAGAAGAGGCCATGCCTGCTCAAGCTGACACTGTACCTGATGAAACAACAGATGCCAGCTCCAGTCAGGAAACCTCAGCCTCTGAGACTGAAACCACCCCCAATCAGACAGGAGCCAGCTCCAGTCCAGAGGCTACCCCTGCTGACTCTGAGATCACTGGGACAGGACCGGTAACTGTACCAGCGGAGAATAACACCACTCATGATGTCACATCCATCCCCAGAGAAACCAAGTAGCCAAGCTGTAGCCCTTCTTAGAGAGGACATTTCATTAACAAAGTCATAGGTAAAGTTACTTCTTGTATTTTATATATGCTTCTGCCATTATAATGGCACTAGTTAATATTAGTCCTTATTTTTGTTAGCTGATTGTCAATGTTTGTCTTCTTGGATATATTAAAAAAGAATGTATGTGTGTGAACAACTCCAATTTTATTTGTTCAATCAGAAAAGTAAATAACCATTCCTTTGCTATTTTGATCATTAACTATGTCTGTAATCATACCCACATTAAAAGAATTTTGTATGGAATAATAGTTCACGTTTTTAGTGAACATCTCTTAAAAAAAAGGATAAAATATACTGGAATTAACCATAAATGACCTTAAGCAAGTGTCCAAATTGGGGAGGAAATCATTTCTTCTATCATAGTGTGAGATGCTCAGGTCATGTTTCTTTCTGTCCTTCATTTCTTTGCTGTCTTCCTTGATGGAAAGGCATTAACACCATAGGATATAGGTTACTCCAGTCCATCAAAAAGGACATGCATTTCCTTCCCTCAGATCTCAGAATGTATTAGAATCACCTAGAATGTCTATTTATTCTTGAGGCTGCTCCAGATCTAATGAATCAGAGTCTCAGGGTTAGAGCCCAGGAGCCTGCATTTTTGTGTTTACAGGTGCTACACCATTAACATTTGAATTGCTGACTGAATGGCATTGGACTAGTCTGGTGAGGCTGAGCCAAAATTCGTCATTCAGCTAAGCAAGAAGAACCTGGCAAATCCATCTGGACAGAAGCCAAGGTCCAGGGTCCAGGCAGTGAAAATCAGTGAACTTAATTAACTCCTATATTCATGATGGATTTCTCCCAACACAGAGGTTCTGAGTTTTCTGTCTTGTTTAGTTCTCTTGATAGATAACCAGCTACAAGGAGACCTCAAGGTAAAATGTGCTTCAGATTTGGGAAAGCAACTGTACTAGGACCTTGCTACTCAAGTGTGGTTTGCAAATCAGCAGCATCAGTGTTGCACTGAAATTTGTTAGAAATGCAAAAGTTTGGGCTGTAGCCCAGGTCTACCAAATCTCAGTCCACATTACCACAAAGTCCCTTGGTGATTCATCTGCACTTTGTCGTTTGAGAAACACTGTACTGAGATTGCTATGCTGTCCTCACATGAGCCAGAGGAAGAATAGTGATTCTGTGATGATAGAATTTACAGTGAGTGTGACTTAACGTTTTCTGACAATGAACCTCTACTTACAAGGTCCCTGGGCATGGTGACCAGAGCAGAGATGAATATGTATATGTGGGGAAGGTGAAATTGCCCACTGGTTCTCTTCCCCCGCTTTCCACATCACTGGAGTGGCTAAGGGACACATTTCCCCAAAGTTCTCCTCCAGTGCATCTACCTTGAGGCCTGACCATGTCCAACAAAGCTTAGAAGAATTAAGCAGGAATTGGCACAGTGCCAGTGAAATGGTCTTGACATTTCGAAGGAATGATGAATTCGTCAGGAAATTGAACCCAAAATCAAGTCCCTGATATTTTTGAGTAACTAGTGTTTACTTAACTTTACCGGTCTATGGTGGGTATAATTTAGACTCTCATCTTGAAGCTTCCCGCAGCATCAACAATTGTGTAAAGATTGGATGGGGAAGGGAAAAATGAAAGTGATAGGATAATGAGGAGAGTGAAATGCCAAGGAAACTAAACTCAGAAACCCACCTCTGTTTGTTAGCAGAGCCAGGATGGCACCAAATGGTCTGTTACATAATTTCTCTGGGTATAAGAATTTGAAAGCAGGTGTTGTGGGCCTCACCTGGTCTGAGGACTGCTCTCAGAATTATTTTCATTTGTGAATATATAGTATCAGGCTAAGCAAGAGGGAAAGCAGCTTTACCGTATTACTGTCTTTCCTAGAAAAGATTGATTTTTCCCCTCTAGCCTTTAGAGGATATGAATCATGGTACCTAAAACCAAAATAAGCAAACTGTTGTGCTGTCTTTCCTTAAATAAACCTTTTCCCTAAGGCTGTATATCACTCTGTCTAACTCGGTGACTGAACTTTTTTATCTGCCGCCTGATTTTTATCATTAAAGAGAAAATTTTAACTGGAAGGTAAATAATTTCTTTGCCTTTGTCAAATTAAGAACGGGATGATGAAAGTGGGACTTGAATTATTTTAAATTGTTTATTCACTAGAAAGGCAAGTGAATTGCGGTTGACTATAAAATTGTGGAATTTTTAAAGGAACTTAAGAGAGCTTTTCTTATTTTAAATAATGAGAAAACTGAATCAAAGCTTCTTAACCAGGGTCACAACCATAGGAGACTGGGGTAGAATCCAGTTTATAGACTAGAGCAGTTTTTTGCTTTTTTTTTTTTTTTTAAGTCAACCACACATGAGTACTTGCTTCATAAATTTAAAAATTTTCTATTTAACTTGGAGTAACTACAGACACAGGTATTCTCACCAGGTGACCATTTCAGATTAATGTTCTCATCGCTCTACATCCTGTTTTTCATATCTGAATATGTCATAATTCTGGAGTTTATTTTTAAAAGCAAACCAAAAAGACACATGCCAAGAGAAACAGCATGAAATGAAGCAATTCAAGTATTTAGACTTTTTTCCACAAAATGCTGAGTTAAGAAAGTTCATTACCAGCAGTTGAAAATAAATACCAGCAGTTGAAAATAAATAGCTGTATTGATTTGGGCAAGTGAGTGGAAAGATCTAAATATTAGCAGTTCCCTTGAAGTTAGTGTGAGGATAAAAGATATTTTGCTAGATACTTAGAGAAATAGTACAAATGGACCATTTGTGCTCCTATTAAAAAATGAAGTTTTTTATGATCAGGAGACAGCATGATATTGTAGAACAGACTTTGAATTCATCCAGTCCTGACTTAAATTTTAGTTCGTTTGCTCATCAGCATTTGGTTTGACCTTGACGAGTATTATAACCTAAGTCCCAGTTTTGTTATCTACAAAATGGGGGAAAGATCTGTTTGTTTGTTTGTTTGTTAATAGGGTAATTCTTACGAAAATATCTGGGACCTGGCTGCTCAGTAAATACCAGTACTCACCCCTACCCCGCCCTCCATTTCCCTCCAAATCTTTGAGACAGGATATTACCAAATAATTCTTTGACTCGAGCACTTAGCTATGCTCCTATCCAGGGAGCAGGGAGGATGATGAAGAAGGCCAAACGTGGTGGCAGTTGACATTTGAGATCAAGGATCAAATTTACTGATTCAGAACCTCTAAATCAGCCCATAACAACACTGAGGAAGGTCTCTGCTGAAATTACAATATCTGGCAGATGAAGACACTAGGTATCATTGTGCATGGGATGTACTGATAACATCATTTCTGTATCCTGTATCCCCCACCCCAAGATCATCTATATTATTGCACTTATCTAGCTTGAATATGCTTTTTCCTTTTCATCTTGCAGTCACTCATATGGTGTTTTAGAGATGTTTCTTCAATTAAAATAAGATTAAACAGATTGAAAGAAAAACCAACCCTTTTGCACACGCTAGAAGAGCTGTTAAAAACAGTGCTTTGCGTTCTGTGAAAAATGCTGGGCAGTTAGCCTTTGTAATTATGAACCAGTCATGTGAATAGATGTTTAAGAATGATAACTGGAGCTGTGCTGAGCCAATGATAGAAATGAGCATGTGAGGCTGTTTTTTTCTTTTTCCATTGCTACTCTTCAGTGCCCAAGAAAGGGTTCTAATTCAGTAATATCCAAAAGCTTTGGACATTCTTGTCTTCCTTCATAGAGACAAACCCCAGCTCAGTCCTCTGGAGCTTGACTCAGAATGCAGCAGTTACTGCACAGACAGACAGCTTTATTGCTGGTTCTACCTTTTGGTTTCCATTTAACTTCACTGCCTGCTTAAACTTTTGCACTTACATATAAAGATGGCTAATCCCAGTATTTCTCAACGTATGTTACAAAAACCATTCATCTGAAAGAATACTTGGAAAAAAACATGTTCCGTGGTCAAATAAGTTTAAAGAACATAATTAATTATTATTCCCCATTTGTAGAAATGTAAAACTTACATTGTTAGATATTTCCTGCTGGAAAAAATCAAGTTAACTTTATTTAATCTAGCATTTCTCAAACTTATTTGACATTGGAACGCTTTCTTTTTCTTCTTCAAAGTAAGGCATTATAGGGAACTGGTTCTGAGGTTTGATATTTTTACAAATGCAAATGAACTTTGATTCCCCCTTAGAAAATTAGGGGGATAAGAATATACAAGCCCCAAATATGCTGCTTTCGCAAAAGGAATATTTTGAGCTGAAGGCAATTGAGAAGACGCAGATACAGGAAGTTTTCTCGGTCCTTTTGCTTCTGCCTGAAAGCAGGGCATGAATTTCCCTTTGTAAAGATGTCCGCTCTCTCCTAAACTAGGAAGAAAACACCACTTATTACTATACACAGAGATGATGCTGAAATGAGTCTGCGTAAACCTTACTAAAATAACTCACCCTTATCTTCCATTAATTTCCCCATATATTTACTTTCCCACAATTTAACACCCCTAAAAACCCGAACTCCTTTTTTTGCCTTATTTATTTTTCCATAATTTATTATCTTTTGTTAAAATGGTATATAAGCTTAGAAGCCTAATAGTCTGGGAGGAATTTTTACTTTTCTGTGCAACTCCATGGAAGTAAAGTTAAAAACATCAATTAAATTTATTTGCCATTTCTCCTATCAATTTCTTTTATTAGCTTAATTCATAGGCCCCAGTTACAGACCTAAGACGGCAGAGGAAAAGTTTTCTCTCCCCTACAAAAATAAGACTTTAATAATTGTTTTTCCACAAGTAACCAGAGGCTCAAGTAACAGCAGAAGAATCTAGAGATGAAGTGATTTGTACAAAATGTCATAATGTAATTTGTTGAGTGTCATGTGGTATTAATAGCAACATCCTGAAAATGCAGATGAGTAAAAGTTTGATCAGTGTACCATGACATTTGTTCATGTGAGCCTTCGAAGAAAAGGTCACTGAACATTTTCTGTTTACATTTTAATTTTAGGCTCCAGGATTTCACACCAACTTTTTCTCATTTTTTTACTCCGCAGTAAAAGAAGAGTCTGTATTTCCAATGTCTGTTGTTTTCTCAGTTCTCTAAATGTTTGTTTTCTTTAAAAGTTTGTTTCAAAAAGGGAGAAGATTTAACAGGGGCAATGGGGGTGGACCAGAAATAATAGAAGAAAATTTAGATAAATATAAAACATGAAAAAAATTTCCTTTCAGAAAAATGTAACAGAGAAGACCCCAAAACTTACCTTGCATCAGACATGTTGAATTCTTAGTTGATTTCCAGAGATGACTGCCCACTTCTCTCTCTCCATCTTTGACTTACATGGTACATTCACCTGAGACCTCTTCTTACAATAAATCCAAGGGCAAGAACTTCAATTGTAGCTGTGCTTGGGAGATGCCTGGTTTAATATGAATAGCTGTTTTGAGACACTGATTTTATTGACCTTTTTTTAAAAAAAAAGTCAAGAGTTCTTGATAGAAGGTGGTCATATAAAATATTATCTTTTTCTTCTCCAGTCACTCATTCATTCTGAGGGGAGTTTTCTTCTGGTGTTTAGTTCAGTTGTTCACAGTAAATGTGGTTCTGTGTTATGGTATTTTCATGACCCCCCTGCTTCTAGTAGCGCTTTCCAGTGCTGGGTTTCCTCTAATCCCAGACTTCCCCAAGAATAGTAGTGGAGCAAGAACAGACGGAGTTAATTTACATTTTATTTTGCTGGTTGACAGCTTTTCACAGAAGTGAATTAAGTTATACATAATAAACTGTTGGAAGATATCTTTGAAACTGTCTAATTCTTGCGTATTCCTAGACTGAGTCTCTACTGTGTGACCGACAACAATGCCGTAGCTCATAGATGAGAAACACCGAGGCATTGGCTGGTTTGCCTCGGACACGGTGGTTCATTTAACTGGGACAAGAACCACCATCTGATATGCAGGCAGATCCCTTACCTCACAGATGAGTAAGGCAAACCTACCAAACCTACCAAAGAGCTCCTCTCAGGGGAATTCCCTGGTAGTCCAAGGGTTAGGACTCCACATTTTCACTGCCAAGGACCTGGAGTCTGATGCCGGGTCAGGGAGCTGAGATCCCATAAGCCATGCAGTGTGGCCAGAAAAGAAAAGAATTCCTCCCAGGCTTAGAATACCAAAGAGAAGACTAGGTTGCCAGAATCAGGATAGAAAATAAGAGGTCTATAAAAAAAGATACGCTTTGATGTTTACAGTGTTTATACTTAAGGGTGAAAGCCAAATTAATACTTGTTTTGGGTTGAAAAAAGTATGAGAAACATATAATGTGTAGGGACTATAGTAAGTAATGTTTAATTGTCAAAATGTTAGTTAATTATCCTAAAGCTATTTTTTATTTTTAAGCAAAGCCAAAGGAGGTTAAATAGCAATTTTGAAAGAATGTAACAAATGATAAGGGAAAAGTTAAAATGTACCAAGACCTGCACTTTCAGTTACTATTATAGGCATACCTCAGAGATACTCTGTGTGTGTTCCAAACCACTACAGTATGTTGAATATTACAATAAAATGAGTCACACTTAATATTTCAGTTCCCTAGTACATATAAAAGTTGTTTACACTAAAATGTAGTCTATTAAGTATGCTAAATAGCATTATGTCTAATAAGATGTACACACCTTCGTTTAATGTTACAAAAAAAGAATCTCTAACCATCATCTTAACATTTAGCGAGTCATAATCTTTTTGCAGTAATAACATGCAGGATCACAGATCACCATTATAAATGTAACAATAATGAAAATAGTATGAAATATTATGACAGTTACTAAAATGTAGCACAGAGACACAAAGTGAGCAAATGCTGTTGGAAAAGTGACAGTAATGGACGCCACAAACCTTCAATTTGTTAAAAAGTAGGATCCATAAAAATGTTGTATCCTCGGTGCACTGTTCTATGGTCTTTGTCACAAATCAAATACTTGTATATGTGTGGGTCTGTTTCTGAAAGTTTCATTGGTTTATTTTTCTTTTCTTGTTGCCAGCATTTCACTGGTTTAATTACTGCAGCTCTATGTTAAATCTTGACATCTGGTTGTGTATTCTCCCTTAGCTAATATTCAAGATACTGGCCACTCTTTAGTAATCTATTTTATAGATAGTATATATATTTATGTCGATTCCAATCTCCCAATTGAAAATCCATAAAAGAGGGGATTATATATATATATACACATACATATATATGTATATTATATATATATGGCTGATTCACTCAGCATACAACAGAAAGTAACCCAACATTGTAAAGCAATAATATGCCAATAAAAAAATTTTTTTAGGATATTGACTACTCTTAATCTCTGTATACACTTTAGAATCATTTTGTCAATTCTAAAAAAAAAAAAAAAAACTTGCTTGAATTTTTTTGGGGATTGCATTGATTCTATAGACCAATTTGGAGGAAAGCTGACATCTTTATCATCTAGGAATGTGTCATCTCTTTCCATTTACTTAAGCCTTCTTTAATCTCACTAATGTTTTGTAAGTTTTCTAGATTAAGGTTTTGGCCATCTTTTGTTACATTTATACTATAAATGGTACTTTAAAACCTACGTTTTATCATTATGTTTTGTCATTGTTTGTTACTGGTATATAGAAATACAGTTTATTTCTTGTATGTTGACCTGATATGTAACAATCTTGTTGGATTCACTTATTTCTTATACTTTGACTGTAGATTATTTTGAATTATCTACATGTATAATTACATCACCTATATAAATAATGGTAGTTTTATTTCTTCTTTAATCATTGTACTTCTTATTTCCCTTTTAATCTCTGTGCCTTATTGACCTATTGAAGACTTCCAGTATAGTGTTGAATGGAAGCAGTCAAAGTGAGTATCTGTGTCTCCTCCCAGTCTTAGAAACAAAGCTTTCAGTATTTAACCATTAAGTATAGTGTTTGCCACAGTTCTTTGTAACACTCAGATTTTAATAGTTTCCTTCTATCCCTAGTTTACCAAGTATTTTTCTTCTTAATATGAACAGATGTTGAAATCTCACAAATACTTTTTCTGTATCCATCAACATGATTATGTGCTTTTTCTCCTTTATTGGATTAATGTGGTGAATTGCACTGGTTTATTTTTCTATTGATTTTTTTTTTCTTCAGGTCATGGGCCAAAATTACTATTCTTCAGGTGCTTGATAACTTTAGTTGAATACTAGAAATTACAAATGCTGTGTTTTTTAATGTTTAGGTTTTGTTGTCTTTCTGTAAAGACTGTTGAAGTCTGTTTTAGCAGGCAGTTAATTGTGGGTATTAGGTTGATTTTTGTTTTTTGTTTTGTTTGGTTTTGGTTTTGGGGGGTGGGGCACAATACATGGCCTGCAGGATCTCAGTTACCTGACGAAGGATCGAACCCTCACCCCCAGCAGTGGAAGTGTGGAGTCTTAACCACTGGTCCATCAGGGAGGTCCCTAGGTTGATCTTTTTTGTTTTTGTTTTTAAACTTTGTTACGCAAGTATAGTAGAGCTTCCCTGCTGGCTGAGATGGTAAAGAATCTGCCTGCAATGCAGAAGACCCAGGTATGATCCCTGGGTTGGGAAGATTCCCTGGAGGAGGGCCTGACAACCCACTCCAGTATTCTTGCCTGGAGAATTCCAAGGACAGAGGAGCCTGACGGGTACAGTCCATTGGGTCACATAGAGTCAGACACGACAGCAACATAGCAGAACTCACAGGTATAGAGTACTTTACTTTTAGCTCTGTCATTAATTGTAACCTTTCTGTGGTCATTGCCCCAGGTGTTCAACTGAGGTGTCTGTACTCGAGCTGGTAGAAATTTAAACCTTGATTTTCGTGTGAGCTCTGGGAAATATTTAGCTTATAGTGCCCAGACTCTTTGATTGACTTCGTGGAGTTTCACCCTGTATATGTACAGATGAGTATTCAGCCAAAGACTCGAGGGGACCCCTGTTCAAACTTCTGGACTTCTTTCTATGCATAATTCTCTCCTTTCATAGACTCTGCCCCCAAAGTCCACCCAGCTCAGCCTCCTCAGGTTTTAGTTCCTCAAGTCAGTGAGACTGCTGGGCTTCTACTCAGGTTCTTCTTCCATGTGCTGCTATTGGGGAAGTTGTCTTTTGGCAAATAGCCAAGGCAATCACAGAGCTCACTTTATTTTATTTCCTTCAGGGATCACAGATCTTTGCTGCCTATTGTTCAATGTCTGGAAATAGTTACTTTGTATATTTTGTCCATTCTCCTAGTTGATTATAGTGAGATGATAAGTTACTGTGAGCAAAAGCAGAGGTTCTTACATTGATTGGTTTTTCAAATATTAAAGTGACCTCATATTCCTATACTTTGGCCTCCTAATGCAAAGAACTGACTCATTGGAAAAGACCCTGATGCTAGGAAAGATTAAAGGCAAGAGCAGAAGGGGACAACAGAGGAACAGAGGATGAGATGATTGGATGGCATCACTGACTCAATGGACATGAGTTTGAGCAAGCTCTAGGAGACAGTGAAGGACAGGGAAGCCTGACATGCTGCAGTCCATGGGGTTACAAAGAGTCAGACATGACTGAGCTACTGAAGTAAACATATTCTTAATATTTAAAAAATAATTGCTATATCAAGTTTACTAATGCTTTTTATTAGGACTCTTGCATCTGTGTTTATGCAAGATGGTTCTATAATTATGGTGATGATGATATTAGTTTATCAGCTTGAGTATCAAGATTATTTTGACTTCATAAATTTAGTTGAATTTTCTGTTTCTTTTACCGGAAGTGATTTTGTAAAAGTGGTGTCATTTTTTTTTTTTAGCATTTGGAACATTTTACCAGTGATGTCATCTAAGCCTGGAGATTTCTTTGTGAGAAGGTTTTAAATTTCAGATTAATTTATTTAATGGTATAGGACTATTCTGCTTCTTGTTGCATGTTTGTTTTGGTTAGTTGTTTTTCTGTAGGGATTTGTCCATTTAAGCTGAATTCTCAAATTTATGTGGGCAAAAGTAATGTATAATATCAATTTTTTATCACAGCTCTAGCTGTATTGCACACATCCCATATGTTTCCATTAACATCCATTTCAAGATGTTTTCTAATTTCCATTGGGACTTTTTTAAACACATTTTTTCATATTCTTTGAAAATGTTTTGGAACCTAGTAGATACAGTAGTTACACAACACTGTGAATGCACTAAATACTACTTAATTGTTCCCCTTAAAATGGTTAACTTTATGTTACATGAATTTCACCTCAGTTTTTAAAAAAACACCTTTTAAGAAGTGAGTCTCTTAATTTCTAAGCATGTGGGCATCTTTCTTATCTTTCTGTTATTTCTAGCTTTGTTCCACCATGGTAAGAGAACATACGTTGTATGATAATAATCCCTTGAAATTGTCAGGACTTTTATGGTACATGTTTCATGTGTCCTTGAAAAGATTGTGTATTTTGTAGTAGTTAGGTACCATTAGGTCAAGTTTGTTAATTATTTTGTTCACATCCTTATTCTCACTTTTTTTGTCTGCTTGTTTTATCAGTTACTGAGAGGTGTGTTTAAAAAAAAAATCTGAGTGTGTTATAGACTTGTTTATTTCCTCTTTGAATTCTCAAGTTTTGCTTTGTGTATTTTAAGACCATGTTATTAAAGGCATACAAGCAGAATTATTATGCCTTCTTGATGGATGGATTTTTAATTATTTAGAAATGTCTCTCTTTAAATATACTTCTTGCCTTAAAGAATACCTTGTCTAACATTTATTATAGCTATACCAGCTTTCATTTTTTTGCTCTTTACATGGCATTTTTTTCCCATTCTCTTACTCAAACTTTCTAGGTCCTTTATATTTAGGGTTTCCTGTTTTAGGTTTTCCTGGGTTTAGGATTTGATTGTACATATTTTTAAATAATAAGTTGAAGATGCAAAAGTTCTGGGTGAGAAGCAAAAGACTACATCACTTGCAGCATATCAAGCAACATGGACATGTTTGTTTGCATCAGATCCTCTTGCTCCCCAAGTCCCACCGTGGTGACCTGGTGGAGGCCCTGAAGGGTGCCTGTGTAGACACAGGTTATGTTATAGGAGAGGAACAGTGGGGAACCCCCTACTTTTACAGTAAGCAGCAAGCAAACCTGTTCGTAGTCCCAGAGGGAGACACGTCCTCATCCCTCAAGGTGTTTTTGCTGCACACTCAACCCTCTTGGGAAATGGCCTGAGGGAAGTGCAGCCTGGCATTCTTGACACACCCCCTGAGAGCGGGCTGGGATACTCTGTGAGCTTATTTATTTCTCCTTGGATTCTGTCAGCTGTTCCTTGGTGTATTGTCCCCTTCATGGATCACAGCCTTGTCGTGGCAAAGGGGCTTGCGTAACTCAAATGAAGCTTTGCCATTCAGGGCCACCCAAGATGGATGGGTCACAGTGAAGAGTTCTGACAAAATGTGGTCCACTGGAAGAGGAAGTGACATCCCACTCCAGTAGGATAGCCCTAAGAACCCAGTGAACAGTTTGAAAAGGCAAAAAGGTACACTTGCCCCGTGGAAGGAAAGCTGTGGAGGACAAAGGAGCCTGGCATGCTGCAGTCTGTATGGTCACAGAGTCAGACACGACTTAATGACTGAACAGCAACGGTCAAAATCTTATACCTTCTTATCAACCCTGTGTTATCATGCGAAAATGCCCCTCTTTAACTCTAGTAATGCTTCTTGCCCTTAAGTCTACCTTCTCATATTAATTTAATAACACCAGTTTACCTCAGGTTAGATTTTCCACTCCATATCTTTTTAAAAACCATCCTCCTTCTCAATCTTTCTATGTCTTTAATTTTTTCTTTTGTAAGCAACTATATAGTTATTTAATTTTATATAATTGATGATATATTGGGCTTTATTTTAACCATTTTACTCTCCTGTGTTTTTAGTTCACTTTTCATCTTTCTTGCCTTCCTTTGGGTATATAAAGTATTTTTTATTATTTAATTTTTCCCATGCTATTAATTTGTTAAGAATACATTCTCTTATGGCCTGACACTGCGTGTGAAACATCCCACAGGCCTTGGATGATGCTTTTGCCTGCGGGGAGGGTTCCCCCTCTCCTCTCACAGGCAGCCTGGAGGCAGATCACCTCCATCCAGAAGGGCCACACCTCTCCCAGACTGGAGTGCCATCTTTGGAAAAGTCAGCTCTGACTCACTCTCATTCCTAGGATATAGCCATGTAGAGATTCCAGCTGAGAGTCTGAGATTTCCTGGGGAACCAGTCCTTTTGGGTGGGTTCTGAATTCAGTATTGGTCTCCATAGCATTATGAAATGGTCAAAAAATTCAGCTTTGCTTTTCCACCCGCTTTCTATTTGGCTCTAAGCCTCTTGCCTACACACCTTAATCAGTAAATAACTTGAAGAAAACTCATGCTGATGTTGGGGTCACACTTTTGCACCCCTATTCTCTGGGATCTTGATTCTGCATGTCCTAATTACCTGGGCAGCTTCAAACTTCACTTTTTATCTTCCCACCCCCATCACATTACTTACTGCTAACTTCTCAGCCATCTGCCCTACACTGAGAATTGCCAAATGCCCTGTCTTTTTCCATTTGGGTTGCTTTAACAAAAATACCATAAACTGGGTGGCATAAGCAACAAACATTTCTCAGTTCTTGAGTCTGAGGAGTCTAAGATAAAGGTGCTAGCAGATTCAGGTCGGTGAGAGCCTGCTTCCTGGTTTGTAAAAGGACTATCTTTTTCTCTGACCTCACACATTGGAAAGAGGGTAAGAATATTCTCCGGAGTCCCCTTTAAAAGGGCAGTAATCCCATCCGTTGGTTTTCCAGGTAGCTCAGTGATCAAGAATCCGCCTGCCACTGCAGGAAACACAAGTTTGATCCCTGGGTTGGGAAGATCCCCTAGAAAAGGAAATGGCAACCCACTCCAGTCTTCTTGCCTGGAAAATCCCATGGACAGAGGAGCCTGGTGAGCTACAACCCATGGGGTCGCAAGAGTCAGACATGACTGAGCGATTAAACAACAACAAAAATCTCATCCATAAAGGATCCACCCTCATAATTCAGTTATTTTCCAAAGGCCACACATCCAAATAACCATCACAATGCAAGTTAGGATTTTAACCTAAGAATTTGGAGAGAATACCCATTCAGTGCATGCCTGTAGGCATAGAGCAGTGTGCAGAAACTTGGTAATCACCTCAGTAAGTACCTTTCCTTCAAGTCTTGGCTATGACAGCAGGTTTATAGTGCCTCAAGCATTTTTTTCCCCTCTATTTTTTTCTAGCTTTTTCAGTTGTTCTTGATGAGTGTTGGTCAGCCCATCCCATCAGAGCTGGACGGGACCGCCTTTGAACAACACTGATTAAATGCCTTAGCGTACCTATTTTATAATGTCTCATTTCCCTTACTGGACTCTTAAGTCTCTGCAGAATTACCATTAATTCTCAGCTTAATCAGACTAGGCCTCCTTCCTGAAATGACCAGCTGGCTCTTCTTTTCATTAAGGAATATCTTGACCCTACCTGCAGGTGTAGTTTTAACCCTGTTTTTCAGTTGCTCAGTTGTGTCCAACTCTTTGCAACCTCATGGACTGTAGCATACCAGGCTTCCCTGCCCATCACCATCTCCTGGAGCTTGATCAAACTCATGTCCATCAAGTCACTGATGCCATCCAACCATCTCATCCTCTGTCACCCCTTTCTCCTCCTGCTTCAATCTTTCCCAGGATCAGGGTCTTTTCTAATGAATCAGCTTTTCACATCAGAGGGCTGAACTATTGGAGCTTCAGCATCAGTCCTTCCAATGAATATTCAGGACTGATTTCCTTAAGGATTGACTGGTTTGAACTTCTTGAAGTCCAAGGGACTCTCAAGTCTTCTCCAATACCACAGTTCAAAGGCCTCAGTTCTTTGGCGCTCAACCTTCTTTATGGTCCAGCTCTCACATCCATACATGACTACTGACAAAACCATAGCTTTGACTATACTGACCTTTGTTGGCAAAGATAATGTCTTTGCTTTCTAATACGCTGTCTAGGTTTGTCATAGCTTTTCTTCCAAGGAGCAAGCCTTAACCCTGATCTCTAACCAATCCTGGGACTCACTAGGAAAAGATGAAAGAAAGGCATGCATCACAGACTAGCCCTGTGATCATCAGCTTCAGGTCACCCCTGCTATCAGATGGGCTCAGAGCATATTCATTAGCCACAGGCAGTTCTAGGTTTCAGTGGCCCAAGGTGTATACAATTTAAGAGCCATGTTTAAGAAAAAGGATTCAAAATTATGATCACAAAATAAAGTATAAGGTTTTAGAAGAGGTCATACACAAGAGGAGTCTTGAAATTTAACTTTCATTAGCCTCATACTAACTCTGTGTCTTGTATGGGTTTAAATTTTTGGCCCTAGCTTTCTTTCTCCACTCTTTTTAAACCCCTATTTTAAGGAGTAGCTCCTCTAGAAGTGTTTCCTTCACACAAGGTTTGGATTCTAATGCTGTACCTGGCCTAACTGTATCCCTAAAAGTGGCTGGCAGGAAAGAATGTCCTAAGGTCCTCCAGAAAGGACTATGGAGTCAGGAGAAGGAAGCTCAGAATCAATGAGAGACAAAAGATGTTTACTGACTACACTATTTGTCAAATACTGTGCTTTTACTTGCCTTCTCTCATTTAATCGTCTCAGTGACCCTGAGACTTAGGTATTACTTTAAAATCCCTACTGTACAGATGAGAAAACTCTAAGCCTTATTTGGCCAAAGTGATCAAATGTATAATTGAGAGAACTAGGATTTGAACTTTGACTCCAAAGTCTATCTTTCTTTACACTGCTTCAAAATATAACCATTTCATTATATTTACCTACAGAAGCCTGGCCCATAGGTGGGTTATAGGGTCTGCGATGACATTGGAAATGTTGCTTTATGATGTTGCAATCATGATGCATCACAAATCTACTTTTCTTATTAACTGGAGATGATAATGTTTTGCTTATGACAGCCACAGAATTTGCTTCAGGCAGGTCGTCTTTGGTTCAGTCACCATGGTTATGAATTTATTTACATCATTTGTATTTAAGCATTTTTTAGTTTCTTGTGAATCAAGTGTCAGAGAACTCTCCATTGCCATTATTCCTAGGTTGTACCATAGTGCATTTAAAGTATCATAGGGAGGGGCTTCCCTGGTAGCTCAGTGGTAAAGAATCCGCCTGCCAATGCAGGGGACATGGGTCTATTCCCAAGTCCAGGAAGATCCCACACGCCACAAAGCAGCTGGGCCTGGGCACCACAACTCCTGAGCCTGTGCTCCAGAGCCTGCAAGCTACAGCTACTGAAGCCCGCACACCTAGAGCCTGTGCTCTGCAACAAGAGAAGCCACTACAAGAAGAAGCCCACACAGCAACGGAGACCCAGCCCAGCCAAAAAGAAACATAAATAAATAAAGATTTCAAAAATTATCATAGGAATACACTCTTGATCATTTCATTGTTTATTACAAGAAGAGTCAGTATTCCTCCAAGACCAGAAGAGAAACCAAACAGACACTGTTTCATCTTAGCAGGATCTGTAGTTTTGTCAGCTCTGCTTATGTAATTCCGAAGAAGAGCACTTAGCACTGTTTAACAGACTTTTTCTCAGAAAGGGCCTGGGTGTGCAGCACCCTGCCAAGTCTCCCATTAGTTATAGAGAAAAGCCATTTGTATTCTGAAATTGCAAATCAGCCAGGCAATCACCACACAGAAATAGCCCCCATGAAAATAAAGCAGTGCTATATTTGAAACCTTAATCATGTATATTTATAGACCTGAGTTTAGTTCTATTTGGAAATTTTCACATTATACAGTAACGTCGTGATTACCAACATGCTCAGAGGGTGAGGGGGATGGGACATTTGATCCACTTATATTTTCTGAGTAATGGGGACTTAGTCACAAAGAATTTTTCTGTCCATCCTTTGCTGAATGCCGTTCAAAAATTGCTTTGGTCACCTCACAAGAAGCTCAGAAAGCCGCCTGTGAAGTATTGGAGGTGGGAGGAGTAAGGAAGTGTGTCACTCACCAGATTTGTCATTTGACACATGAAAAATCCACCATTAGAGAGTTTTATGGCTTAGGACCTTGTTCCCATATTAAGACAAAAAGTACTTGGGTTGGCTAACGCATTGCACATATTAGTGTTTCAGGACTCAGTGCGTTTATTAGGAGATTTCCTGAGAGAAGATTCAAAAATATGTAGGGCACCTGAGGCTGGAGGAGAGTGTGGCAACCCACCTCAGGATTCTTGCCTAGAGAATCCCCATGGATGGAGGAGCCTGGCGGGCTGCAGTCCATGGGGTCGCAGAGTCCATGACTGAGTTACTAACCACAGTACAGGGCACCTGAGGGCCTTTGGTACCTGGCATTAGAGAGCAGTTCATCTGTTTCCAAATGCCGCCCAGGGCCAGGCCTCTGGGCAACAGTCTGCCCCACTTCAGGGGTATTCATCAGCTATCTTCGTGGCTCACCTCTCGTTGGTCTCTCAGACTCACATGCAAATAACTTATGAGCTTCCACACTCTCGCCCCTGTTTTGTGACATTCATTCTCTCCCTGTCTCCTAGTCATTCATGATGGTGAGGAAAAGCCCCGCTGAGCAAACACTGGAAGGAGGTGAGGCAGAGAGACATTTGATATCTAGAGGAAGAATATTGCAGGTAGGGAGAACAGTAGTGGAAGGTCCTGACCCAGGACGTGGCCCAAGGGTTTAAGACAGATGAGGGGTGCATTTTGGAGCCAAGTGGACCTAAATTAGAGCTCTCCAAAGGAGCTCTGCTGCTTGCTCACTGGGTAACCCTGAATCACATGGCTTTGGTTTTCTCATTTGCGTAATTGGGGTAGTAATACCTTCCTTGAAGAGTTGTTATAAGGATCAAGTATTTTGAGACACAGTATTGAATAATATAATGCCAGACACAGCAGAAACTCAGTAAATGGTAGCTGTCATCACCATGATGATTATCTACTAGTCCATGGCCTATTAGAACTGGGATGCACCCCCAGGAGGTGAACAGTGGGCAAACGAGTGAAGCTTCATCTGTGTTTACGGCTGCTCCCCACACTTTGGGTGTCACTGTCTCCCATCCCATTCAGATGGGACTGTCCAGGTGCAGGAAAACAAGCAACCCATTCAAGAAATTATGAAACCCATTCAAGGTTTTCACAGCCAGTAAGTGGTGGAGCAAGAATCTGAACCAGGAAAATAAGCTTAGGGTTCCCACTGATTCTGCATTATGGTGAGTTGTATAATTATTTCATTATATATCACCATGTGATACTAATAGAAATAAAGTGCACAGTGAATGTGTATATTGGAATCATCTCCAAACCATTGCCACTCACACTCTCTGGTCCATGGAAAAACCGTCTACCACAAAACCAGTCCTGGTGCCAAAAATGTTGGGGACCGCTGACGCGCCTGAATGGTGGGTTTACCACATGATGCTACAGTTACTAGCTTATGGATCTTCTCTCCCACATTAGACTGGATTCCAGAGTGGCCTTCCTATTTCAAGCAGGTTAGAAGCCTCCTAATATATCGAAGGAATATGTGCCTTGGTTTGCTAGACAGAAAATTTCCAGGAATCATTTGTTTGGCTAAAAATGTTTAGAGCACTCTTACTGTGTAGCAGCATCCTTCCATCAGACAGACCAATAGTATGACAAACATGTATTAATACATCCAAACCTGCTTTGCATGGTTTTAAACATTTGCAAAGATCTGGTCAAGAAGATTCCTTCTTAGCCCTGACAGCTTCCAAATCCTTCTCTGTGATACCTTGGTTTAGCAGAACAGTGTCAGAGGGTGGCATATGAGATGCTGCTGCTGTTGTCTGGCCCTGACACAGAGTAGGCATAATCTGAGTTGGGGAAAGACCTGAGACAATGACAGTGATGATGTTGATGGTGTTAATTAAGCATTTATACTTCAGATACTGTGGTATGTGTTTTACGCAGATGGTTACATTTGATTCTCACAACGACCCTAGGGTAATAGGTTTCCTGTTTTATACATGAGGACATTGAAGCCTAACAAAATTAAGATTCCCATACAAGGTTTACACAGCCAGTGGTGGAAGAGCCAGGATTTGAACTAGAATATTTGAGTGCAGCCTGGCATGCTGCAGTCCACGGGGTCGTAAAGAGTCAGACACGACTGAGCGACTGAACCACAATACAACAATTTGAGTACAGGTCTGTACCTGTGACTGGTTCAGGCGTGGAGGTGCTACCCAGAAGGGTGAACCCAGGCTTTGGGAAGCGGGAGAGAGTGGCAGGTGTGTGATCTTGCCACCAGGAAACAGGGTGGAGTGTGGAGAGGGGCTGACTGAGACAAAGCGGGTGCAGAGTCCATTTTCGTCTGCTCCTGAAATAAGTGTAGTAGGCGAGCAGACTCGCTGTGCTGGGCTGTGCTTCTGCTTAGACACTAGTCGTGTCTGACTCTTTGCGACCCCATGGACTATAGCCCACCAGACTCCTCTGTCCATGGGGATTCTCCAGGCAAGAATACTGGAGAGGGAGCCATTCTTTTCTCCAGGGGATCTTCCCAACCCAAGGATCGAATCCAGGTCTCGCACATTGCAGGCAGATTCTTTGCCATCTGAGCCACCAGGAAAGCCCAAGAATACTGGAGTGGGTAGTATACCCCTTCTCCAGGGGATCATCCTGACCCAGAAATCAAACTAGGGTCTTCTATATTGCAGACAGATGCTTAGCCAGCTGAGCTACCAGAGAAGCCGAGAAGACTCACTCTGGCCTCTCAGATGAGTGTAAGTGCTACTTGGCTTTCTGGAGTGAATCTCTGGTGGTGGTGATCTGCAGACAGAGCCCCACGGGTCGCTGCTGGTCACACACGACATTTCCCCTGGCACCATGGGCAGCAGCATCGCTGATGGACAGAATGTGTTCAAGGAGCATTCATTCTCCAACATCACACTGCTCTGAAGATGGGACTGCTTTTATTAGTAAAACACATAATGGGTTCACTCACATCCGTTCTGAAGGGAAAAAATCAGCTCCTCCTCAATCATTTTTCTTTTTTCAGAAATGACTAGAGACTTGGCTTCAAAAAAGGATGCATGACTGCCGGGTGCTGACTCACCATTCAGCTGCTACTGCCCAGCCAAGGGCAGAGGCGGGGCGGCGCCCTGGGCATCGGTGCAGAAGCCGTGTCTTGCCCAGGTGGCGCGTGCTGGGGAACGGCAGCCTAAGGCCTTCTCTTCTGTTCTGGCTCACAGCCCAGGCTCTTCCCTGGGTCGCTTTCTGCTCCTCCTCATCAACATGTGCTGTGACCTCCCAGTGGCAGAGATCTTTAACACCTCGCTACACTCCCCAGACCCATTCCAGTCTCTGTCCTCACTGGCTCATTTTCATGTCCACTGGAGCGTCCTCTCCTGCATTCCTGCATGGGGCACAGAGCATCGCTCGCCTCCTTTCCCTCCCACTCCCACCTTGGCCCTTCAAAATGTTTTCTTCCTCCTTCCTTCGCTGTGATAGAGAAGCTGTCCAACAGCATTTAGATGGAAGCAACCCAAAGGGCACACCTAATCCCAGCAGCCGTGCTCTGAGCAGACCTCAGGGCCATTCCAGCCCAAGCTGCTCTGGCTAAACCCTGCCTGGAGCTTTGAACAAAGAAGACCTTTGCCATCACAGACAAACTAAATCTTCGCACATTTGACCACTGAGGGGAAAGTGGTCCACATACTATGAGAGATGTTCGCATCAGGAGAGGAGCTGGGAGAAAAATGCATCAGCTAAGGTCACCTGTTCAGCATGTGGCCAGAACTTTGCGAGGATGTGGTCGCCTGAATTTTTTTTCAAGCCTGAGAGGGTAGCACAGCCCCATTTAACAACTCAACAGGAACAGTTTTCTGCTCATGTGCCTGTGTATTTAGAGCTTCTGAAGGATGCTGGCCATGCTTCAGCTTTATAGTCGCTCAGGCTCAGCACCGTTACCTGCGGTGTGTGCTCTGCTCACTCGCTCAGTCGTGTCCGACTCTTTGCACGCTATGGACCGTAGCCTAACAGGCTCCTCTGTCCATGGGATTCTCCAGCCAAGAGTACTGGAGTGGGTTGCCATGCCTTCCTCCAGGGGATTTACCCAACCCAGGGATCCAACCCGAGTCTCTTAACATCTCTTGCATTGGCAGGTAGGTCGTTTACCACTAGCACCACCTGGGAAACCCCTAAATCATTACCTAGAAAGCTCTAAATGCTCACTCAGTGACATGTAGTGATGTACTTACAAAATCTTGAAGTGGTGGAATTTACGTCTGGGTGTCTTAGCTTCTCCCCAGGTAGTAAAAAAAATAAATCACTCATTCCCATACCTGGAGAGCCAAAGAAATGTCATAATATTTCTCAACCACTATCATCACCACCACTTTACAAAGAGTGAGAGGAAACCAGTCAAGGGTCCTTTTCACAGCCCCTCACTACCCCAGACTGCTTGCAGTGTATGTAATCCATTCAATTTTAGAAGTAAATTAAATAGAAGTTCTGTGATATCGATTACTGACTGGAGGAAGCATCAAGGTGTTACACAAAAGTTTCTTCAAACAGAAAGAGACTTTTATGAGGAAACTAGATATAAAGGCCTTCTCATATCTTTGTCCCAGGAAAACAGGTGAAACCTGCCTTGTCCCCAGCTCCAGAGAAATTGAAGACCCATCATGCCTATGTCGTGGGCTTTCCAGGTGGCTCAGTGGTAAAGAATCTGCCAGCCAATGCAGGAGATGTGGGTTCGATCCCTAGGTCAGGAAGATCCCCTGGAGAAGGAAATGGCAACCCACTCCAGTATTCTTCCCTGGAAAATCCCATGGGCAGAGGAGTCTAGTGGGCTCTAGTTCATGGGGTCGTAGGGTCAAGCACGACTGAGCATGCACATATGCGCACAAACCCATGTTAGAAATGTGAAGCTGCAGAACTACTCAGCTTAAGAAAATAATAATGACTCAGTGCTGGAAGACAGTCTATAAATAAGTGCATCCTGTGAAGACCAAATTGGAAACTATGATCCTTGAAGAAAAAGTCAGACTCTACACACAGATCCATACCTGTGTGACATAAATAATTTGCACCTTAAAGATGGGACCAAACAGACAACATTCCCCATCCACACTGGTTAAGGGTTACCAGCAGCTTCTTAATGATATTGATATCAGAATCCTCTGTATTGTCTTTACAATACACTAGAGTGTGGGCTGAAATCCTCAAAAAATCCCCTTTGTCATCATCATTATTTTTTTGTCAGAGATAAATGACCTTTTGGGGCACAGTTATTTGTAGATAGCTAGATCTTCCTATCCCATTGCTGAAAGAAGACTTACATAAAAGAATATATAAATTATTCAATTTATATAAAATTCAAAAACATGGTCACTGGAATCTACGGTGAGAGGAATCAGAACAATAATTGCTTGTGAATATAGAGATTGACTGGAAGGGGGCCTGAGAAAACTTTCTGGGGTGATGGAGGTGTTCTGCATCTAGACTAGGGGTGTTGGTCACACGGGTGTATACATATTTTAAATTCATCAAGCTACACACTTAAATATGTGCACCACAGGTTTGCAATTCTAAGGTAAAATTTATAGAATTTTAAGTCAATCTAAAAGAAAAAAAATTACCTAAGCCCTTAGGTTTTTATAATGGATAGCACTTTGTAGGATAGCCCTTTCATCAGAACATATTCTAACCTCTCAGGGTCTCAAATCCCTCTTCCTTTCTAGTATCTGGAGAGTTTCTTTTTATACAGACTTCTACACACTTATAAAAAATATATTTTTACTCAGCATTTCTAATTGTTTGTCCTAGGCTAAAGATTATCCTGGTCCACTATCTGCTGAAACCAGAAGCCTCTACATTTTGTAATAACTTCACAGTATATTTTGCCTTGCCTTTGAAATGTATAAATACATACACATTTCTCTCTGTGTGTGTAAATATACACATGTAGTCATACACATATGTAGAGAAGTCTATCTTCTCTTTAGTAGCTTTGAGATTCTTATCTTGGATTAAAACATGTGCTTTAAAACCATTGTTCAAAATCTGCTAGTGGACAAGCAATTATGTCAGGAATACCTCGAGGCAGTTACCTGTTTTCAGTAGCATCTCTCTCAGTCCTATACCTGAACGTTGCTCACCAAGCAGCATGCTGCTGGGTAAAGCATTGAAAAACGAAACAGAAAACACCATCATGAAAGCCAAGAGGTCCTTTGGGAGCTGACAGATGGCTATGTCATCTTCTATTCCTGTTTATCTTTTCTCATTTACCTTATATTTTTCTCCTGTGGTTAGGAGCCATGTTTAACCTCCCCCACAAATGTCACATCTAACCTCTTTATTGACTTTTATAGAGTGATTGGTCCTAAATAATTAGAATTATATAAATCAACATAAAAAATAATCCATTTCCCTTTGTGATATGATTTAAATGCCTCGGAACATAATGAAAATCAATCTTGGGATCACCAGTGCTATTTATACGTAGCCGTGTTCACATGTGATGTTTAGAAGTTATTCATCTAATTTGGGAATTTCCTGACTGCAGTAAATTTAAACTAAGCATGATATCATCACACTGAAATTCTCATTTTCACTGTAATACCTAAAGAGGAGAGAATGGCACCCGACCTGTGAAAACTGCCTCACTTATGTGAGAAGAGTGTTTCTGCTGATGGCATGTGTTAATCAGCGCGTGAGGTTGGCATAGATTTACTGTGATGTTGGAGGTTTTCCCACATAGGTAATGATGATGGTGTGTGTGTTTGAGAGAGATGTTTTTATCTATTGAAAATACATGCTTGTGAGAAAAAATGCACATTATATATGTATGTCCTTATAAAAACATTAAGGGACTTACCTGGCAGTCTAGTGGTTGAGACTGTCTTCCAGCAGGGGATGCAGCCTTGATTCCTGGTCAGGGGGCTCAAATCCCACACATCTCATGGCCAAAAATACCAAAATATAAAAGAGAAGCAATATTGTAAGAAATCCAATAGAGTATGAAAATGGTCCACATAAAAAAAAAATCTTAAAAAAAAGAACATTATATATTACCTAGATTCTAAGATGTACCTTTCTCTCTACTTTAACATTTATAATCATGTATACCTTTTTTAGGGACTTCCCTGGTGGCTCAGTCGTTAAAGCGTCTGCCTACAATGCAGGAGACCCAGGTTCGATCCCTGGGTCGGGAAAATCCTCTGGAGAAGGAAATGGCAACCCACTCCAGTACTCTTGCTTGGAAAACCCCATGAATGGAGGAGCCTGGTGGGCTACAGTCCATGGGGTTGCAAAGAGTCGGACACGACTGAGCGACTTCACATACCTTTTATAGAGTGACTTCCTTTTTCCCAAACGTCTGTTGTTGAACTGATGGCACGCTTACAGTCAATAACCTCCTAGTCATGGGAGGTTGACTGTATTGCGCGCACGCATGGAGAACTGAGAATTTTGGTGGAAGGGGTAGCATCCGAACATACATTTCCTCACCACACAGATGCTCATACCTACTAAACCATCTGGTTTAGTACTTCACAGAACTTCACAGAATCAACATTTTCTGTTCATCAGGTTGTGCTTTCTGGGGACACTTTGAACATACTTTTCAGAAAACCCAAGCCTCCCAAAATACCACATTTGAGAAATATTTATTTTAATTAAAAGAAAATTGGTTTGGCCAACATTTCGTCAAAGAAGTTAGGTTAAATGAACAAATGTGTAACCATTTTTATGGTGTTCTAAGATATATAGATTGGATGCCACCAGGAGAAACATTGATAGGTAGAAATAAGGAAATACATTATAAAACTTAAGAAACTTGGAGAATAAATCTTCCACCTTTTGGCCTGTTTGATAGTAGCAAGCACAGTGTCTGGCAAGTGCTTATTCAATTATTGTAAATATTTATTTAGTGACATATTTACCTGTCAAAAAAAGAATAATTTCAATCTTTCAATGAAAAATAATCAGTCTGCAATGCTAATACTTTGCTTGATGCAGATATGATCTGAGATGCTCTTTCTCAATATTTTCTCTTCATGCTATTGGCTGTTACATTCAAATGTAGATATAGTTGAAAATTCTGGAATGCATGCAAGCTAAGAAGTGCATTTGGAAGCCCTAAAACTTGGCCCCTTGTCTCGAGATTCATTCCTTTCACTCTAGCTAGGAAGGACTGACTACTGAGCTGTTGAAATCATGAGCAATATTGTTTTAATACAAACTTCATAAGTTGATTCAGTAAAGTAATAATAGGACAATAGAAAATAAAAGTTAATTAAAATGAAGTATGGGCAATATGAAAACACTAACTCTAAGTGGAAAATATAACTGTAGTAGAATGTAGGTGGTAGCTTTTCTTATTTCAATTTTAGTGCGAACTGCCTAAAGTATCTACCAATATTTGTATATCAGAAATAAGACCATATGCTAAAATAACATAACTTCAGAACTCATTGCTTTATAGGTAAATGTGGGGACTTTTAGCTGTAAGGCTGAATAGAATTAAAAAAAGGATAATAAATTTCCAACCATAATCCAACTGTTATAACACTTTAAAAAAACTCTGCAAGGTCCAACTGTCTTTCCTAGTCTGTTGCTTGTAGAGCTGTGCATTCTCCAGTTCATTCAATTAAATTCATTCCGTTCCTCTGATATTTTCAAAACTTTCTGGTTAGATTGCTATCTTTGATTCTTCCTCTACTTCCACATAATCTTTTGGGTCTGTGGTTTTGTTTTATTCCTGAAATATTAAAGCAAGTCAGAAATGCATCTGATTCTTTGTTTTGGAAAGAATTAGATTTTTAGCAAACATTTCATAGTCACATCTTTTACTAGAATTTTCTCTTTTGCCAGTTTTATAGTCTGTTTCATGAAAACATTACCTTTATCTTTATTCTGGCTTGATGGTCTGTAGCATATCCTGTAGAAACAGCATATCTGTCTCTTCTTTTTTGCCCAGCCAAGTATCCTGTTTATGGCTATCCATAACTATATACTTTAAGATTTCCATGTAATTTAAATACAGTTTAAAGATGCATTTCTATACAATGTAATAGCAAAACAAAAATCTGATTTAAAAATGATCAGAGGAACTGAATAGACATTTTCCAAAGAAGACATACAAATGGCCAACAGATATGTAAAGGTACTCAACACCACTAATCATCAAGGAAATGCAAATCAAAACTACAATGAGATATCATCTCACATCTGATAAGATAACTGTTGTCAGAAAGATAAGAAATAGTTTTGGCAAAGACATGGAGGAAAGGGAATCCTTGTGTACCATTGGTGGGAATGTAAATTTGTATAGCTGCTGTGGAAAACATTATGGAGTTTCCTCAAAAAATTAAAAATAGAATGACTATATGACCCATCAATTCCACTTCTGGGTATACATATGAAGGAAACAAAATCACAATCACTATCTTGAAGAAATATCTGCACCCCCATGTTCATGGCAGCATTATTTACAATAACCAAGACCTGGAAATGGATGAACGGACCGAGAGGATGTGGTGTATACATATATGGAGTGCTATTCAGCCACAAAAAAATAAGGAAATCCTGCCATTTGCAACAACATGGGTGTACCTTGAAGGTATTATGCTAAGTGAAATAAATCAGATAAAGACAAATGATGCATGATATCATTTATACATGAAGACCAAGAGAAAATGAATTCACAGAAGCAGAAAACAGATCAGTCATTACCAGAGATAAGGGGCAGGGGGTTAGTGAAATAGGGGAAGGCAGTCAAAAGATATAAATTTCCAGTTATATGATAATTAAGTTCTGTTGATATAATGTACAGCATGTAAATTACTTAAAAATATACAATATTTAACTATACTATTGTATACAGGTATATTTAACAATACTCTATTATACATTTGAACATTGCTAAGAGAACAGATCTTAAAAGTTGTCATCACAAGAAAAAAAGTTGTAACTATGTGAGGTGATGGATGTAAAGAAACTTGAATATTATTTCACAATATTAAATAACTATGCTATGCCTTAAACTAATTAAATATTTACATCAATTATAACTCAATAAAACTGAGAAAATCATAAAAATGCAATTCTATTCCCCTCAGGTTATTTTCAACATGTCCTAATCATGAGTTTTATTTCATCAAGTCCATGATACCTAGGAGATAATTCCAAGTTAATTTACTGTCCATGGATGTGTGAAAATATATAAAGAACTTCTGAATGAGATCGGTGGCTATTTTTTCAGAGCTGTCTATAGTAAGGGACTCACCACCTCCACTGGTGTTTAGCAGAGACTCAAAAGTAGATAGGGAGTGGAAAAGTTTCATAGTACAGAAAGGAGAAGGCCTGAGGTATGCCCTGATTGAAGACTGTTGACCTGAGGAAGCTGGAGGTAGGCTAACTAGAAGCAGGGCATCTCACATGACTGGTTTGGGGAGCATATTTGACTTTCTCTGACTGGTCCTGCATTGGAAGCAGGGATTAAACATAGGAAACCTGGTAGTCATTGTCCAAGTTCTTACCATTCTAGGCTCATTGCTCCAGGGGTTGAGGTTTGGCCTCCTGGATTGGTTGCTGTAGACCTGGGTCAGAATTTTATGGTCATATATACTGTCTAACTTTACTGTTGTCTGTTTACATACTCATTCTCTTGCATGTCAAAGTTTTGGCTTAGTAGCTGTTTGAATCAGACCCGAGAATGGCTGGTAACCAAGACATGGAAATAACCCAAGTGTCTATCAGTGCATGAACAGACCAAGAAGAAATGGTGTACACATATACAAAGAAGTACTACTGGCCATAAAAAATGAGGAAATATGAGGTGGGTTCACTTGGACATGGCATAGGAGTTGGGACAGCTAAAGGAGCATCCTGACATCTGACAAACCAAATTCTACACAGTAGACTATGGGTAAATAGCACGGATGGGAAACACATGTAAGGACTCCAAAGACTTCCTTTAATGCTAAGAATCTCAAGATTCTATGAGACAGTTGTTGAGAAATGTAGTTTTCAGTTCCTGCTCTGCTACATAAAAATGGGCCTTGGCCCTGGAAACCTTAAGAAAATAAAGAGCACATCCTGTGCTGAGTTTATTGACCTGTGTTTAAATATCTTTTCCTATTTTAGACTCAAGTGTACTCCTTTTGTTCTGTGTAAGCCTGTGTGTCATATGGCACTTGGCTGACCCCAGCACTATATCCATTACTGATGAGGAGGGAACCAGGTCCCTCTCCTCCAGTACAAGAGGGATGATGCAGACCATCACCCTGAATCAGCTGCAGGGTGAGACCCACTGGCTGTGGGGGAACCAACACCCACCCTTGAAGCTGATATTGCTCTGTCTCATCTCTGTTTGAGTGAAATGTTTTTCTATCCAGTGCCTGTGTACATTATATCCTTCTTGGTGACCTTGAACCATGGAGTGGATTGACATCTAAGGACTGCCACTCCTGGGGGACTGGGACTTTTCCCCTTGAGGTGACGGTGGGTGTCACGTGCCTGATAGTTGTCATCAAGGAAATCAGGCTGTAGAAAGAGGGAACTCAGACACAAGACTAGGATTCCAGAGGAAGATTTAAGCCCTAGGTTCTAGGGTACTACCAGGTCCCTTGCAGGTAGATGAATGGAGGACAGAGAAGAAAACACAACCTTCTCCAGCAACTTACGACGATGAAAAATGGTGCTAGATCTGGACAGTAAGTTTCTCTGCCAGAAGCCAGGCACTATTAATAGAACAAGGACATAAGGTCCTGCTTGATGCTGAGTTACGCGAAATTGCTCATGATTAGAAATTAAATGGGCCCCAAACAACTTTATGTGAAATGGCAGCTGCCTTCCAGGCAACATCACAAGCCATGGGTCTCCTTTAACCCAGGGCTGAGCTGACTGCAGCAGACTGTTGCCTGGACTGTTCATGTTGTTCCTCTGAGCACACACCCTCTCTCCTTGCCTCCTTTCCAGAGTATTCCTGTGGCTCCAAAGCACCCACCAGATCCCCAGCTCCCTCAGACCTCTGATTGAGGACTTCCCTGGTGGTCCAGTGGTTAAGACTGTGCTTCCACTGCAGGGGCATGGGTTCAATCCCTTGTCAGGTAAGTTTCACATGTGGCACAGTGAGGCAAAAAAAAAAAAAAAAAAAACCACAAAACTCTTATTCAAGCCTCTCATCCTTCCACCTCCTCAGGCTTCTCTCTGAGGTCTTTGGCCACCAGCTCATCAGAAGGGCCCCTAGCCCTGCTTTCAAGCTCCTCCGAGTCCTCTTTTTCCACTTGTTACCATTGTTACTGTCTTTTGGAACCAGCATCCTTCTTTGAAGCTATAGTATCCTGTTCCTTCCTCTATCATTTCACTGTTTAAATCCTTTGGATACCTTTTGATTTCTCTTAAGATAAAGACCAATATCCTTAATACGGCCATGGAAGGCGCTAAGTGAGCTGTTCGTTGCCAACAGCATGATGAATAAGTTACCACAGGCATGTGGATTTATGTAGTAGAGAGTTTAACCTAAATGAACATGCTCCCTACCTCCAGGTACAGACTTCACCTCAGATTCTTGAGCATTACGCTCATCCAACAAGTGTTTAAGTCTTACGTGGCACAAGGCACTGAGGCAGACACTGAGCACCAAAACAAAACAAAACAAAAAAACAGCAGATGTGATCCCTGCCCCTCAGGGAGTTAAGACTCTCTCCATTGGCTCTCAGACTTCAGAATCACCCTGGGGGCTGGTTAAAACCTGAAATGCTGGGCCCCGCCCACAGAGTTTCTGACTCAGTAGGTCTGGAGTGGGGCTGGATGATTTGCATTCCTAACAAGTTACCAGGTGATGCTGTTGGTCCACAGCATACACTTTGCAAACTCCTGCTCTAGCAAGGCATAAAAATAAAACAGTTAATTACACAATACTTTACTTACTATGTATGCCAAGGAGAAGTATGGGGTACTATAATCTAGGTTAGCCAAGGCCTCCTTGAGAAATCATTGAGCAGAACCCTGGGAATGAACTCAAACGGGATGGATGAACAAGGAAAGGGAGGAAGATCCTTCTAGGCAGAGGGCCTTTGTGAAGGTTTGATGCATTTGGAGGAATGAAAGAGGGCCTTGGTTGGAGGTCAGAACAAGAGAGAAGGCATGCTTTCAGATGAAGCTGGACTCATCTCCCTTTACTTAACAGGTGGTGTTTACTGTTGATTAATTAAAAGAGCATGTCTCCACCAAGGGTGCACATTGGAATCACCAGGGGGAACTTATAAAACTACTAATTCCCAGAAATTCTAATTTAACCAGTCTAGGATGGGACCTGGATTTTAATCATTTAAAAATTTCCCTAAGTGATTCTACTCTGCAGACAGGGTTGAGAATCTAAGAAGATTACAATTTCCATTTTTCCTCTCACTTTTCCAAAGGACTTGTTTCATTGTTTTCTTCTTTTCCAGTGGGTTAACATTCCTATAGTCTAATTCTCCACCCTCTCCTTTAAAATATATCCTCTGGGTTCACTGTAAGATGAGAGAAACCAACACAAAATTCACCAGTAGTCTCTTCTTTAAAGCAATAGTCAAAGTAAAAATTGAAACAGGAGAGAAAATGACTGATTCTAATCAGCTAGGAATCTTAAGTTGGGCTCATTGACTTTTAGGTGATAGAATTTCTGTTTGAAGCTGAATTTTTCACCATGTAATTTTATATTCTAAGTAAAGTGGAGTTTGTTTTCATTCATATATGTAGAGTTATAAACATCTAGGTAGAAGGATTATGTCTTATATAGTGAGACATTTCCCACAGAACCTGGTTTGCAATGACTAAATAAAGAGCTAATGTAGAATTAGTCATTATTTTGTATTTTATCCCCATCTACCTATGGGCTCAGGCCTCCCTGATGGCTCACGGGCAAAGAATCCTCCTGCTAAGGCAGGAGACCTGGGTCTGATCCCTGGGTCGGGAATATCCCTGGAGAAGAAAAGAGCAACCTACTCCAGTTTTCTTGCCTGGAGAATCTCATGAACAGAGGAGACTGGCAGGCTACAGTCCATGGGGTCCCAAAAGTATCGGACACGATTTAGCGACACCACCACCACCTAAGGGCTCATGAATTTTCCCCCTTACTCTCCTTTAAAGGAAACCAATATTCTTCCACTCAGTATATGTTTGTCTGATTCATTTTGCTGTACAGTTGAAACTAACAGCACATTGTAAAGCAACTAAACCCCAATAAAAGTTAAGTTAAAAAACTATTCCACTCACCTGGTCACTCTCGTCAATGAATATTTATTAAGGGGAAAGACAGAAGGAAGGAAGCCTGAGAGAATGGGCACTGGAGGAGGAGAGAAAAAACACCAAGATCAAGACTGACCTCAGGAGTCTGCCCACATAGCAGAAAAGGAGAAGCAAGGGGTCCACGTGGTGTGCACTCCACACACACTGCTTCATTTTATCCTCCCAAATACCCTGGACCATGGTACTATCATTCTTATTTTGCTCGCAAGGAGCCAAGACTGAGAGATTTTAAGCTCACAGATTTTTTTACTCCGTGCTAGACACACTGTTAAGTATTTTCTGTGAATTATTTTTTCAAACACTCACAACTACTTGAGTTTGGCACCGTGATCCCCATTTTACAAAGAAACCACTGGGGAGAGACAAAATCACCTGCCTGGTCATACACACCTAATCAGAGGTGCAAGTGGGACCTGAACTCAGGCAGGACCTCCTCACCCCAATTCTGGACTGTTCACACAAGGCTGCTTCACAAACTGAAGCAGGGAAGGATGTGGTTCTCCATGACCCCAAGTCCCTGGCTTTCTCAGAGATCCCACACTGCCAAGGAAAAAGGATATGTCTGCAGCATAGAAAAAGGAGAGTCAGAATGGACTTAGGAACGGGGAGATGAGACACTAGAAGACACTGGTTGAGGGACTTCCCTGGTGGGCCAGTGGTTAAGACTACACACTTCCACTGCAGGGAGCGCAGGTTCAGTCCTTTGTTGGGGAATTAAGATACTGCATGCTGTGCTATGTGGTCAAAAGTAAAATAGAAGACACTTGTTGATGCTTATTTATGTTGTCTTCCTAGGATGACCTGTGTGGAACTCCATACCTGTATCTGGGCAGAGGACAAAAAGGGAGAAAAGTCATGACTTCTGTCCTTAAAGACTGAAGAGAGGATGTAAACAGATATTATGAGCATGAGGACACAAATGGAAAAGTGACGCTGTGTAAATAGACCCAATTAAAAATACACATGTCCTAGGGGCTCTGCTAAAACTGGACCAAGGATCTGGAGCCAGGGAGGGTCAATCAGGGCAGCAAGTGTGAGCTGAACGGAGAGGTGAGTTGGTGGGAAAGAAGGGGTGGGCAGGAGAAATGCTTTGAAGGTGACCGTGTGAGGAGCAGAGGATGTGGGCTTTGCCAGGATGGGACTGAGAATTGAGCCAAAATGTGGCAAAAGATGAGGGCAGTGGGGTCACAGAGTTGAAGGATTGGCAGACCTTGCTAGAGTTTTTAGACCTGCTGAGTGTCAATGAAGAGTCCTACAAAACAGGCCAAGCAAAATTCTCCAGCCAGAGCTGGATAGGACCTTAGAGGTCATTAGGTCTGATGCTACTCAAAGGTGGTCTGGAGAGCTTATTGGGCTGCCCTGGTAGCTCAGACGGTAAAGAATCTGCCCGGAATGCAGGAAACCTGGGTTCGATCCCTGGGTCGGAAAGATCCCCTGGAGAAGGAAATAGCAACCCCCTCCTGTATTTTTGCCTGGAGAATTCCATGGAGAGAGGATCCTGGAGAGCTACAGTCCATGGGGTGGCAAAGAGTCGGACACAACTGAGTGACTAACACACACACACACACACACACACACACACACAGCTCATTAACATGCGAACTCTCAACGCCCTCCCCTCTCCTGAATTAAGATCTACATTTTAACAAGACCATCCAGTAATTGCATGCATACTGAAGTTTATCCAGCACTGAAGGAGAATGCATAAGGGATTAAGAGTCCTTGCCTCTTGTCAATGTTGAAAAGAACTAGGTCCAGAATGCTAAGAAATGATCATTTTCTGGAAGAGGAAAGTGGCTTTTTAAAGCTTCTTATCATTTAGTGCTTCCCTGGCCCTACAAGAATATTGAACGTCTTGAGAGAGAAAAGGTGAGCCTTCATCCCTTGGAACAGTACAAGATGTGGTTTGGCCTCCTGCAGGTCTAAGTCAGTAATTTCAGAATGCTTCGGCCAGCTGATCCTAGTTGCTGCAACTCTATTATCAGGCACAAAACCCCTACAAAGTCCAGAGAGTCAAGGCCCCTGGGAAGAGTGGTCTGAGGAATGAGAAAGGAGCTTGGTGCAACGCAGGAGATCCAGAGAGCCGGAAGAGGTTCCCAGATTCTCGGTGGCTGTCAAATATTTCAAGCTGGTGGTAGCTTGAAATCAGATGTGGCAGGAATCTTTATATCACAGAAGTCAACAAACAGTACAAATTCAGGCTTTAATTTTTTTCAGAGAGCCAGTTTAGCAGCACATGGCTATAGGAAGCACAGGTGGGAAGAGGAAAGCTCAGAAGTCAGTATGTGAAAAGTGTGGAGGGAGAAATTCAGGGAAGAAGACAAGTGAAATCCTAGGAAATGATGCTACTAGAGGTCCCTCATTTCAAACTCGCCGTAGTGACTGGGATTCATCAACAGTCTCACTTCTAAAAGCCCTTTTCAGAGCGCTGTCTTAAGAGGGGGAATTCACTGAAGCTTTGACAAACATGAAAAAGTGTGAACTAATGTGGAGAATAACACCATGAACTGACTAGAGAAACATATAGAGATGACCGGGCAGCTGCTGCTCTATGGGGTGAAATGGCCTGGTAAGTTTTCACCTACTAGGGTATAAGCCTAGAGAAAGTGCCTGGTAGGTTTATCTGGGCTGGGGGCTTTTTGTCAATCACCTGGATATGTGTTTAATTCTTATCATGTTTGCACCCAAAGCAATCTTTTCTGTGACTTGCATTTAATCTTTGTGCTTCTGATATTATCAGTAATTCTGGTTAAAAAAACAAGTGTCTGGGAAAGAAGCATGTCATAAGAGTGCATATCTCTCTCTTTTTTAATTAAATTGTCAAATGCATTTAATAAATTATATCCCCCAACATCTCTGCTTCAGTCAGGCCATTTTCCTTAGTTTCCATTGAAAATGTCTTGAACTTTTCCACTTCTATGGTTTTGCTTTTTTTGTGCCTCATGTTTGGGATGCTATTCCTTTTCCTGTCCTCCTGGTCAACTCTACTCGAAACTTAAGACCAAATGCTACCTCCTCCAGGAAGTCTTCTTGGATCACTCCAGCCTGTAGTAACCTCTCAGGTGGACCATGAACCTCTTTTTCCATTCAATGCTGATTGTCTGGACAATGTCCTTGGAACTGTGTCTTGTACTTTCCCAAGTGAATTTTAGGAGGTATGGTCTATCCAGGCTTCTGCAGTAGCTCAACTGGAAAAGAATCTGCCTGCAATGTAGGTGACCCTGGTTTGATTCCTGGGTAAGGGATAACCCCTGGAGAAGGGATAGCTACCCACTCCAATGTTCTTGAGCTTCCCTGCTGGCTCAGTCAGTAAAGAATCTGCCTGTAGTGCGGGAGATCTGGGACCCCTGGGTTGGGAAGATCCCCTGAAGGAGGGCATGGCAACCCACTCCAGTCCTTGCCTGGAGAATCCCCATGGACAGAGGAGCCTGGTGGGCTGCAGTCCATGGCGTCACAAAGAGTTAGATGCACCTGAATGACTAAGCACAGCATAGCACATAGTCTATCCTTTGCAGAGTTCCAGCTATGGAGACTTATGACAGTCAGCAGTTGCCTGCGGTAGGGCACTTGATAAAAATAATACACATTTTTCTTCTTCATACATCTTCTCTCCACTCTCAAATTCCACAGTAGTCTAAGCATGCCACGCTGTGCTAGTTAGCATTCTTCTCGGTCTCTTTGTTCTAAAACTAGACATTGTGACAATACCAATGGCCCCACTGCCCCTCCTTCCATCCTACCAGCCAGCTCAAATCAGTAAAAAGGATCAACTGACTTTGGTTCTGATCTAAAGCTTTGCTTTGAGATGATCAAATTGCATAAAACCTAATTTAAGTAAACAAGAATAAGTGCATTAATAATACAATAGGCTTACCCTTACTGGGGCAAGGGGGAAAAATAGGTATCTTGATAATCCTAAATGAGTCTCTTACTAGCTAAATAGAAAGGGATTAATTTTTCGAACTGGGAGAAGGGAGCAGGGAAAATATTCCCAGCCTTCCTCCCTGGCATCCCAGGAGACCCGTGGCAGCACAGTTGGGTATTAGGGTGGCCTGAGCATGTGGGCACCTTTCTTACACATATACAGTATTTTCCTTGAAGAGAGGATTTTTTTTTTCTTTTTTCTTTTTTTTTTTTGCCTCCTGGTGCCTCATGAAGAGCTTAGACTAGCTCGTGTCACACAGAGACGTGACCAGATCTCTACAAGAGCTTCTAATTATAAACATGTTGTTTATTTTCCTGGCTTCATGTCATCTGATTTTCTTTTCATTTATATGAAATAGGAGACATCAGCTTTGAACACTTGCTGACACTTTAATGAAAAGAACTTTGGTTGTGAGTTGGGTGTTTTTATTTGCTTCCATGTAGTCCCTAAACTGAATATCTCAAATTCACTTTGGAGCTGAGATTCACATCCTACTTTCTACTAGAGAAAAATCCATAAATTAGCACAAGATAGGAATCTGGCCCTGACTCCCAGTTATTATATTTTTTGGTTTTACAATTTCATGTGATCCTTTTCCATAGGTTCCAAACTTTTGGTGAAATTCTCTATTTTGCCGTTTATTTTCTTGAACATATTCATCAGGTTTTAAAAAATATATCTCACATCCTTGTCAGATAACTTCAGTGTCTGGATCTCCTGGTGCTCTCTTTCCATTGTCTATGAGTTTTTCTCACAGATTTTTGTTATTTGGTCTTGCCAAGTACTCCTTTATTACATACTAGACAGTATGCATGAAAAAATGTAGAGTAATTTAACGTTCTGTAGGATATCTTTGGGCTTCCCAGGTGGCACAGCGGTAATGAATCCACCTACCAATGCAGGAGACCCGGGTTTGATCCCTGGGTAGGAAAGATCCACTGGAGAAGGAGATGGCAACCCTCTCCACTATTCCTGCCTGGAGAATCCCATGGACAGAGAAGCCTCGGGGGATATAGTCCATGGGGTCGCAAAGAGTCCGACATAACTGAGCACACATACACGCAAGATATCTTCCTCCAGAGGCAATTTACTTTTGATTTTGACAGACAGGGTAAGGCCAATTACTCTAAATTATCCCGGGATTGAGCTGATTCAAATCCTGTTTACTGTCAGACTGTCTTTACTCATGGGGTGTAACCCACTTCAAACAAATGTTTTTATATAAATAGATGTTTCAAAAATACACCTTCAAATAAATGCCTCTTTAAAATGCTTGGGACTTCCCTGGTAGTCCAGTGGTTAAGACTTTGCCTTCCAATGTAGGGAGTGAGGTTCAATCCCTGGTTGGGGAGCTAAAATCCCACATGCCTCATGGCCCAAAAACCAAAACAGACAACAGAAGCAATATTGTAACAAATTCAATAAAGAATTTTTAAAATGGCCCTTGATGTATTCCTTTTCCTATTTGGAACCAGTCTGTTGTTCCATGTCCAGTTCTAACTGTTGCTTCCTGACCTGCATACAGATTTCTCAGGAGGCAGGTCAGGTGGTCTGTTATTCACATCTCTTTCAGAATTTTCCACAGTTTGTTGAGATCCACTCAGTCAAACACTTTGGCATAGTCAATAAAGCAGAAGTAGATGTTTTTCTGGAACTCTCTTGCTTTTTTGATGATCCAACAGATGTTGGCAATTTGATCTCTGGTTCCTCTGCCTTTTCTAAATTCAGCTTGAACATCTGGAAGTTCATGGTCCACATATTGTTGAAGCCTGGCTTGGACAATTTTGAGCATTACCTTACTAGCGTGTGAGATGAGTGCAACTGTGTGATAGTTTGAGCATTCTTTGGCATTGTCTTTCTTTGGGATTGGAATGAAAACTGACCTTTTCCAGTCCTACGGCCACTGCTGAGTTTTCCAAATTTGCTGGCATATGAGTGCAGCACTTTCACAGCATCATCTTTTAGGATTTGAAATAGCTCAACTGGAATTCCATCACCTCCACTAGCTTTGTTCGTAGTGATGTGCTTCCTAAGGCCCACTTGACTTCACATTTCAGGATGTCTGGCTCTACATGAGTGATCACACCATTGTGATTATCTGTGTTGTGAAGATCTAGTTCTTCTGTGTATTCTTGCCACCTCTTCTTAATATCTTCTGCTTCTGTTAGGTCCATACCATTTCTGTCCTTTATTGTGCCCATCTTTGCATGAAATGTTCCCTTGGTATCTCTAATTTTCTTGAAGAGATCTCTAGTCTTTCCCATTCTATTGTTTTCCTCTATTTCTTTGCATTGATCACTGAGGAAGGCTTTCTTATCTCTTCTTGCTATTCTTTGGAACTCTGCATTCAAATGGGTATATCTTTCCTTTTCTCCTTTGCCTTTCAATTCTCTTCTTTTCACAGCTATTTGTAAGGCCTCCTCAGGCAACCATTTTGCCTTTTTGCATTTATTTTTCTTGGGGATGGTCTCAATTCCTGCCTCCTGTACAACGTCATGAACCTCCGTCCATAGTTCTTCAGCCACTCTGTCTATCAGATCTAATCCCTTGAATCAATTTCTCACTCCCACTGTAAGGGATTTGATTTAGGTCATACCTGAATGATCTAGTGGTTTTCCCTACTTTCTTCAATTTAAGTCTGAATTTGACAATAAGGAGTTCCTGATATGAGCCACAGTCAGCTCCTGGTCTTATTTTTTTCTGACTGTATAGAGCTTTTCCATCTTTGGCTGCAAAGAATATAATCAATCTGATTTCGGTATTGACCATCTGGTGATGTCCATGTGTAGAGTCTTCTCTTGTGTTGTTGAAAGAGGGTGTTTACAGATGTACAGAACAGACTTTTGGACTCTGTGGGAGAAGGCGAGGGTGGGATGTTTCGAGAGAATAGCATCGAAACATGTATATTATCTAGGGTGAAACAGGTCACCAGCCCAGGTTGGATGCATGAGACAAGTGCTCGGGTCTGGTGCACTGGGAAGACCCAGGGGGATCGGGTAGAGAGGGAGGTGGGAGGGGGGATCGAGATGGGGAATACATGTAAATCCATGGCTGATTCATGTCAATGTATGGCAAAACCCACTACAATATTGTAAAGTAATTAGCCTCCAACTAATAAAAATAAATGGGAAAAATATATATTATTTCACACAGAAAAAAAAAAAAAGAAAGAAAGAGGGTGTTTACTATGACCAGTGCATTCTCTTGACAAAACTCTATTGGCCTTTGCCCTGCTTCATTTTGTACTCAAAGGCTAAATTTGCCTGTTACTCCAGGTATTTCTTGACTTCCTACTTCTGCATTCCAGTCCCCTACAATGAAAAGGACATCTTTTTTGGATGTTAGTTCTAGAAGGTCTTGTAGGTCTTCATAGAACCTTTCAACTTCAGCTTCTTCAGCATTACTGGTCAGGGCATAGACTTGGATTACTGTGATATTGAATGGTTTGCCTTGGAAATGAACAGAGATTATTCTGTCATTTTTGAGATTGAATCCCAAGTACTGCACTTTGGACTCTTTTGTAAACTATGATAACTACTCCCTTTCTTCTAAGGATTCTTTCCCACAGTAGTAGACATAATGGTCAGCTGAGTTAAATTCACCCATTCCAGTCCATTTTAGTTCACCAATTCCTAAAATGTCGATGTTCACTCTTGCCATCTCCTGTTTGACCACTTCCAATTTGCCTTGTTTCATAGACCTAACATTCCAGGTTTCTATGCAATATTGCTCTTTATAGCATCGGACTTTACTTCCATCACCAGTCACATCCACAACTGGGTGTTGTTTTTGCTTTGGCTCTCTCTCTTCATTCTTTGTGGAGTTATTTCTCCGCTGATCTCCAGTAGCATATTGGTCAACTACCGACCTGGGGAGTTCATCTTTCAGTGTCCTATCTTTTTGCCTTTTCATACTGTTCATGTAGTTCTCAAGGCAAGAATACTGAAGTGTTTTGCCACTCCCTTCTCCAATGGGCCACATTTTGTCAGAACTCTCCACCATGACCCATCTGTCTTGGGTGACCCTACATGGCATGGCTCATAGTTTCGTTGAGTCAGACAAGGCTGTGGTCCATGTGATCAGATTGGTTAGTTTCCTGTGAATATGGTTTTCAGTCTGTCTGCCCTCTGATGGAGAAGGATAAGAGGCTTATGGAAGCTTCCTGATTGCAGAGACTGACTGAGGGGAAAGCTGGGTCTGATAGGGCCATAACTCCTGCAGTAGAGGAAGTCTGTGTCCCTGCACACTTGGCACCACCAGGGTCACTGCAAGCCCAGCAGCTGTGCCACCGTCATGCTCAACTTTCACTGGGGCAGAGCTGCCACAGGCAAAACATGTCTTGCACGTATGTGCTCAGGGTTGCTTCAGTAGTGTCCGACTCTTTGTGACCCTGTAAACTGTGTCCTGCCAGGCTTCTCTGTCAGGGAGGGGGTTTCTCCAGGCAAGAATACTGGAGCGCATTGGCCAATTCTATTTGCCATACCCTTCTAGAGCTCCATATTTCTTTCTGCCCTAGCTGCCAACTCCCCGAGTACCTGGTGCTGCCAAAACCCCTGTGACCCAAGAAGCTGCACCACCTCCACACCTGGCCCTCACAGGGGCAAACCCAAGTCCTCCGGGGCAGCCTCAGGAGCAAACCCCAGTGGATGACCCACTTGCAGAGGTGGAAATAAAACCACATTTGAAACCCAGGGGCAGAGTGGCTAAGGAAGAAAATCCAAAACATTCCCACCAGCTTTTGAGCTTTTCTCTCAGTCACATTTTTTTACTGTTATTATAAACCTCTGACTCTACATTGGACTTTTGCAGTTCTGGGGAGTTTTCCTTTTTTTTTCTCTCTCTCTCTCTCTTTTTAATTTTAAATTTTTTAAACCTATTATTATTTTTTCTACATTTATTCCTTTCTTTTCTTTCCCTACTACTCTTTTGCCCTTGCAGTTAATCTTTAACATATATAAATCTTCTTTATCTACCTCTGTTTAACTTTGCATATCTATTCTTTTTTTCTTTTCTTTCTCTCCTTTCCTCTCAACATATTTGTTAGTTTCATTTTCATTGTTTTATTCCCCAATTGGCACCTTGCTTTAGCTTTGTTTTCCAGTTTGTGCTTTAGTTAGTTTTGTTCTGCTAGATATAATTTTTGGTTTCCTTTGTTCACTGTGTCAGTCTACTATACTTTACTTTTGCTAGACTGTTTTGATTTTGCTTATGGGTGTATATGTATATGTGTATATTCAGTCACACTTTTTATTGTTGTTATAAACCTCTGCCTCTACGTTGGGTGGGTTTTTGCAGTTCTGTGGTGTTTTCCTTTTTTTTCCCCTTTTTTATTTCTTCTTCCTTTTTTTTCTCTTTTTAATAATTTTAATTTTTAAAAACCTATTATATGTTTTCTACATTTATTCCTTTGTTTGCCTTTCATACTGTTCTTTTCCCTCTGCAGTTAATCTTTAATGTATATTAATCTTCATCTACCTATATTTAACTTTGCATATCTATTCTTTCTTTCATTTCCTTCTTTCCTTTCCTCTCAACATATTTGTTAGTTTTGTTTTCATTGCTTTATTCCCCACTTGGCACCTTGTTTTAGTTTTGTTTTCCCATTTGTGCTTTAGTTAGTTTTGTTCTTAACTGGTAAGTATAAATATTGATTTGCTTTGTTCACCTGGTCAATTTACTGTACTTTATTTTTTTGGACTGTTTTGACTTTGCTCATGGATATATATGTATAGGTGTGTATATTCCATTATTTTAATTATTATTTGCCTGATTTTGTAACTGCCGTTTGTCTGGGATTCATCTTTGGCTTCTCACTTTTGGATATTTGTTTTAATCTCACTTAATGTCATAACAAACCATTAGTGGAGTCTTTGTTCCTGACCAGAGATCAAGCCCTGAACCTTTGGAGTGGGAGCACTGACTCCAAGACCGTAGGCTACCAGAGAATTAACCCTGGGGAGTATCAATAGTGAGAACTCACACAAAGGAAACCACTTGAATACAAGACCCGGCATCATCCAACCACCAGTAGCACCCTGTGCAGGACGCCTCATCTAAACAACAAACAAACAAACAAAATACAAACCCAATCATCAACACACAGGATTACCACCTCACTCAGCCTTGCCCATCAGAGGAAAAACAAACAAACAAACAAAAACTCAGCACAAATCTCACCCTATATGAAGCTGACACAAACCACTGGACCAACCTTAGGAGGGCAGAAACCAGAAGGAAGAAAGAATTCAACCTTCTTTTTTTCAAGAATTCAACTTTCCTTGATGCCTGGGAAAAGGAGACCTCAAACAAAATAAGTTTAAAAGAATAATGAAAAGGCAGAGAAATACTACACAAATGAAGGGACAAACTAGAAACACAGAAGCCCAAACAAATGAAAAAGAAGCAGAGAAACAATTCAGAACAATGATAGTAAAGAGGAGCACAAACCTTGAAAACAAAATGGAGAAAATGCAAGAATCAATTAACAAAGACTTAGAAGAATTGAAGAATAAACATACAGAGACAAACAACACAATGACTGAAATTAAAAATACTCTAGAAGGAATCAATACCAGACTATCTGAAGCAGAAGAATGAATCAGTGAGCTGGAAGACAAAATGGTGGAAATAACTTCTGAAGAGGAGAATAAAGTAAAAAGAATGAAAAGGACTGAGGATAGTCTCAGAGACCTCTGGGACAATATCAAGTACACCATTTGAATTATAGGGGTCCCAGAAGAAGAAGAGCAAAAGAAAGGGTATAAGAAAATTTTTGAAGAGATTATAGTGGAAAATTTCCCCAACATGGAAAAGAAACTAGTCAATCAAGTCCAAGAGGCACAGAGTCCCATACAGGATAAACCCAAGGAGAAACACACCAAGACACATACAATCAAACTAACAAAGACTAAACACAAAGAAAGAATATTGAAAGCGGCAAAGGAGAAGCAACAAGTAACATACAGGGGAAACCCCATATGCTTAACAGCTGATCTTTCAGCAGAAACTCCGTTGGCCAGAGGGAATGGCAGGATATATTTAAAGTACTAAAAAGGAAAAATCTACAACCAAGATTACTGTACCCAGAAAGGATCTCATTCAAAATTGATGGAGAAATCAAAAGCTTTCCAGACAAGCAAAAGTTAAGAGAATTCAGTACCACCAAACCAGCTTTACAACAAATGTTAAAGGGACTTATACAGTCAAGAAATACACAGGAAGAAAAAAGATCTACAAAATCAACCCCAAACAATTAAGAAAAATGGCAATAGGAACATATATATATATATATATATATATATATAATTACTTTAAATGTAAATGGATTAAAATATTCCAACCAAAAGACGCAGACTGGCTGAATGGATACAAAAACAAGACCCAAGTATATCATGTCTACAAGAAACCCACTTTCGACCTAAAGATTCATATAGACTGAAAGTGAGAGGATGGAAAAATATATTCCATGCAAATGGGAAGCAAAAGAAAGCTGGAGTAGCAATCCTCATATCAGACAAAGTAGACCTTAAAATAAAAGAATATTACAAGAGGTAAGGAAGGACACTACATAATGATCAAGGGCTCAATCCAAGAGGAAGACATAACAACTGTAAATATCTATACACCCAACACAGGAGCACCTCAATACATAAGACAAATACTAACAGACATGAAAGGAGAAACTGACAGTAACACAATAATAGTAGGAGACTTTAACACCCCACTCAAACCAATGGACAGATCATCAAAACAGAAAATTAATAAGGAAACAGAAGTCTTAAACGATACATTAGATGAGATGGATCTCATCAATATCTTCAGGACATTCCAGCCAAATGCAGAATAATACACCTTCTTCTCAAGTGCACATGGAACATTCTCCAGGGTAGACCACATCTTGGGTCACAAATCAAACCTCAGTAAATTTAAGAAAGTTAAAATCATATCAAGCATCTTCTCTGACCACAAAGCTATGAGACTAGATATCAATTACAAGGAAAAAACTATACAAAACACAAACACATGGAGATTAAGCAACACATTCCTACATAACTAACAGGTTACTGAAGAAATCAAAAGGGAAATAAAAAAATTTCTAGAAACAAATGACAATGAAAATAGGACAACTCAAAACCTATGGGATGCAGCAAAAGCAGTTCTAAGAGGGAAATTTATAGCAATACAATCCTACCTCAAGAAACAGGAAAAACATCAAATAGACAACCTAACTTTACATCTAAAACAGAAGAAGAACAAAAAAACCCAGAATTAGTAGAAGGAAAAAAATCATAACAATCCAAGCAGAAATAAATGAAAAAGAAATGAAAGAAAAAAATAGTGAAGATTAATAAAACTAAAAGTTGGTCCTTTGAGAGATAAACAAAATTGACAAACCTTTAGCCAGACTCATCGAGAAAAAAGAGAGAAGAATCAAATCAACAAAATTAGAATGAGAAAGGAGAGGTTACAGCAGACAATGCAGAAATACAAAGGATTATAAGAGACCGTTATGAACAATTATATGGCAATAAAATGAATAACCTGGAAGAAATCAGATAGATTCTTAGAAAAGTTCAATCTTCTAAGACTGAACCTGGAAGAAATAGAAATTATGAACAACCCTGAAATTGAAACTGTGATAAAAAATCTCCCAAAAAACAAAGCCCAGGACCAGATGGCTTCACAGGAGAATTCTATCAAACATTTAGAGAAGAGCTAATGCTATCCTTCCAAAGATCTTTCAAAAAATTGCAGAGGAAGGAATTCTTCCAACCTCATTCTATGAGGCCACCATCACCCTGATACCAAAACCAGACAAAGACAACACAAAAAAAGAAAACTGCAGGCCAGTATCACTGATGAACATAAATGCAAAAATCCTCAACAAAATTTTAGCAAGCAGAATTCAGCAACACATCAAAATGCTCATACACCATGATCAAGTTGAGTTTAATCCAGAGATGCAAGCGTTCTTCAATATACGCAAATCAGTCAGTGTGATACACCATATTAACAAATTGAAAGATAATAACTGTATGATCATCTCAAGAGATGCAGAAAAAGCCTTTGACAAAATTCAGCACCCATTTATGATTAAAATTCTTCAAAAAATGGGCATAGAAGGAACCTACCTCAACGTAGTGAAGGCCATATATGATAAGCCTATAGCAAACATTATTCTCAATGGTGAACAGCTGAAAGCATTCCCCAAAGATCAGGAGCAAGACAAGGGTGTCCACTTTTGCCACTATTATTCAGCATAGTTCTGGAAGTCCTAGCTACAGCAATCAGAAAAGAAAAATAAATAAAAGGAATCCAGATCAGAATAGAAGAACTAAAGCTCTCACTGTTTGCAGGTGACATGTTATTCTACATAGAAAACCCTAAAGATAGTATCAGAAAATTACTAGAGCTAATCAGTGAATCTAGCAAAGTTGCAGGATACAAAATCAATACACAGAAATCATTTGCATTTCTATATACTAACAATGAAAAATCAGAGAAATTAAGGAATCAATCCCATTCACCAACAAAAAGAATTAAATATCTAGGAATAAACTTACTCAAGGAAACAAAAGAACTGTACACAGAAAATTATAAGACACTAATGAAAGAAACCAAAGATGACATAAACAGATGGAGAGATATTCCATGTTCCTGGGTAGGAAGAATCAATATTGTAAAAATGACTATACTACCAAATGCAGTCTACAGATTCAATGCAATCCCTATCAAATTACCAGTGGCATTTTTCACAGAACTAGAACAAAAAGTTTCACAATTCATATGGAAATACAAAAGACCCCGAATAGCCAAAACAGTCTTGAGAAAGAAGAATGGAGCTGGAGGAATCAACCTTCCTGACTCAGTTATACTACAAAGCTACAGTCATCAAGACAGTATGGTACTGGTGCAAAAGCAGAAATATAGACCAATGGAACAAGATAGAAAGCCCAGAAATAAACCCATGCACCTATAGGTACCTTATTTTTGACAAAGGAGGCAAGAATATACAATGGGGCAAAGACAGCCTCTTCAATAAATGGTGCTGGGAAAACTGGACAGCTACATGTAAAAGAATGAAATTAGAACACTTCCTAACACCATACACAAAGATAACCTCAAAATGGATTAAAGACCTAAATGTGAGACCAGAAACTATAAAACTCTTAGAGGAAAACATAGGCAGAACATTCAATGACATAAATCAAAGCAAGATCCTCTATGACCTCCTCCTAAACTAATGGAAATAAAAACAAAAGTAAACAAGTGGGACCTGATTAAACTTAAAAGCTTTTGCACAGCAAAGGAAACTATAAGTAAGGTGAAAAGACAACCCTCAGAATGGGAGAAAATAATAGCAAAAGAAACAACTGACAAAGGATTAATTTCAAAAATACACAGCTCATACAACTCAATGCCAGGAAAACAAACAACCCAATCAAAATGTGGGAAAAAGACCTAAACAGACGTTTCTCTAAAGAAGACATAAGATGGCTAACACATGAAAAGATGCTCAACATCACCCATTATTAGAGAAATGCAAATCAAAACTACAGTGAGATTTCTCCTCACACCAGTCAGAATGGCCATCATCAAAAAGTCTACAAACAATAAACGCTGGAGAGGGTATGGAGAAAAGGGAATGCTCTTGCATTGTTGGTGGGAATGTAAATTGATACAGTCAGTATGGAAGACATTATGGAGATTCCTTAAAAAACTAGAAATAAAACCACCATATGACCCAGCAATCCAACTCCTAGGCATATGAAGAAACCAAAATTGAAAGAAACACGTGTATCCCAGTGTTCATTGGCGCACTCTTTACAATAGCTAGAACATGGAAGCAACCTAGATGTCCATCGACAGATGAATGGATAAAGAAGTTGTGGTACATATGCACAATGGAATAATACTCAGCCATGAAAAGAAACACATTTGAGTCAGTTCTAATGGGGTGGATGAACCTAGAACCTATTATACAGAGTGAAATAAGTCAGAAAGAGAAAGATAAATATCATATTCTTTTTTAAAATATCATATTCTAATGCATATATACAGAATCTAGAAAAATGGTACTGAAGATTTTATTTACAGGGCAACAATGGAGAAACAGACATAGGGAATAGACTTATGGACATGGGGAGGGGGGAGCGGAGGGGGAGATGTGTGGAAAGAGTAACACAGAAACTTATACTACCATATGTAAAATAGATAGCCAGTGGGAATTTGCCATATGGATCAGGAAACTCAAACAAGCGCTCTGTATCAACCTAGAGGAGTGGGATGGGGAGGGAGATGGGAGGGAGGTTCAAAAGGGAGGGGATGTATGTATACCTATGGCTGATTCACTTTGAGGTTTGACAGAAAACAACAAAATTCTACAAAGGAATTATCCTTCAATAAAAATAAATTAATTAAAAAAAAACCAAGAAAGTACAACTCATCTGTTTAACCTATTAAATTAAATTAAGAAAGTCAGAAATGTAGCCATGCTTTAAAAACAAATGATGTGCTTATTTTATTTGTCAAGTTGGGTTCTCAAGTCACCACAGATGGTAATGCTCTAGCTTTTAAACCACACATTTCATGCATTATTTTGTTTGCACACTTATGAAAGCTTAAATGAGAGACTTCATATTTTTCTCAAACTATAGCTCATTCTACCTAAGCTGCCCCAAATAATATATTATAAATTCATAAAAAGTAGCATGAGAGGAACACTAGATCAGTCTCAGGAATTGGAAAAGAGGAATGACAAACTACGTTAGATTTAAAGCACGTGTCAGACCCCTGCCCCAAGAGCCTGTGACTCCTTAGATTTGAGGAAGAAAATTTCCAGATGATTCCTTTGCAGATAATCTGAGAAATACAAGTTAATAGATTTGATCCCAGCAATTCCCAATGTCTACTCTTACTCAATTGTATCCATATTTCATGAAAACCAGAAACTGATCTGACGTTTTTGGAGTTGCATGTACATTTGATTTTTAATACAATTATATCCATGGCCATCATAAAAAAAATCTACAAATAATAAATGCCAGAGCGGGTGTGGGGAAAAGGGAACCCTAGCATACTGTTGATGGATTTGTAAATTCATATAGCCTCTATGGAGAACTGCACGGAGTATGAGGTTCCTAAAAATCTAAAATTAGAACTACCATATGACCCAGCAACCCCACACCCAAGCATATACTCAGAGAAACCATAATTTGAAAAGATACATGCACCTTAATGTTCACTGCAGCATGTTTAGAACAGCCAAGACATAGAAGCAACCTAATATCCATCAACAGAGGAATGGATAAATAATATGTGGTACATATATACAATGGAATATTATTCAGCCATAAAAGGGAACAAAATGTTAATAGTGCCATTTGCAGCAACATGGATGGACCTAGAGACTATCATATTGAGTGAAATAAGTCAAACACAGAAAGACAAATATCATATAATATCACTTACACGTAGAATCTAAAAAAAATGGGTGCAAATGAACTTACTTACAAAACAGAAATAGAGTCACAGATGTAGAAAAGAAACTTATGGTTATGAGGGGGTAGGGTGGGGGAGGATAAATCGGGAGATGGTGATTGACATATATACATGATAGATAACTCAGAAGAGCCTGCTGTGTAGCGCAGGGGACTCAGGGCTCTGTAATGGCCTATTTGGGAAAAGAATCTAAAAGAAAAGAGTGAATATATGTTTATGTATTACTGATTAACTTTGCTGTACACCTGAGAAGAATACAGCATTTTAAATCAACTGTATGCCAATAAAGATTAAAAAAATTATATGTAATATTCAAAGCAGTGAGTATTTATTGCATTAGCATACTTAAGTGTATGAGTTTGGGAGTCTCCCTAATGTTCACATTCTAATCTCATCCTAACTAGCTGTGTGACTTTGGAAAAGCAACTTAACTTTTCTGAACCCTGTGCAGGGATTAAACTGTTAAAATGTATGAAATGTGTTTATCAGTGATAAAAAGCACTTTTAAAATGCTAATTATTACAACAAGCTTCTGAGTAGACAGCATAACGTTTTTTGTTTTTTGTTTTTTTTTGCTTTCCTGAAGGGGAAGTTTAAGTCTAGAAAATCTGAGTAAACTATTTAAGACCATGCAGTTGCTGAGCGGCAGAGGCAGTGGTGAGGCTCAGGTCTTTATGAGCTCATTCATTGGCCCTTACTCTAAGCTGCTTCCCACTCTCCGAAGTTGCCAGCACCCTCACCACCTCGTGGGTATAAATGTTGTCTCAGTGAACATTTACCCTAGGTCAGTGCCACTCAGGGTGTGTTCCTTCAGCATGAGCATCTTGCAGGAATATCTCAGAAATGCAAATTATCATGCCCGCGTCAGACCTACTGAATCAGAAACTCTAGGGGGGTGGTGCCCACCAATTTGAGCCTGACCAAGCTCTCCAGGTGATTCTGCTGTGAGTTTAAGTTGGAGAAGCACACAGTTAGATCGATGATTCTCACCTTTGGCTAGACATTGGCATTACCTAGGGAGCTTAAAAAAAAACAAAACAAAAAAACCCCTAGGGACTTCCCTGGTGGTCCAGTGGTTAAGAATCCATCTTCCAGTACAGGGAATGTAGATTCGATCCCTGGTTAGGGAACTAAGATCCCACATGCCACAGGGCAGCTAAGCCAGAGCACCACAACTATTAGGCCCACTTACTCTACAGCCTGTGGTCCACAAGAGAAACCAGCATGCAGCAACTAGAGAAAAACTGTGTGCCGTCACAGAGAGCCTGCTGCAACGAAGACCCAGTGCAGGCAAAAATAAGTAAATGAATAAATAAAGAGTGCTGAATTATTCTCGTAAAAAATTTCCCGAATGCCAGGTGTACCCAGATCAATTAAGTCAGAATCTATGGAGGCATCACCCAGCTATCAGCTCCCCAGTTGATTCTATGTGTGGCCGAGATGGAGAACAACCGGCCTAGATTTTTGTCTGCTAGATGCCCCTATCCGCACAACTGATGGTTCCCATCCCCATCCCTCATACACTCCTGCCTTTTTTAGGTTCCCAAGAGTCCCTGGGGATCCTTCGTCGATGCTCCGGGTAAAGTGTGGGCTGTGCCCTCTGGCTCTGCCATGCCTCGTCCCCTCCGGCCATCATTCGAGCATCCTGTGCCACTTGCTGCTTACTGCCAGCATTCAGGCCCCACTGACGCCTTCTCCTGGGGCCGCATCTCAGGCTAAACACCGTTCACTGCTCAGCTGTGGATATGGACCAGCTCAGGAAACTGACTTCCCATCCTTGAAGTTCTGCTCTTTTACTCTGGGATGGCTCTTTGTTTGTAAAATAGGCCTTCCAGTTCAAGTGTTCACCCGCAGCAGCGGTAGCTCGGCTGGGACATTTCATAGAGCTACCATGCTGTTAATCAGGAGCACCACCCCTCTCCAGTCTTCCCAGTCTGCTGTCTGTTCGTAGGACCAGATTCCACCTTCAGTAGGTGTTAACTCTCTCTCTGGGGCTCTTCCATCATGCTGTGGTTTGCCTACTGTCGTCAGGACCTGATTTGTCAGACTTGCACATGGACATTGGAATCTCTTCAGCCTCAGTGGCGCCTAATTGCACCTGCCAGATCTAAATTGGGCCAGCCAGTGTTCTTGCTACAAATATAGAAAATGAGATATGTTTAATATGACTAGTATTTAAATTTCATAACTATGGTAACCTGAACATAGGAACTAATTCATTCAGAATCAGACTGAATCAAAAACTGAAAACACTGGATTTTAGGGAGTGTACCTTGTGTTTTATTTTCAGCACTTTTATATTTTGAGATAATTGTAGATTCATATGCAACTATAGAAACAATCCAGAGATCCTGTATACCCTTCATTCAGACATAACTATGAAACCCTTCATTCTTGTATAACTATGAAACCATATCATAGCTAAGAAACGGGCACCGATGCAATCCATCAACAGCATTCAAATATCACCAGTTTTAGTTTTACATGCACTCATGTGTGTGTCTATGTGTGTATTTGTTGTTGTTTCCTCACTAAGTCATGTCCAATTCTTTTGCAACCTCCAGGGACTGTAGCCTGCCAGGCTCCTCTGTCCATGGGAATTCCCAGGCAAGAATACTGAAGTGGGTTGTCTTTTCCTTCTCCGGGGCATCTTTTCAACCCAGGGATTGAACCTGCCTCTCCTACATTGGCAGGGGGATTTTTTAACACTGAACCACCTGGGAAGAGCATGTGTATATTCAGTGCTATGTAATTTTATCACACGCAGAGATTCACATGGCCACCAAAACACAGAACAGTTCCCTCACAAGTATCCCTCATGCCTTCCTGATGACACCACCCTGGTGGGAGAATAGGAGCACTGCCTGTTGATAACAGGCAGGAAAAATTAGATCAGCTCCCAGATCATCCTACAATACCACCAGGCAAGAGAATTAGAGTACCACCACCTGCCTCTGCAGAGATGGGGCGGGGAGAAAGATCCACTCCCCATCCTGCCCCACTGAAATGAAGGGATATCAGGATGCAATTTCCTCAGTGTTTGGCTGGAGTGGGGTAGGTATTGCCGCAAAGGTTTTCCACTGTGAGGCCTCTCTTTTGTTGATTCCTTGACCAGAGCCCTGATGACTCAGATGGTAAAGAATCTGCCTGCAAAGCAGGAGACCTGGGTTTGATCCCTGGGTTGGAAAGATCCCCTGGTCTACCCACTCCAGTATTCTTGCCTGGGAAATCCCATGAATAGAGGAGCCTGGCAGGCTACAGTGCCTGGGCTCTCAAAAGAGTCAGACACAGCTCAGTGACTAAACAACAACTGCAGAGCTTTACTTCATGCTTCCTTTATCTGTGCCCATTGGCAGTTCCAGGATGGAGGCCACTAGAGTTCCTGTCTGGGGTCTATGGAAGGCGATAGGGGAAACTACAGAACTCATCACTGTCCCAAGGTCCCTATGAGTCCACCTCTTCTTTCCTCCTTTGAGTCTTCCTCTGTTTGCTTATTATATAATGTCAATAGTTATAAGAGGGAGGACCTGGGAGGAATAGTATGCTTTACCTTGGCCAGAACTAGAAGTCAGATCTATACTTGATTTTTTTTAAAGTCTTTATTGAATTTGTTACAATATTGCTTCTGTTTGATGCTTTGGTTTTTCAACTACAAAGCGTGTGGGATCTTAGCTTCCTGATCAGGGACGGAATCTGCACTCCCTGCATTGAAAGGCAAAGTCTTAACCACTGGACCACCAGGGAAGACCCTTGATTTTTAAGAGGAATAAATATTAATAGATAACAGGTATGTTGATACCAACAATTATTTCATATAAGCGACTTCTCATGGTTCCAGTTTTAGTTAAGCTCAATATTCCCCATGTGTCATATATATTATGCCATAGTATTTAACAAGAAGCATTTTCAAAATGAGACTATTCTATAAATAACTCCTGAAACATCAAAGAAAATTAAATTATTTTCTCTGTAGTTTTGTGTAGGTGTACTTAGATGAGTTTAATTCTCCAAACAATGGTTGTTTTCCACTTAACAAGAAACTCAGTACCTAACCAATTTAACTAAAAGAGATTTTATTGCACATGGAAAACTTGGAGCAAAGTGAGATAATTGACCAAATATGAGGACAGTTTTAAAAATAGCATTACTGGAGAAAAAGATCCTAAACAACACTCAGAGATGCAATATCTTTCTTCAAGTATGTGGAGGCTATTATGTAGAAATCTCCACTGGCTAAGCAAGACAAAAGCATTGATTGAATCAACAATCTCTTGATTTTAATGGCTAACCCCATTTAGCCACAAAATTGGACTCTTCCTCTTGTTCATGTCTATATTTGCAAAATAAGCATCATTCTTTTGATCTTGCTTAGTTAGAAATAATGCTTTTTCAAATCAGAGGGTTTATTCATTTAAAATATTTTGCTCAGTGACTTGCAAAATGACAGGCTAAGAACACATCTGAGCTTCCACATAGGTGAAAGCAAGCCTGAATCTCTCAGAGAAATTATTTGAAGCCCTTTGTTCAAAATCAGTCACTGAGAACTGAATATCTTCTTGGTTGATGCTGAGAATTTAAATAGTATTCAGAGACACTAGGAGGGTAAAAGATACTTTATTAGGAATGACACAAACTCTGAGAAGAGGGTACCAAATTTTCCTAGCATGACACTTTTTTTGGATAAAAGGTATATTGCCACACATCAGTCTCAGAGTAGTGACATTATGAAATGTTATCAGGCCCTTCTACTCCCACAAATATCTGAGGAAATAAAGAGCATTAGTTCATTCTTAGCCACTGCCCAACTCCAACCTTTTTAAAAATTTATTTTTTAAAATTGAAGTATAGTTGATCTACAATATTGTGTTAGTTTTAGAGGTATGGCAAAAAGATATAGTTATACACATATTCATCTTCAGATTCTTTTCCTTTATAAGTTATTACAAAGTATTGAATACAGATTCCGGTGCTATAATACAGTAGGTCCTTGTTTTTCTATTTTATATATAGTAGTGTGTATATGTTAATCCCAAATGCCTAATTTATCCCTCTCTGTCACCCTTTCCCCTTTGGTAACCTTACATTTGTTTTCTATGTTTGTGAGTCTATTTCTGTTTTGTGTATAACACCAACTTTCAAACAATTCTGTCTGTGTGATTGTGGCTAAAGCAGATGCTTTGGGAAGGTGTGCTGGGTCTCTCTACAGCAACCTTTTTATGAAATAGAGGAAACAGGAGCAAAAAGATCTGTACTCAGAGTCTCTCAGATTCACACAAATATGTTCCAGGTAAGCAAGTAGGCAAGCCTAACATTTAAGCTTTCATATTTTCCAGGCAGATCAAAGAACACTCTTGAGTACACAAAGATATAAACTATGAAACAATATTTTAGGATCTTTTCTTTAGGCCTGAGGGCCTTCCCTGGTGGCTCAGTGATAAAGAAGGTAAAGAACCTGCCTGTCAATGCAGGAGACCTGGGTTCAATCCCGACCCCCCTGGAGAAAGAAATGGCAATCCATTCCAGTACACTTGCCTGGAGAATCCCATGGACAGCAGAGCCTGGCGGGCTACAGTCCATGGGATTGCAAAGAGTTGGACACCATTTAGTGACTAAAGAACAGTAACTTCAGATCTGAAGTGTGGGTACTTCTAGAACATTGGAGCAGTTCTAATAAACATTTTCTGCCTCTTAGGCTCACTTTTGCCATTTCCATTACCATTCTGGGGTGCACATTCCTGAGCAGGACAAGATGAGCACAATTTACCTAAATTTTTCCACTGCCCAGTGTGAAAGCAAAGCATCACAGTATATACAATGCATTTCTGATTTATCATTTTTCATTTCCTACTCAGACAGAAACTAATGGGGAGGGTGGAGGGGACATAGGTCTGTACTCCCACCACCATCTCCCCACTCATTTCCCTCTTTTTCCACCACCACCTTTGTCAATCCTTGAGTGAACACAGAAGGAACTGGTTGTGCCTGTCTAAGGGATCCTTTTCTGCACCCTCAGGAGTAGGGCTCTGAGCAGAGGACACAGAGAGAAGATAGCTATACCCACAATGGAGAGGGGAGCTCAGCATAAATCTACAGATGTTGAGCTACAAAGTTATATAGCAACTGTGAACTCCCTGGAAAACAGCATATTTAAATAGAGTTTACAAAAGGGGTAACTGAACAGAGGGCATCCTTCCTGTTCACCCATAAAGAATATTTTCACTTGAGGGCTGTCTAGTCCTTGCAAGTGTTTCTTGGGTGACGTGATACTTTATGTGGTAACACCCTGTGGGTCATGCTCAAGATTGTTCTGATCACTTTTCAAAGTCACATCAGGGCTCAATGGTGGATTCTTTTCTCATCTCTCAAAGCCTGGCTCGTCTCTCTGAAATGCCATATGCGTGGAGACCTCGTTATGTGTGTGAGTGCCAGCATCTTCACTCAAGTAACAGCTCAAGGAGACTTTTCAACTGTGTTTTTAATTGAGTTGGCCAAAAAGTTCATGCATTTAGTGAATACATTGTTCAATAAAGTTCTTGGCAAAAATAAAGAGTATGTCTTTTATTTGTACTTAAAACCGAACAAATTTTTGGTCAGTCCAACATTTTGGAGGAACAACCTCAGTTTCCTATCTCTGGTGAACACAGGCTTTAGGCAAAGCCTTTATTTTTATTACTTTTTAATTTATGAAATTAAGTTAGAGGCTATAAAGAGAAGAGGAGTTGGTTATTTGTAGTCCTAAGAAGAGTTTGGAAATATTGATCATAATGTAGCTATAAATATGTTCCCTAAAAACAACTGTTTCCAGACTCTTCACAGAAGGACAAAGCCTTCAGCAGTATAGTTACACAGTTTAGTTTTATGTTTATGATAGACTCCTCTTTTTAGACTGTAATTTTGAAACAGTTCAACAGCTGGGTTGACAATGAAAACCCACCCTTGAAAATATAAAAGTGAAACATAGAATCTGTAATCCTAAGGGCAGAGCCTGTTCCCAGTTTGGCATTCTTTGGTTCCAGCTGTTGACCAGAGATAATTTAGATTAATATAGTAAAACCAAAAAATGCTTTTAATGCAAATTCCTTGCATTGCTTGTTTCTCTTTAAAGAGCAAGTGGACATTCTTACAAACGACCAGAATAGGAGGAATAGATATGGAAGCCAAGGCCTCATGAATTTTATGTCACATTTAATTTTATTTTAGGGAAGTTAAAATGGAGGGCTTTAAAAACCCAACCAGACATGTCATTTTCTTTGTCCTTCTCTGTTCAGTGTTTCCTAGTTTACCACAATAGGCACTTATTATTTTTATAGTGAGGGGAAGGTTATTTTAAATTGCTAAGTAGATTTACCATGATATTAAGAGCAAAATAAAAAAGATACAAACTCTCATAGGCAAAAGGTGTTTTCATGAAGCATATATGCTTGTATTTGGAAGGAAGAAACCAGCAGACATATGCAAGATATCTTGGATTCTTAGTTACTTGATCACCCCAATTTCAATTTCAAACATTCCCTCCATGGTCCCATGAGTTCATTTTTATTTATTTATCCATTCATCTTTTGCTATCTCTCATAAAAGATGCATGGCAGCTTACAAAGATAGATGGACATAGAAAATTTAAAGGTGGAAGAAAAAGAAAATGAAAAATAGAGGTGGGTGCACAAGACAGAACATAGTGGACAACTGGGCCACAAGTGTAGTTTTCTGAGGTTTTTCTTGTGCAGTGCTTAGTTGCTCAGTCATGTCCAACTCTTGGTGACCCCATGGACAGAGTCCATTCTCCAGGCAAGAATACTGGAGTGGGTGGCCATGCCCTCCTCCATGGGATCTTCCCAACCCAGGGATCAACCCAGGTCTCCCACACTGCAGGCGGATTCTTTACCATCTGAGTCACCAAGTCACCAAGCCCAAGATTACTGGGGTGGGTAGCCTATCCCTTCTCCAGTGGATCTTCCCGACCCAGGAATCAAACTGGGATCTCCTGCATTGCAGGGGGATTCTTTACCAGCTGAGCTTCCAGGGAAGCCCTGAGGGTTTTCTTGGCCACTACCAAAAGAAAAATCTGATCGGTCACTAGATTCAGGATCTACAGGATCAAAACACACCAGTTACTTGGTAGAAATCCTTTGTTCTTGGTACAAGAACCAGACAGTAAATTCTTCTAAGAGGCTCATAAAGAAGACCGTACTTTATGTATTATTGCTGATTTGCGTTGTTTAAGGCAGAAACCAACACAACATGGTAGAGCAATTTTCCTCCAATTAAAAAATAAATAAAAAAGAAGAATGCCCATGACGACATCCTTGCATCCTTGTAATAGACGTGTGACTTGTTTCCTACACAGCCTCTGCATGTAGGCTGCTGCTGCTGCTGCTGCTAAGTCGCTTCAGTCGTGTCCGACTCTGTGCGACCCCATAGACGGCAGCCCACCAGGCTCCGCCGTCCCTGGGATTTTCCAGGCAAGAACGCTGGAGTGGGTTGCCATTTCCCTCTCCAATGCATGAAAGTGAAAAGTGAAAGTGAAATCTCTCAGTCGTGTCTGACTCTTAGCGACCCCATGGACTGCAGCCTACCAGGCTCCTCTGTCCATGGGGTTTTCCAGGCAAGAGTACTGGAGTGGGGTGCCATTGCCTTCTCTGTCATATAGGCTAGTAACACCATATTAAAGAGCAGGTCTGTAAAAATGGATTCTGCAGCTAGCAGTCAGTCCAGCTTCACCTAGAAGCTTACAATGTTGATCATGTACACATATGAAGTCTCAGTATAGTGCATGGACCCAGTATGTACTTTAAAAATGTTAGCAATTAGTCTCACTGCTACTTCTGTTGCATGTCAGATGTGTGCCTATTTTTTAAAAAATTTTATTTGCAGTATAGGTGATTTACAATGTTGTGTTAGTTTCAGGTGTATAGTAAAGTGAATCTGTTATACATATACACGTATGTGTTAGAGAGCATTGAGTAGAGCTCTTTGTGCTATAAAGTTCTTATTAGTTACCTATTTTATATATAGTAGTGTGTTTATGTCAATTCCAGTCTCCCAATTTATTCCTCCCCTACTTATCCCCTGATAACTATAAGTCTGTTTTCTATATCTGTGACTCTATTTCTGTTTTGTATATAAGTTCATTCATACCCTATTTTTAAGATTCCACATATAAGCAATATCATAGGATATTTGTCTGTGTCTGACTTGTTTCACTCAATATGACAATCTCTAGATCATCCATGTTGCTGCAAATGGCACCATTTCATTCCTTTTGATGGCTGAGTAATATTCCATCGTATATGTACCACATCTTCTTGATAGATGTGAGTGTTGGACCATAAATAAAGCTGAGCACCAAAGAATTGATGCTTTTGAATTATGGTGTTTGAGAAGACTCTTGAGAGTCCCTTACACAGCAAGGAGATCAAACCAGTCAATCCTAAAGGAAATAAACCCTGAATATTCATTGGGAGGACTGATGCTGAAGCTGATGCTCTAATACTTTGACCACCTGATGCAAAGAACTGACTCATTGGAAAAGACCCTGATGCTGGGAAAGATTGAAGACAGGAGAAGGGGATGACAGAGGATGAGATGGTTGGATGGCATCACCAACTCCATGGACATGAGCAAGCTTCAAGAGCTGGTGATGGACAGAGAAGTTTGGTGTGCTGCAGTCCACGGGGTTGCAAAGAGTTGGACATGACTGAGCAACTAAACTGATGGATCACATCTTCTTTCTCCATTCCTGTACTGATGGATATTTAGGTTGCTGCCATGTTCTGGCTATTGTAAATAGTGCTGTAATGAACACTGGGGTGCATGTGTTTTTGAATTACAGCTTACTCTGAGTATATGCCCAGGAGTGGGATTTCTGGGTCATATGGTAGTTCTATTTTTATGTTTTAAGGAGCCTTCATACTGTTCTGCATAGTAACTATACCAATTTACAATCCTACCCAATTGTGCCTGCTTTTGACAAGGCAGAGATGGACTCCACACACACAGCTGAGGGAATGTGGCTGGCAGAAGGATGGCTGAGATCACAGCTCTCACCTCCCACACAGACCCCCTAGCTCTTGTGTGATCTCAAAACTTAGGCTTGGGTTTGGGTGATGCCACATTTGGGCTCTCTGGGGGAAGACAGGATTGCTCCAGGTAACACTTGAAAAGTCGAAACTCCATAAATAGTTACTGCCAGTGTGGGGAGGGAGCCAAATCTGAGCTAAGAGGAATACCTTCCAAGCAGAAACCTGCGAGCTTCAGCACTTCATTCTAGAAGGATTCAAACTCCTTTTAAGGAATTCAGATGAGAAATCCTTTGTGATTTCCCAGGAGAGAAGAGAGTAAAGATTTGGCTTTTCAAGCATTAGTCCCAGGTGACTCAGACCCAGAAGGATGCCCTTCTACATGATGCTCCTCTTCCCTCTTCCTCCTCGTCTTTTCTCTAAATCTCATTAAATGGTTCATCACAGTTGCTCCTATCATGTCAGAAGGCAGTGACTGCCAGAATCTGCCTAGAACAGAATCCATTTGGAGTTGAAATACCCTCCCCCTGGGTTAATCTTCTCGGCGGTTGCATGTAGAACATGGGGCAGCATGTGGCGGAGATTAGGCATGCCCTGGTATTGAATTCTGAGCGCCAGGATGTGTGGGGGCCTGCATCCCTCACAGCACGTCACTTTCCTCTTTTAATGAAAACTGAAGCCCAGCTCCTGCCAGAGGGCAGGGGGAGTGAACAAATGTGTAGGAAAAGAAAATAGAAATGGTTAGGAAGGGTGGCTCCCTGACCCCTGGTCTGGGCTAGAAAAAGCACCTCCCCACACTGCCTCCTAGCACGTGGAATGCAGGAGTGGCTACAGGAGGAGCTAGGAGAGCTCCTGGGGAGGAATTAAGTGTGGCTCAGTCTGTTTCTGGCTTCTCTGTAAATACTGTGACACCTCCGAATGGAGGAACAGCTGAGATAAGTGACTGCTAATCCCCCAGTGCCGGGAGGAGGCCGGCCGCTCCCTTACAGATCCCAGCAGATGGTGGATGAAACAGGCTTCCCTCGAGGCAAGGGCAGCGGGAACTGTCCCACCTTCTGTTCCTTCAGCCAGCCCTGCACGTCTCCCTCATGGCCTGTCCCTGCCCAGAAGGGCCTTGCTGGCCCTCGAGAGCCTGGGGACATGCTCAAGTTTGGCTTTTGCCATCCCACGGGGATGTTCAAGGTCAGCCAAGCTGGATTCAGGCCAGTGCTGGCAGCTTGGGCAGTCTTCAGCACAGCTCCTCGGGCCTGGGGAAGAAGAGCCAGTCAGTGCCTGCAAGTTTCTCTGAGAAGTACCTGGAGAATAGGGGTGGTGACTTATTTAAAATGCAGATTCACTCTTCCCGGGTGAAATCTGGGAATCTCCACTGCTATTAGGCAGTCCAGGTAATTTGGCTACAAGTGGTTGCAGCATTCCATTTGAAGAAAACAGCAGTCTGAGTGGACTGATTGGCGTTTGAGGTGGTGGTTAGGATCAGGGAGTGGTCTGGTGCCTAGATTTGAAGCCTCACTCTTCCATTTGCTCACCCACGTGACCTTGGGCAAAGCAGGCACAACAATGGTTCTCTACCATGTAAAAGACAGTCTTTCTCAAACTGCAGGGCACAGTCATTCCTGGATTTTGAAGTCAATTTAGTCACAAGTTGCATCAAAAACTGGGAGTTTGGCTGGCTGCACAGTAATGTGAATGTACTTAACACTACTGAACTGTGCAATTTTAGAGGGTTAAAGTGGTACATTTTGTGGTATGTATATTTTACCAAAATTTTTTTAAAAGTCCAGAATGCACCACAAAAGGTAAGTCACTTTTCTATACTTAAGTAGACACTATCAATTTTTAAATTAAATGAATCCCTGAAAAATGGTGTCAAAGGAAAATCAGTCTTGGAATCTTATATTCCCATCGACTTAAATTTTAAAATATATAAAAATAGGGTTTAAAGTTTTAAAATGTGGAAATTGAACAGTATTACAATGAACAAAGATCGAACCATCATGTCTTGAATGGGAAAAAGTGTTCTCACCATAAATATAATGAACAAGAAAATATGTTTTGTTCTAAATGGGAAAACATGAAATTGTTTTTTAAACATTTTAAGGGTGATGATTATGAAACTGGTTTCAGTACTCCACCGACCTACTCCAGGGCAGACTGATCCCTAGGTGGGTGGGCTGGAATTGGTGTTCTGAGCCCTGAAAGTATTTACAAAGGATTCAGAAATAACCATGGTGTTTGGTGATCTGCTAGACTTTCCAGGGGTTCCTTTTACACAAATAGCAGTGAATGGGGGAATGTGCCCTCAGCCACTCCCAAGGAGAAACTGTTTCTTTCACACAAATGGTCATGAACTTCAGTCCTACTCTACTTTAAAAATAATGAAATATTTCCTCAGGAAGCCTTTCTCTGAACTCTTTTTTTGATGGGGGAAGCATACCACGAGGCATGCAGAACTTTCCCTGTCCAGGAATTGAACCCTCACCCTCTGAAGTGGAAGTCTGTAGTCTTAACCACTGGACTACCAGGGAAGTCTTGAACCCTCTTTTCTTTTTTTTTTTTTTCCATTTATTTTTATTAGTTGGAGGCTAATTACTTTACAATATTGTAGTGGTTTTTGCCATACATTGACATGAATCAGCCATGGATTTACATGTATTCCCCATCTCGATCCCCACTCCCACCTCCCTCTCCACCCGATCCCTCTGGGTCTTCCCAGTGCACCAGGCCCGAGCACTTGTCTCATGCATCCAGCCTGGGCTGGTGATCTGTTTCACCCTTGATAATATACATGTTTCGATGCTGTTCTCTCGAAACATCCCACCCTTGCCTTCTCCCACAGAGTCCAAAAGTCTGTTCTGTACATCTGTGTCTCTTTTTCTGTTTTGCATATAGGGTTATCGTTACCATCTTTCTAAATTCCATATATATGCGTTAGTATACTGTATTGGTCTTTATCTTTCTGGCTTACTTCACTCTGTATAAGGGCTCCAGTTTCATCCATCTCATTAGAACTGATTCAAATGAATTCTTTTTAATAGCTGAGTAGTATTCCATGGTGTATATGTACCACAGCTTCCTTATCCATTCGTCTGCTGATGGACATCTATGTTGCTTCCATGTCCTGGTTATTATAAACAGTGCTGCGATGAACACTGGGGTGCACGTGTCTCTTTCAGATCTGGTTTCCTCAGTGTGTATGCCCAGAAGTGGGATTGCTGGGTCATATGGCAACTGAACCCTCTTTTGAATCTCCCTTTTTGTGACTATCCCAGTGATTCTCTCCCTGTCCTTCCCAGCATGTACCATAAATAACTGCCTCTGTCTCCTTTGCAGTTGCTCTGCTTTATTGCTCACATTTCCCAGTGACAAGCACAGTTCTTGTCCCAAAAATATTTGCTGAATCGATAAGTGAATGAAATTGACCCAAAATTTCAAAAGTGAGAACTACAGCTGCCTGTGTCATTATTACTGAATTGTAATAGTTCTTCTATGTGGCTTATATCACTTGTCTCTAATTATTACTATAGCTAGTAGCCCCTGCCGGAAAAGAGTTGTATCCTTTTGCAAAGGGTAAAATTGGGGCTTAGGACAGTGAAGTGATTTGCCCAAGAGCAAAACAGGTAGTAAGTGATAGAGGCAAGGGTCAAACCCAGGGATGTTGGGCTGTATCACTAGTTGCATTTCTGCTTTTTCTTGGTTCTTCTGCATCTGCCTGAGCCCAAGCAGCTCTGCTCTTTGCCTCCTGTCTATGGGCATTTTCACTGAAAAAGGCTTACCACATGGCAGAATGAGCCCAGCTGGCATGACCCTCACCTGGCTCCATCACCCAGCCGCCCTCAGGCTTTCTTCTCCAGACCAACCCAAACATGGTTGGGGAGCTCAGAGGGGAGGACCCAGCATTCCCCAGTCTGGACAAGTATCTAATCAGCAGGCCTCCTTAGCATATCAATCCAAGACCACTCCAGAGATGGATGCCTGTGCCCAGTTTTCTATTTTTAACTGGTGTGAACAGGAGGAAAAACACAAGCATTAAAAATCAAAGTGCCGGTCAAGAACTGAGAATACAGGGCAGGCCAGGGCAAACCAGGGATCTGTGTCCTTCTTCTATCTCTCTGTTCCTTTCTCCCCTCCTTGCTTCATGTCATCCCTTTCTTCAAAATCCCAAGATCCTCCACAAAGGAGCTGATTATTTATACCTGGGCTTTTTACACGTCGACATACATATGAATCAACTAAGCATCTTGCTAGAAAGCAGCCTCTGCTTCAGTAGTTTTGGGGTGGGGCCTGAGACTCTGCTTTTCTAATTCATGCCTGGTTATGATGATATCTCTGTGGTATGTTCATAGGGTTGAAGTTGCTGTTATCTTCTTGACAAGAATAGTTCTCTTTCAGTCTTATCTTCACCTGGAGTAAAGGCTTTGGCCCTCAGTTTATGGACGTTCCCCTGTGTGCGTGTATTAGGCACTTAGTGGTGTCCGACTCTTTGGGACCCCATGGACTGTAGCCTGCTAGGCTCCTCTGTCCATGGAATCTCCCAGCAAGAATACTGGAGTGGGCTGCCATTCCCTTCTCCAGGGGATCTTCCCAACCCAGGGATTGAACCCAGGTCTCCTGTATTGCAGGCCAACTCTTTACCACCTGAGCCACCAGGGAAACCCTCATCCACAAGCTAATGGACAAGCAGCCTTTGGTATTTGTTCTTTCATTCACTTTGACAACAAGAAGTCCTTTTCTGGCCTAAAGACAAGAGTCTGAGTTTGAGCAAAACCCTGGAGACATGGAGGAGAGCCCCCTTATGTCTGGGCCGGGGTACACCTGCTCTGTCCCCCAGCAAGACTGGGCAAGCTCTGTCTGGTCTCTTCCCTAACCAGCCCCTGGAACCAAGCATAAATCGCGGACCAAGGTGGCCTTGGTTAATCTCGGCTTTCTGCCACAGAAGAGTACAGATCTCTGAGCTGTCATGCAGGTTGGTGGGGACTAGCCCAGGAGGGTGTTCTGCACCACGCGCCCCTTTTCTGGCCCCCAATTGTGCTGCTGGGGTGCAGTTAGGGTGCATGAGGATTCCCAGGGCTCCGCTCCTCCAGCTCCCAGAGCGGGAGGATGAGAAGTTGCCGTCACTCCCCCGCTGCCCTGGCCCAGCTGTCAGGACCCCTCAGCAGAGGGCAGGGCGCCAAGCCTTCCCACTCGTATGTGGCTGATTGTCTCTGAGGCTGGCGGGGCTGCGGAGGAACCAGCCCGGGCACACCCAGGGAGCACCCCCACCCAGGAAGGGGGAGGGGGTGGCTGGCGTCACTCAGTCTTCCCCTGCCCCCTACTCTTCCCGGTCTGCGCCTCCCTACCTCCCTATTTGGCCATCCCCCTGGTTGCCCCCTCCCCTTCCTTACATGGTCTGGGGGCCCCCTGGCCGATACTCTCCCCTGCCCTTGGCTCCATGAATGGCCTCGGCGCTCCTCAGTGGTGCGAAGGCGACCAAATAAGGCAAGGTGGCCGACCGGGCCCCCCACCCCTGCCCCCGATCGCTCCAACTGACCCCGTCCATCAGGGCGCTATAAAGCCGCGCGCCGCGCGCGGGGCACCAGCGCCTGCCGCCGCCTGAGCGACCGAGCCGAGCCCGCCCCGCGGACAGTGAGTCGGCGCCGCCCGCCTCCGCGCCTCCCTCCGCCCCGCGCCCGGAGCGAGTGCCCAGCGCTCCCGCCGCTCCATCACTTTTCTTCTTTTTTCCTTAGGACCAAACTTTCCCTTTGGCTCTCTAACTTCTTTTGCCCAGGGTCTAGATCTTCACAGGAGAAGGGCTCGCAGAGGGGAAGCCTTGCGCCCCATGGGGGGTCCCTGTGGTCTTGTCCTTTTCTCTCCCCCGGGGCTGGAGCATGGATGGGAGTGTGGGTGAAGCCGTAGTGGGGTCCCAGTTTGTGAAAGGGAGCAAGTGTGAAGGGCTGGGGAGGACCTTCTAAGGGATGACTGTCCCTTTTGCCCTGGGGCAGAGGGTGAGCCTGCTGGCCGCGGAGCCTGCACGGGTCCCCGCCCCCCTGCTCCGCAGCTGCTTCTCACTTTTTCTGCCCCAGGGGAAGGGAGATGGCAGGCGCCCCCCGCCCCCTGTCTCCTGTCCGCGGAACCCCCTCTGCCCTGTGCCCTCCGGGGGAGCCGACCAGGCCAGCTCCGCAGACGCTGAACTTGGGCCGCCTTGCTCTGCTCTCCCCGCAGACCCCGCTGAAGCTGTGCCAAGATGTGCGACGACGAGGAGACCACCGCCCTGGTGTGCGACAACGGTTCCGGGCTGGTGAAGGCCGGCTTCGCGGGCGACGACGCGCCCCGCGCGGTCTTCCCTTCCATCGTGGGCCGCCCGCGCCACCAGGTAAGCTTCAGCCCGCTGCGCAGTCCCAGCCCCATTGCACACCCCTCTCCTGCCACCTCTTCAGCCCAGCAACCGAGGAGATGTCTCACTTGGCCCTCCTGTCTCGTGAACTCTTTAGGTCAGATAGGAAAAGATGAATTAGCTTCAAATCCGAGCTGACAAGTAACTTACACCCGCCAACATACCAGGAAATGTGCATTCCACTCTCCCACCCCAGTCCACTTCAAGGACACAGCTCGCCAAGGGTCCAGCTCGCTGGTGTGAAAAGCCAGCAGCATCTCTCTTTCAGTCTTCTCTTCCTCCTATACATTTCACCTTACTCCTTGGCCTTTTTTTTTTCAGTCCGGTTCAGAACTCATAATATTACAACTCCTCCCAGCCAACCAGGGGCCAAGCCACATTGCTCCCTCTTGTTCACAGCCAGTTTATAGGGCTCCCCAAAGATGTGACCTATCTTCTTCCTGGCTATTGCATTTTTAGAAGCCAGGCGTGACAGAGGCAGTAAGTGCATAGTGATAGTAACATACCACCTTGTTTATTAGAAGAGACACCACGCTCTCTGGCTGTGCCACAATGCCTGGTCAGACAGACTGCCAGGGAGGAGAGCAGTATTCCTCAGTGTGGGTGACCATGGGTACTCCAGGACACTCTGGGCAGGCTGGATTTCACAGACACAATGATAATGGCCTATCTGTCCTTCTTTTTAGGTTCACTTGATGAATGTAAAAATCTTTTCTGAGGAGACATGCAATGTGTCATTAATGCAGTCATTCCACAGTGTAGTCATTTATATTCCAGTTGACATAGGTGATAAGCTTAATAATTTCATGAAGATATTATAACAATTTAAAAATGAGATGACGCTCTGCTTCTTCAGTGAAATAGCTTCATTCCTCTTCACCTCCAGTTATATTCTAAACAATAGAATTACGCCTCCTGAGGGTGGGGTGGGGAAAAGGTACAAGACTGATTTTAAATGATATTTCTGAATTGGGGTAAACTATTGTTTATTATTTCTGGTATTATAAGATGCCCCTTGAATTGGGCAGTTAGACAAATTAATTAGGCATTGAATATATTCCTAACATGGAGGAAGCTTGATTTTCTAATCTCTTTCTTCTTGCAGGGAGTCATGGTGGGTATGGGTCAGAAGGATTCCTATGTAGGTGATGAAGCTCAGAGCAAGCGAGGTATCCTGACTCTCAAGTACCCCATTGAACATGGCATCATCACCAACTGGGATGACATGGAGAAGATCTGGCACCATACCTTCTACAATGAGCTCCGTGTAGCCCCGGAGGAGCACCCCACTCTGCTCACTGAGGCCCCACTGAACCCCAAGGCCAACCGTGAGAAGATGACTCAGATCATGTTTGAGACCTTCAACGTCCCCGCCATGTATGTGGCCATCCAGGCGGTGCTCTCCCTGTATGCTTCTGGCCGTACCACAGGTGTGTTTGGATTGTAAGGTGTGCGATTGTGAGATAGTCTCTGGTTAATTACACTCCCAAGTCACTGACCTTGCTGTGAATCAGTTTCCCCAATGAAAAAAGAATGATCTCTTTCCTCACACTCCCTGGGAAGGTGTCTGTGCCGAGAGAGAGGTAACAAGAGTACCCTGAGCACACTTATTTCTAAGAGCGGAAAGAATATGGAGTTAGAGCCTTTCCTTGCCTAAAATAGGTGATGTCAGATATTGAGGCTCTGCACAAACTAATAACCTGGAATGTAGCAGTTGTTGGTATGTGTTCACATTATCCCAGCCCCTGGGCAAACATCGCCAGTAGAGACGAACCCAGAGAGAATCTACATTCCTTACAAAGTCTGAGTCAAAAAAGAGAGAAACGTGTTAGTTAGATGTGAGGGAAAACAAAAAACAAAAAACATACCTGGATGCTTGCATAATGTGCAAATGACTGGTAAGAGGGATGGTCATTTGAAAGTCTCCTGGGGAAATTCTTCTACCACAATATTTAAAGAATGAGCTGTCGCTGGCTTTAGTCTTAGCATGCATTATACTCATTTTATCTGGATCTTTGCCCAGTGCTAGTATCTCTTAGCCAAGAGTGGAAGTAGGCTTTGACATGGCGAAAGCAGTGGTGTCCTCAGAGATTTACCTTGTTTTTGCCTATTCCTCTGACAGGCATTGTTCTGGACTCTGGGGATGGTGTGACCCACAACGTCCCCATCTATGAGGGCTATGCTTTGCCCCACGCCATCATGCGTCTGGATCTAGCTGGCCGGGATCTCACGGATTACCTCATGAAGATCCTCACTGAGCGTGGCTACTCCTTTGTCACCACCGGTGAGTCTGTGTGTGTTTCATCTGCCACAGTAGGTGTCTGGTTTTCTCCACCAGTGAACCCACCTACCTCTCCAAAGCTGATGTCATCCTTCAGAGCTTCCCTGTGACCCCTTTTATTTCTGCAGCTGAACGTGAGATTGTTCGTGACATTAAAGAGAAGCTGTGCTATGTCGCTCTGGATTTTGAGAATGAAATGGCTACGGCTGCTTCTTCCTCCTCCCTGGAGAAGAGCTATGAACTGCCTGATGGCCAAGTCATCACTATTGGCAACGAGCGCTTCCGCTGCCCTGAGACGCTCTTCCAGCCCTCCTTCATTGGTGAGTTGTATGGTCTGGTGCAGACACACAGCTTGGGGCTTCCAGAGAAAAATCTATTATAATCAACAATGATTAAGGGGCCCTTGTGTTGAAAGTAGTCACAGCTTGGAGACCCACACAGTTCAGCCTCAAGTCCCGATGGTTTTTGCAGGGATGGCCATTCCTCTTCTGCAGCAATGATATGATAAAGGATGACTTCATCGTATCACACTGGCTTCATCTTGAAACAAGGAATGAGATAGAGTAGTAACTGAATAATCCATATCTGCAAGGAAGAGACGATGACTCAAGAGTGCTGACTTATTCTGGTAGATTCCATCACCAAGTAGCTAGACCTTACTTCCAAGTCACTCATTATTAAGTGTGACAACAATCCTACTTATAGTAATAACTGGACACTCACATCTTTCCTAGGCAGGGATTTCCAAGAGGAAGCTTGTCAGTATCTTATTTCAGTCCATAAATAAGATGGCATTCATTTCACATGAATGTGTGTCTCATGCTTTTCTATTACATCTCCATAGGTCTGATGGGTACAGCGAGTGTTCCCTCTAAACAGGTGCTAAAAGCAGTTGTTTGGTCTTGGCAGTCTGTTTTAAATTACTCTCAGCACTTTTAAGACACCTGTTCCACAAAACTCTGCAGTGTATCTTATAGAGGAACATATGTTTCAGGGACAAATGGCAACAGTTTACCAACACAGAGGAGTCTTGTTATCTTACCTCCACCCTGGCCCCATGGCCTTAATGCACTGTGACTTTTTAAAACTTGTTCATAGGTATGGAATCTGCTGGCATCCATGAAACGACTTACAACAGCATCATGAAATGTGACATTGATATTCGCAAGGATCTGTATGCCAACAATGTCTTATCTGGAGGTACCACCATGTACCCTGGTATTGCTGATCGCATGCAAAAGGAAATCACTGCTCTGGCTCCCAGCACTATGAAAATCAAGGTAAAGAACTTCTGTGGTGGGGTGGGGGGAAACCAAGGCAGGTCTCCATAGACCAAGCAGAATTCCTAACTCCTTTCCCCTCACACAAATAGCTTCCTGTCTCACAGAAACCTTTTGCTTTTATTGCACCTTTTCTGATTTTTCTGGCACTTTTCCCAAGATAGGAGATTTTAAAACACTTTAAAGCAGTGGATAAAAATAAATCTTTGAGGAAAAAAATCTAAACCTTTGAACACATTTTAAAAGACCCCAACTTTCAGGCTAGGCTTCACCATGCCTATAGCTTATTGTCACATTATTCTCTGGTTCGGAGAAGTAGGGAACTTCTAGAGTCTTTAATCATGGAAATGATGAAATAAAGAAAATGCATTCGTCTTGAGTCAACCATATTCATTTGTAGGATTACTGGGATTGTTCATTTGTATCACATTACAGTGACTTGATCACCAGTGTATTTTCTGTGAATCTCCTCACCATGTTGCTTACTCTGTTGCTTGGAACCTCAGAGTTCACTGGCAGCTTTTGCTTTCCTTCTGCAGATTATTGCTCCCCCTGAGCGTAAGTACTCTGTCTGGATTGGGGGCTCCATCCTGGCCTCCCTGTCCACCTTCCAGCAGATGTGGATCAGCAAGCAAGAATATGATGAGGCAGGCCCCTCCATCGTCCACCGCAAGTGCTTCTAAGGTGCCTTCTCTCTTAGTCTACATTACATTCAGGATGATGGTATGATGCTTTTTGGAGTCTTCTGAACCACCCTCCCTCATCTCTCATCAATCATTGTACAGTTTGTTTACACACGTGCAATTTATTTGTGCTTCTAATATTTATTGCTTTATAAATAAACCAGACCAGGACTTGCAACCTACAAAAGCAAGCATTTCTTATTTCTGTTTGGGGTCTGGGGAAGGAGTGGGATGGGGCCAGTGTTTGCTTACTCAGTCTGTGAGCTCATATACTGATGGCCTTGACACCATGAGCTTTGTAATATCGCAGCACCACATCAGTTCATCAGTGTGACTTTCAGCTGGGAGTTACAATATTAAGTTTTGATTTTACCCTTTGGGACAGAATCATGAAGATAATTTATACCTGAAAAGCAGATTAGGTTTTCAGTTCAGTTCAGTCGCTCAGTCATGTCTGACTCTTTGCCACCCCATGGACTGCAGCATGCCAGGCTTCCCTGTCCATCACCAACTCCCAGAGCTTGCTCAAACTCATGTCCATCGAGTTGGTGATGCCATCCAACCATCTCATCCTTTGTCAGTTCATCAGTGTGATTAGGTTTAGGTCCACATAAGTGAAAAATGGATTGGAGAATACAGTCTGTGAAGATTAGTTTCTATGATAACACTGAAAATTGCGGTTTTAGCACATGTTCCAGTTATTTTTGTGACTTTGCCAAAGCCACATAGATATTGGTAATGAGAAAGTCAAAGGTTATTTTAAATAGATTAGTATAAATGCTCAATTCACAGCCTCTTCAGTTGTCTTCCTGAGGGCCATGCATGTTAACAGTGAAACAGTGAGGTCAGCTGACAGAAAAGCCCAGCCATACCCCATTCCAAATACTCCCTAAGCAAATCAAGACCACTGTGAATGTTCAAAACAAGTGTGAGGATGGGGAATTCTCTGGAGGTCCAGCAGTTAGGACTCTGAACTTTTACTGCTGTGGGTTCAGTCCTTGGAAATAAGATCACACAAGCCACATGGTGTGGGCAAAAAGAAACACAGAAAGAAATGTGAGGAAACAGGCAGCAGACACCTCTGCCTAACCAGTGGCTAAACTGGGGGACGGACATCTTCAGGCTCTTCAGGTCTTTGAAATCTTGGGATCTTGGGTTGAGTAGAGTGAAGTCCTGAGTGGTTAAGGAGGGCAGAAAGGCACAATATTCCCTTCACTCTGTGCTGTATTCTTTGCAAAAGACTTTGGGGATAGCACCTCTATCATACTCTGTCCTTGAGGGGTTCACATACACATGACTCAGAAGCTCCCAGTGTATGTGGTTTGGGAGGCTTCAAGGAAATGGACATATGTGTATGGGTCTTGAAAGGTGGTTAAGAATTAAAGAGGTGGGATGAGGAGGGAGAAAGCTTCAGCAGGAGACAGGGCAGAAGCCATCATACAAAGCACAAGGCAGGCTGGTGGGAACTGATGAATTTTAGGTCATCAGTTTGGAAAGGTAGATTTCAACCTGATTGCAGAGCTTTAAAAATTTTAACTTTCAACTTAATTGTTGATGAACTGTTAGGCCATTTGTATATGTGTGTGTATTTCCACTCAGTCGTGTCTGACTCTTTGCAACCCATGGACTGTAGCCCACCAGGCTCCTCTGTCCATGGAATTTTCCAGGCAAGAATATTGGATTGGGTTGTCATGCCCTTCTCCAAGGGATCTTCCCAACCCAGGAATCGAACCCAAGTGTCTTACGTCTCCTGCATTGGCAGGCGGATTCCTTACCACTAGTGCTACCTGGGAAGCCATGTAAGACCAATTGAATGAAGTTAATTAAACTTTTACCTATTGATGAGAGAATTACAACACAGATTAAGCAATGGGTGCAATGTTATATGGGCTTCCAGGTGGTGCTAGTGGTAAAGAACCACCTGCCCATTCGGGAGACATAAGAGACACAGGTTTGATGCCTGGGTCGGAAAGATCCCCTAGAGTTGGAGATGGCAGCTTACTCCAGTATTCTTGCCTGGAGAATCCCATGGTCGGAAAGACCCCCTAGAGTGGGAGATGGCAGCTTACTACAGTATCCTTGCCTGGAGAATCCCATGGATAGAGAAGCCTGGTGACCTACAGTCCATGGGTTGCAAAGAGCCAGACAAAACTGAGTGCACATGTCCCCCACCCCCACCCCCCCCACACACACACAATATATAGCTTGTTTGTGGAATACCCAAGTCAGGAACTCAGATTTTTTGACATCCAATCTAAAGATTCTTCTACAACAATCTTTTCTAACTTAGTCATAGTTTATTAAAAGTAACCACATTCTATCACACACCCTTTTGAGAGTCTGGGTTCAAAATTCGGAGTATTTATAGCTCATCAGGCAGTCTTAATAAGTTCCCAATGTCATTATCATTCCAGGTAGTAATTATGTCTTTATGTTCATTCATTCATAAAGACATCTCTTGACCCTTGATTTTGGGCCGGGCACAGTAGTAGGTGTGGGGGACACAAAGATGGAGGAGAGCACGTTGGCTGTGCTTAGAGCTCCATATTTGGCACAGCTAAATGGAAGTCTTTCTTTGCATTAGGGTTAAAGAAAAAATTAATTAGTGACATTTACATAAGATACCATTAACTTTCCTGTAGATTTTCTTTTCTTCCCCCAACTATTTCTTGTAGCACAGATAAATTGATTTAAAAGCTAAGTATCAGCCAGATACAGGTTTGGAGCATGTATGGGGAGACGATTTAGCCAGTCTCTGTGTCTCTTTTTTCTCAAATTTAATACATTGTAAATTATGAATTTTATTCTCTAAATATAGTATTAATACTTTAGGTTTAGGCAACTGGCTTCTGTATCACCAGTGGTTCTTTCTATGTGTGAATGTAAGTGGAATGGGTATTGTTTCTGCTTAAAAGTGGAAGTTTTTGGAATCAGTTTCTGATATTTGTAGCAAAAGTGGAAAGTACACAGGTTCTTGTTGAATTTTGAGGCTTCCTCAAAATTGCTTAATAGGGTGTAAGATATTAGAAAACTGACTCTTCTAATAATCATGCTTAAGAAAGGTATTAAGGCAATAGGATTTTTCTTAAGGCCACCCTCACATGTGTAAATTGAAATGTCTACAGTAAATAGATCTTGGTTAAGATGCAATGTAAAACAACCCATATTGATCATGATATTTTTCTCAGTTTAAAATGAAAGAAGTACTTTGATTTATTTCTAAGATCCTAAAACACTATGTCTTTATTTTCCTTAACAATGGTCACTTCTTAGCAATGGTTATTATGTAGATGTGCTTAAATCATTAGAGTGTAGAGTTAGAAAAGGATAATAACTGAAGAAAATGGAACAGAGAGGTAGGATCGGTTTAAATCATTAGAGTGTAGAGTTAGAAAAGGATAATAACTGAAGAAAATGGAACAGAGAGGTAGGATCGGTTTACTATACCCTGAGCCTAATACAATGTCCGGAGAAGGCATTGGCATTCCACTCCAGTACTCTTGCTTGGAAAATCCCATGGATGGAGGAGCCTGGTGGGCTGCAGTCTATGGGGTCGCACAGAGTTGGACAGGACTGAAGTGACTTAGCAGCAGCAGCAGCAGCAATACAATATCAGCCTAAAACTGGGTCTCCACCTTTTTCTCCACTTCTTCTATGGAATCTGTTAGGGCCTGAATTATGTATGCCACTCCCACCCCACTCCAACCTCTGCCACAATTGCAATTCATATGTTGAAACCCCAACCTCCGCAATGTGACTGTATTTGGAGACAGGACCTTTAAGGAGTCATTAAGGTTAAATGAGATATAAAGGTGGGGCCCTAATCCAACAGGCCTGGTGTTCTTATAAAAAGATGAGCCACCTGGAGTGTGCCCATATGCAGGAAAGGGCAGGTGAGGACACAGCAAGAAGGTGACTGTTTGCAAGCCACAGTGCAAAAAGAAAGAACACAGGATCCCTACACCTTTGTTCTTTATCTCTAACCCCTAACATCAAGCCCCAACTTGATTCTCCTAGATTCCCTATGGAGGGGAAACACAGTTCTTGAAGCCTGAGCCTACTGTGTTCTCTCCTTTACTGGTTTGAGGATTAAAGCCATTTTTCTATTTCCTCCAAACTGTCTCCATATTTTCTTACTTGGCTCTGGTGGGCAGAGAAAGCCAAGATTTTGGTGGCAACAGTCTCTCTAGACTCCACTGTGGCCTGGGGATCCAGAAACCCAACAATCTCTATAAGACCTAATTAGCCAGGTGTTGAAAAGGAAATAAAAAGTCAGACTCATTTTATGATTAAAATTACATAAATACTATAAATATTTCCTAGGAACTAATAGGTAGGGAAGAAATTTCAGGTCTTTTAGGCCTGAAATAGCCAAAGTTGTCTATATTCAACTTGAGCTCTTCCAGGCTCATTATAGAAGGAATCTCTCCTTCAGGCAGAGCTTGGCCATTGCTATGGCAACCAAGCTCATACTAGGAAGAAGGGGGAAAATGCAGAAGTCTGCCTCTGGTCACTGGTGAACTGATGCTAGAAGATAATTCCTGAAATTCACTCATCAGCTCTGCATGCAACAGATGTAATCAATCTTCCTCTGAGGCTCAATGGTAAAGAATCCCCTGCCATTGCAGGAGACTGGGGTTCAATCCCTGGGTTGGGAAGATCCCTTGGAGATGGAAATGGTAACCCTCTCCAGTATTCTTGCTGGGAAATCCCATGGACAGAGGAGCCTGAGGGGCTAGGGTCTATAGGGTTGCAAGAGTCAGACACGACTTAGCAACTAAACAGCAACAACAAAGATTGACTAGTGGGATAAAGAGCTTCAGTCAAGCATAGCTCTCTTGAGTCCTCTGATCCTGGGCCCTCTCTCCCACCAGGGAAAGGGAGATGAGTCAGAAGAGATGTAAGCAGGGGTGGTCTGCAGTTCCTCCACGGCATTGTTTGCTAATTGCTCTGCACTGTTTTACTGCAGCTTCCTTGGGAATCAGTGTTGGGGAACAGCTGCTGCTGCTGCTGCTGCTAAGTCACTTCAGTCGTGTCTGACTCTGTGCGACCCCATAGACGGCAGCCCACCAGGCTCCCCCCTCCCTGGGATTCTCCAGGCAAGAACACTGGAGTGGATTGCCATTTCCTTCTCCAATGTGTGAAAGTGGAAAGTGAAAGTGAAGTCACTCAGTCCTGTCCGACTTGTAGTGACCCCATGGACTGCAGCCCACCAGGCTCCTCCGTCCACGGGATTTTCTAGGCAAGAGTACTGGAGTGGGTTGCCATTGCCTTCTCCTTATTCTACCCTACTTCATTACAAAAGAATTGCCAGGTGGTATACCTATGACAAAAGTATTACTCACAGTATCCAAAAGGTGAAAGTGAACCAAGAGGACAATGATGAAAGAATGTACTAAAATGTGTACACACACACACATTAGAGTATTGTTTTGTTGTTTAGTAGCCAAGTCGTATCTGACTCCTTTGCTCCTTTCTGGACTGCAATGCAGCCTGCCAGGCTCCTCTGTCCATGGGATTTTCCATGCAAGAACACTGGAGTGGGTTGGCAGAGAGAAAACAGACCCAAGGGAAGAGTGCTGTAAAGCTGAACTAAAATGTGGCATCAATAGTAGATGAGAAGTGAACTCTGGAATCAAGGTAAGCAAGAGATTAAGTCAACAAGCTTAGTGCTAAACACAGAAAGATGATTTGAAGAACTCTGGAAATACTACTGGATGGTGACATCATATTGGGTAGGATATGATAGAGCAGGCAACGTGTGGGAAATTTAAAAGCAAACCTGCCTTAGGCAAAATACTGAAATTTTCCCAAGGCATCTTTAACTCTAGGATCTACCCTTTGGACTTCTTTTCTAGTGCCTTCGACCAAGGCTGGCCACCCAGGAAATTCGTCCTACTACTCACATGGTGATGACACTTGCCTGACCTTTATATGCAGTCCTCAAAAGCAGGCTATGCTAGTTAACATATTAGTTACCTAGTTACCTAATCTGTTCCTGGGGAAAAGTTAGAACATATATTCCCACTAGAAAACACACTCATAATTTTACAATAATTTTTGATGTTGCATGGGCTTTCAGTCAAAAAAGATTTGAATGCAAATCCTAGTTCTGCTATTGACTAGCTGCCAACTAGTTAAGTAAATTAATTACCTAAACTCTCTAAACTTTAGAACAGAAGGACTAACTAAAATCATGGTCCGCGAGTTGTCATGGGAATGTAATGGTATCATGCATTTAAGACACTAAACACAGTGCCCATCAGGAGGGCATTTGGGCTCCAGATAAACAGCAACAAGGTTTACTTCCCTCTCTCCCCTTTATTTTGTTTCTAGCATAGATTTTGGAGGCTTGGGTTGGGTGGTAGACAGGGAGTGAGCTGTAAATGTCTCTTTACACTGCAGTAGTTTCTCTATTTGTTGCTGTTTTGTCGCTCAGTCATGTCCAACTCTTGTGACCCCATGAACTGGAGCCTGCCAGGTTCCTCTGCCCATGGGATTCTCCAGGCAAGAATACTGGAGTGGGTTACCATGCCCTCCTCCAAGGGATCTTCCCGACCCAGGGATCGAACCCACGTCTCTTACATCTCCTGCGTTGACAGGTGGGTTCTTTACCACTAGTGCCATCTGGGAAGCCTGTGTTTCCCGGTAAGATCTTTTAATTCTATTGCTTAGAACTTTTCTTCATTCCTCTGACCTCCAGACTAGCTCCTGTATCTTTGAAACTCAGATCCAAAATTGCCCATATACTCATGTATCCGTTTTGGAAAACATATCATCAGTCATAGAGAGAGCATGGGGGTCAGGGGGTGTCTCTTCAGTGTTTTCATAGTGCCCTGTTTCTGACTCTACAAAGCATTTACAGCACATGACTACAAAGCTGGTGCACTTGTGAATCTCCTTAGACTGTAAGCTCAGGGGAGAGATCTATGTTATTAACGTGTGTGTGTGTGTTAGTCATTCAGTCGAGTCCAACTCTGCGAACCACTGTCTGGAGCCAGTCAGGCTCCTCTGTCTGTGAAATTCCCCAGGCAAGAATACTGGGGTGGATTGCCATTCCCTTCTCCAGAGGATCTTCCCAACCCAGGGATTGAACCTGGGTCTCCTGCATTGCAAGCAGATTCTTTACCATCTGAACCACCAGGGAAGTCCATGTTACTCACATGAGTATCCAGTCCTATGTACTCAAACAGGGATTGTTGATGATAAGACATTAAAGTTCTATTCATTAAAGACATTGAAAGTTTCTTTGATTTACACACTGCTCTGGGCTGCTCATCCTAATTAACCAAAAAATGTGATGATATTTTCTTTTTTGTAGTAAACTACGAATTTGGCTCTGTGCCCTCATCCTTGCCTTTGCATAAGGAAGAAATTACTCCATTCCCAGAGCTTATCAGGAGGCTGGCCAGACAGTTTTATCCCCTGAACAACTGCAAATAGAAAGCAAGAGGGGTCAGTCTCTGGCAGTGTGATGGTGGGTTGAAATGTCCTTTGACCCCAAACCTTTGGGGAAATATTTTCATCTCTAGCACCAGATACATGGTGCATATTCTTCCTTTGTTCCTCGCTACTGACTAGTTCCTACAAGCTATAAGAAGTCAGTGTTAGTCGCTAAGCCATGTCCAACTCTTTGCAACCCCATGAACTGTGTAGCCCACCAGGCTCCTCTGTCCATGGGATTCTCCAGGCAAGAGTACTAGAGTGGGTAGCCATTCCCTTTTCCAGGGGAATCTTCCTGACTCAGGGACGGAATCTGTGTCTCACACGTTGCAGGCAGATTCTTTACTGTCTGAGCCACCAAGGGACCCACTTATGGTGGCTCCAGTGGCTAAGTCCCCACAGCTGTTAGACCAGCCAGAGTGGATGAGAAAGCAGGCAGCTGCAGTGCGGTAGCAGCCTCCCACTGCCCTTCCCAACCCTCTTCCCGAACAATTGCTTGTACACGCTCTTCTGCAGCCAGTGGGTGTCCTTAGCAAGGAAAGCAGATATACAGGATGTACTTATGTTTTGTTGAACTAGGTTGGGTTAAAAACTTAGCTTATGTAGTGGGAATCCTTACTGCTTCCTGGAGGGAAGTAGACATGGCTTCTTCTTTTGGGAGGCAGCTTTTTATCTTTGCGCTTCTCACCTGAGACCAGAGCAACTTGACCTCACCAATAGGTTGGGTGCCTAAAATAATGATGAGGATACTAATGTTAATATTTAACAATGACTGAGCCCTTACCTGTGTCCTCCACTGCACTAAACCCTTCAAATCTATTATCTAATTTAACCAAACAATGAATTACTATCCCCCTCCACTTTCATGCATTGGAGAAGGAAATGGCAACCCACTCCAGTGTTCTTGCCTGGAGAATCCCAGGGACGGGGGAACCTGGCGGGTACCGTCTCTGGGGTTGCAAAGAGTCAGACACGACTGAAGTGACTTAGCAGCAGCAGCAGCAGCCCCACCCTTTTTGATGAAAATGAGAGCTGAAGAGGCTATTTGCCTTAGGTCAGGCTGCTGGTAAGTGGCGGAGCCGAGAATCAGCACTCTTGGGGCGCGGCTCCACGCTCCCTGTCAGCAGGCCAGAGGGTCTCAGTATCCGTGAGGATAGCTGGAAACCAGAGGACAACTTCTCTCAGCATGTGGTCAGATACTGGTCCAGTAAGGAGTTTCTGAGTTCCAGTCATACTCTATGTCAGAAAGGATTTTTTTTTTCTTTTTTTACAAAGGAGTTTTAAGGAGAAGGGGAAAAAATGGTGGGATGAACTGAGAGAGTAGCAGAGACATATATACACTACCACATGTAAAACAGATAGTGAGTGGGAAGCAGCTTTAAAAAACAAGGAGCTCAGCTCAGGGCTCTGTGATAACCTAGAGGGGTGGGGATGTGGGAGGTAGGCTCAAGAGGGAGAAGATATAGGTATATACTTACAGCTGATTCACATTGTTGTACAAAAGGAACTAATACAACATTGTAAAGCAACTATCCTCCAATTAAAAAAACATAACTTGTCAAACAGTTTAAATCTGGTTAGGGGAATTGATTGTTTGATTGACTAGTTGACTAGATCAACGTATACTCATTGAGATCCTTCTACTGGGTGCTGGGGACAAAACAGACATGGCCACTGTCCTCACGTGGCTTACAGTAGAGTGGTCCAGGGCGCATGTGTGTGTGCTGTGGGGGGAGGGGAGACAAGCAATAGATAAATCTTCAAATACGCAGATACGCAGATAGAACGTGATCTCAGCCCATGGAAGGAATAACAGAGTGCAGTGAAAGGAGATTCTAGTTGAGAGGAGGGTTTTACTTAGATAAGGCTATCAGGAAAAGCCTCTTTGAAAAGGTAACATTACATCTGAGAACTGAAGAAGGGACAAAGCAAGCAGGGAAAACAGCACCTGCAATGACCCGGGTGTAGGAAACTCTATCATGTTCAAAGATGTGGGAGAACCCAAGAGGATGGATAGTGATGGGGGGCTGTGGGGAGTGGGGTAAGTGATGCTAGAGAGGTGATCCAAACATCCATCAAGGACTTCCCTGGTGGTCCACTGGCCAAGACTCCATGCTCCTAATGCAGGGGGCCCAGGTTTGATCCCTGGTCAGGGAACTAGATCCCACAAGCTGCAACTAAGAGTTCACAGGCCACATCTAAAGATCTTGCAAGCAGCAAATTAAAAAAAGAAAAAAGGATCTTGCATGCCATAATTAAGACCTGGCACAGCCAAATAATAAAAGAACACCCATCATACAGGGCCTTTAACTACGCCAAAAGTTTAGATTCCAAGTGTAAAACAATGATTCTAAAAGGTTTAAAACATGGAATTAGGAAACATATATTTTAAAAGCTTGTTCTAGGTACCATAGGAGACAGGATTTGAGAAGCAAGAATAGAGACAAGTAAACCACTGGGAAGCTCTTTGATGCAGCTGGGATATTGTGGGTCTCGGACCCAGAGGAAGCTGTGAAGATGGAGATCAGTGTGGACAGAGTCCAGATGGATCTCCTAAGAAGCAATAACAGGATGTACTAGTGGGCTGGAGAGGGCCAGGCAAAAAGAGAGTGCCACGGAGGCTGCCCAGGCTGTGGCCTTGAGTGGACAATGCGTCTTCAGGGAAATTAAGATTTCAAGGTAATTCAAATGCAGTTTCAGCCCAGCATTGGAAAGGAAGGTTTTGCTCTCTCAAACCTCAAAAATGGGATTTGCTCTGGGTCTTGGAGCTGTTTTCTGGGAGAAAGGGAGGACGACTGAATGAGCAGGGAGTGGTTTTGGGGACAGGGAGGTGGAGAACTGAGCAGGGGGTGTGTGTTGGGATACAGGTGGATTGGGACCTGATAGGATGAGGGCCACAGCACGGATCTTACAGACACAGGTGGGCTGTGTTCTTGCCTGTAACACACAAATGATGATAGAGCTGTCCTTTGAAGTTGCTGGTATGGGATAAAGGCAGTACTATGCTCAGGCCTTGGCACATACTGGGAGTTTAATTAATGCTCAATAATTATAGTTATTGACATTGTTGTATTTGTATATATTTATATTTGGCACATATAATATATATTTTATGTTAATATACATGCATATGTATGTGTGTGTGTGTGTGTTGTAGAAGAACTGAAAGACAAATGTAGGAATTCAAATTTGATAAGAAGGTGTATGTGGTTCTGCTGGTGACACTTCCTAAGAGGTGGTTCATTGAATGATATTTGAATTCTGGCAGCTGGGCCCAGAGCAGTCTAGTGATTAGAGAAACTTACTGAACCACCCAATAGTCCAAGAGCAACTAGAGAGCACATATTCCAAAGACTGAGACTGTGGAGTTAGATTCTTCTTCATCTATCAAAGAGGAGACTGACCTAAAGAGCTTCAAGAAGTCAGGAAAGTATGGCTTCATGATACAGGATATAAAGAGCTTGATTAACAATCACCATGGCCTTACATTATAGGAACTGTTAAGAAAATCTAAATTGGCTTCCTGAATTCTCAGTGCAGGAAGAACTTTTTATACACTTCTGAGTCTCCTCTCAAGTTGAAGGAATTTATTTTAGAACTGTTTAAATCCTACAGCAAAGGGCAACCATATTCTCTTTTATACCAGCTACCCTAGAGTGTCAGTTCCATTGTGTTCTAATAACTGGTTTGATTTTAATACATAAAAGGAAACTCCAGCACTGAAATACAGTATGAGGATTCCAGTCTTTAAAAAGAAAAGTGTAGGTTGGTAGGGAAAAGGGATTCAGTAGGAAGAATTCGATTAGTGTTTACTCCAAACATAAATCTTAACTTGGAGAATATAAAGTATAAAAGTATGCCTCCAAACTCTGAGAATAAAGTACGATACTAGGAATCAAAAATCTACTGTAATGCTCACTTGCTGAATTGAAGCCTCCATCAGCCTGGGTCCTCACAAGATTAGAATGAGCAGCGCCCCCTGCAGACTGAAAGCATGAGTAAGACACGAACTGTTAAGGTAACCACTGAGATGGTGCTTGTACCATTGCACAACTCAGCTAGTTCTGACTGTTATCACCAGCTTTTCACTCACCTCTGGAAGATTTCACTTTGCTCTGGGGCTCTGAGGTGATTTAATGCCAGCTGAACAACACATTTCGAATAACAAATGTAATCCTGGATGGTTTTTATTTCAGTCGGGATGGCTGTTCATGGTGTCCAAAGTGCCACACTTGTCAGAAATGAGTTTAGTATTGGGTAATTTTATTCCACGTTTGGAGGGAGGGCATGGAATTTTGTTTTTCTTTGGCATGTGAATGAAATAGAAAATGTATCTGAAATTACCCCACATACCTCTTGTTGGTTCAACATGTGAGTAGGAGGCTAAAAATGAAGAGTTTCATCCAGGTTACTTTGCTTAATCTATGTTTAAAGTTTGCACCTGAACTGGCCTCATCATGGAATTATAAAATCTTATTGTTTCAAAATATCATTTGCATATACAATTCACTAAGATTTGGACATGCCTGAGCGACTGAACAACAAAAAATATACAATTCAACTGTTTTTTAGTAGTTTCACACGTAAGTGTTTCCATGGCCATAGCCAACTTTAGAATGTTTTCATCACCTTAAGAAGACTCAGTACTAAAAAATAAAAAGGGAAAAGAGAAGAAAAGAAAGATGCCTCAGACTCTATAGCTCTTACTCCATTGTAGCCCACCCCTCTGCTCTCGCCTCCGCAAGGAATTAGTGGGATGGTCTGCTTGCCAGGGGAGAGTAAAATTAGGATTCTTGTCTTAATAAAGTCCTCTATTACAAGAGACATAAAAGAATGATCAGGGTTTTTGCTCATGTGATTCTTTTTGCATCAGCCTCTTTCCTCCTGGTGGCCAAGAACCTCCTCTGCAGAGAAGCCTTCTTGAGACACCCTTCTCAGTTGCACTCCTGCTTCACGTCCACTCTTTGCTTGTTTTATATCCCATATTATGTTTGTTTCAGCTTAACTTGATTAACGTGTAATTTAAATAAAATAAAATGTGCTATTGTAAGCATGCAATTCATTTTGCCAAATGCTTATAATCCAGTAACCACCCCAATCAAAATATAGTACATTCCATCAGCCCCTAAATTCCCTCTCCTGCTCCAGATTTAACCCTCTCCGTCTCAACTCCAGAGAACCCTTTTTGTCACGATAGATTAGTTTTGTCTGTTCTCAAACTTCATAATAATCATAATTTAAATTGTTCATTTCTTTTCAGTTTCTACAACTAGATCTTTTTATACAATTCTTTTTTATTGAAGCATAGTTGATTTACAATGTGTTAGTTTCAAGTGTATAGCAAGGTGATTCAGATATATATATATGTATATATACACACATATATATATTCTTAAATATATATATTCTTTTTCAGATCCTTTCCCCTTATAATTTATTACAAAATTTTAAGTATAGTTATCTGTGCTACATAGTAGGTCCTCGTTGATCATCTATTTTTTTCTATAAATTGATATTAGAATATAGTTGCTTTACAACATAGATTAGTTTTTTACCCATAATTTTCTAGCACAAGGCCAGACTATGCCAGAATGAATAAATGCCAAATCATTCTATTTACCAGCTTTAACTTAAAAAATTGAAGCAGCTAAATATTTGAGAGTAACAGTGAGGATTAGATTGCAAGGGTTAGGAGCAGGAGTCTTATTCATCTTGTCTGCTTTCTTTCTTTCCCTGCCTTTCCCCTTTTCATCACAACAATGACAAAGGAAGCCTCAGATGGGAGAGAAAGCTGTGTCAGGAGTCACATTCCTTTGCCTTTGGGCAAAATGTATTACCATTTTGAATGAACAGGTAGAAATAGTTTCATTCGTTTTGTGACTTTCAGCTTTGAGCTTTCAACTTCCTTGATGATGACATTTTAAATCTGCGCCCTTGGTAAGATAGGAGATTCACTCAAATGGTATCTCAGTTTCTGAAAATACAGCTGAGATTTGTGTTCTATCAGCAAAATCATAGCAGCTCTGTTAATTTTTGGCAAGATATTTCTCTCACTACAATGTAATCAAGCCTCATCACATACCTGTAGCTGGCCTCGCTCACGCACAGGAGAGGAAGGGGTCATGTTCAGCATCTCTTCCTCAGAGGCGGGAGCTGAAGTAGAGACTCTCCTAAGAGCTGCTTTTCCTTGCTTCTTTGCGTGCATTCATTTCCGGTTTGGCAGTGTGTGCATCCCCCTTCAGCCCAAGTTCTAAATCTCTTTCTCTCTCACTATCTAGGACACATGAGAATTAACCTACTCATGTAGATTACAGGGCCCCAGCCCTCATTAACCTTAATATTTATTGAAAGAAATACAGCTTTTGCAGTAGGAGAAGTGAAAATGCCCTTCCTTTCAGCCTGAATAGTGGCACCAGTGTGAGCCAAGGAGACGGGCTTTTTAGGTGGTAGTTCAACCCACACACGCATTTGCGTCCAGTCATTGACAATTTCTCATGGGTGATATTTCTGGATTTGTGGGCACCTTGATACAGCATTGTAAAATTGCAGCCCTGAGGTGATTTTGGAGTAGCTCATGGTGCTATCTATTCTGTATTTTCTTTGTGTCCTTCGAATTATCAATTCTGTCCTGAAATTCTCATCTTCCTTCCCAGTGGGTACTCAACTGGTACCTACTGCAGGACTGAAGAGCTGACATTTCTCTCTTAAACACTGTAGTCAGTGTTCCCTTGACCTCTTCTCTTCCAGACATCAGGTGCTCTGTCTGTCCCCTGCTCGCCGGGCCTGACCTTTGCTTTAATGAGATTTGAGTGCTGAGTAGATCTTAGCCATGTCATCATCCCTCCTCTATGGAAGATGCCGCATTTGTTGATGACCCTTGAGTTTGGGGAAGACAGTAATCATTTGGGGATGGAGAAGGGGCAAGAGGGGACAGGATATAAATTCATAACCCAGACAAGGTTAGAGGGATGCTGGGGATGGGCTTGAACCTCAGAGAAGGCAAAACCAGGAAACAGGTGGAATGAAAAGCTGTTCAGAGCAGTCCAGGCCATGACCTCTGGCTAGCAGTCCAGTTTCTGGAATCAAATAGAGAAGTTGGGCAATGGGCTGATGTACAAAGAAGTGGGGTCTTGTGAAACTCTTTCATTTCTAAGCCCGATGACACCAGAAGAGGGTCAGGCTTTCCCAAGAACACTGGGCAAATTTTCATTCATTCTCTTCCATTGCTCCCACTTTTCTCTTGATTTAGGCCAACAGGAAAATATTGAATTGCCTCCAGAACGATCTAATACCATTTAGAACTGTATTCTTCAAACTGTGAATCAAGATCTATTAAATGAGTTTTGAATCAGTTGAGTAGGTTTCAGCTAGCACACACACACAAAACAAGCAGGGCAGAGAACAGAAAATATCAGAGTGACAGTAAATAATATTTTGTGAAACTGTTTTAGTCTCTAGGTATATGTATTAAGTTGTAATATGGAATGTATTTTGTGGATCATGGTAAAAAAAAGTTTAAAATCAATGGTTTATAATGATCAATTTTCATATATTATTAAAAAACTTTTTATTAGAAAAATATAGATAAATAATAACAATAGCAAATATACCTAAAATAGCAATATAGTAAGATAGACCCTGTACATCATCATCTAGTTTCCAAATTGTCTTTTGTAGATAGTACAATTCTATTTATTTCCTTCAGTAATTTAAAAAAGTTTTTTCTCCACCCTACTAAATTCAGGGGAGATTTTGGGTAGAACTGAAGTTATTCTTCCTAAAGGTTCAAGCTGTGAATATTTCAAGTCAATTGGGAGCCTTCCTGAGAGGCTACAGGAAATTACTGTGGAAAATGAGTTTGGAAGAAAAACTGAGGCAAATCTCACAGATGCTGCTTGTACCCAGGGTTCTGTGCATTTTCTAGAGGGAGTCAGTGATGTCTCCTGGTTTAGTTCAATGTTCTCCTTTGTCCCCAGCCCCCTTACAGAATAGAGAAAAGTAGAGGTGGGTGGGACTGGAGAACACTCAGTCCAACTTTTGTGTCTTAAGGATGAAAAAACTGCACTCTAGGAGTGGGAACTGGGTTATTACACAAGAGAGCCTCTCATCTCAAGGCCCTTATCCCCCATGCCAGGAGCCATGTATATTTCAGATACAATGAAAAGTTTTTTTTTTTTTATACTCAGCCTTAACCCCCTTCTCTGTTTTTCCTCCAATCTCCTGAAATGGGTTCTTACTCTTCTAATCCATGAATCAGTACTCTTTATACATTTGCCAACTATCCATATACCTACTAAAATATCCATGTAGAAAGTATAGGCTATTGCTTCCTGTGTTTTACATTTATACAAATGGAGTTATAGTCTACTTACTATACAGCATCTTGCTTTTTTCACTCAATATTTAGTTTTTGAAATCTATCTTTGTTGAGATATATAGATCAATTTCATTCATTTTTCACTTCTGAGTATTATGCCGTGAGATGAATAAATCACATTTTGATACTTCTATCACTGAATTTTGTGTTTTTCACTTACTGTTTTTTGTTTTGCTTTATTTCCTTTTCTTCTTTAACTGACAGTTATGGGTTGAATGTATCTTCACAAAATTCATATGTTGAAGCCTTTAACTTCACTGTGATTGAGGCTGGGCCTTTGTGAATAATTAGAGTTAGATGAGCTCATGAGAGTGGGACCTTTATGATAAGATTGACTCAGACAGTAAAGATTCTTTAATCTGCCTGCAATGCAGGAGACACCAGTTCAATTCCTAGGTCAGGAAGTTTCTCTTCAGAAGGAAATGACAACCCATTCAAGTATTATTGCCCACAAATCCCATGGACAGAGGAGCCTGGTGACTACAGTCCATGGGATTGCAAAGAATCAGACATGACTGAGTGATTAACACTTTCACTTTCAAGAAGAGACAACAGAAATCTTGCTTTCTCTTTTCTCTATTTGAGGACATGGCAAGAAGGTGGCCATCTGCAATTCCAGGAATGCAGGAAAAGATCCCTCAGAGAAATCAGCTGGCATCTTGATCTTAGACTTTCAAAAACTGTGAGAAAATACATTTCCGTTGTTTAAGACTAAAACACTGACCTCTACTGAGTTGATGTTTTCTCTACTAGTCTGGAAGTTTTTACATTCCATTTCTATTCTTTCTTAAATTTTCCCTAGAATTTTTAATATACATTAAAATAAACACAACCTAAAATTAATTTATATGTCTCTCCTATTATGTGCTCATTCTTAGTCACTCAACTGTGTCCGACTCTTTGAAACCCCGTGGACTGTAGCCCACCAGGCTCCTCTGGCCCCGGAATTTTCCAGGCAAGAATACTGGAGTGGGTTGTAATGCTCTCCTCCAGGGATCTTCCCAACCCAGGGATCAAATCCAGGTCTCCCGCATTTCAGGCAGTTTCTTTACCATCTGAGCCACCAGGGAAGACCCTCCCGCCTTGATTTATCCCCGTTCTGCCGGCATTAACAGTGGATACTTACCTTTATAAGCAAAACTATCTTTCTTTTTTCATATTTTTTTTTCTAATACCCTGCTCTGGGTTTAATTTTTTTCTTGACTGATAGTCCTTCACTATTCTTTCAGTGCAGATGTGTGTATCAGAAACTCCTTCATTCTTTGTCTGAAAAAAATATTTTGCTCTCCCTCTTTAAGATAGTCGGTCATAAAGGCAAAGAAAAATAACTGCAAGGTAGTGCTTATATCTGAATGGAAAAACCACTGGCAGTTTTCTTCAGTTACTTGCGCATTCTAATTTTTCTAGGTTGAATATTTGTGTAATTTCTCAAAAGTTAAAAAGTACACACCAAGATGCAGTAGGATGTGAAAATCCTTTGATTGATGCCTCACCCAATCAATGCCAAATCTTCAAGTATTCTGATCCTGTTTCTGCAAGATTTTCTTCAGGAGAACTATTGAAGGTGATACTGTTGCCATGGCACCATAGAAGTCGTCCCCAGAGATATTGAAATGGAGGAGTCTCCTCATTCTAGGCTCAGGTTTCAGCTGCTCTGGGCTGCTTTTATTTGCATACCTTCAATGCAAATGTGCCTTTAATCTTGCTTTCTACTTGACATTAGAAATTCTTCTTCACAGTGATGGAATTTAATGTCTGTCTTCATGCAAGACTTGAAGCTAGAGTGTAAAAGAACTCAGACCAGCACCCACTATACCTGGAAAGTGTGGCTACATGCCCTCTGCTTTCAAAGTAGCTTTTTGTTTGTTTGTTTTTAATGCAAATGATGCTCCATTTGGCCTTGAGAGCAGCATCTGTGCATGAGATGGAAATCCAGAGCACAATCCAGGTCCTCTCCAAAGTCACCAAATTTCAAAGGACAATAGTGAAAATTAGATTTCTAGAGAGCAACACATCTTGAGTGACCTTGAGCTAAGATCATTTGCCAGCTGCTCAAGGAGCTGGTCAGCTGGAGAAATCTGAATTCTTTTCACACAGAACTTCAGCTAGTCAATTAGTCCACACTGCTATTTTATTTTTAGTAAATTATGTTTGGATTCTTGTTTTCTCTTGGGTTTAGGTTTAAAAAAATGTTTTTTCCTGGCTCCTATCACACTGCATCCTGCAGATTAAATGGGCTCCAAATTAGCTTCTCCTCATATTTAGTCAGTAGATTTATTTAAGAAAGAAACCACATGCATTTACTTTCATTTGCTCTCTGTCCCTTCGGAAGTCTCACTAATAAGATACTAACAGGACTTTTAAGAAGTCATAGTCTATAAAGGCAAAGAGAATAGGAAACTGGAAAGCAGATACATAGTGATAATAATTAAGCTCAGATATAGAAAAAGCTGAGCAACAAGTATTTTGCTTAGTAGAAACCCACCTCTGCCCCCAGTGAAGATTTAGAAACTGGGCATGAAGGGGAGGTAAGAATGTAGCTAAAATCAGGATGATTGCTTAAAAATCTATTTAAGAAACTAAAATTCTGTTTCCATTTCCCCTTTCATACAGCCAAGTAACTCCCTTTCCTTCACCCTAGAAGAAAACGGGATGCTTAGCCTCTGGAGGGGGGTTCTCTGGATTGGGGGAACAGTGGGTATAGTTGATGATAAAGAGACAATGTTGTCAACAGAGTGATTGCCCACCAACTGTTAAAACCATAAGCCCACCACTCCTGGTTTTTGGAATCCTGGAAGACTGGGCTATCCCCACCAGGCAGGGGGCTGGTAGGTTCTTATCTGCAGAATCTAACCAGACCAAGAGGAAAAAAAAACAAAACAAAACAATCAGGAATTTTCCTAACTAATTGGTCCAATGAGATACTCTATATTAGGATTTCTCAAACAAAACTAGACATTCAGGACAGGGAAACTCTTTGTTGCGGAGGCAGTCCTGGGCATTACAGGGTGTTTAAGAGCATCCCTGGCCTCCACCCACCACAGGCTAAAAGCACCATCTGCACTCAAGCCCACAGCAGGCCCAACTCATGCACTTGGTCTTCCATCACTTCCTTAGTGATTCATTCACTTTCCAATGTGAGCTGACGATCAAAAGTCAGAAGACACCTGGAGAGGAAAGCCTCTGATGTGAAATATGGACATGAAAACAATGGAAATGTTTTTCCACTGGAGGACGGTGCATTGAGGAAGTGCACAGAGATCTGCAGGGATGGAATGCAGACGTTGTGTGGGAAGAGGACAGGCCTTTAAACTAGAGAGGCGGGCACAGAGCAGATCTGAGGAACTCGCGTGGGTTTGTGTATGGTCAGGCCGCTAAGACGGCTGTCCTCTTGCTCTCTGTACATCCCCTACTTGACCAGTGCCTTCTTCACCTGCACCCTATTCACGTGAACGTGTTTACCCCCAGCTCCAGCGAGCGATTGTTCTAATCCTTAGGCCAGGATGGTTCTACCAGCTAATTTATTAAAGGGAAATATTTGCCCTTGTGATGACTGTTAATCTGAGGGGCTGTGCAGGTTTCCCTGACCCAGCTGCTGGTTTCCTTGGTAACAGATAAACCAACCTGAGGTCATGCTACGTGCTCAGATGCTTCCGTAGTGTCCGACTCTTTGTGATGCTACAGACTGTAGCCCGCCAGTCTCCTCTGTCCATAGGATTCTCCAGGCAAGGATACTGGAGTGGGTTGCCGTGCCCTCCTCCAGGGGATCTTCTTAACCCAGAGATCGAACTTGCATCTCTTATGTCTCTTGCACTGGCAGGCAGTTCTCTACCACTAGCGCCAGTTGGTAAGCCCAACCTGAAGTCAAGTCCTGCTAACAACAGGGGCTTCACTCTCTCCAAGGAGTGAAGACTGTTGTCACGTCCCGCCTGCATTTGCCATAACTGGTGGGGTGTCATCCAGGACTATTTCAGACATGTGAAATCCCCTCTCTGATGCACCACTTAGGTCACCATCACCACATCCAGGCTTTTTCTTTGGACTTGAGGCTGGGTGATTGCAAGGCTTGCAGGCCTACAGGGTGGAACCCAAGAGTTTGCTAAAAAGTCTGACCTACCCAGAAGGCCACAAGAAGCACTGTAGAACTGTCAGTAAGTTGGGTTGTTACTGTAATAATATTCCCAGTAAACACACGTTGAGTGAAAGGTTAATCTATCCACTATGACCTATCCATTCACCAAAAAGCTACGCAGTCTCTCACCTCGTATTATCAACACACAAACTTGACAGTGTGAACCGCAACATATTTCAAAGTAGCTCCTCTGTACACTACTTGGAAGGTCCCACATATGCTTCACAGCATGCCCCCAGTACACAGAATATTTCAGGAACTTGCTTGATGTTATTTGCTCTGGAGCTGGCAAATATGTGTATGAATATTTTCAGAGATGGCAAACTCACACTTCGAAACCTTCTAACTTGAATGCTGAAGAAGCAGAAGGAACCTGAATTCCAGCTCACAGCTGGCAAGAAACTCTATATGATGCAGGTGCAAATCATTTTGTCTCCCTCTTTTAAATTTCACTTATTAAAGTATGTATTTTAGAAGCTACTAGTGAAAATAAACTGGGTAATCAAAGTGGCTCTTATACCTTGTAGTATAAAACAAGGGGTGGTTTTTCAAATAATGAGGGTTTTCTTACATGTTAACAAGGGGAAGATTCAAGCACGTTACATTTATTGTGCACTTTTATTATTACCTCAGCTCCACCTCAGACCATCAGGCATTAGATCCTGGAGGCTGGGGTCCCTTGTCTTAGATCATTTCACTGAGAGCAGATGGGCTTAGATACTGGAGGCGCTTCCTTGGTATAGCCACCCAGTCCCATAGGAAGGCAGGCAAATGCATATGGGTGTTACTGAGTGTAGCCCATCAGCAGTGGTGGTGTGGTCACTGGTTTTCCTGCATCCAGCCTTGCCCAGCCCCTCCAAACTATTCTGTCCACGATGCAAACAGACTGAGCTTTCAAAAACAAGCCTAATTATGTCAGTCTCCTCTTAAGCCTTCAAAAGCGGCACATTATTTTTATGGAAAAAGGCAACTGCTTTGCCCTGGCCTGTTACCCTGACCTGTGGGTCTTTCTTGGTGGCTCAGAGAGTAAGCAATCTGTCTGCAATGCAGGAGACCTGGGTTCGATCCCTGGGTCGGGAAGATCCCCTGGAGAAGGAAATGGCAACCCACTCCAGTCTTCTTGCTTGGGAAATCCCATGGACAAAGGAGCCTGGCGGGCCACAGTAGACGGGATCACAAAGAATCGGACATGCCAGAGTAACTAACAACAACCTTACTCTGGCCAAAAGAATCGGACATGCCAGAGTAACTAACAACAACCTTACTGTGGCCTGTAAGGCTCTGCTTGATCAGGTTCCTGCCAGTTTCCCCCGCCTCCCCACTCCCCAGCCTCTTGCTCCCTGAACCACCATGTTAGCTCTTGCAGTTCCTTGAACATGCTACTTTTCTCCCGCTCCAGGGCCTGTTCACTCCTGTTCCCCCAGCTCAGAAGCAACTCTTTCACCCTTTGCACTTGCTTTACTCCTCCTCCTTTAGATCTCAGCTATGGAATACCTTTTACCCCTACCCTTTACCACAAAGTAGGTCAGCCCCTCCCTGCTCCATTCTTTTTTTTAAAAATTATTTATTTATTTGACTATTTGAGATCTTCATTGAGGCACTCAGGATCTTCATTGCTATGCTCCAGCTCAGATGTTCTGTGGCCTGTAGGATCTTAGTTCCCCAATCAGGGATTGAACCTGTGTCCTAAGCATTGCAAGGTGGATTCTTAACCACTGGACCACCAGGGAAGTCCCCCTGCCCCATTCTTTACTCAGGGCTACAGATCTATCTCAGAGTTATCCACCAATAGCACTTAGCTCAATTGTAAAATTATACACTAGTATTTGAGATTATTTGATTAATTAGTTTGTCTCTCCTAATAAACTTTAAATTCCATGAGGTCAAAGTCCATGTTGTTCTACTCACTTTTGTATCCCCCTGGCACAGAGCAGGAAATGAATAAATCTTCACTCAAATGACAGAGCCAAGAGTCTATGTGCAAATAAAAAAAAAGAATCTATGTGCAAAGATGAAATGTAATGGGTTGGTAGAATTTGGTTGTAGCATAGCATATATTGCTACATGGTAGATACACTTGCATCTCTGTCAATTTTTAAAATGTATGTTCTAGGAAGGTAAAGGGGCAGGCGAGGACATGACTAGTTAATACAGAATGAAGTGAAAAGTAAAAGTGTTAGTCGCTCAGTCAGGTCCAACTCTTTGCGACCCCATGGACTGCAGTCTAGCAGGTTTTTCTGTTCATGGAATTCTCCAGGCAAGAATACTGGAATGACTAGTCATCCAGAGGATCTTCCCAACACAGGCATCAACCTTGAGTCTCCTGCATTGCGGGCAGATTCTTTACTGACTGAGCCACCAGACAAGCCCAATAAAGAGTGAGTAGCATGTTAATTAATCCATTCATTCACATTTCATTCATTTTTGTTCATTCTGATGTCACAAGATGGAAAGACTTCCTTTTTATTTGAACAGTTGGCACTCTGATTTCCCTTTGGAAAAGAACTGTCTTGATTGCAACAACACAAAAGACTACAGTAAGTATTCAGGTTAAGTTGGTCCCCCCACTCTCCACAACCTGCAACCCTTTCCTCCTCAACTGAGAAGGCAAAAACATAGAGTCCAGGCATGTGACTTTCTGACCATCTGTACTGTTGCAGAGACAAAGCCTAAACAAACTAAGAAAAAGTTATTAACTTAGCTCTGAGGTGATCCTTCTTGTGTACCAAATGTCACAAGTTGGTTATTAATATGAACTATATGATGGACATTTATAAACAGAGACTAATAACAAGTAGTTTATGCTTTTCACTGAAATACCTATATCACAGATACCAGGCAGCAAAATTAAAAGTTTATTGAAAGCACAATGTTATTTGATTTATACTCTTACCTTAATGGAAGACCATGTCACCTCTGCCTGAAGTAGAAAGAATAACTTAATTACTGACATCATGACAGAAGCAGTGATGCTGGAGAAAACACACAGACTCTTCTTGTGCTCTGAATAAAAGATGTAATCGGATGCAATCATTTCATTAATACACACATGGCTCTCTAATGGGAAGACAGGGGACCAGATGGCCAGGGATGGACTGAGATGAAATGAGATGGGTGCCTGCAGTTTAGCAACTAACTACTTAGCCTGTGTGGATTATACTAAGTCCTTACAGAACCACAGGAACACATTTTCAGAATGAAATTCTGGCTTTGTCTCCAGAAGCACCATTCCCAGCACAAGGAGAAAGCCCATCTTACGGGATTCCTACAGGGCTGCTGTGTATAAGTCGTTGATGGTGGTTATAATTGCACTAGTGCGCTAGTGCTCAAACTTAACTGCATGTTAGAATCACCTGTAGAGTTCTTTAAAAAAAATATACCAATACTTGGAGCTTATCTCCAGAGATGCTGGTTTAATTGGTTTGGGGTCCAGCCCAGGCACTGGAACTTTTCAAAGCTCCCCAGGTGATTCAAAGGTGCAGTAAAATTTAAGAACTACTGCATTAATGTAATTCCTGTATTTATACAAGTAGGCCCACTTCATAGATCAATAAAAGAAGCCAGTGCTTGCATAGTATGATTTGGGACAGCACAGAACATCTCTGGCCCTCAAAGAGCTATTCTCTCCTTCAGTGTTTGGAAAACTCCCTAGAAAAATTCATTTCTTTGAATGAAAGCTTTGCAACTTAAATGAGGATAATTCCTCTGAGAAGGATAATACATTAAGTGGTTATCAGTTATTAACACCCTGGTGTGCCTGTTTATCGGATTACTTTCCTTAATGGTGGGGGAATCAGGGGGCAGGGAATGAGTGAAGCATGATGGTGGGAAGCTCAAAGGTCAATAGGATGTGGTTTCAAGGTGAGTTCCATTGCTGGGGGATATGACCAAAGGCAATCTATAGGCAAGGGGGAAGGATGAGTTTAGACCAAAAAGATAAATCTTTGTGTGAGATTCTGAAGGTCAGAGAAGACTGTGAACCAAATCCAATGGACAAGTGGGAGAGTTGCTCTTGACAAACCCTTGGCTGACTATCCAAACACTGCAACCAGGGAGCTGAACATGTCAGTGGCAAGAAAGTAGAAGCCCCTTTCCAGTCTCGCCCATCTCCAGAAACAGGAGGCTCTCTGGACCAGACTTGGACATTCAAGAGGGATCAGAAGGCAGGTAGATTGACAAGAACTGGAACATCACAAAGGCCTCTGGGTTGATCATGCCTGAGTTGCCAGAATTCAGACAAAAATGGGAACTGGCTAAATTTCAGGAGGTCAAGATACCAGGCAGCCAGGAGCATCCATGCATGATTGATTGAAGAACCTTGAAAATCAGCTCCAGGTCTTAGAGAGGATTCCTTTGGGGACAAATATCAATTCAGCATAATTATCTTGGCTGTAGATATGAGGCAACAGGATGAATCCAGCTTTTAGCAGCATACTCTGATGTGGCAAAAGTGCAGGAAGGGCGTCTATGGGAACTAACATATATTCTCTCAGCTTAACGATTCTGTCCAGGGTAGGTCCTACCCATGTGCATTTCCCCTACAATTTCCTCATCTCTTCTATACAGACTGGAAAGGTACTCAGCAGGAAGCCCAGCTATATCCCTTGTGACAGGGACTCTATCTGGACCATGACAATGACAGTATAAAGAGGAGGATGTTCACCACCCAGGCAGGCTCGTCTGCACTGTAGCTGAATGACTTTTCAACAGCGTTGACTTAAAAGAAATCTCTTCCTGCAGGTTTAATGAGCCCCCCTGGGAAGTTCCTGATGTGAATGGGGATCACGACTTGACATAAACATGAAAGATTATGTGTCAGCAGGCCTGATTTGATTCTTAATGAGTGTTAATTTATTTGCTGTGATTTCACACATCTGCTTTGGCCACAATGTCATATTACATTAATCCCTGAGCTATTACTACACATACTATATTTTCTATACACAAGGTAGGGAATGGGAAATTTGTACATGTGATGTTTCTTAAAGGGATACACACCCTTTAATTCAAAGGACTAGCAGGCAGATGTTCGATGTCCCCACTATTTGGATATACAATCTCTTGAGGCTAAAACATAACTTGGCGTTTGTGTCCGTGACATTGCAGAATAGTTTCCATGGTAACAGGCTCAGGGGAATCCTAAGGTACACAGTAAGCTACCATATTTAGGGTTACTTATGATTGGTGGATCGGACAGTTCTATTTCTGTACGGAATATTATTCTCTATTACTTTGTCTGGACAATAAAAACCAAAAGGTGTGTCCCTAAACATTTAAGCCAGGGCTTAAACAGAGGGAAGGAAACATACACAAAAGAGGAGAAAAATCACTTTGTGGTATAAAAAGAGTCTGTTTAACCTGCCACTTATGTTCTTTCAAGTCTCACAAGACAGGTTGGGTTTGTTCTGTCAGAAGACAAATTTGATGGTTTCATTAGTAAACAGATGTATGTAGGCCACTGGGGGAGATAAAGCTCAGCTAATCCTAGCTGTTTGTGAATGAAATGTGGAGGACTTTAACACAGAGAACAATCCCAAACCGAATGCAGTCCCTCACAAATCCCAGAGGCTACAGATGCTGGCGCTTCCCAGAGGCTGTGTATCCAGAACTGAGATCAGCTTTCCGAGGCTGCCTCTCGGATGCTGAAGCCCAAATCTTGCACACTCAGCAGCATTTTCTGGGTTAGTTCAGTGGGTGTTGGGATCACAGTGAGTAAAAGCAGCACAAAGGTGAGAGCAGGGGGCTAGTGGTCAGCAAGAAAGCTTTTTAGTGAGGGGTCTGGCTGCCCTAAGTGTGTGGGATTTTCACTGAACAAAGGGAGCTTCTTTCTTTTCTTGATATGAATGTAATCTCTAGTTGTGCAGGAGCCAGGATCCGCCTCTGTTCAAAGGACATGCAGTTTTCCCAGGTTTACGGTAAGAGAGAGCCAGAATAGCTACCCTACTCCTCCAACAAACTTTAAGTTTCCACAATGCTAGTTTCCACAACACTATGGAAAGCGCTGTGAGGTATAATGCATGCCCTCTGCTCTCCAAGAATTTATGATCCAGGAGGGGACAGATCAGTGGATTCACTATCATTCTTATACCTTACAAAGTTCCTAGGGGGTTTCATTTACCAAGTATTTGAAGCTACTAAGCTAAGCTACTAAGCTACTATACCTGGGAATCTGAGTTGAAAAGAGAATGAAACTAGATGAAGGTGGTCAAAAGCTACAGACCTCCAACTGTAAGATAAAAGTACTAGGGATATAATGTACCTGATCAATTTAATTAACACTGCTGTATGTAATATATGAAAGTTGTTTAAGAGAGTAAATCCTAAGAGTTCCCATCACCAGGAATAAATTGTTTCTATTTCCTTTATTTTGTATCTATATGAGATGACGGATGTTCACTAAACTTGTGAAAACTATTTCATGATGTATGTAAAGTCAAATCATTATGCTCTACACCTTAAATTTATACAGAGCTGTATGTCAATTATATTTGTAAAAAACTAGAAGAAAAAGAATAAAATTCTAAGCATATATAAGGATAAGAGCAAATCCAGATATATCCATGTAGAAAATTGGATTATTCTTGGTAACTCTTCATTTCCACCCTGTATTAGAATATTTAACTAGGCCCTTTGCTATGTGTCTTTACAGTTTTTTTTCTCACTAGACATGGAGAGTCTTTCCCTGACCTACCAAGGGAAATTTCTGCTTGGAAAGACCTAGCTTCAGAAAGCCAACAATCCAGGTATTATTTTACTTTAGATGCTTGCAGGTGGTTATGTCCCCATGACCCAAACCATGTTTAATTTCTTCTTCTTTCTTAAAAGTCCCCTTTTTTCATCTTTTGAAATTATTTGTTCCTCCTCTCTAGGACCCTTAAATAGTACTTTGTTCATAGCTTTTTCCTTAACTACTTGCATGACTTTAGGTACCTAATCTTTGGATCACTTTTAACATCTATCAGAGCTACTGGTGAGAACTTGTTAAAAATGTAGGTACCTAAACCTCACTTCTATAGATTTTAATTTATCAGATGTGGGAGAGGACCTCAGCATCTGTATTTGTATTGAGTATCCTTAGACGGGCTAAGATACACCAAAGTTTATTCGTCAAGTTCTGTTTTTTTCATGCAAAGCTATTATTTTAATAGAGTAGAATGAGTTTTAAAGAAGAATTAAAGAACTTCCCAGCTGTCTTAAAAAGGGATCTTCAATCAGATGGGAATAGAGTCAGAATCCAGTGGGTTGAGACAATGTACAGAGGAAACAGAGATTCCCAGCTCTATATAGAAACTTTTCATATAATTTCAGCACAACCAGGACAATTTATTAATTAAGAGTATTGGGCTCAAAAAAAAAAAGAAATATATAAAAAAAGAATGAAATGTTATTTGCATTGACAGGGATACACTTGGAGGACTTTATGCTAAGTGAAATAAATCAGAGAAAGATATACTGTATGACAGGGGTCCCCAACCTCTGGGACCTAATGCCTGATGATCTGAGGTGGAGCTGATGTAATAATAATATAAATGAAGTGCACAGTAAATGGAATGCCCTTGAATCATCCTGAAACCAACCTCTCCCACCCCACTCTGTCCATGGAAAAACTGTCTTCCACAAAACTGCTCTCTGGTGCCAAAAAGGTTGGAGACCGCTGCTGTATGATATCACTTACGTGTGGAATCTAAAAAATACAACAGACTAGTGAGTATAATGTAAAAAGAGACAGATTCACAGGTACAGAGAACAAGTTAGTGGTTACCAATAGGGAGTGGGGAAATGGGATAAGAGATTAAGAGGTACAAACTATTAGATATAAAATAAATTATAAAGATATGCTGTACAACAAGCAATGTAGTCAATATTTTATAGTAACTATAAAGGAAGTATAATCTTTAAAAATTGTGAATCATTATATCATATACCTGTAATGTATATATTGTATATCAACTATATGTCAAAAAAATTTTTTAAGGTTAAAAAAAGGAAAAAAAGCATAGTAATGTAAAATATTATTTAAAAAAAAAGAGTTCATTTTTTCAAGGTGTAGTGGGGAGAATAAGGTTTTTATCTAAAAGCAAGCTACTGAATCTAATAAATGAGTCTTTAAAAAATACAGATTCTGTATATAGGTGTTTCTGTGTGTTTACACACGTCATGTATACATGCGTGCTCATGCATTAAATCTATATGTCATGTTAATGTAATTTTAAAACAATTAATTAAATGATAAGCAATTTAGTCATAGCCCAGTACTTCAAAACTGCACTGTGAGAATGTTTGAAATGTCTTTCCTGTGATCTATGTCTTTAGGATCACCATCTTAAAGGGTTTGGGAAAGCCACATGTATAGAACATAATGATTTTGAATCATGCAGCCTAATTTTGGGGCATTTAAATATGTGAAACAGATTTCCTTAGGGACTTTCTCATTCATTCACTCCTTGTCTGAGACCCTTCATCCCAAAGAGTCTGCTAGGGAAGGAGGAACTACAGGGAGCTAGAGCCAAAGGGAGCAGACCGAAGTCCGAGCAAACACCAAGTCTGAGTTGGGGGTCACCATTCCATCTGGAGGCAGATTAGGTAACAGGCTATCCAACCACTCCCATCTTTGTTTCTCTTCTCTGCCCTGCGGGAAATAAGGGCACTTGCCATAGCCCTAATGTTCCATTTTTACCCTACACCTTTCTCCATTTTCAGTGGACTCTTCCCTCCGTTGCATTGAAAACCAACTTCCTTGGTCTAAAGGTGTCAGGTCTAGGGGAGATCTCACTGATCCCTCTCTCACTGAAGCTTAGGTTGTGCCTTTAAATGTCATTTTATGTAGAGGTGCACTGTGAGTAGACTCAAGCCCGTGCCCTGTACCCAATTCTTCCCAGTCTCTGGGCCACCAACAAGCCAACTAACTTGTGTGGTCACAAACTGAAGGCTCATCATGATGTAGCTTATATAATACATACATAATATGTGCGATGATTCCTGTGGATAATTAAGGCAGCATTACCTGCCTAGAAGGGAGCTAGCAGCTCTTTCACAGCTGTGTTTTCTAAAAGGGTGACAACCACTTACTGAGCTTTTCATACCCAATATGAAAGAGTCTCTACTACGTCCCCTCATACCTAGCTCTGTGCAGGCTCGCTCAGTCACTCAGTCCTGTTGGGCTCTTTGTGACCCCACGGATTGTAGCCCACCAGTCTCCTCTGTCTGTGAAATTCTCCAGGCAAGAAATAGTGGAGTAGGTTGCCATTTCCTTCTCCCCAGAGACTGAACTCACATCTCCCGCGACTTCTGCATTGGCCGGCAAGGCAGATTCTTTACCCCTTAAGCCACCTGGGAAGCCCCTCCTAATACTGACCCCTGAGCTAATTAGTATCAGTGTGATTGTCTTCATTTTCTAGCTACCAATTAAGCAGTTGCTCCAGAGAGGACTGTCAGCAATATGTAAATTTAAAAACAGAAGCCAGGAGCTGCTGGTTGACAGTATAGAAAGCCGAGGTTGGAAAACAAAAGTGATGGTGGAGTGAGATTGTGAGTGGCCGTTCTAGCTAGTTGAATACTGAGCTTCCTTACGATCCGATTAGCTCACAGTTTACCCGAGAAGTACCCATTCCTCCAAATAAATAAGTAAAAGATAGATATAGAATAGCAGAGCGTCTGGGTTTGCGCTGGGGAAGCGAGTCCTTTAACCATGGCCACCCACTCGCTCAAACTAGGCACCTATTTGGTAGAGAGTCTTGTGCTCAAACCCCCATCCTCAGAGACAGCTTCACTCCTACTTTTAAGCTTCAGCCTAAATGGACACTCATCGAGCTTTCCTCATTCCTGTATCGGATTCACGATGGCACCGACCGCAGACTCACTCTTAAGCCACGCAGTCCTCTCTTATGAGAGACTGAAAACGTCCTATTGTTGCCCCCGCTCTCCTTTCCCCAACCAGCATCTCCATTTAGAGAGGGAATTTCAGTTGCATCACCAAACACAAAAAGCAAAAGGTGAGGGATGCAGGGAGAGACGCCAAACTCCCTACTCACACCCCTCCCCACTCACCCACGCGTCGGCTCCCGGCTCCCCCTCCTCCTGCCCCGGGTTGGCGGTCAGGTGAGGTTACCTGGGCGCCCCGAGAAGCCTCGAGGGGCGCTGCGATCCTTCCTCTCGAAGTCGCCCCACTCCCCACCGGGCCCCCAAGACTCTGGCCCCTTCTCCCCCTGCGCGCGTCCCCTGCCCCTCGGGCTCCGGCGCGCAGCGACAGCCGCACGCAGCGCTCGGCTCCCCTCCGCCGACCTGGCGTGACGCAGGCGGAGACTACTTAAGGCCGGATTAGAGGCGGCGGCCGCGGATTGCCGAGCCCTGCAACCGGCTCCGCGCGCTCCGCCCCGGCTTCGCAGGCGGCAGCGCGGGAGCGCCCGGTGCCCGCTGAAGTGCCAGGCGCGGGGATTGGTGCCCGGACCTTTCCTCGGCCCCTAACCCCCGGGAGTGAGTGACGCTCAAACACCTCGCTCGGGCGGGCGAGAGCTCGCGGACCTGCACGCGGCCACCCTCGCTCCGCCCCGCCCCTCGCCCGGCCGTCCCCCGGCTCCAGACCCTACCCCCGGACGGCGCCCGAGGTTCGTGCCCGCTCTCCGGACCGCGCCAGCTGCCCATCAGTTGGACGCGCTTGGGTTTCCTTCCCCATTTCCCCTGTTTTAAGTACAATAAAAGGGAGAGGGGGATCTTGGATTTTTAAACAATTTTGATTCTTTAACCGGGGGGCATTTCGCTCCCAGTCGGGAGGTGCGGCCCGGGGAGGGGCCCGAAGCGGGAAGGTGCCCGGTGCTGCCCAGTCTTTGTCTGCTGCCTCCGGATGCACAGCGATGGGGGAATGGACCATCTTGGAGAGGCTGCTGGAAGCCGCGGTGCAGCAGCACTCCACTATGATCGGGAGGTAAGGGCGACGAGCCGGCCATCAGCGGGCCCCGTCGGGCGGCCCCCGGGAGTCCTTTCTAACGTCCAGACCGAGCCCCAGCAGCCCTCAGACCCTCCTCTGCCTCCTTCCCATCATCCTTGGTCCTTGCGCCTGTGTTCCCAGCATTGAGGGATTGCCTGACGCCCAGGGATGCCCCCCTCCTCCAGCTGCTCCTCATCAGGAATCCATCCCTTCCCTATGAAGCACCACCGGGGGATTCACTTTTCTTCCATTAGCAAAGGAGTTATTGGCTCAGTCGTGGTACCCCCACTCTCCAGAGTCAGAGCCAATCTTCATCCGGTTCCCTAAATAGAATCTACAAAGAAGGCAGGATTGTATTTGGACAGAGAAGGGCAAATGGGGAGATGGATTTGCTCTTCCGAGCAGATATATCTTTCCCCAACCAATATTTAACAAGCTAAACTGATTTGCCTGTTAAGACCTACAGTGCCAGAAACCCACACACCCAGTTGACATATTTTGTCTCTATATATACTATATATATTTGTGTTTATATGTGTATATATAGTTATAACTATCTGTTTATGTAAAGCTTAAGTTCAATATTCATATTGAGAATAAACTAAATATCCAGTTGGAGTGCTTACATTTACATACTCTGTGTGTAGACTTTGTATTTGCTGTATTCAGCTATTCCATGTGCATTTGCCATATCCAGAGAGCAGTTATATTTTGTGCCTCTCTACATTCCATGTATACAGATGAAATCGATCTGTTGCAAATACACCATGTCCAGTGTATGGAAATGCACATGCTTAAGATCCCTGTAGTATGAAGTGTTCCCAGCCTACCAACACCCAACAGAGAGGGAAGAGACCTAAATGTTTGCTGAATTCCCAGTTCAGGACCACTCTGGATGGATAGCTCCCCAGTCAAGGACAGAGCTGGGAACTGAGCAATAGGGCTCTTCTACTGAGTCAGTGACTCAACCCTTGAGAACCTCTCTCCCTCCTTTTCCCCCTGCTCAGGATCCTCTTGACTGTGGTGGTGATCTTCCGGATCCTCATTGTGGCCATTGTGGGGGAGACGGTGTACGATGATGAGCAGACCATGTTTGTATGCAACACACTGCAGCCCGGCTGTAACCAGGCCTGCTATGACCGCGCCTTCCCCATCTCCCACATACGTTACTGGGTCTTCCAGATCATAATGGTGTGTACCCCCAGTCTCTGCTTCATCACTTACTCTGTGCACCAGTCTGCCAAGCAACGAGAACGCCGCTACTCAACTGTCTTCCTGGCTCTGGACAGAGATCCTCCTGAGTCCATGGGGGGTCCTGGAGGAACTGGGGGTGGGGGCAGCGGTGGTGGCAAACGAGAAGATAAGAAGTTGCAAAATGCCATTGTCAATGGAGTGCTACAGAACACAGAAAACACGAGCAAGGAGACGGAGCCAGATTGTTTAGAGGTGAAGGAGCTGACCCCACACCCGTCAGGGTTGCGCACTGCAGCTCGATCCAAGCTCCGAAGGCAGGAAGGCATCTCCCGCTTCTACATTATCCAAGTGGTATTCCGAAATGCCCTGGAGATTGGGTTTCTGGTGGGCCAGTACTTTCTCTATGGCTTCAGTGTCCCGGGGTTGTATGAATGTGACCGCTACCCCTGTATCAAGGAGGTGGAATGTTATGTGTCCCGGCCTACTGAGAAGACTGTTTTTCTAGTGTTCATGTTTGCGGTGAGCGGCATCTGTGTTGTGCTCAACCTGGCTGAACTCAACCACCTGGGATGGCGCAAGATCAAGCTGGCTGTGCGGGGAGCCCAGGCCAAGAGAAAGTCAGTCTATGAGATCCGCAACAAGGACCTGCCCCGGGTCAGCGTTCCCAACTTCGGCAGGACTCAGTCCAGTGACTCTGCCTATGTGTGAAAGGGCAGGTTTGGGGAAGGCCTAGGGGGTGACAAGAAGCCCCAAGGCAGATGGCTATGGAGGGTGGCTCTATCTGCCCTCATTTATGTGACTGTCATCACTGAGATATAGAATAAGGCTGGTTAAGAGAAGATCTTGCATCAATTGGAGAGGAGAGAAAGTAGGACCGTTACCACATCACACCGCTGGTTCCAGAGACAGCTGGACAGAGTGACGAGATGGATGAGTTGGACTCCTTTGGGCCCTTTTCTTTTGTGGTCCAGTTTGATCCTGATCATAGTGGACTCGAACAGCTCCCAAGTAGGACTTAGCTCTGCTAAGCTCTGTATTCTGGTGAATGGCATGAGTCAACTATTTTACTGTTACAAAATTTGTGACCTATCTCAACACATCCCTTCATCCTGGGCTGCAGGACAAACATCCTTGAGGCATCCTTCATGTACCTATCCCATCAGCATGCCCCTCTCCCTCAACCCGGGACAGCATGCCAGCTTTCTCCTCAATCTGGCCTTACAGTAGACCTAATATGGTTTATCTGCAAGCTAGAGGGAATTCTGTGGGGTGCTTTTTAGAGAATGGCCATGGCATAGGTTTGTATCACAGCCCCATCTGATTGGCCCTTAGTCATTATGAAAACCTTAGGAATGTCTCAATATTTCCAGTTTTCTAACTCAAACTGCACTGGTGCTGTTTATTAGGGGCAGGGGTTGGGTGGGAGGGAGGGGATTGCAATATGCAACTATTAACAGTCCTATGGGATGGTTGTTGCACTGTTAGGCATGTGGTTATGAGCTTTGGGATATTTCTGCCTTCCAGATTGTGGACTTTGGACAGCATTAAAAATATTTTTGTTGATATTGTTAATATCAAGGGTGTCTACCCAAGCCACAGAATCTCTAACTGGTGTATTTCATTCATTTTCTTATATAGTTTTGTCGTGCAACACAGCTGCACTTCATTTTGCCATGGTTTGAATTTACCTGTGTGCTCACACCAGAGACCTTAATCAGCCCATGTCAATCCTGATTTATTATTTTATCAGTTATTTTTGAAACACATACAATCACTGGTTTAAGAAACCTGAAACTAAACCCTATTGGCTAACACGCGTTTACGGATACTTATTTGAGACATATACATATACCAAAGGTTCAAAAATCTGTTGCTTTGGACTGTGAATATGTTTCCTTCTCTTTGCTCTTATTTAATTAAGTGCCATACTGTACCTTTCATATCCACTGTTTGTTTAGTTAAAGCATTGGCCAAGAGTAATATTTGGATAATGTGCTTTTATGAAGCCCTCCATTTCCTTTGCATTATCATTATAATTTTTGGTTTAGATAACAACTGAAGATATGTTTAAAATAAAGTTCTTGCCTTTTTTTTTTAATGGGAAGAAGAGTCTGCAATTTTATGTTTTGATTTGGATTCTATTTATTTAAATGTATGTTCAAAAATGTTTTGTTACATATTTAAAAATCAGAACTGTGAGGGTAGGAAGTGATGGATGGTTGAATAGTACTTGGGGGATGACTGATAACGTCCAGTCACTAACAGATGAGACAAGACTGGTACATTTTGTGAAAGTTTAGAAGACTGTGACGAGGTATTCAAATAGTGATGTTTACTAACTCCTTTCCATTTTAGTCCAAGATTTCTCTGCTTGTCTAAGGATATGTCTTGTAATAAAATGTCAATGCTACAACATATTAGTTTATTCCAGGAGTGGAATTATTTTTCCCATTTTCCCATACTTTCCTGCTCTCACCTGTCACAATTGGCAGCAGGCCGTGCTCCCTGTGCTGGTCTATTCGAGACCTGATGTTTAAATGATGCTAATCCAGTAGTCAAACAGAACCTTCTAGACCAGCACTGTCCAATATAACTTGGTGTCATGATGGAAACTTCTGTTATTTTTGGTGCTTAATACGACAATTGACTATTGAGCTCTTAAAATGTCACTAGTACAATTGAATAACTGAATTTCTAATTTTATTTGATTTTAATTAATTTAAATAACCATATATGGTTAGTTGCTACTGTATCATAAAGCACAATTATAGACTTTTAATCAAGCACTTCTTATTGGGTTCTTCCAAAAGAGGTTAATCCTTTGCTTATGTGTCCTAAGATATTACTTTTTAGCAACACATTTTACTAACATATTTGGCATTTTTCTTTCTTTTTTAGTTTCTTTTAAAAAAAACCCAAAAGCTTCTTATTTTATATTGGAGTATAGTTGATAAACAGTGTTTGTGACAGTTTCAGGTGTACAACAAAGTGATTCAGTTATAGATATACACATATCTGTTCATGTTTGGCATTTTCTGTCTACATGAATTAATGGTCCCATTAGTTCAGTAAACTAATGTTCTTCCCCAGTTCTTAAATGCTATTCACCTTCTAATTCCAATATGCCCTTCATCTGAATATTGCAAAGTAATGTGAAATTTCTTGGATGATTGTTTTTCAAACACGATTGTTGCGTCCTTTAACTATGACAGTGTGGATGCCAATTTTAGAATGAAAATCTGTTTATTTCAATCTATAGGTTTCCATCTGCAGTATAAATAGGCAGTTGAAAAGGACTATTCTTGAGTAAAGAAACAGATCCTCCTCTGTTTTGTGTTTGGTGAGCTAAAAATGTTTTAAGATGCCTCCCAGAGATGGAGGAAGAGTGTTGCTTGAGAGCTCCTAGCATATGCTTGGGTGTGAAAGAAGTAGGAAGCTGTGTGGAAAACAAGGGCTGTTGTATTTATGCCACAATGTGAGATTGGGAGAACGGTAGTGTTTCCTGGTAGAAATGCATCCCGTATCAGTGGAGCCCTTTGATGTTTCCAAACACCTGCAAACGCAAGATTAATTCACTTGTTGGTAGTGGAGAAGGGAACACACCTTCCTCTCGGCTTGTAGAGTCATTCCTCAGATTTACTAATATGTGTCAGTCTGATTCTTTTGCTTTCTATTTAATGAAGGAGATACACTGATGATTTGATGGTTCACATAGCTATGTGATGGGTATGATCTTAATCTGTACTTTTGAGAGGACAGCACCAATCTCTTCTTATAAATTTAAGAGCCCTATAGTGAAGCACAGGGCTTCCCTGATAGCTCAGTTGTTAAAGAGTCTGCCTGCAATGCAGGAGACCTTGTTTGATTCCTGGATCGAGAAGATCCACTGGAGAAGGGATAAACTACCCACTCCAGTATTCTTGGGCTTCCCTCATGGCTCAGCTGGTAAAGAATCTGCTTTCAATGCAGGAGACCTGGGTTCAATCCCTGGGTTGGGAAGATCCCCTGGAGAAGGGAACGGCTACCCACTCCAGTCTTCTGGCCCGGAGAATCCCATGGACTGTATAGTCCATGGGATCACAGAGAGTTGGACATGACTGAGAGACTTTCACACACTCACTAGTGAACCACAGGCCCTTTTGACCTATGTGTGCATAATGTGTGTGTGTGTGTATGTGTGTGTGTGTGTGTGTGTGTGTGCGCGCGCGTGCGTGCGTGCACGTGCATGTTGGTGGGGGGGGGGTGGGTGCTAAGGCATAAACTGAGTCTAAAAGTTTGAAGAATAGCCTGGAGAGACTGAAGTTACTTAGCCTGGGGAAAGGAAAGCCTAAAGTACAAAATTTGTCATTTTTAAGTCCTCAAATATTTAAAGGGTTAAAAAGTATAGGGGATAACAGCTGTACTTGCTGACCTCTGAGAGCAGAGGAAAAAGACTGGATTCAAAATCAAGGGTGTAGAAAATTAATAAAGTACCAGAAAGAACATGGTTTCTCTTTCACCTCTGCTTTTCTTTCTTTTATTTTTAATGCTATTTCTTCTGCTGGGAATACCTGTCCCACCACCTCCTTTAACTAGGTGTGTTCCTCTTCACTCCCTAAAAGTCGGTTTGACTCTCTGCTCACACAGGAACCTATGCTAAACTCTCCTCCAGGCTGGCTTAGTGTGCCTGTGCTGAGCTCCGTAAAAGTCTCTCTGTCCCTTACTGCTTGGAGGTGAGATGTTTCTAGATCAGTGCGTGGGTCCTTGAGGCTAGGAACTGTGCCTTACCCACTGTAACCACATGTGACATTTGTTATCATCACTACATCTACTACAAGAGACATGGACGCCTCAGTGTTCCATCTGGCGACAGTCTTACAGACTCAGTGTATGGAAGCTAAAAGTACCTTACGAACACATTAAGTCAAACTCTTTATTATATGGCTGAGAAAACTGAAAGATCTACAATTAGGACACTGAGCTTCTTGGAAAATGATGTAACCGTTCATCTTGGAGAATTGTAATATTTAGGAAATCAATATTTATGTTGGTTTTACTTACTTCGTGTTTTACAAAGTGTATTCATCTGCTTGGGGTGCCGTAACAAAATATCATGAATGGGACGGCTTGAAAAAGAGGAATTTGTCTTCTTACCACTCTGCAATCTGCAAGTCGAAGATCAAGGTGCTGGCAGGATTAGTTTCTTCTGAGGCTTTTGCTGGTTTTGCAGATGGTCACCTTCTCTCTGTGCCCTCCCATGGTCACCCCTCTGTCCATGTGCATTCTTAGTGTCTCTCTGTGTGTCTTAATCTGCTCTTCTTATGAGGACATGAGTCACATTGAATTAGGGCCGACCCTAATGGCCTCCTTTTAACATAATCACTTCTTGAAAGACCTTGTCTTTAAATACAGTCACATTTTGATACAAGGGACACAGTTTAGCCCATAATACTAAATATTTTCAAACCTCTAGGTACCCTTATGCTTGGGGGTGGTTACATAATTTACTGTACAAAGTGGGTTATATTTGAGAATAAAAGGGGCAGAATATCTAATTGAATGGAACACCAGACCTGTGAGTGTAAATTGGATCTGTCCTTAAGCAAACCAAGTTGTGTGGCTGCTTTACTTAAGACAATCAACGATCATTGAGGTCTTGCTCCAGGGTCTGGAACCCTGGAAATAATGAAACCTAAGTCTCAGCTCTTGAGAAGGGCTATGAACTGCTGTCAGACAGAGATAAAAATATATGTCAGTAATAATCAGGTGGCACTAGTGGTAAAGAACCTGCTTGCCAATGCAGGAGACATAAGAGTTGTGGGTTCAATCCCTGGGTCAGGAAGATTCCCTGGAGGAGCGCATGGCAACCCACTCCAGTATTCTTGCCTAGAGAACCCCATGGACAAAAGAGCCTGGTGGCTACAGTCCAAGTGTCTCGAAGAGTTGGACATGACTGATGCGACTTAGCACTCAATAATGGGAAAATAATATTTTTAAAATGCATATGTCTTTGCCCTCCAGACAGCCTAACTTGGACTCTCTGATGCTGTAGCCTGGGCATTTCTTTCCCTATTTCTAGGGGATCAAATGTGTAGTCAGGATGGAGGGCCACGACGTCAGAGACATACATTAGCATAAAATAATGAGAATCAAATATTTGGAGAAGTTAGGAAAGGAGGAGAAGAGAAGTGTGAAGTTCTCAATGCTGCCCTTGCTTATGTCATGTGAAAAGCTAGTGATGAGAAGCTCTAGGTAGAGGACTCACAGCAATTCTCAGAGCTTTAAGAGTAGAAAGAGTGGCCTTGGCGATAAGAGAGGCTAACCGAGGATAGAGCCTGGAGTGAATGGAGGAGGAGAGGTCCAGTTTAAGGGCTGATAGGGCAAGTTGCAAAGTGGTTTCATAAAGTTCAAGGAGGTGGAATCTCAAGGAAGAAGGTCTGTTCTGAGTATTCAACTTATAGTAAGCATTCAGTTAGATTAAAACGCTAAATTGAAGCTAGTGAAAGCCTCCAAACCATCCACTAAACTTGGTGAGTGAGTGGGAAGTAAGAAAACAGTGAGCACAGACTGTCCTTTGTTTTGGATACTTCTAGACCTCCTTCGGTTTCATTGAAACAGTTAAAGTCAGAGTAGGTGAGCAGAAAATTATCCATCCCATCCCAGCCAGGGCTCTGAGACTCAATCAGGCATGGCAAGCCAGCTTTGTGACTGCTCAAATCTTACATTCATTTAGGAGATCGTGATACACCAGGTTATAATGTACTTTAGCTCAAACAGACCTGGTGGAACCCAGCCTAAATGAATATTGTGGCTAAAAGGTATTTAGTGGTTCTTGGCATCTTAGGGTCTTGGGGGATGTAAGCAAGGACAGTGTATAAATATAGAGGCCTCTGGGAATTCCCTGGCTGTGGCTAGGACTCCACGCTTTTTCTGCAGGGGGCATGAGTTTGATCCTGGTTGGGGAATTAAGATCCCACATGGTGTGTGCCATGGCCAAAATAATTTAATTTAATTTAACTTAAAATACCAAAGAAAGAAAAAATAGAGGACTCTGAGAGGATTTTTGTTGTAGCTCAGTTGCTAAGTCGTCTCCGACTCTGCGACCGCATGGACTGGACCATGCCAGGCTTCCCTGTCTTTCACTATCTTCTGGAGTTTGCTCAAACTTATGTCCACTGAGTTGGTGATGCCACCCAACCATCTCATTCTCTACCACTCCCTTTTTCTCCTGCCCTCACTCTTTCCCAGCATCAGGGTCTTTTCCAATGAGTCAGCTGTTTGCATCAGGTGGCCAAAGTATTGGAGCTTCAGCTTCAGCATCAGTCCTTTCAACAAATACTCAGGATTGATTTCCTTTAGGATTGACTTGTTTGATCTCCTTGCAGTCCAAGGGACTCTCAAGAGTCTTCTCTGGCACCACAGTTTGAAAGCATCAATTCTTTGGCCCTCAGCCTTCTTTATGGTTCAACTCTCCCATCTGTACATGACTACTGGAAAAACCATAGCTTTGATTATATAGACCTTTGTCTGAGAGGATACTGGTACCAAATGTCCATGGACCACTTGCTGTTGTGAATCAGATCCTTGGTTCACCCAGGCCAGTATTCTAAGTCTCTAGCAGCTGGGGCAAACCCAGTTCTGAGAAATGGGCCAGTTCTGTCTGACTCCAAAGACTAGGATGCTCTCTAAACTAGATCTATATAACTCAAAAAAAATAAAGGACTTATCATCTATAACTACACCCCAGCTCCCCAGTCCCTAATCCCTTCCTTGAAAGTCTCAGTTCCTCCCAACATCAAGCAATAGAAAGTCATTCAATTCAATTCAGTGCTTTTTTGAATGCCAATGATATGCAAGGGCTTGGATTAGGTATTAAAGGAAATTTACAGACAGGTGTGATGCCCTCCCTGCCCTCACAGGTCCTACAGTCTGAGGGGAATAAAACAAGTTCATAAAGAATATGAAGTGCCATGTCCAAGGCTCAAAGTTTTCTGAGATCTAAGAAGGAAGCCATCACTCCAGTGTGTGTGTTTGTTGAAGGTGGGAAGCAGGTACAGAAAACATCACCAACAAAGTGGTATGGAGTTGGGTCTCCTTGAAGAATAAAGGAGATATGGACCAACATAACCATTCATCTCTCAAGTAGGGCTAGTGGTAAAGAACCTGCCTGCCAGTGCAGGAGAGAAAAGAGACAAGGGTTCTATCCCTGGGTCGGGAAGATACCCTGAAGTAGGAAATGGCAATCCACCCCACTATTCTTGGCTGGAAAATTCCATGGACAAGAGGAGCCTGGCAGGCTACAGTCAATTGGGCCACAGAGTCAGACATGGCTGAGCACACACAGAACACACCAGCACACTGGGACGTCGTGGAGAACTGGGAGATTTTTGTTTTGTTTGGAGTTCACAGAGAGAAGCGCTGGGAAGTGACTTTGGAAGGTGAGGAGAGTGGACCACATGGTGTATTCGGCAAAGAAATCTGCACTGAGCTGGGGAGAAATGTGAAGAAACACCTTTCAACAAAGCCCCTTCATGCCATCATTTTGAGTACACTTAGGTCCCCGGGCATCAGCCACACTGTCCCTTTCTGACCATGCAGAAATTCCATCTCAGGATCAGCCTTGATTTGGAAAACACATTTCAATCTCAACAGTAACGGATTGGAGCAAATATCCAGGGTGAAGGTTGGGGATTTGGCAGCATGGCCCCATTAACATTAGTGGGAGTTAGTCGGCTAAATCCTAGACACTGAACAGAATCCTCATGTTTATTCACCAGGATGACCTTTCTGCTGTAAATTGATACAATATTTCAGAATCACTTAGAACCGATTAAGCTTTGTAGCATCTCCTAAAAGGGAAATCTTTTTGAAAATTGCTGTTCAGTGCGCTGAAACGTCTGTATTTGTGGGCAACTCTGACCAGCAGGAACATATGGGCACCTAAATATAGAATTGGTGAATTTTGATACCTCTGAGACAGTTGATCTGGGGAACTTTGTTGTACCTGTCTCCGGCTAGGGGCCAAGTTTTTGCAAATGATTGCTTTCTCCAAAAAGCTTCTTTTTTGCATAATTTTCTATTTTCTTGCCTTCATATTTTTTATTTTCCTAAATATAATAAAAGAAAAAATTCTGAAGGTTTTTTATTATGAAATTCTGATCTCAATAATAGCAAAGATGTATTAAACATTTCCTCCTTAACTCTCACCACAGTGCTGGAAGAAGAGTGCTAAGTATGAGTACATCCATTTTTCAGATGAGGAAACCAAAATATGTAGATGTTAAGTCAATTTCCTAGGACATATAGCTAGTCCAAGGCTATGTTTAGACTTCAGCCCATGCAATGCAACCTTGAAGCCAAGTTTTAACACTTCTTGACCTTGCCATCAAGAAAGCTCTGCAGGGTGAGGTCTCAGGAAACCTGACGCATTGGTCTGCTACCTTGCTCTCAGTACATTTTTCAATGGGACATTTCTCCTTCCCGCCAAGAATGTTCTTTTCTTGGTATGTCTCAGTGCAACGTGAGACTGTGATGTTTTGCAAGGCATTGCCACATCATAGTCACCTTTGTTTCTGCGGTTCCCGGTACAGATAGAGCAAGACTTCATACATGTCTACTGATTGGATAAATAAATAAAAATATAGACTTACAGGACCTTGAGGTAGGATGAGAAAGGTCATTCTGTTCACTCCTTCATTTTATAGAGACAACTTAGATCCAGAGAGAAAGCCTGAATAAAAAGCTCCAGGTTAGAGAGATGTTGAGGCAGGGTGGGATTAAGAAGTAGCTCATCAAATTGTCAGGAAAAAGCATCCTGGGTGGACAAAGGTTGCTAGCAGTGACTGGCAGTGTCAGAGGTCCTCTGATTCCTAGTCCAGATCTCTCCAACCACAGGTCATGGGGACCATGAGTTGGCAATGGTGTTGCAGAACCATGAACCATTGTCTTGGTTAAGTACATGGCTTATCCAGCTTGTAGGCACCATATTCCTGAGCTTAGTCCACGTCAGAGGATTAACTCAAGGTCACAGACTCATGGCCTTGACCCCCAGTTATGCACATGAGTGTGTGTCTATCTCTGGGAACACTTTGGGCAACTTCACACCCCCTACTCTGAGAAACCATGTTCTTGAACATTTCTTCCAGAACTCCCGGTAGTATGTGTGTGTGTGGGTGGGTGGGGAGCGTTCACAGATGGAACTCAGGCTTCCCTAGCTAGGAGAAGACCCCTGACTCTCACCCATCCTAACTGCAGCTTCTCTCAGATTTTTCTCTGTTTCTTCCAGGAGCCAATGAATGACCAGTGCTGCATGCTCATTAGCTAGTGTTTCCCAGTTCTGTGTAGAAGCTTCTCTCTCTGTCCCATTTTTTTTCCATCACTATGCTTTGCCTGAAGCCAGGCACTCAGGGACTTCCCTTGTGGTCCAGTGGTTAAGACTTCACCTTCCAATGTTGGAGAGCTGGAATCCCACATGCCTCACAGCCGAAACAAAAACAAAACATAAGACAGAAGCAATGTAGTGGCAAATTCAGTAAAAACTTTGAAGATGGCCCACATAAAAAATCTTTAAAAATAAAAGGTACTCAGAAAATCATCATTTTTTCACATGTATAGTAAATGTAATGTTTATACAAGTTCAGCTCTGACCTAGGTACTAAGGATACAGAAGACATGTCAGAGAAACCAAAGGAAGTAGCTTGGGGCTGGTCTTTCTTTATAAGAAAAAAAAATCAGAGGTGAGAGACATCCGATCACAATGGAAAAGAGCATGAGCGTTAGAGTTCCAGGATCTTCCTCTAGAGAAGCAAACAGACTATATGCATCTGAAAACATAAAGGCAAGTCTTTTTTTTATTAAAATATTTAAGAATATAACCTCAAATGATGCTGTAGGCCAAAGATAACTTGGTAAACTGGGCGTAGAGGTATTCTTTCTCCTTTTCCAAAAACTAAAGTCAAATTTTAAGATCAGCGACTGATTTTCTTCTGTTATAAGAACTGTAATAGTGATACTAATGACCATGATACAATCATGATAGTGATAATAAACATTTGAGTGGCTGCATTTTCTCACTTCTTCCTTGTGTATTGTCTTATTTGGTCTTTGCAGCCCCTGTCCAGAAGTGGGCAGAGTACAGAACAGGTGGTACTTGTTTCTCCTTAAAGGAACAAAATCTTAGAACTTCAGTTATTGTGGTTTGTCCAAAACCACAGTTAGTTTTAATATGGTAGGACAGAGCCCTTTTCTCTGCCTTGTAATCTGATACAGTCAAATGTTGACTAGTCAAATGCTAAACTTTAGGTTGCCAAGAGAGATATCTAGAAATAATAGGAAGGAAATGGATATATTCTTAGAAAGTGGCTTCCTACATTTCTAAAGAAGCTGCAAGGAAATGTGGCGGGCCAATCTTTAGGGAAGGACGTTGTCTTGGTCTCCTGGGAACTGCAATTCTTTAAGGAGTGTTAGAACTGAATCTTTCTGGACCCTGGACTGCAAACCAGAGAAATTGAAGTGAGAATCCTGGCAAGTCAGCCAGATCTGACATGGGTTCTTCCTCTTATCTATTTTCCTTGATTCCAGAGATGAAAGAGGAAATAAAGAGCAGCACTTTTTCTTTTCAAAAACACACTGCACTTATTTCTTCTAATTGTCAAAATAATACAAATTCAGGGCAGAGAGAAGCACAACAAAAACATTTTGATACTCAAAGAGAATCATCGTCTGTCCTTTGGTATAAGACTTCTGTTCAGTAGCTAGAGAGATGGGTGCACATAAGTTCTTGGATATGGGGTTCCTAGAGATAGCATCACAGGGTCCATACTGTTTTGTAGGCTTTTTTCCACTTAGAAATAGCTAGCCAATATTTTTCCCATATCAAATACCTTTAAAACAAACTTTTGATTAGTGGATACATGTTTTGTAATAGGATGGTACCACAATTTACTTGGACAATTTCCTAGTTTTGGACATTGTAACAACAATTCCCTTGGAACAATTGTTCAACAATTGTAACAACAATTGTCCCTTGGACAATTCCCTAGGTTGTTACCAGTTGTCTCTTGGAGAAGGCAATGGCACCCCACTCCAGTACTCTTGCCTTGAAAATCCCTTGGAAGGAGGAGCCTGGTGGGCTGCAGTCCATGGGGTCGCAAAGAGTGGACACGACTGAGCGACTTCACTTTCACTTTTCACTTTCATGCATTGGAGAAGGAAATGGCAACCCACTCCACTGTTCTTGCCTGGAGAAGCCCGGGGACGGGGGAGCCTGGTGGGCTGCCGTCTCTGGGGTCGCACAGGGTCGGACACGACTGAAGCGACTTAGCGGCAGCAGCAGCTGTCTCTGTCATGCACAATAGTGGGGTAAATGTGCACACACTTCCTAGATTGCTTCTTCAGGATAACTGGACTACAGAGCAGGCATTTAACATTTAAGAGACGTGATCAAACCTACGTCTCTTATGTCTCCTGTGTTGGCAGGCAGGTTCTTTACCATTTGTGTCACCTGGGATGTGTTAATACTGGGAGCTAACCCTTTAAATCAGAGATCCTCAACCTCTGGAATGTAATGCCTGATCATCTGAGATGGAGCTGATGTAATAATAGCAGAAATATAGTGCACAATAAATATAATGCACTTGAATTATTATGAAACTGTCCCCTCATCCCCAGGTCTGTGGAAAAATTGTCTTCCACAAAACCGGTCACTGGTGCCAAAAAGGTTGGAGACGGCTGCTCTAAATGTATGTTAGTCACTCAGTCATATCTGACTCTTGGCAACCCCATGGACTATATAGCCCACTAGGCTCCTCTTTCCATGGAATTCTTCAGGCAAGAATATTGGAGTGGGATGCCATTCCCTTTTGCAGGGGATCTTCCTGATCCAGGGACTGAACCCGGGTCTCCCACATTGCAGGCAGATTCTTTACGATCTGAGCCACCATACTCTCAGCTGCTCTTAAATACAAGACGTCAGTACTGAGACTCTGGGAGGCTGTGACTCCCGAGTTTGAGACAAATATAAGGTTGAGGAAGGGCATAATGCCCAGCCAGGTCAGGGAAGCAAATTGGAGTATCCATAAAAGGATGGCGAAGTTGTGAGTGAGAAAACAACAGATAGAATTAAATCCTGAAGGCCAGCTCACACACTGGGTCATGAAGCAGTCTTGGGTAAAAGAATCATAGTTTGGAAGCCATCGCTGAGTGATTAAAACCTAGCTGGTGAATCCAAATGAAGGGGTGAAGCCCTAGCTCCTGGCCGCAAAGGCGGCACTCCACTCAGCCACCAAGGTTTCCCACGCCTCCTCTCAGGCCTATGTTTTGGCTAGAACCCAACTGGGCAAATGGAGGAGATGGAGATTTGATAAGGGAACAAGTGTCAAGACTTACACGTTACATATCTGGGGATAAAGCAGGCTAGAAAGGGCACATAATATAACCAGTCCTTATTAAAAGGAAAACTTATTTCCAAAGGAACCCTTTTTCTTTATCAAATCACTCTGGAATTCATTTAAATGAAGGTGCACTTGATAAAAATAGCAGTTTCCTTCTTTGTGCCTGGGTGCTAATGAGCTCGACAGGCATTGATTCTTCACTTTGATAAATTCTCTCTCCTCAGCACACCTCTTTCTGGCGCTCCTAGGGTCCCAGGGTGTTGAGATGAGAGTGGCTGATACTTGAAAATACTTTCCTAGGTGAGAAAATACAATGACGTAATGACTTCTTTTTTAAGGAATGAAGGAAAAAGGGAGGTGAGTGGTGGGTAGAAAAAGTATTGTTTTAAAAAAATTGAAAGTCAAACTAACTTCACTTGTCTGCATGCTTTGTGTGTGGGGGTAGATTTCATATCTAGCATGTGCTAGGGGGCTTTCTGGGGTCAAAGAATAATAATAAATGAGGAATATATAGGAGAATAACAGGTAGCTGACAAGTAGTGGCAAGCACAAGCTTTAGAGTCAAATGCCCTACAAATATAATAGTGACTTGCAATTTAGTAGCGTCCCATGACCGTCTTTGATTAATAGTGACACATTCTTTCTATGGGCTTCCCTTGGGGCTCAGCTGGTAAAGAATCTGCCTTCAATGTGGGAGACCTGGGTTCGATCCCTGGGTTGGGAAGATTCCCTGGAGAAGAGAAAGGCTAACCACTCCAGTATTCTGGCCTGGAGCATTCCATGAACTGTATAGTCCATGGGGTCACAAAGAGTTGGACATGACTGAGAGACTTTCACATTCATTCTATAAGTATTTACTGAGGCACAGCTGTGGATCAGACACTGAATTAGCTTCACGACTCTCACTTTATAGTTGTGGGATCTGGGCCAGTTACTTAACCTTGCTAAACCTCAGTTTCCAGGTCTGTGAAATGGAAATAATAAAGTCATCTATCTGATTGGTTATTGGGAGTGACAAATTTGATTATGTTTATAAAGAACTCTTTTCATTGCTTGATACCCATTAAGTACTTAAAATGTTATTGATTTATTATAATAATGTTTATCACTATTAATGAAACTACGTGATTGGATGTGAACATTGGTATCTGGAGTTCATCACAGCCCTATCTGAAGAGGATACTGAAAAAGGAGAAAAGAAATATAGAAAGAGGGATCTGGCAAGGACATCAGCTTCTTCTCATTCTTCTCATTCCACAGTGTGTCTCAGGCCAATGCCATGACTCCTAGAGTCAATGTGACGGGAGGAGCAGGTGGTGTGTAGGGAGCATTTAATGCAATCCAACTTTGACACCAAAGAAGGTGGGCCACACTGCCAAGACATGGGGCTCCTTACTGAAGGAGTAGTGAAAAAGCGATATGGAGGATCTGGAAATGCCTTTTTATTTACCTAGAAGTCTGCTTTGTTGCAAGATCTAAATAAGCAGCTTCTGTTTGTGTAGACTTTTATATTATCCTACAAGATGTTATCATCAACATTCTCCAATGAACCTCTGTCAGCAGCCTTGTAAGACAGAGTGGAAAATACCCTGTCTTACAGATGAGAAAATGAGGTTTAGAGACACTTATTCTTTTTTTTTTTTTTTTTTTGTGCTGGGATATGGCCAATTAACACTGTTGTGGTAGTTTCAGCTGGACAGCCAAGGGACTCAGCCATACATATACATGTATGCATTAGAGACACTTATTCTTTAATACCAAACAGTGAGGCTCAGAGTCAGGATTGAATCAAAGCTGCTCAAAACCCAAACTTCCTGTTACTAGAATGTTCTGCTATTCCTAATACTGACCCCTTTACAGTTTATGTGAATATTTATCCTCTTCTGAGGCTTTCTCTGGGCAGAGGGAAGCTTAGTTTAACCTTGGCCAGACAAGAACATGATAAAATTAGCACAACTTTTGCAGACATCGCAAAGCATGTAGAACAAAGTCTAAAGCCATAGAGAAATTTGAGCATTATTGTTATACTTATTATCCATGGCCTTGATCTTGGCTTTTGTTGAGGCACTACTCATGGACTCATTTATTGAATTAATAGATGTGAAGCTTTTATGAACAGTGCCTGGCATATAACAGGTCCTCAATGAACTCCTGTATTGTTGCATAATAAATTTTATTTTGTTTATTGAATGCTTATTAGGAATTTTACATGTAATAATTAACTTAGTAACCAAAACAACCCAATGAGTCCATTTTAGAGAAGAGGAAGCTGAGGCCCAGAAAGGTTACAAAGCAGTAAGTGTGGTGTGAACTCATTTTTGGCTGTTTATATTTGCATGTAGAGAAGTCAGCAAGGAATTTGCCTGTCCTTGCTCATGCTTGTGATGCTGAGTCTTGTCCAACTCTTTGTGACCCCATGGACTGTAGCCTGCCAGGCTCCTCTGTCTATGGAATTTTCCAGGCAAGAATACTTGAGTGGGTTCTTCCTGACCCAGGGATCAAACTTGGGTCTCCTGCATTTCCTGCACTGGCAGATGGGTTCTTTATCACTAGCACCACCTGGGAAGTCCCACTGTTCCTGAGTGATAGAGAAATTTAAATTTAATTCCATGTACAGATTTTCCACAAAAATTTTTGTGGAAATTTGATATGTAGTGTGATATGATATGACTGTGATATATTTAATTTTGAAATCTTCAAGAATTTTTACTTACTGCATTTAGAGAAAAGTATGAAGTTTAACACCGTCTGGTCTTCTGTGGCTTTTGTCAGTTGTTTATTCATGCGGTCTTCTTAAAATACTCAGATTAAATATGCCACCAACATCCAGCCTAGGCCCTGACTGACACAAACATCCATTCTATGTTGTACTAATGCAGTGTCCTTGTGAGAATGGTATTTTTAGACCCAGTTTACAGGTGGAAAAACTGAGGTAAGAGGTTATCTTGCCCAAGGCTACAAGGAGAGAATGGGTATGTGCTAAGTCAATTCAGTCACATCTGACTCTTTGTGACTCCGTGGACTGTAGCCAGTGAACAGGTTCCTTTGTCCATTGGATTTTCCAGCAAAAATGCTGGAGTAGGTTGCCATTCCCTCCTCCAGGGGATTTTTCTGATGCGGGGATCAAACCCAAGTCTCCTGCGTCTCCTGCATTGCAGGAGGATTCTTTACCAACTGAGCCAACAGAGAGAGGGTACCTCATTACAAAGCCTTTTGCTGGTTTTGTCTTTACCAGAATCCTACAATGGGCTTAAGGGAACAGTAGTAGGAGATGGAAGGGCAGAGGTAAAAGCGCAAGTCACTGACAGGTACAGAGAGGAAGGCTCTCGGTTGAAGTTACCCTCCCACTGAAGATCTTAGGATTCTGACACTGTGTGTGGGCTAGTTGGGTGGAGTAAGGGGTAAGGTCAGGGAGGCAGTGAACAGCTGTGAAGGTGGAATCTATATTGAAAGTGCCCTGGTAAAATTGCTAGATGTTTGGGATGTTGGAGGGGGGGGAAATATTTGTAAGAGATACCCTACAAATACTTGAGAAATTCTAAAGATGTCTCAGCCCCTGTCAGACTTTGCCCCAAACAGTTGCATTGTGGGTAGATTTTCTCATAGGCCTGCTCTCCACCCTCCCTCTCTCCTTCCTTCCTTTTTTCTCTCTGTTCATAATTTTATGGGGCCTCCATCTTTTCTCTCTTGTTGGAGGAGCAGATTTTTTTAAGTTCTTTCACTCCAAGGATGAAGTTTTAAAATTACTATTTCTTAAGAAAAAGAAAAACACCTTAGAAAAAGAAAAATGTTTGACCCCAAAGAAGATATTACTGGTGATGGAATTTCAGGTGTCAATGAAGGTCTTTTTAAGCAGGAATTTTCTAGCTCACTCAAACAATACCACAGGGGGCTCTCCTGCTTTTATTTTTTTATTTTATTCAAGTACAGTTAATTTATAGTGTTGTGTTAATTACTGCTATACATCTAAGTGACTCAGTTATATATATATATAAAACCATGAAAGAATGCATGTATATATGTGTGTATGTGCGTACATATATACATGCATTCTTTTTAATATTCTTTTCCATTATGGTTTACCATGGAACATTGAATACAGTGCCCTGTGTGATGCAGTAGGACCTTGTTGTTTATCCATTCTATATATGATATTTTTCATCTGCTAATCCCAAACTCCCATTTCATCCCTCCCTCAGCACCTCACCCCCACAAGGCAACCACAAGTCTATTCTCTGTGTCTATGAGTCTGTTTCATAAATAAGTTCATTCATGTCATATTTTAGATTCCACATATAAGTGATATCATATGGCATTTATCTTTCTGACTTACTTCACTTAGTATAATAATCTCTAGGTCCATCTATGTTGCTGCAAATGGCATTAGTTCATTCTTTTCTATGGCTGAGTAGTATTCCATTTTATGTACACACCCTATCTTCTTGATCTACTCATCTGTGGATGAAAATTTAGGTTGTTTCCATGTCTTGGCTAATGTGAATAGTGTTGCTGCTGGGAAAGGGGGATCCTTCCAGGGCCTGAGAGGGGGCTCTTCTCTAACACTTAGAAATGGATTGTCGGAGGAGACATATGTGCTGACAAAGCAGGAAAACTTCCATGTAGCCCACAGTCTCAGGTTTTATGGTAATTGGGTTAGTTTCTGGGTTGCCTCTGGCCAATCATTCTGACTCAGCATCCTTCTGGTGGCAAGCGCATCTCTCAGCCACCATGAGGATTTCTGGGAGGTTGGCAAGGTGTACTGTCTCTTCCCTCCTGTGGGCTGGCATGCCCCCTCCTTTCAGCCCCTCCTGAATTCTCCTGGTTAGCTTTCTACTGGCAGCACCTCCTGCTTTATTGGGACCTCCTGTTGTGAGACAACTCAGGCAAGTTGTTATCATCATGCCTGGCCAAGGGGGGTGGTTTCGGTCAACAACTCTGTAACTGTGCTATGAACATCAGGATGCATGTATCTTTTTGAATTATAAGTTTTGTCTGGATATATGCCCAGAAGTGGGATTGCTGGATCATATGGCAACTCTATATTTAGTGTTTTGAAGAACTTCTATACTGTTTTCCAGAGTGGGTGTACCAATTTACATTCCCACCCACAGTGTAGGAGGTCCTCCTACTTTTTATCAGCCATTCAGCACTCTCATAGACTCACAGGCTCCCGGGGGGGCAGTGGTATTGTATGCAGTTGGTCCAGCCTCTTCTCAGATATTTGAATCCCCTATACAGCATCCCTTCTCAGTGGCTGCTCACATCTGCTGGTGAGGAACTGGTTTCATTCAAGAGAGTCCATTCTGTGTTCTGGCACCTATGATTGCTTCAGAGTTCTTCCTTGTGTTGAACTGAAATCTCCTGCCCTTTCAGACAAGAGCCCAAGAGAAAAGGTGTTTGTTTTCTCGTCTCTGGTTTCTTCCCATTCAGACTCACTCACATGGTTCACTGCCAGGAGTGGAGTTAATAGCTGCAAGCTTTCTGCTGGAGAAAATTGTTATTGTGATGGTGCCTGATACAATGTGCTCAGGAGGGAGGAGAGATGCTTGGAGTTGAGGGTTTGGAATTGGAAAAGGGAGGGCATAGAGGTATGTTGGAACATCGGAGGATGTACACACTAGATTCAATGGTCATCTCTCTTTGCCAGGAATACAAATATTTCATTCTGAGAAAAATAGAGATAATGAAATTCAAGTAGCAAGAGCATAATTTACCCCACACAGAAGCAGTAATACTTGTAGCAGCTTCACATTCGGAAAAATAGACAAGTTTGTTCATTCAGATCAAGTTGGTACCAGATAACCACAAATTCCATATGTCGCTTTTTCTGTTTGGGTTGCTAGGCACAAGGAACTCATGGGGAGCTTACTAAATATGCCTGACACATTTGCATGTGAACTATAAATATTGATGGATTCTTTTCAGGAGTGACTGTCATTTAGAAATAGATCCTGAATGAAACTTTCTTCCCCAAGAATAAGACCTGGATTTCAGGCTGAAAAAGGCCTGACTGAGTGTGGGAGGCTGGTCTCCCGGGTATGATATTAAACGGTAGTAGAAATGTTAGTCTTTTACAGTTGCATGGCATTGTGAGGGTCTCAAAATGCCTCCCCATTCACAAGCTTATTTGATCTCCTAGCTTTCCTGTGAGATGAGTATTAGGACTGTCATCTGCCTCCATCCCAGGAAAAAAAGTCGTGGGCCCAAAGAGTTGTGATGCACGGGAATCTCCTGAGAATGACTCTAGCTCATCTTGGCAGTTCTGGGGCTGGGCTTCTTAGTGTGGGAAAACACACTCCGCTACCCTGCTGAGTCCAGCCATTTCATTTCTTATCTTGGTTTACTCGTACCCAGCCAGTGGCGCTTACATAAATGTCCTTCTGGCAAGAGGGAGAGAGAGAGAGAGAGAGAAGGGAAACAGCAGCTGTCAGCAGAGTGTCAGGCTGGGGAGCTGCCATCTCATTGAACAAAGCTCCGGTCAGTTCCTGCAGTGTCCTGGGTGCATCTCTAATCGTGGGTGATGGGATTGTCCCCAGGCTCAGGGTTACTCCCTGCCCTTAAAGAGAACAGGGAGAGAGAGTCCTTTAGCTGTTACCAAGGTGTCGCTTGTAAATCATTAACCAGGGCAGAGAGGAACCAGAGCAAGATCAAAACAAATGAATCCTGATCCTGAGGCCCCTCAAGACCTTATCTCAGTGGTAACATTTGAGCATAAATCATACTTGGCTATCACAAACAGGCCATATGTTTAGAAGTGGGGGTGGGGTCTACATTTTGCATTTCTTTTCACTCAAAAGGGTCTTCCAATATGTAGCATTTTCCACTGAGGCTGAAAAAACACCCTCTGGGGTGATGCAATCCACCTTCTTGCTTCTGACAGCACTATAGACCTCTCTACTCTCGACTGGTAATGCTTCTTTGAGTTCAACACCTCTTATTTTTCTGCAGTTCTCCATGGAGGATCACCATACTGTGGACCCCACTCCAAGGCCTCAAACTCTAAAGAGTTCTCTTTTGTCTCTGAGGGCCCCCAGCTTAAAAGGCAATCAAGAAACAAGAGTGGTGAATGTGTATAATGGTTGAAGTTGGTTGATCAGTTCATGTGGGAATCATACTAGTCTGTCTGGTTTATGAGTGTAAAATCTATATAGTACATTTTTTTTTTAAAGACAAATGGACTTGGCAGGATCACAAAGTGGAAGTCTTGACTCAAGCACTGAAATCTGTCTGGTCTGGAATCAAATCCCAGCTCTGTTACTTTCCTGTAGTAATTGGACTTGATGCTTAATTGTCCCAAAACTTCATCTGTAAAATCAGAGAGAGATCAGTTACCCCACCAAGTTTCTCTCAACATTAAACGAGATAATAAAGTTTTATTTTTTCCAGTTTTTTTACAAAGTGAAGTATAGTTACTGTATGGGCTTCCCAAGCGGCACTAGTGGTAAAGAACCTGCCTGCCAATGCAGGAGACAAAGATATGTTGGTTCGATTCCTGGGTTGGGATGATCCCCTGGAGGAGGGCATGGCAACCCACTCTGGTGTCCTTGCCTGGAAAATCCCATGGACAGAGGAGCCTGGCGGGCTACAGTTCATAGGGTCATGAAGAGTCAGACACCACTGAAGCAACTTAGCACGCATGCATAGTTGCTGTACAATATTACATAATTTACAGGTGTACAACATAGTGATTCACAAATTTTAAAGGTTCTATCCCATTAGCTTCTACAAAATACTGGCTGTATCACCTGTATTATATAATACATCATTGTAGCTTATTTATTTTACTCATAATAATTTGTACCTCTTAATCCTCTACCCCTATCTTAATGAGTAGTTTTCTTAACAAGGGACAGAAATCACCCTTAATGAGCTTTTAAAAAGAGAGAATGCAGTATATGGATATAAGGGTATTTTTAAAATTCTAAGATGGGAGTGCAGCTGATTCTCAAGAGTAAATTGAAATCAGGGACTCTGAGGGCATCAGGACCATGTTTGGTCTGACATCTCTGTGACTCTCTGCATGATCCGTCTAATCTTCTCTTTGCTGCAGACCAGCTTTCTGTTAGCCAGTCTGCATAACTGAAAATGTGGCTGCTCATAGCAGCTCTGAGGTTCATATTTTCTCAATTCATTAGCACAACCAGCCTGAGTTTGGATCCCCTGATCTGGATTCCAAGTTTTCTGGGGCTGTCTTTTGTCTAGCTTGAACAAGAAGTCTGCTCCTATACCCAACAAAATGTGGGCTGGAGCTAAGGTCATGCTGTGTTAAAATGGAGGCTCCAAGGTGGTCAGACAGATGGAGCTGGCCTGGTGAAGTGTTCAGAGGAAGGGAAAGCAGTCTCAAACACTGCTCGGGGTGGGTGTGGGGATGGTGGGTGTGGGGATGGTAGGTGTGGAGATGGTACTGGGCAGACAACGCAATGAGAGTCAAAATGCACAATGCTTAGAACACAGCCATTGAAACCTAAGTATTGGTTTCTACTTCTTTGAATCGACCCATTTTCATGCCTCAGGGAAAAGTCGTAGGTTAGCCCATCTAACAAGAAGGAAGGAGAACTACACAACTGTTCATTCGTGCCTTCATTCCAGAGTGCCTACTCTGAACCAGACAAAGACGATATAGCAGGGAACAGACGCAATAATTCCTGCCTTCATGGAATTTATAATGAGAAGAGAAGAGTGTGTGCTCAGTCATGTCTGACTCTGTGACCCCATGGGCTGTAGCCCACCAGGCTCCTCTGTCTATTGGATTTTTCCAGGTAAGAATACTGGAGTGGGTTGCCATTTCCTTCTCCAAGGGATCTTCCTGACCCAGGGATCAAACCCACATCTTTTGTGTTTCCTGCATTGGCAGGCAGATTCTTTACCCTAGCACCACCTGGGCATTCTTTAGTGATTGCTAAATGACCCATTTCTAATGGGAGAAAATCTGGAATACGTCAGTTGCTCACACTGTAAGAATAACAGGAAATTATAGACAGGGTTGCGGAGAAGGCAATGGCAACCCACTCCAGTACTCTTGCCTGGAAAATCCCATGGGCAGAGAGCCTAGTGGGCTGCAGTCCATGGGGTCGCACAGAGTCGCACATGAGCGATTTCACTTTCACTTTTCACTTTCATGCATTGGAGAAGGAAATGGCACCCCACTCCAGTGTTCTTGCCTGGAGAATCCCAGGGACAGCGCAGCCTGGCGGGCTGCCGTTTAAGGGGTCGCACAGAGTCGGACACGACTGAAGTGACTTAGCAGCAGCAGCAGCATAGACAGGGTTGCAAATGGAAGGCCCAACTGTGTGGAAATGCCAGTATAATCCTCATCTCCAGGGCAGTTCTCCATCAAGCGACTGATAGCTCACAGTGCTGGTGAGAGAACTGAGGTTTTCATGAAAGTGTGAATGTCCTTTTGCACACATATGGGTCAGTGAGGGAAGAAAATGCAAGACTGCGAAGGAAGAAATTTAATAACCATGTAATAAAAGATGGTTAAGATAAAAACCACTTAATAAAAGATGCCAACATAGTCATAGGTTTCAGTGCCTTTGATTCTGAATCTTGATCAAGAGATGGTCCATGTCATCCCAGAGAAAACTCCTGTTATGTGATTCTGCCCCAGATTCCTTTTTGCAATGATCATAGCCGAGTATTTGAAGTGAGGACATTAGCTACCAAACAGCTAGGAGTAAATGAAAAGGGGGAGCTGGAAAGGTCCTTTCCTGCTCCCAGGAAATCAGGATCAAACCAAAGCCCATAGGAATGTGCTCTTCTCTGGAAACCATGATTTGCACAGCACAAGAATGGTTTCTACTCTTGAACAGAATGTAGTTCATTTCTGAGCCTTGGACAACTACATACAAGAAAGAACATGTGGCGATTGGGTGAGGGACTCCAGAAGTTAAGCACCTGTCAAACATATGGGCAGAATGAAAGAGAGAAATGTAATTTAGAGGCAGTGAATTACAAAGGAGAAGCACAGTAAATCCACTCATCCTGTAGCAGGCAGTCCAGGAAAAGGACAGGGTACAGGTTAAGCCTCTTCACTGACCTAGATCAGTAACAACATTCCCCCCTTTAATAAGTGATTTTGATGATTGGAAAAGCGAACTTTTTCCTGTGGTTTGAATAGGTGATGTCTCAAGAAAGAATCATTTCCAACAGGTAATTTGAATCTAGCTTTAAACTCATGAACTTTCCAAGAGGCTCAGTAGTAAAGAATCTGCCTGCTAATGCAGGAGACACAGGAAATGTGGGTTTGATCCCTGGGTTGGGAAGATCCCCTAGAGGAGGAAATAACACCCCACTCCAGTATTCTTGCCTGGAAAATCTCATGGACAGAGGAGCCTGGCAGGCTACAGTCCATGGGGTCACAAAGAGTTGGACACAACTGAGTGTCTGAACATGATAACTACTATTTCTTTCTTCTGGGCACCTTTGATACCAAGAGCAGAGGATTTAGGGGTAATATATTCCAGATCACACTGTATCACAGAACATATCATTGTTAAAATGTGGGTCTATCTATCTACCCATTCGATCTATCTAATAAGCAGTACAAATATATAGCACAAAATTCAAAGTTTATACATTCTTCATTTTCCCCAGAGACAAGAGACGTTATGAGCATCTCTTATTTAATGGTACCATACGCACTATTCTCACATTGCCCTTTTCACTTAACAAAATAACACTGGGATGACTCCACATAGTACTGTGCCTCATTTCCCCCCAAAGGCCATATAGTATTCCATTGCATGTTTGCTCCATAACTTATTTAACCACTCTCCCGTGCTGTCCTATTCTTTGCAACTCTTTGGACTACAGCCCTCCAGCCTCCCTTGTCCATGGGATTCTCTAGGCAAGAATATTGGAGTGGGTTGTCATGCCCTCCTCCAGGGGATCTTCCTGACTCAGGGATGGAACTCACGACTGTCACATCTTCTGCATTGGCAGGAGGGTTCCTTACCCCCAGGGCCTCCTGGGAAACCTCAAGCTTTCATTAGGGGATGTCAATTAGATAGCCATGGAATTTCAGAGGTCTTTAAGATAAGTGTAAATTCACAGCTGAGATGGCTTAATTGCAATCCTGCTTCAAGTAGAAGGGATGAATAAATCGTTGTGAGAGTTCTTTCCAGTACTAATGTCATACCACAACCACATAAAGACTCAAGAAATGCCACATTAAGTCAGTTCACTGATTCCAGCCCATGATTCTTTTTTCTTCCTGTGGCCCCAAGAGATGTTTGTGGGAGGATATAGTTGTACTTCGGTATATCACCTAAAGGTGAAGGATGCCCTCCAGCAGCCCTTTCCAAACTCTATGGACATCCTTTCTCTGCCTCCTATGTAGTGCCTTTGGATATCATTTCATTGCTGCTGTTTGGAGGACTTCCTTGTTTCCCCATAAACTGTTACTTGTCAAAATCAAAGCCCGGAAGTTAAATGCTTTCAGTATAACTTTGTTGAGCTAAATACCTGGGTTAAACTTGGCTTTTGGCATCTCCCAAAGAGTGGTTTGTTTTTTGTTTTGTTTTTTTTTGAGACCATGTGTTACCCAATTCTATTTATTCTGTTAGTATGATAATATAACATAAACATTGCTATTTTAACAAATTTTAAGTGTAAGATTTAGTGGCATTGATTACATTCATGATACTGTGCAACCATCACCATTATTTTCAAATTTTTTTCATCCTCCCCCGCCCCCACCCCTGCAAATGGAAACTCTATAACCATTAAGCAATACTCCCCCATTCCTTCCTCTCCCCAAATTCTAAGAATTTGCCTATTCTAGGTATGTCATGTAAGTAGAAAATGCAATATTTGTCCTTTTGCAACTGGCTTATTTCACTTAGCATAATGTTTTCAGGGTACTCAATTCTTGATATCTGCTGGGAAAGATTGAAGGTGGGAGGAGAAGGGGACAACAGAGGATGAGATGGATGGCATCACCGACTTGATGGACATGAGTTTGAGTAAGCTCCGGGATTTGGAGATGGACAGGGAAGCCTGGCGTGTTGCAATTCATGGGGTTGCAAAGAGTCAGACACGACTGAACAACTGAACTGAGCTGAATTTCTGTTCAGATTGAATATGTTTTCCTTCCCTTCCTGCTTTAGGAATCATTTTATGACTTCCTTTTACCTGTCATCCAGGAAGAGAAATTGACCTAAATGCATAAGGCCTTCTTCAAATGTGATGTTCTAAAAACATAAAATAATGAAGAAATAAATTCAACTATGTGAAGATACTCTTTTACAAGTCCCAATAGCCTTAAGAAACAACTATCATTCAGATGAACTATCAATGAAATATTTTCTTCTATCTTTGTATTGAGACACTTGAGGTCATAGAGCTACTGATATAAATATTTTTTCAAGGCTGCCAAGTCCCTGACTATCTCATGATGGACTATAAGTGTTTAAACACAACCCAGTCCTTCAATAAATAAGAGGGCTAACATGTCCATGCATCTTTAATGCATGATTAATCTTTTTTGACATTTCTCTTCAGTGCTGAGGAAGATGGTTGAATTTGCTTGTGGCTGCATTGACAATAACTTATCTCTTCATCTTTTATTCCTGAAGGGAAATGTCATAACAAGAACCCACCATTAAATAAAACATGTACATCACAGATTTTTTTTTCCTGAAAAACAAAACAGGCTGACCTCAGAGTCAGAATGAATTTATATTGAGCAGAGAGAAAGTGAGACCTAAATGTAGAATCTGCTTTATTTGTTTTAGCATTTGTTATTAATATTCTTCCTACAGCAAGAAAGCTATTCCAAAGAATAAAACAATAGGAAAGTAGCTACTGCCCACTTATGTAAGTAGATTGTAAAATTATCTACTTATATTAATAGAGAAGTATCAGCACTGTAATGTGTATAGTTTATAGTTTGGTTCATATAATCACTTATCCATCCTTCCAGCCAATAAATGTTACTATGTGTCTACTTTGTGAAAAAGTGCAGACATTATCTGCTCTGCCCTCTGTGGCTAATGGGAGCCATTAACCACACTGGACTTTGAAATGTAAATTGGACGAATTCAATAGATAAAAGTTGCTATGTTGTACTAGCCATGTTTCAAGTACTCAACACTCACAAGTAGCTAGTGGCTACCATCTTGGACAGCAAAGATAGCAGACCATTTTCATTGTTGCAGAAAGGTGTACTGAGCATCACTGTTATAGAGTGTCAAAATGTATAATGCACTGGGGGAGGGATAAGTTAGGAGCTTGATATTAGCATATATACACAGTTATATATAAAATAGATAACCAACACAGTCTTACTATGTAGCACAGGGAACTCTACTCAAGATTTTGTAATAACCTATAAGGGATAAGAATCTGAAACAATATATATGACTGAATCACTTTGTTGTACACCTAAAACTAACAAAATGTTGTAAATCAGCCATACTTCAAAAAAAGAGTATAAGACAAAGTTATTTCTTTAAAAGATTCTGCAATTTAGTTAAGACTACATATATAAATAAAAGTATAATTTTTGTTTTATTCAGCAATATATGACAGTAATAAAATAAGAGGGGCTGCCTTTTGGGGAGCATGTATGATGTGCCAAGTCGTGCTAAATTCTTTACACATGTGGCCGAGCATAAATAACCCGAGTGTTTGGCCTTTTCCCTGTGCTTGTCAGCCTTTCCCCCTTCCTCACCCTCCAAGTGTGTGTGGGAAAGTACAGGCCTTTGTCATATCTAACTGTGTTTGTTCTGCAGACCTGCAGGAATGGGGAGACAGACACAGAATTGGGAGAGAGAGAGGAAAGGGGTAAGAGTAATATGCCAGATTCTTGTGGTCTAAAACTTGGAGTGGAGCTAGTTGAAAGTTAATGGAAAGAAGGGTTGTTAGCTTCCATGTCCTGGCTATTATAAACAGTGGATAAGGAAGCTGTGGTATATATACACCATGGAATATTACTCAGCCGTTAAAAAGAATTCATTTGAATCAGTTCTAATGAGATGGATGAAACTGGAGCCCATTATACAGAGTGAAGTAAGCCAGAAAGATAAAGAACGTTACAGCATACTAACACATATATATGGAATTTAGAAAGATGGTAACGATAACCCTATATGCAAAACAGAAAAAGAGACACAGAAGTACAGAACAGACTTTTGAACTCTGTGGGAGAAGGTGAGGGTGGGATGTTTCGAAAGAACAGCGTGTATATTATCTATAGTGAAACAGATCACCAGCCCAGGTGGGATGTATGAGACAAGTGCTCGGGCCTGGTGCACTGGGAAGACCCAGAGGAATCGGGTGGAGAGGGAGGTGGGAGGGGGGATCGGGATGGGGAATACGTGTAACTCTATGGCTGATTTGTGTCAATGTATGACAAAACCCACTGAAATGTTGTGAAGTAATTAGCCTCCAACTAATAAAAATTTTTAAAAAATTTAAAAAAAAAAAGAAGGGTTGTTAGCAGCTATGGGGTTTAAGGGAAATAAAGGAAAAAATGGGGATTATAAAGGGTTTGTTATGGACTATATATTCCTTCCAGCTATAGAGAAATGTGAGTAAAAAGTTGAGATATTTTGAAGCTAGTGTTTTTTTCATTTGGACCGTGCTCTTTGATAATTACATTCTGAGATAGGGCTATGTGAATCACATATGAATCATATGAATCACATATAAAGTAAGGTTGTACAGTTGTTATTCTCATTAATTTAACCTTCTCTACTACTCTGCAAGGCAGGTCATTATTATTCTTGTTTTCTAATGCACAGCCTGAAATTAAGAAAGTTAAACACATGCCCATGGTCATATAACCAGTTAAGTAGCAATGTCAGATTTGAACCTAGATATATTTGACTCCAGGGGCTTCCTAGGTGGCGATAGTAGTAAAGAACCGGCATGCCAATACAGTAGACATATGAGATGGGGGGTTCAATCCCTGGCTTGGGAAGATCCCCTGGAAGAGGGCATGGCAACCCTCTCCAGTACTCTTGCCTGGAGAATCCCATGGACAGGGGAGCCTGGAGGGCTACAGTCCATAGGGTCGCAAAGGGTCGGATATGACTGAAGCAACTTAGCATGCATGCACATATTTGACTACAATGTCAAATATACTTTTAATAATTCTGACTTACTGCTTCAATACAAGAAGGATCAGGTAGTATGTGACAGTGCCAAGAAAGCCATATGGGCAGTAATATTGGCTATGAAATCCAAAGAAACAGAGATTATAGTGAGCTGGAGTAACTAGTACATGCTTCTTGAAGAGCGTGAAATACAAGCTGCACTTGGAGGACAGACAGGATTTAGACCAGGGGCAGGGAGAGGGAGATGAAGGCATATACAGGGCATAAACAAAAACCAGGAATGTTGGCTGCAGCAGAGGTTTATGGTCTTTTCATGATGACTTCCTAGAAGCTGGACCAAATTAGGGGTAAAAGACCAAATGCATACAGACACACATACTTTGATAGAATTCCTATTGGGGGTATTTAAAGATTTAAAGATAATGTCTAAAATAATATTGAGCTGGCCAAAAAATTTATTTGGATTTCATGTACGATGTTACAGAAAGCTTGAACAAACATTTTGGCCAACCCAATACTTAAACTTCAGCCTCGTTGCAAATTGCTCAGTCCTTCCTGGCAGCCTCTTTCTCAGGGAACAGTAAATAGTGGAGTCGGCTTCAGATCCTCTTTTGATACGATTCTATGCATGTGTGACGGTAAATTTTATGTTTCAACTTGATTGGGCCACAGGGTGATATCTAATTTAAAAATTACCCTAGATATTTCTGTGAGCGTATTTCTGAATGAGATTAATACTGGAATTGGTAGGATGACTAAACCAGATTGCCCTCTCCTCTGCGGGTGGACCTCATCCTATCTTCTGGAGGCCTGAATGAAATAAAAATGGTCAATAAGGGAGAATTCATGCTTTCTCTGTCTGCCTGTTTTAAAGCTGGGAGATCAGCTTTTCCTGCATTCAGATTTGGATTGAACTGTAGCTCTGCTAGTAAAGAATCCACCTGCAATGCGAGAGATCTGGGTTCAATCCCTGGATTGGGACGATTCCCTGGAGGAGGGCATGGCAATCCACTCCAGTGTTCTTGCCTGGGGAATTCAGTGGACAGAGGAGCCTGGCGGGCTACAGTCCATGGGGTCACAAAGAGTCAGATACGACTGAACAACTAAGCGCACACACACACTATCAGCTCTCCTAGGTCTCCGATTTGGGACTTCTCAGCCTCCATAATCCTGTGAAACAACTCCGAGTAAATCTCTTGTATACCTATACATTCTATCGGTTCTGCTTCTCTGGCGAACCTTGAGTCCTATGGAGAATTTCTGTGGGTTGATCATGATGAAACAATGAATCAGGAAGTTCAACTATCTTCTCACTACCTAGTCATACAGATCCTTAGGGTATGAGTTCAGAGTGAGAAGCGGGCTCTTCTGCCCTCTCAGCTCTCTAGGTCTGGAACAAATAAAACAATAAAGGGAAAAACAGACTATCCAAGAAAGGCAGGGAAGTCTTGTCACCAGACTTGGGCTGGGAATGTTACATTCATAAGCCTACCTGGTATCACTCTGAAAATCATCTGCAAGTACAGACAAGCAATCCCAAAATAGAAAAAAGACCAAGCTTCAGTTCTTCAGCTATGTAGGGCAACTTGTTCCATTGAGTCAGACTCTGAGGTTAACTGTTCCAGCCAGAATATGGACTTCTTTGTCCAGAGTAAGCTTTGCCACATGAAACACTTAGACCAAGCATTCTAAACAAACAAACAAACTTGGAGCTAGGGCTCTTCCTCCAGTATTAAGATTTAATTCTTTGAATGACAATCTAGCACAAATAAATTTTCAGTACTCTCCTAATTCTAAAACGCAACTGGGATTAAGAAGCACTGGTCTAGACCACTCTGCAGTAATAGTCCATATAGGACCAAGACGTAGATTCGCCTACAAATTCTGAAGACAATTAGATTCCTGTAATTCTCTTATATGTAATCTTGCCAGAAGAAGACAGCACACATCAGTCCTGTCCTACTTTCCCTGTTTTGTAGCAATTCGGGAGTCTTTTAGGGGGCTGCTCACCCGTCTCTTTCCTCCATACTCATCTGATCCGTATCACTCTCTTCTTAGACTAAGTCTCTGCTTTTTAAATTATGGTCCTCAGACAAGCCCCAGTGCCATTACCTGGATAGAAATAGAGCTTCCTTTGGTGGCTCAGATGGTAAAGAATCTGCCTGCAACGCAGGAGACCCAGGTTTAATCCCTGGGTCAGGCACATCCCCTGGAGAAGGGAATGGCTACCCACTCCAGTATTCTTGCCTGGACAATTTCATGGACAGAGGAGCCTGCTGAACTACAGTCCATGGTGTTACAAAGAGTGGGACACGACTGAGCGACTTTCACTTTCACGGATGGAAATGCAGAATCCCAGGCCCCACCTAGTGGGTCAAATTCTGCACTTTAACAAGACCTTCAGGTGATTTTTGTGTGTTTTAAAATTTGTGGCCCACTGCTCTATCCCACCTCTACATAGATCCCCTTTTCAGGCATTTTTCCTTTTCAGGGATATGTGCCTGAAAAGGCCTCGACACCAGGATATTTATTATGCACTCTGTTCCTTCTTTTATCTCATGAGAAATGAGGTTATTAGTTCTTTACCATAAAGCCTATTCATGTCATTCGCTAAGTGAAATTAATGTGTATTCAGAGTCAAATATGTATGTGTATACATATGTGCGTATTCATATGTATTCAAAGGGGAAAGAGAGGGGCCACCCGTTGTCTTTGCAGTTGGCCAGACAACAGCTGGTTGATGGAGGGGTGAGGATGGTGGAGGGAGGGGCTGCATCAGAATGCCGAAACTCAGCACTCAATTATGTACTCAATGCACAACAGCTGAGTGTGTGAGCTGTTCAGATGCCACCCATGTTTCTTGAGCCTTGTTTTCTCCTTAATTTGGCTGGGGGGCGGGGGCAGGGGGGGAGCTCTTAGCTTGTGTCAGGTGGGATCTCTTTGCTTTATGGTCTAGTGACTGTGGAACAGACCCTGGCAGCTGGGCCTGAGCAATGCCTTAGATACTTGACTATTTCAACCAGACATGCCAAAGGGCTGCTGGATCTGAAATAAATCTCTTGAGCACACGCTGCTCTTTATCTCCTCATTATTAGTCAATGATGGAGTCTTCTGTTATTGAGAACAGGAGTCCAGAGAAGTTTAAGTCAAGGTGAGGTTCCTCTCTCACACATTCATTTTGATCACCACCATTGAGTGAGGACTGTCTCTGGTTCCAATGAGGGCAGTGTAACAATACAGTACATAGTGTTGAAATTAAGGATATGGTTTTTGAGAAAGAGACTCACAGACTTAGAAAATGAACTTATGGTTGCTGGGGGAAGGGACAGTTAGGGAGTTTGAGATGGTGATGGACACACTGCTATATTGAAAATGGATAACCAACAAGGACCTATTGTATAGCACCTGGACCTCTGCTCAGTGTTATGTGGCAGCATGGATAGGAGGGGAATTTTAGGGGAGAATGGATACATGTGTTTGTATGGCTGAGTCCTTTTGTTGTTCACCTGAAACTATCACAACATTGCTAATTGGCTATACCCTAATAAAAAATAAAAAGTTCAAGAAATCAAAAAAAGAATATGGTTTCTGGAGTCAGGAAATTTTGGCTTGAATCCCACTTCTGCCACATTTAAGTTTCGACCTTGGAAATGTTTCTTCTTATGTTAAATATACAGTACATAGCATTGCATCAAGTACATAGAAGGGCTCCATAAATAATATTATTATGATCATCATTATGATCATACTCTGAGTTACATGTATTAGCAATTACTGAAGATCCAGGGTGAGCCTGGGATTCCCTTAGGGACTGTAGTTTTATTTTTTTTTTAATGAAGTACAGTTAATGTACAATATTACATATTACATGTATACAACATAATTCACAAATTCAAAGGTTGTACTCCATCTATAGTTAGTGTAAAATATTGGCTATATTCCCCATGATGTACAATATATTTTTGTAGTTTATTCTATACCTAAGAGTTTGTACCTATTAGTCCCCTACCCCAATAGTACCCCACTGGTAAACACTAGTTTGTTCTCTATGTCTGTGAATCTGCTTCTTTTTTTTTATATTCACTAGTTTGCTGCATTTTTTAGATTCCACATATAAATGAGATCATACAAGATTTGTCTTTCTCTGTCTGACTGCATAATGTCCTTCAAGTCCATTCATGTTGCTGCAAATGGAAAAATTTCATTCTTTTTTATGGCTGAGTAGTATTCCACTGTGTGTGCATGTGTACACACACACACACACACATTTGCTTCCATATATTGGCAATTGTAAACAATGCATCTGTGAACATTGGGGTGCATGTATCTTTTTGAATTAGTGTTTTTATTTTTTTCAGATATATGCCCAGGAGTGGAATTGCTGGATCATAAGGTAGTTCTATTTTTAGTTTCTTGATAAACTTCCATACTGTTTTCCACAGTGGCTGCAACAATTTACATTCCCACCAGCAGTGCATGATGGTTTTCTTTAGTATACATAGTGCTCTGTGTGAGTTGCTTTGAGATTAAAGAACATAGACATCCTTCTCCAAAGAATAGCAGGTATATTTAATAATAAACAGGTATCTAGGCTCCTGAGGAAATACTTTTTGAAGAAAAAGGTACAAGCTGAGGTGGATTGCTGTGAGTCTTAAGAATTCAAGAGTGTACAGAAACAAAATTCAAGTCCTAATGCAAAAGGGTTTAGCACCGTGCATGCTTGTCTAAAGAAAGCTGCTGCTACCATGGTTTATTCATTTTGTGATTTTTTTTTTTTTGAGCCATGCTCTAGTTCCAGCCAAGTGCTAGACTGCATTTACTGTCCTCAGCCTGCTGAGTTTCCCTGTGACAGCTCCATCTCAACCCTTACTGGAATGGAAGAGATTTTAGGTAAATGGTTTGAATCCCTGAATGCTGGGTTATTCTTGGCAATAATTCACCTTGGCCTGGATGGAGTCATGCGGCTCTATCCTCATCATCTGGGGCTAGAACCAGGAGAAATCACATCTGTGTAGAGTAATGCAGGCATGGGAACCCCACCAAGGCACAAAACTGCATATAATGAAAGGGTAGACAGGAACCACTTTTTAAGTAATAGAATCACTTATAACACAATGAAGTAGCCCCAGACAGAAAACAGACAACAGTTTTTTTAATTGTTGTTGTTCTGGTTGATAAATACATATGCACGTGTAAGACACTTTCAGAGCCTCTGTTTTTCCACATAGAGTCACCCTTCTATATCTGTGGGCTTCGTTCGCATCCGCAGATTCAACCAACCAGGAATCTGTTGGTAGAATCAGTGGATGCTGAACCAGCAGTTGCGGAGGGTCAGAACTTCACCAGTTTATGGATGTAAGTATTCTCAGGATTCTGCTATCCTCGAGGGTCCTGGAACGGATCCCCTGCGGACACCGAGGGAAGATATACTTACTGTGGTGAGTACTTGCTGTCTCACACACGTGCACATACTCAGTGGCCTCCCCACTGAGAAATCCCAAGGTTTCTTGAAACTTGTTTAAAAATCACTGCATTGACTGATATCCAAAGCATACTCAGCTCTTGTTTTCCATTCTACCAGTGAACTCACTATAGCTTCAGGGGTGTAAGAAAGGGTTCCTGAGCTGAGGTGGAGGTTGGGGGATAGAGTTTTTAAGAAAAGCCGAAGCCCAGAGAAGGGCCTGAGCCTAGGGCTGAGCAGAGAAACAGCCAAGGGGACCAGGGAAGGGCTGAGTGGTAGTAGAAGAGATGAGCAGCGTTTTAAGAGCAAATGAGGCAGGAGGGGATTATTTCTGGGTTCTCAGGCATGAGACACTTGCCCCTAGCTCACCCGAGGCAGTGTTTGTCATCCATTTGCACCCTGGATTGTTCGTGTACCATCAAGGTATCAAATATGCTTCCTGCACCCAGCTTGCTAAGACATGCCTCCTCTGTGGTCTATTGCTCCTGTGGGCTGAGGAGGAGGCCTGGGAGGTTAGCAGAGTGTGGAGGGCAGTACAGGTGCCCAAGCTTCCGTGCACGGAAGTCCAGCCAGGACTCCAAATCTCTAGGCCTCCTGAGTTACTTTTTTATTTTTATAAACTGTGTGCTTGAGAGCATTTTAGAAGCTTTTTATCTCATATTTGAGATCTGTAAGATAGAAGTCTGACATTTGGCCAAATATCCTCATGACTAATTCTTAGAAAGACAGAACCTTAGTGAAATGAGTGATCTAGACAGAAACAGGGAAAACATAAAGCAGCCCCTGGGTTAGACAAACATACTGGCAGGATTAGAAAATTTACAGGCAAAGAATACCAACCACTTTTTGAAAAACTGAAGTATATATATATGTATATATGTAAGATTTATTCTCTTATTTGGCTGTGCCGGGTCTTCGCTGCTGCATGGGCTTTCTCTTATTGTGGTGGGCCGGGCCTGCATCATGGAGCAGGGCTCTAGGCACCGGCTTCAGTTGTTGCAGCACAGAGGCTTCAGTAGTTGTGGCATACGCAACTTAGTTGCTCTGCGGCATGTGGAATCTTCCCGGACGACGGATCAAACGGGGGTCCCTTGCATTGCACAGTGGATTCTTAAACACTGGACCACCAGAAAAGCCCTGAAGTATGGTTAATTTACAAAGCTGTGTAAGTTTCAAGTGGACAGCAACCCTTCTTCAGTTATAGAGGTCAAAAAGACCCACAGAACCAGAGACAACCCCCTTCCCTGCTAGATATTGTCCTGACTTCCATTTTAGATACTTAGAGCTTTAGATTCGTACAACTTTCTCACTGCATTTCTAATGAAACCTGTACAAATGCTTTTCTCCATGATCCAGAATATGTTTCCTTCTGCCTGGGAGGGACTGATGATACCTACAAAGGAGTTGTCAAGCCATCAAGATTGACTTCAAAGTCAAATTCATTTCAAAATTGGGCTTTCAAGTTGAAGTGTTCACCCACTGTATTTTCTTTTTTTCCCTTCCACTCTCCTTCCTGACGTGTCTTGGGAGTCAGCTACTGAAGGAATTACTGGTCTACTCTGTCCAGTTCAGTGTAAACAGGGGAACAAAGGGGCCAAGACTATGGACAGGAGAAAGCAGCAGGACTTACTCTCAATGGGCACAAAGGGGCTGCTCCGCATCAAAAACTGAGGTCCTTTGGCCACTGAGCACCTTGAGAAGCACTGGCAGTGAGTGATTTCCTTCTCCTAATTTAGACACGGGGATGGTGATTTCCGCCCAGTCATCAATTCCATCCTGGAGTCTGGACTTGGGCAGACTCCCGTGTGGATTTAGGAGAAAAACCCACTGTGATGGGAGTGGAAGCAGAGTGGTGGGGAGGTTGGAGGATGGATCAAGAGGTAAGGAGTAGGCTGGATTTGTAAGGAATGGGAGGTAACTGAGGTGGCTTTTGCAGACTCTGAACATAGTGGAGGTAAGAGAGCTGGGTTTCTCAGAAGGGCGCTTCTAAGAAATCCCACTGGCACCAGCCTGTCTAGTCTCGACCATCCTAAGGCTTTGATAGGGAACCAGCTGCTTCTGTCTCGTCCCGGTGCCTCATTGGGCAGTGAGCGGAGTCAGGGGTGCGAAAGGACTTGCGCAGACGCCTCCCTGTACACTGCCCCCGCGATGTGCCGGCGCCCAGCATCTGCTCCTGCCGCCTGCCCGAAATAGAACGTCTATTTTGTGATGGATTAGTCCTTTGGCTCCGATCCTGCCCGGGTCACCAGCTCAGCCTGCGACGCGTGCTGGGAGGGTGGTGGGGTGGGGTGGGGACAGGGGGCACTTAACTCGTTCAACACATTCCCTCTCGTCTCCTGCGGGAGTGCCTGTCCAGCTGCCCAGACCTTAACTTATGTGGAAATTTGGGGCTGGCAGGTGCTCAGAGGTGCCTCCAACAAGAGGATTGTCTGTCTGGTGGATCCCTGCGCCCAGAGAACCAAATTAAGGAAGATCTTTCCTTTCTCTCAGAACATTTACTTTCTACTTCTCACTTAACCTATTTGTGTTTCAATGTCCTCATCTATAAAATGGGTTAGTAATCCTACCTTATATACATACATATATATATTCGGTCAGTCGCTCAGTCCTGTCAGACTGTTTGAAACCCCAGGGACTGTAGCCCATCAGGCTCCTCTGTCCATGGAATTTTCCAGGCAACAAAACTAGAGTAGGGAGCCATCCCCTCCTCCAGGGGATCTTCCTGACCCAGGGGTCAAGGCTGCAGTGGCCGGCAGATTCTTTACCACTGTGCCACCGGGGAAGCTCAGTCTTACCTTGTGGAGCTAGTATTATGATTAAACAAGTTAAAAGACATGAAGTGCTTGTAACTTGACAAGAAGATGGATATTGAAGGATACCAGTTACATGAGGTATCTGGAGCAGTCAAATTCACAAGAGACAGAAAGTGAGAAAGTAGAAGGCCTGTGGTTGAGAGGAGGGGGAATTGAAGGTTATTGTTTAATGGGCACAGAGTTTCAGTTTAAGAAGATGAAAAAGTTCTCGAGGTGGATGGTGGTGATGGTTGCACAACAATGTGAGTGTACCTAATGATACTATACCCTTAAATATGGTGTAAATGGTAAATTTTATGTACATTTTACCACAATAAAACATACACAAACTTTCCCAGGTATATGAGGTGCTATGGCATTCTAGTTACTGTTTATTATTATTATTATTATTATTATTCCCTTCCCACTTAATTTTACACACATTTTTTTCTGTATATATATGTGTGTGTATATATATATATATATATCTTTTTTTTTCTCAAAACAAACCCAAAAAAGGCTTTTGCTCATACATTAGTGAGGTGTCCTGTCACCTCACTTGTGGACAGCTTCATTTTACCCACACAGAATGAAAGAACAGGTTTGAGGCCAGAAAGTAGAGTCTGCCCAAAGTAAATTCTGTTGCCCATAACCTCTTGACTTCAAAGGAGACCATGTTCTCCCCCAGTGGAAATTCTGAAGGCAGCCCAGATAAGACTCTTGGAAAGGCTGCAATGGAGTGATGACTGGTACTGGTTCTCCATTTTATTTGGGGAATTGGTTTTGGAAAAGTATAGTGAGACTCACCTCAGGACATCCTGTGTTTGGAGGGCTGTTTGGAAACAGAGTCAGGATGTCAGGAATTCCAAGGGTTTGGGCCCCGCCTGGGGTGAACTTGAGGCTCCATTCAAGATTCTCTATGTCTGTGTCTCCATTGCTGCCCTGGAGAAGGACAGGGTGGGCCAAATAGAGTAGCACTGAAATATACACATTACCACATGTAAAACAGACAGCCAATGGGAATTCGGTGTAGGACACTGGGAGCTGAAACCCAGTGCTCTATGACGGCCTAGAGGGTGGGATAGGGTGGGAGGTGGGAGGGAGGTGCATATGCAAGCCTATGGCTGATTCATATTGACATATGGCAGAAACCAACACAATATTGGAAAGCAAGTATCCTTCAATTAAAAATAAATGAATTAAAAGAAAAAGATTCCTGATACCCATCTCCCAGGACCAGCCCCTAAGCAACCCAGCCTTTGGAAGAAGAAGCATAGAGTCGTGCATCCTGCCATATTCACTATAAAGTCCATCCTCTCACAGAGCTGTGCTCTCATATTTTCTCACCATCCAGAGTGAATGAAGTCAAGAGAGACAGTCTATAGTTTTCAGTAAAGTTCCAAATCTGACTGTTGTGAGTCTTATAAGACATTATTTAAGAAAAAAAATAAAAAGCCCTTGGATCATCTCAGAGGATTCTTTGGAAAGATCCAGAAATGATTGATTGTATCTTGTAAGTCTGGAGGAAAACCAGAGGGAGCAATTTGGGGCTAAATATGTGAAAACTCTTGACTCACACAGTCAGCATGAGGCTATTTTTGTGTGGAATATTTTCACAAGCTCACTGGGGGTGTGAGGCTCCATCAGAAAACAACATTTCACCTTGTGGGAGATGAAAGTGAATTTTCAAGGACCTTAAACAACCTTTGGCCCTGGCTCGGGAGGCTGGGGAAGGAGGAGGAGTTGAGTGACACTGGGCAGCAGAGAGGAGAAGCCACAAGGCCGATGATTAAAATGGTGGCTGAAAAGGGCGGGCGAGCAGGACGAGCCAAAGACTTGAAGATGATGAGCACCAAATGGAAAAAGTTGAGACTCTGGCCCCAGCTCTCCTGCTGACCTGAATAGTTTCTGCCCCACACTGACCTCCAGTTTCACACACTTGGGTCTTGTAAAGCGGATTTTGCTTAAATTCCCTGTTAGCTAGAGATTACAGATGAGTCACTGTGTATAAAGGGTTGTACCCTCTGTGCCACCTTGGGAAGGCACATTCTGCTGAGTAGGTCCAAATGCAGCGGGTGACAAGTCAATGCCTTGCCAGCCAGAGGCTCCCTTTTGAAGCCTCCCCAGGGGGCCCCTGCAGAGACAAGGGCAGAGCAGCCTGTGGGAGCTGGGAACCTGATCCGAGCTGCGTGACTGCTGCTCCCGCACATGGGATCAGACATAAAGATGCCGCCCTCACAGGCATCCTGAGTCCATTCAGACCCTCAAGATCAGTTTGATGTACCCACTCACCACAGGTGTGTGTGCGCACACACGCACATCCCCATAGAATCTGGGACCAGCTTCTGAAGCCCATGGAACCTTGTTCCAACCCCAGAGGGGGATGGAATTGCCTGCTGGAAATAGCAGGCTGCTGCTTCCAGTCATGGGGCTAAGATACACAGTCTGTGTGCACTTTGCATTCAGACAGAGACCCGAAATAAAAGTTAATTCAAACAAAAATATTTGACATTCATGCTAAAGTGAAGAGAGACAGTGACCAGAGAATCAAGAAGCAGTCGTTTCTGAATCCAGTTCTGCTATTGGTGACCTTGAGCAGATAATTTAATCTGTGTTTCTTGATTTCTCTAAATGTAAATCAGGAGCCATGAGTCTGACCAGTGATTCAGCTACACAGAGGAAAATTGGGGTCAGGGTGGTCTGGAGGGGAAGAGAGAATGTTAGTAAAATTTCTTGTCTATATACAAAAGTATGAAGTGTTGAGGAATGCAGTAAAGCCCTTATAGTGACATTGGGTTTGCATGTTGTAATTTCCTGTCTCCATCTCATATCTTTGGGTTAAGTGTTCTCACTAACTCAAGCTAAGATATATCCACTCAATGCTGAGCACCCCATAGACACTGCTTGCCCCAGTGGTTATGGCGTAATGAAATAGAGCATACAGCCTTACCTTACAACCTTACCTGCCAACTGATCAGGTAAATCTTAGTGAGAGTCCTGGCTTATCATTCATGGATGTCTATACTTCAGGCTTCTTGTTTTGCTCAGATTTCTTGAAAATTTCTGTTTTCCCCATATTCCACAGCTGCAGCCTCCATGTTAAAATGAAAATGTCATCATTTTACTAATTTAAACTTGATGTTTCTAAGAGCTGATCATTTTGGGATTTGGATATAGAAATATTCAATTATTCTGCACTTGTCAGAAGCACAAATAATGGTTTCTCTTGAGAGTCATGTTCTGTTCAATGGGATTATGAGTTACAAATCAGTCTTCATTCATTCCAACAAAATCTCATCTGCTATGAACCTCTTCTTCATGGCTTACGTATTTGGATCTTCATGAGGATAGACTAAGAGAGATAAGCTGAAAAATATGTGTAAGATCTATAACATTCTATCAAGGGGTGGAGTAAATGAAGTTACGATGTAAATATTTCATCCATGTCTGATAGCCAGTTTGTTGAGACAGTGAGACCTAGTCTTTTTGGTCAGTCTTCTGTGGAGAGACTGGTCTGGTATATTTCTGTTTTAGTTAGATTCTGTGCTCTAAAACTAAACAGTGTTGCTTTGAAGTAAAATAAATTAAGTTATCTTCAGCCAGTGCAATTATTCTCATTGACTTGAATATTCTGCATGTCTGTGTTATTTTCTGCAGCATTTCAATATAAATGTCTAACAAGGTGACCAGAAATAATAAGCTCTTGACATTTCCCTCCCCCTGGCCAACAGAACCTAATTATTCCCTGACACCAACTTTCCTTGTCAGGAGAGTCCCACAGAACCTAGAAGCAAGGACATTTTAGACTTTACAGATTAGCAGAGCTGAGGAATTTGTACGTGTAACTTTAAAATAGCTGAGCTGTCAAGCAGGGGTCAGTTTTCACATAGGACATTTATGGTGAAGAGTCTGGTAAGTAACTCACACTGCTTAGCATATTTATTTATAGTAAATTAACTGTTGCCAAGTTTAGTCCCAATTTATTTCAGGGGCTGTAGGGAAGTCCACACATACACACACACATACACGCGAGACATAGACATCATTTAAACACCTATTTCTTCCAGCTTATTCTATCTTCTAAAAATGATTCAGAGAAATTCAAGAGGAATTGTCAGAATCAAATTCCCAAGGACTTGATATAAAAACAAGACTGTCTTTACAAAAAGGAATTTCCATTAGCTGATTTTGTACATTCAAGTGCATCTTAGCATAGGCCTGTCCTTCTCAGAGCAGGGAAGGCTCTTCCCAGCTCCCTTTCTGGGCTTTCTGTCCCCTTTTCCTCACTCTAACCATCTTCATCTTCCAAAACCTGGGAGCTCTTCTGTGGGATCAGGGCTGAAAGCAAGCTGAAACAGTCATGACCAGTAAGAAATTAGGGGTTAACAGGGAAGCCCTTTTAAAGGTATTTGCATGTTAAAGGAGAAGCCTAGAAAAGATTCACCTTGAAAGAACTATATCTCTAATGGTGAAATAGTTGGGAGTCTTGGTGGAATAGGGGTGGCAGAAGAGGGGTGTGATTGCTTTGAAGGGAAAGGCATCTTCCCTATGACCTTAAAAACGTACCATAGATGTCATCTTCTGTTTCTTCACTTATAAAGCCACTGCTTGGCCCTTCTAATGGAATTTGTTGTTTTAACAAATGAAGTTCAGTTCCCTCTTGCTTTATTCTTTCCCGGAAGATGTTCATACAACTGTGAACATATTTATTAGTAAACACTGTACCTGCTTTTAGCAACAAGCTGTCTGATAAACCTTTCCAGGGTTTCTGGCAGATGGGCCCTGTGTACCCCATTTCTGCTCTTTTTCAAACTCTTTCCTGACACAATTTCCCTGGTCCAGGAAAACTCACACAGTCCTGTCCATCTATTACTGCTGTTCCTGATGCGTCTGGATCAAAGGGTTAAACACCCCTCGTTCAAGGGGGGATGGATGTCCACCCACTGCACACAGCGACCTGCATGCGAGGACAGCCGGCACGATGCGCCAGGCCTGCGAGGGTCCTGCCTGAAGAACAGCAGGGTCTCGTTCTGGAAGGTGAGGGACAGCCTGGTCACCGGGGAGGGCTGAAGGGCAGGAAACACCATGTACTTTCCAGTGTCTGTCCGAGCCGTGCTGGCAGCTGGGTGGAGCAGAGATGGCCGGAGGCAGCGAGGGCACGTCTGTTCACCAGCTCTGCGCCTCATGAGCCACAGAAACAGTTCAGTCAGGAGGAAACCTGTGTCTGTTCACACACGTGTCTTCCCTCACCCGGGCACAGAGAGCACAGCCTTCAGAAATGATCATTGTGTATGTCCAGCTTTTCAAGCTAGAGCTGGTTTTCACACTCAGCTAAACTCTGGGGAAGGGTAGTGAGGTGCTGGGCAACTAAGTCGAAGGCAGGAATTCATTAGTATTACTGAACACAGTTTACTCATGGTTGGTCTGAAAGGATGACAGCCCCTGGTCAGGCTCCTATTCTACTTTCTCTGCAGTTTAATTCAAACTCTTTTACCCCAGAGTCCTCGGAATGAGATCAACTGTAGCTTCTTTTTGGTAGATTAACTCTGTCTGGCTAACTTGATTGTCCCTCACTTTCCTTCCCACATAATTGATATTTCTCTAACATCACAGAGATGGCAGGACTTGAAGAACATTGATTGCTGTTATTATCTGTGTCTTGGTTGGAAACTGTTTTCATAGGGTTCCCTATGAGGCAGCTCATGGAGCCCAGAATACTGGTTTGGACTCTGTGCTTCTACCCTTCTTGAGGGACCAAGCAGCTTGGGACTGGGTGTGGTGTGTAGTCACACAAGCTGTTCTGCAGGTGTGTTTACCCCATGTTGCTTGCTTTCACTGGGATTTTGGTGCCCAGAAGCAGTTCAACAAGTGCTTGTTGAGTAAATGAACAAGTGGCAAAATGAAAATACCCTCTTCCGGAACTTTAGTGCAGCATCTTACATGCAGCATCCACTCAGTAAGTACTTGGTTGATAATGTTATATTTCATCTCACTGTATATACAGAACTTAGAGCCTGGTGTCAGCTACTTTGGCATTGTGTTGTTCTTAAGATGGATAAGGGGTGGTACTCAAGGCTGCCCATACCAGCGCCCTATTAGTAACGAGGGTGCAGGTATCTCTGCAGTGTAGTGAGAGGCACTGCAATTCTGTGGCTTCACTTGGGAAACCCAAGCAATTGGAAAGATGCAGTGGAGTCACTGTTGACCCTAAAGAACAACTGGATCCATTCTTCCAAATTCTTATTGAGCAAAAGAGCTAGACATAGCCATACCTAGCTGTGCCCAGCCAACACCCTCCCTGAGCTTCCAGTCTTTATTCAGAAAACCCAGCACCCCACTTACATTTCTTTCTAGGTCCTTGTACATTGAGCAAGCACATCTTACTTACTGCACAACCCCAGGTGCCCCAGCACCTGTGTGGAGCAGAGGGTGCAGGTCCATCCACCACTCACATGCTTCCCCAAGATGTGCTGTGCCTTTGGTCTTGTCTCGTATGCAACTTGTCATATGTATGTGGTCAAGACAGTGCATCAAGGAAGTCCTTTTCCTTGGACCACCTCATGTCCATGTGTAGTTGCAAGTATAGCCATGCCATTTCCATTAGACAAAAATTTATTGCATTATTAAGTATTAAGTGAGTATTAAGGGCTTCTGATAAAGAATCCACCTGCCAATGCAGGAGATACAGGAAACGGGGGTTCAATCTCTGGGTCAGGAAGATTCCTTAGAGGAGGAAGTGGAAGCCCACTCCAGTTTTCTTGCCAGGAGAATACCATGGACAGAGGAGCCTAGTGGGCTACAGTCCATGGTGTTGCAAAGAGTTGGACACGACTGAGCACACAAGTGAATATTAAAAGGGTTATTATTCTGGCTGCCAACAAATTCACCAGCCTCAGTGAGTGATAACTGATCATAATAGTGAGGATTGGGGTAAACAGAAAAGACTTCAAGTTTCAGGAATTTACCATGAAATGAAAGGGAAAAATAATACTGTAACTGACAGAAGGCAATGGGAAACTGCAGATGGATTCCCATAAAGTGACATGCACCTGAAAGTGATTATTTCTGAAAAGCTTAAGAATTTTAGTTTTAACCACTAGCCCATTGGAATAAATATTTTATCATCTCTGAATGAGGCTGCGTAAAGGTTGTGCCTCTTTCCAGCAAGGAAAGATGCTTGTCTGCATCTCTGTGTTGTGATGGGTGTAGAGTCTAGCTTATAAGTGCTTCACAGGACAATTAATATCAAATTACTGAAACAATAGTGCATTTTCCAAAAGCCCCTTCCACCTCCTATGCTCCATCTGCTAAATGTGCTTGAGGCCTTGCACGATTCAACATTAGAATGCTCCAACCATCTGAGGACAAAGTGACTTTCCCCCAGGTTGGAGAACTTTGTGCTATGACCCAATGAGGACATTCCCTTCAGATCTGAAAGTCAGGGACCCTTTCTCTTCTGGATGCGCTCATGATGTCTGCTGACCAGCTTGGCTTCCACTCCTGTGCATCCCTCCACATAGAATGGCCCGTCAACAATTGAGTGATATCCACTATCATTTTGCTGTTTCCATTTACAGTTGTTTTCACACACATATACACACCAGTTTCCCTGATGGCTCAGACAGTAAAGAATCTGCCTGTAATGCAGGAGACCCAGGTTTGATCCCTGGGTCAGGAAGATCCCCTGGAGAAAAGAATGGCAACCCACTCCGCTATTCTTGCCTGGAGAATTCCATGGACAGCGCAGCCTGGCGGCCAACAGTCCATGGGGTGGCAAAGAGTCAGACATGACTGAGCAATGACTAGCCCTTATATACATATAATCTCATACTTTCTATATCACCTTACTGTTTGTGTTCAGGTATTGTTTTAGAAGGTAGATATATGGTACCAATAATGCAATGTACTTATCATTTTTATGATTATTTAATGTACCTACAGTGCAATGTATCCCATACTAGACTGGTCTCCCCATAGACAGGATTCTTTTTATTCCTATGATGCTGAGCACAGAGCTATACTGAGTGCAGTTATGTTATGTTTGTTGAAAGCCAGAATAAATTAATACACTTCCCTGAACACCTAGAGGAACTCTCAATAAACATTACCTGATGACAATTAAAGAGCTATCATAAAAATGTATTTCTTTTATTCAATGAACTACTCTTATTAGTTAATTGTGGTGAACTGTTCAGGTTTTGAATCTTGTAAAGTCATGGGGAACCAATAAGCTAAGGCAGGCAATAGTCAGTTGATTCTGGATATCCAGTAGATTCACAGACTCTTACCTTCTTAACAGAAGTGGGAAAGGTATAGGAGATGTAGGGTCCTGGGCAGGAGTATGTCCTGGAAACTCTGTTCCTCGTCCAGCTCTTCATGTCCCTAATAAGGATGCATGCTCCACCTCCAGACCTTCCATCATTCCTGGGCAATATGTGGTTTTTAGATGAGAAGCTAGCTCAGTGCTCACATGTTTAAAGTACCTACCTGACCTTAGGACTGCCCTCTTCCTGTGCCATAGAAAGCCATTCTTTACCCTGGCCCTAAAGGAAATGCCCATATCTTGCTTTTTAACTGAAGCTAGTGTGGCTGCTGAGTGCTTATTCAGAAAATATCTGCATGGGAGTGGAATGACTGTTCAAGGGCTGAGCTGCCCAGTTCAATTTTTCAGATGACTCACATGGTGAGGGCTGTGCTGACCTGAGGGAGCCAGCAGGCTGGATGCAGGGCTGGTAGGGGAGGCCCTGCCCTGGCATTGGGGTGGATATGCGAATCCATGCTTTCACATCCCTTCTTAGGAGCTGCAGAAAGCAAAAAGAAAAAAAGTGGTCCTTAGAGCCACTCTAAGCTTTTCTTAGGAAGTGATGGGGTTGTTCAGAGCCTGGCAATGGAAATTGAAAAGGGCAACAGTCTGTAAATATGCTGATGGTGTGTTTTATTGTCTTGTGATCATGTTTATTTATTTTGAAAATAATACTTTTTTTTTGTTTGTTTTTTACTAATTCAAAGCAAAGTGCAGAGGAAAAAAGAGCAATTCTAAGTTATTAGGAGAAAATGTGTTTTTATGGTGGGTAATAGATGTGTCTCGTTATTTTCTAGCCGTATCATGTAAAGATACTATTTTTCATTCTGGAAGTGTTAAGCAGAGTTCAAGATAAACAAGTGGGGAGTTCTCAGTTATTTGGGGAGACACACTCTGGTAATGATGATTTGGGGACAAATTAAAATAGATCTAAAGGAATGTCAGCTCCAGGGACGAGGCTGCTGTTTTGGTCTGAGCAGCTCTGCAAAGGTTGACATATGTTGCGGGAAATCACTGATGCATCTGCTCAGGCGAGTCAGTGCCTGCCAAGGAATAGTCCACCTTCCTTCAGGAAAGGAAGGTAAGAGGAAGTCTCCGGGATCAGAGTGTTCTCTCCTTGGAGACGTCGTAGGCGGGATGTTGTGTTTCATGGAAACTAGTTCACAAAATGAAGCTTTCTGTTCTCATTTACCAGCTTCCTAGTTTTGTTATTCAGTCTCTCAGTCATGTCTGACTCTTTGCGACCCCATGGACTGCAGCCCACCAGGCTTCCCTGCCCTTCACCATCTCCTAGAGCTTGCTCAAATTCATGTCCATTGACTCTGTGATGCCATCCAACTGTCTCATCCTCCTCGTCCCCTTCTCCTGCCTTCAATCTTTCCCAGCATCAAGGTCTTTTCCGATGAGTCAGTTATTCACATCAGGTGGCCAAAGTATTGGAGCTTTAGCTTCAGCATCAGTTCTTCCAATGAATGTTCAGAGTTGATTTCCTTTAGGACTAAGTGGTTTGATCTCCTTGCTTAGCTTCCTAATAGATTTATAATATTCCAAATATGAAGAGAGAGATACTCTCTGCAAGACATTGTACATTTTTCTGTAAAGTATGTCTTGACTGAAAATAATTTTCATTGGTCTCCTGTGATTCAGCTCACAGAGCCCAGAATGCTGGTTGGGCCTTTGTCCTTCTACAATATTTGAGAAAACCTCTTCCACTTTTCTGTTTCGGTTCCCTCCTGTCTAAGACAAAGGTTTTTCTATTTCCGCCTCTTAGGGATGCTGTCAGGTGAGGAGTAAAGGAAGTGAGGAGGTTCTTAGGCTATGACATTAAGACCCTCCAAGGTTGCCAGGGGAGAGTTACTTTGGCTGGGAGACAGGGTCATAGCTTTAATCCTACCTCTGCAGCCTCTTCTAACACAGAAGGGATGAAGCAGCCTGGAGTAGGTCTTGTTATACAGGTTGTCCTCTGGGTGTGTTTACCCCATGTTATATTCTTCATCACTGGGACCTCAACTCCTCGGAAGAGCTTAATCGAATGATTGGCTGAATGAAATGCTCTCTTCTGGACTTCAAGTGCAGTGCCCTGTGAGCCTGAACATTGACTAAACCCGTGGTTGATGATAAGCTGTTACACTGCAACCCACTTTGCATACAGAATTCAGAGCCTGCTGTTGGCTGCTTTGGCATTTTGTTACCTTTAAGATGAATGAGGGGTGGTGCTCAGAATACACCATCATCCTATTGGCAACAATGGTGCAGATACCTATGTGGTGAAAAGCAGTGGCATTCTGTGGCTTCACTTGGCCAGTGAAAAACCTGGTTACCGGCCTTTCTTCTACTTCTCCTAGTTTAAGGCTTGGGCTTCAGCTAGGAGAACTCTCTCAATGAAGAACTTTGTTGAAAAGCCAGTAGCTAGGACAGTCACATTTAATAAGTCCTGTTGAAACCTGTTAGGATTCTGCATCATAATGACCCTGTTCATATGATGACAAAGGAGTCCTCTTAGGTAAGAGCTAACGACTCTGAGCAAATGAGTTAATTACTGGGTCAGCAGAACAGTTGGAGGAGAGATGGGAAAGTCTGACGCCTAGTGGTCATCAGAGGAGGGCCTGGAACTAACCACACATAATTCAAGGAGGAAAATGTCTTAAGAGCATCACTGAATCCTAGATCTGGATGAGACTTAATGAGAAACATTTCTACCTTAAAAAAAGAGTTTGGTTTTTGGTTTGCTTTAAGATACCAGATCTGAGATCCTGCCTGCATCCTGATGCTGGCGTACATGGTGAGGTTGGTTAAAATTGTGGTGGAAAGGACTGGTTACCATAAAAAATATAGACCTATTAAAAAAAAGAAATCTAGAGCTTATAGCACTGGAGTGGCGGGATGGCTCCATGTCAAGTTGCAGACATCAGCCTCCAATTCAAGGCAGGGCTGAAGAGAGAAACCCTCGAATTCAGAGGTTACACACCTTCCTTCTTCAATTTGCCTACAACAGACTTAGATGAAGTGATTTCAGTAGATATCTCCAGCTCTGAAACATCTCAAGTTTTTAACAGATGGATATATAAGTGCTTCCCTGTGGCTCAGTGGTAAAGAATCTGCCTGCCAATGCAGGAGACATGGGTTTGATACTTGGATCAAGAGAAGGAAATGGCAACCCACTCCAGTAGTCTTGCCTGGAAAATCCCATGGAAAGAGGAGCTTGGTGAGCTACAGGCCATGGGGTTGCAAGAGTTGAACGTGACTGAGACTCAACAACAACACATGTAAGTACATCAGTGAGTGATTGAATCATCTTCAGCAAGCCATTGCTTCTCTCTACGCCATCGTCTATGAAAAAGTGGAAAGTAATTCTATTCCCTGAAAACCTTTCTGAAAGGTAGCTCCGCTGCAGTGAACCCAGGAGTTTAAATCTCTTAAATCCAGAATCTGGGATTAACTTCCTGAGAAAATCATCAAACAAGTGCTGAAAGATGTATAGATGAGTTATCATTGCAAAAAAAAATGTTAAAAACAGTCTTAATGTCCATCCTTAGTAAAGAATTGACTGAGTCAAGTACTTTTACATAGTAGGATATTATAAAGGAATTAAAAATATTAAACTAGGTCTATTATTCTAGTATTGTAAGATGTTAAGAATATCTTGATAAAAGCAGTCTACAAGACATGATCATCTTTTTTGGCAGTGAGTCAAAATATATACAGAAATGTTTGAAAATCTCAACACTCAGTGGTAGGATTATATGTGTTATCTTTTACTCTTTATGCCCTTTTGTACTGTCTGATTTATTTTTGGCAATGAGTTTATATATCACTTAGTCATTTCTGACTCTTTGTGACCACATGGACTATAGCCTACCAGGCTCCTCCGTTCATGGAATTCTCCAGGCAAGAATACTGAAGTGGGTTGCTATTTCCTACTCCAGGGGATCTTTACAACCCAGGGGTCAAACCCAGGTCTCCTGCATTTCAGGCAGATTGTTTACCATTTGAGCCACCAGGGAAGCCCTTCTTATATACCTTTATGACAACAACAACAAAAATAATAAAACAACTCAAACTTTTCATTCCTATTCTTGTATCACCAAAAACTCTCATTTTCACTAAGAAAATGAAAAGGTAAGAGGGGACAATGTATATGAAAGCTGTTAAGCTTTACTCTAAAGCACATGACCATTAGTAAGGCAGTTTTACTTATTTATGTTATCTTTTTCTTAGTAGTGATGTGTTTGTAGAATTAAAAAATATTTTCTTTGTGACCCAATGAACTGTAGCCCTTCAAACTCCTCTGTCCATGGGACTTCTCAGGCAAGAATACTGGAGTGGGTTGCCATTTCCTTCTCCAGGGGTCTCCTTGACCCAGGGATCAAACCCGTGTCCTTTATGTTGGCAGGCAGACTCTCTACTGCCAAGTCCCCAGGTGGTGCCCCTGACCAGAAGCCAACTTGGTACAAATGACGTAACCTCTCTGCCTCTAGTTTCCTCAACTGCAAAACAAGGAATGGAACCCTTACCACACAAGGCAGTTATGAGGAGTCAGGGAGTTAGCATCTAGGTGCACAATAGAGTGCAGTACACATCAGTAAGCATTAGTTAGTTAATTAGTCAGTTCAGTCGCTCAGTCATATCCGACTCTTTGCGACCCCATGAATCACAGCACGCCAGGCCTCCCTGTCTATCACCAACTGCTGGAGTTTACTCAAACTCATGTCCATCGAGTCGGTGATGCCATCCAGCCATCTCATTCTCTGTCGTCCCCTTCTCCTCCTGCCCCCAATCCCTCCCAGCATCAGGGTCTTTTCCAGTGAGTCAACTCTTCACATGAGGTGGCCAAAGTATTGGAGTTTCAGCTTCAGCATCAGTCCTTCCAATGAACACCCAGGACTGATCTCCTTTAGGATGGACTGATTGGATCTCCTTGCAGTCAGTAAGCATTAGTCATCTTTATTATGATCGTTCTTAATGCTTAGTATTTTGCATGTGTCATCTCACTGAACCCTAGCAGTAAATTTATTCATGTAGGACACTAAGGTTCAGGATGTTAAATAACCTATGAAGGAGAAGGGACTAACCTGTGGAAGGGCAGGGATTCCAACTCAGATCAGGGTCCAGAGTGCTCCCCATGCAACTGTCCATGTTGGCCAGCTTACCAAGACAATAACACAATGTCATCAATGTAGGAGGACTGTTGAATTTACTCTCTGCATTGTAGCAATAGGATTTATTTCAGAGTACAAGAAAATACTCACGTTTGTTCCCGAGGCTAGAACAATGTGATTATATTTAAATTGTCTGTGTAAGTCAGAACTTTCTCAGTGAGAGTGAAAACAGTCAGTTTATTCGCTGACTAAATGAAATACCCCAGGATAGATCTTCCTGATATTCAGATGTGACTTGATCCAAGTGTCAAGTGATGTCACCAGGAATATTTCTCTCTCCATTTATTATCTCTCTTTCCGCCTGTTGGCTTCTTTTTCAGTCAGGCTTTACCCTCTTCAAGGCAAGATGATCACCAAGGGCTCTGGGCTTTTATCTTAATAGTCACATCTATTGGACAAGGGCTTCTCTCTCCAGTTGTTCCAGCAGAAATCTTTGATGGCGTCTCATTAACCTGGAGTCACATGTCCCTCCCTGAACCAAACCATGTGGCCAGAATGGTATGCTCTGACAGTCCAGGCTTGGCTTAAGTGACAGTCCTTTGTCCCCCCAAACAAAGTGAGACACATGAACTTGGGGTGGGGGCCAGGTGACTTTCTAAAGGAAGCTTAATTTGCTATTACTAGAAGAAGGAGGCACGGGTGCTGTTTAAGCAGAGAGGAACTGTGTCCACTACCAGGATGCTCTTCGCTGGTGGAAGATGGTATCGTGAACTGGAGCGAGGAGACTGGAGTCCATTGCTGACTAACTGAGGAACCTTAACACAGATCCTGTAACTCAGAGCTTCAGTCTTTCCATCTGTAATAACATCTAACATATGCATAGAGCCCCATTTACTTCTATAATAAGCCAAAACTGCGTGTACTTTCACTAGCCTGTAACTTTCATTTTTCAGTATAGAAAAACAAAGTACAGACAAATAAATCCCTTGGCCAGGGTCACACAGCTGGAAATTGGCTAAGCCAGGATTTGAACTTGGCCAGGTTGTCTTGCTGAACCTCCACTCTTAACCACCCGATGTTACTATTGCTTATCATATAATGATGAGACTGGACAAGATGAGGTCTTTTTTTTTTTTTTTGCCTTAATGTTTTTGCCTCAGTGAAGAAGGAGAGGAATGGGAAGAATAATTAATAGTAGAATGGAAACTCCTGAAAGCCCCATTTTACGATAAGTGCTAATTTGGAGGCATAATGTAGACCTGGTCTCTTGGTTTCTTGAACTCTTGAGTGGATGTTCTCTGAATCTATTAACAGGAAAACAGTTGCTCTGCCATTTCCAAATGAATTTGGAGTCCGTCCTTTATCACAGCCAGCACACCAAGGACTTTATTCATTGTCAATTTAGTTGCAGAAATACAATGATTTCTTAATGCAATTGTGTAAAACACACTACTTAATGAAAACTTCACAGCTGAATATGATTGTGAAGAGGGTATTTTTCCTGCCCAACAGTAACTTCCTTTTCATTGTTTTCTTTTAATGAATTATTGAGGAAACACCAAGCTGACTTAAATATTCTCCTGCTTTAAGCTGCTTATCTTCAAAATATACTTCTGGAACAGTGCTTTGCCACCAGACGACTTAAGGTAAAAGCAATCTATAAATTAGTAACTTACATCAAATTGAAAAATAGCTACTTATTGTTGAATAATGAATAAGGCAAAGCCTTTACAGGTTAACAGTTCATGGTTAAGTAAATAAAAATAGCCATGAGATGTGAAAAGTTAACTTTTTTCAGATGGTTCAATAATATGAAAATTTAAGCTATAGCCTTTGGTATAAAAATGCCGACATTAAATATATATTATATTCATTTTTAACTTATCCAGCAAATGCATACTTACCTTAAGCTTCATGCTGCCTTGAAGAAATTTTTGAGTTTATGGATTACTCTGGTGCAGGTGTGTATGTTCCAAATTTTCCACTTCTTTTTTGGGATGGTTTGTTTAAACTTCTCCCTCCTGTGACATATTAAGATTTTGAAGAGTTTATGACTGGTATCATGATTCTAATTGTCTCTATGATAGTCTTGTGACTTGTTCATTACCAAGAAATATTTAGCAACTATGAATAATAATTTTCTTCTGAGGTCCCTTCCTGAAATAAAAGTGGTATATGTAATAATAACTACAAATATAGCATCAGCAACAACTACTATTTATGTAGCATTTCAGGCTTTGTGCAAAGTATTTTACTTACATTTAGTCATGTAATTCTAACAAGTCTATAAAGTGGATGTTGTTGTTTAGTTGCTCAGTTGTGTCTCTTTGTGACCCCATGGACTGTAGCCCGCCAGACTCCTCTGTCCAAGAGGAAGATCTAGGGGATCTTCCCAATTCAGGAACTGAACCCACAATTCTTGCGTTAGCAGGGAGATTCTTTACCACTGAGCCACCTAGGAAGCCCATAAAATGGATATAGCTATATATATTGTTTACGGTGAGGGTAAGCCCATAAAATGGATATAGCTATATATATTGTTTACAGTGAGGGTAAGAGAAGTTAACTAAAATTTGCCAAGTCACTCAGATGGTAAGTGATAGACATGAGATTTAAACTTTCTTAAAATTCTACTCTGAGGCTAACATCTTCCTCTCAGGTTTAGATAAATTTAAATTCTGAACTCTAACACAGGCCCTGTATAAAATATCCCCTTGCTACTCTGTTGAGATCTTAAGAGTTCCTGAATATCTTTCATGGCCTCCCAAGGGCTAGATCTATAGACTTTTTTGTAGGAATAGTCTTGATGGTGAAAAAAGGTGACCATGAATTTGGTCCCGTACAGATCATATGTCATATTGAAACTGTGCTTGAATCACTGGGTCGTTTTTCTCTTTAAGCCACTGGCATTGATTTTTTTTAGCACAAAACACCACATGTATTATGCTGTCATCAGAGCCATCCTCAGTGATAATTGCAACATGCCAGCAGTAAAAACGCCCAGCCCTAGCTCCCATGGCCTACTTCTGAAAGGAACTGCATGGCTTTACAATTATCTCTCAGACTAGTAGGGAGAAGGGGAGGGTGGGAGAGCAGCAGGAAAAGAAATCTTTTCAATCTGGATGAACAGATCAGCTGCCTTGGACACCATGCTGTTCTGACCAAGCCAGGGTTCCTGTGACATCATGCCCCACTCTCATACTGTCAGCAAAATTCCCTGAGGACCACAGCTGCCACTGCCTACAAATGAGTGTTTCTGCTCACTCCATTCAAGAATGCATGCCAATTCCTCCTTTCTGAGAGGCTGCTCATCTCCTTTCTATCCCCTAGAGATGCTGAGTTCAGTGAGGATAGGGATGCTGGAAGAACATGTTTTCATGATACAGGACCACAGGAGGCGTTACCAAAACCCCACCATCTCTAGAGCTTCCCTATTAGAGAGCCACAGATGGGTTCTAGGTGAGCAGAGATGTGGGTCTCTTTTACCTTTGAGTCAGCAGGAAGAGGCACTCATAGGTCAGAGCCCAGCAGCTTCCTCCATTTTTCCAGGGTGCTGTTACCATTTGTACCAGGATGTGATAGAGTCTGGGAAGTACTCATAAAATGATGAGGGAAAGACTCAACCTTTATCCGTCCACCTATCTATCTATCTATCCAACAATGTAAAATTACAAAGAATCTTATTTCCTGGAAAATAGAGAAAGCATGTCAGGTATCTAATTTCTGCCTCTTAATAATCTACTTTATGATCTACGATAAGACTGTAATTGTGTCCAAATAACCAGAAAATGCAAATGTCAAGGTTTTCATGGTTCAAAGTGAAGGCTCTGAAGCATAGTCCTGAAGTATGTGGTATTATTAAGGCTTCTGAATTATTGAAAGTTAATAAAGTATGTCCTGTCATGACTGGGTATTTGTTTATAGTCTAATTCATCACAAAATTGTAATCCATTTATGATGTGACATTAGAATATTTTACAGTTTTATCACTGTAAGTTTAGCTCTTGTGAAGTACTTTGACTATGATTAAGGAAATCTACCAAATCCTCGATAATGAAATAGTGATTATGCCTTGGTTATGGAGTTATGACTTTGTCGCATAGATTTCCTAACTTCATTGCTTTGTCAACCAGGTTAATAGAGAGTCTGCCTTGGTCTTCTACTCAATAGTCATTTACTTTAATGAAGTATGGAAAATTTAAACATGCTATATTAGGAATGATACACAGGAGAAAGGTTTGAAGTAATCAAGACATATTTTCTACTAATTCTTAACTTCTATCCATTAGGGCATTAAGTTGATCATTTTCTCTACATCACAGTGGATTTTTTTTCTTCACTCTAAGAATAGATCATTCCTGGGAATTTGTCCACAGGTTCTCAAGATTCTAGATGCATTTGGTATGAAAAGTCTTTGAGATGATTTTCCCAGATAGCAAAGCAACCCACCTCTGTCACATTTGACTGCTGCTCTTAAGCCATCACTCTTTTCATCCTCTTGGGTTTCACCAGTCTTCCTATTTTATTTTTAACTACAAATGTCAAGAGAGACTGTCATGTTAGCATGCTCTCCGTATGTAATATTCTCCACTCTTATCTTTTTCAATCAAGATTTCTTCTGCACAATTTTCAAAGAAAAATTTTTTCCAGCTCTTGCTTTCTGCATTCAGGAGGAATCTAGTTCCTAAATTGTGCTTACTAGTATTTTGTAGATGATCATGTTCTAAGTAACCAACTTGCCTGTAACAAAACACCTGTTCAACACAATCTTTATTTACCCTAGAGATCATTTTCTAGAGATTTTTAGGAAATCTCTAGAAATTTTTTAGGAAAATTTCTAGAAATTTTAGGAAATGTCTCTAATATTTGAGAAAATTGTTAAACAAAGATGGTAGCTCAGCTGGTAAAGAATCCGCCTGCAATGCAGGGGACCCCTGTTCAACTCCTGGGTCAGGAAGATACCCTGGAGAAAGGGAACGGCTGCCCACTCCAGTATTCTGGTCTGGAGAATTCCATGGACTATACGGGGTCGCAAAGAGTCAGACACAACTGAGCAACTTTTACTTTCACTTTCATACATGGTAGATGCTCCATAAATACTAAATTACATATATACAATTTATTTGATATTTATTTTCCTGGTCAATAAAAACTTATTAAACTGCAGCATGTGCATTCTCAGAAAATGACACAGTATAAAATATTGCCTCTGCCTTACTGAATTGGTAATCAGTTGGGATTAAAAACCAATAGGGGCCAACAAAGAATACAAAATAGTTTGGGGTAGTTGCTGAATGTGTGACAAAGACCATGCATATTGCAGAGCATGGAAGCATGACTGAAAACTGGAGTGGTTAAATACAGACTTTTGAAGGGAGAATAGATGAGCCTGGCAGAATCTCAATCATAGGGAAGAAGACAGTGAAAACATAAAGGCAAGAGCACATACAAAACCCACCCCAGATCTTAACCAGTTTTAATTAATTTGGGCTAAACTAATTAAATGCAACTAAAAAGAAAGAGGAAAAAAGAGAGCCATATTACTTGATTGGGAATGTCTTTGAAAGGCTAAATTGTGCACCTTCCTGTCTTCCAATATGTCATTTCTTAGCCTATTCCCAGGGAAACACAAATTAGAGCTATTTTTAAATTTTCTGATTGTTTATTTTTTACTTTGGCTATGCTGGGTCTTCATTGTGATGCAGGGGCTTTCTCTAGTTGTGGTGCACAGGCTTAGTTGCCCTGAGACATGTGGGATCTTAGTTCCCCAACCAGGGATTGAGCCTGCGTGCCCTGCATTGGAAGGTGGATCCTCAACCACTGGACCACCAAGTTAAGTCCTTAGAGCTGTTTTCAAAGACCTAAAGAGGCAGATTTCACAACCTTCTTCAGTGACCTGGCCTGTTAACAGCCCTTGTTAAGAACTAAGCTCGCCTGTAAAGATATTATAGTTTCGCTACCCTGTAATCCTGCTTCTTTCTTATTCTGCCTTCGTGATGTTAAACGGACATGTTGATGACTCTTCTTTTGGTCAGACACCCTCTGTGAAATCAATTCTCTCTTTGGTTTTCGCTTCCTTTTTCTCAAACTGTTTCTGAGTTCAGGCATCCTGTTTTCTTCTCTGCCTGGTTTTCCCTTGTTCATTCTGATTCTGGCAGTGAGAGGCCCATGTCCCCTTCATTCCCTGTGGGTGTAATGAGAAGTGATGACCTGCCTGGGTGAGGACTGTCCTCTCCCCCTGGGCACTCAGGTCACACTGTACCGCCCCTGTGGGCATCTGGGCCGTGCAGCAGGTGAAGAGGGTAGTCTGGTTTCCAGCGAAGGCTAGGAAGTGAATAGATTATAGCTGCATCTCATTAGCAGCCTTTGGAACATCTAGCAAACCACATCATCATGATCTGAGAGATGTGGGTTACAGAGAAAATGAGAACTGTGAAAGGGGAGAGAATTGCCTTCCGTTCCCATTTCTGTGCTGTACATTTAGGCCACAGGAATGTGACTTTTCTACTCGAATTGGAAGTGTTCATTTTCATTAAATTATCTGTGTAAATGGAAGGAAGTGTCACTTTAGCTAGTGATGACCACTGGCTTCTTGTCCTTGTCCTTCATACTGTCCCCCAACTTAGGATCGTGACAATGGCTATCTCGTTCCTGCAGTGCCAGCTTGGAATTCCTTTGCCTGATATTAAGAGCATCCAATAACTTGGTCCAATCTATCCTCTCAGTCACATTTCTCTTGATTTTCTGGGGAAAATCTTTGCTCTACCAGAGAGATCTATCTACCAACTCTTGCATGGTGGCAGTGGCAGTTTAGGTGCTAAGTTGTGTCCAACTCTTTGTGACCCTACGGACTGTAGCCTGCCAGGCTCCTCTGTCCATGGGATTTCCAGGCAAAAATCCTGGAGTGAGTCACTATTTCCTTCTCCAAAGGATCTTCCTGATCCAGGGACTGAACCCACCTCTCCTGCTTGGCAGGCAGATTCTTTACCACTGAGTCACCTGGGAAGCCACTACTCTAGCACAAGCCACTATTATTCCTACCAGTGTCCTTCATTAACATGACATGGAAAGCTGTCCCTTCTTGTCTCCTTTCTACAAAATTCGATGAATTTTTCCAGACCCATTTCAATTTTCTCTTAGAATCACTGATTCTCAAAATCAGAAGGAATCGCTAAAGTTATCCAATCCCAATTCAGCAACAAGCTTATAATAGAAACAGACATTTTGTAAATATGTGTAGGTGAATTAATGGGCTACATCTCCCCTAGAAACCTCTGCTGAAAAAATATTTTATCATATCTATTCAAAGTGTATTATGAGTCAGAACTAAAGCAAACTAGGTTCTCCTCAACAACTCATCCTAAAAATTTCATTTCTACTTTTCAAAGATCTGGGAAAAGCCATTTAATGGCTTGTGTTGATTATTTTTAATTCCTGGTAATTATGAAAATATGCAACAGTTGTTTCAAACGGTTAGACTGAACCATGGAGGTGCCTTGGCTTAATAAGGCCTCCATCAGTACTTTAAGAATTTTAGACCAGGGAGCTCTTTGTTAAGGGCATTTACTCCTGCTAATTCATCCTCTTAAACTGGCAGAAAAAGAGGACAGATAAGAAGGGATGCCTGCCAAGTATTAATATGTGTGTGTCTGAATAGTTGCTATCTTATCCTTTAGGGATGGTATCACTGACTCAATGGACATGAGTTTGAGCAGATTCCAGGATATAGTGAAGGATAGGGAAGCCTGTCATGCTGCAGTCCATGGGGTCACAAAGAGTCAGACACGGCTGAGCAACTGAACAACCATGACATCTTTTAGGGAGGATAGAGAGGACATTCCAGAGCCAGAGGGGGTACTGGAATTTTCTTATATGTAAAATAAAGAAAATAACAGTACATGTGAGGATTTTTAGAGAAAAGTAAGAATTGCTTCAATCAAGCAGTAAGCACTCCATCTGATGCAGGGTAGCTTTGTTAAATGTAAGGAAAAAGGCAACTATATTTTTGTTGAATGAAAACAATGAAAAGTAAAAGGGAGAATAGTAAGAGTTTTTCACTTTCTAAAACATCTCTTCTTGTTGACAGGGGCAAGGAGTAAGGCTCAGGTAGAGGAATGAATATTTTTCCAGGGGGAGGGGGTGATAATGAATTTAAGATTTTGTGAATCAGGAGACATGAAGTCATGTGAAAGATTTTCATGTAGCTTCACACTGAGAGCTCAGTCCTGTACGAACATTACAGAAGGTTATGGGTGTGATGGGTGTGAAGTTAGTAAAAAAAAAAAAAAAAGTAAGAACAGGTCCCTTGGAGGCTGGGCTGAGGGTTCCTGCAAAACAGTAAATTGGGAATGCTATGGATGATTTGAGAAATAGGACAATTCCTCGGTGTGAGAATTTGGAGGAAAAAAAAAAAATCAAACATTTTATAGACTGGCGGCTGAAAGGCCCAATGTGGAGTCCTCTCATTGACCATTGGATTGGCCCAGAGTGAATACTTAACCTTCCTGAAAGCAGTCCATAGAGGAGATGGGGCAAAGGAATGTGCATTGAAGGCCGATGAAGGAGGCCTGTGGTTGGGAGGCTGAGGCAATCCCACAGTCTTAGGGACCTGCGCTATCATATCATTTTTCTGTTAAGGTTCAATGTTTGAAAAATGACATCTTTGTGAAGAAGTGGCCCCAGGCAGGATCAATATAAACAGAACTTGCCTTCCTTGCTTTATGGAAGTGTTTGTCCTAGGGCATGCTGTAGGTAGCTCCAGGAATTCCAAGCAAGACATATATGCCTAAATTCGTGTTTCATTACTCACATTCTGAAGTCTCTGACACTTATGGGTCCATCTGTGCCCTTGAGAGAAGAATTTGCACTGCAAGCTCTGCTTGTGCTGTTCTCCAAAAAGCCAGGAGACCAACGGGTGTCAATGCTGGCTCCTTGAGAGAGGTCACTTTGCTTGGTGAGAGAGTATAAGTAAAAATAGAAGTCCCAGTGTAGCCTCTTGGGCAAATGACTTATTCATGGGTTCTAAATTATTGAGGTCATTGAAGAGAGTGCTATTTTTAATCTTTGAAAGAGGAATAAATGGGGTGAACTGGGTTTTAAGAAGGGCTATGTCTCCATCCATAGTGCAAAAGGTAGAGGATGCAAACCCCTCTAGAAGGGGAGGGGTGGGTGTGATGGGCATGTGCTCCGTGGGTGGCCTTCAGAAGCCTTATGTCTGTAGACCAGTCTGCCTCATCAGCGGCCCCTGCAGAGCTGGGCTGGCCCCTGTACATTAGCTGGAGCAATAGTATAGCATGCTGATAAGAGCTCTCTGCCACCAAATGCAGTCCCCACCTTTTGTCACTCTTCCAGAACTCAAAGACCTTGTTTTTCTCTTAAAATGGAAATGCTTGCTGAGGAGCTGCACACGTTGATGACTGGCTTATCAGCTGCCACCCTCATTATTGGTGAACACCTTTGCAAAAAAAAACAATGCATTGATAGTTGATTAAGAGTCGAGATGGAATGCAGAGAATCTTAGAGAGGAGGGGAGGGGAGAAGAGTGGCAGTAGGTGATGGGCCTGGCATGTGGGAATGTAGAAATGAGGATCCTTAGATAGGAGGGAGAGTTGACAAAACTTGTTTGAAAACATCTTATTTCCACTGTACTGTCTCTAAGCTCCTTAAGGAATTCCAGATGATTTTCCCTTCTGTTCCTTTTTCATCTTCTTATAACAACGTCTTACCCACATGGATCAATAAGTACTATAGATAGCCAACAATTTTTCAAGTCTGTGTGTGGATTTGCTGGTTCTTCCATTTAATATTCTTAGAATCCTTCTTTCTTGGTGCCCCCTGCCCCGACCGTTTAGCATTCTTGCTGACTTCCAACTGAGTTTCATTTCTAAAACTGGGAAATTCCCTAATTTGTGAGGCAGAGCTTACCTCCTACTAGAGAAGCTCCCATGCCACTGTGACATGAGCCCTAACCTAGCCCACCCCAGACATGAGTCTGTACCCACCCTAAACTTGGAATTGGAAGGTGATGGCCCAAGGAAGCAGAGGTAATATAGAATGGCCTCTGGGGAGAATGGGGGCAGGGACCTGCAATTCCCAGTGGCAGCATTGTCTCCTTGGCAACCTGCAGTGTCTGTTGTTATCTTTGCCCTTCATGCCTGTACTATCTTTATGGGCCAGCTCTGCCTATCTATTCATCCCAGACATTCTATGAGCTAGCCAGTACCCTCTTAATAAAGTCCAAATCTGTTTAAACTGACAAAGATTGGTATTCGTTTGTGCAACTTAGACTTCTGGTTCTTTTTTTTTTTTAAACTTATACAAAATTTTCTATGTACCAACACTTTACAAATACATTAGCTCATTTAATCAATTAACTCTTTAATCCTGATACTCAGTACAGACTATTATTCCCATTTTATACATAAGAAAACCAAGATACAGAGATGACACCTAATTTACCTTTAGGTAACTCAGTTGGTCAGTGGTAGAGCTGGGATTCAAACCCAAGCTCTCTCTCTCCTTTTTTCCTTAGCTGTGCCATGCAGCATGCAGGATCTTAGTTCCCCAGCCAGGGATTGAACCCACCCCCTTGAAGTAGAAGCATAGAGTCTTAACCGCTGGACCACCAGGGAAGTCCAAAACCCAAGCTCTCAACCACTGTGTTCTCCTGCTTTCTAGGCAAATCTTTTCCCATTTTCTTCCTTTACAGTCTTCCCCACCACTCCTGTCTGCCTTCATGCTTGGGCTTCCCCATCCTGTAATGAACCATAAGAGCCTGTGTCTCAGACCTGCCTGGTTACTTCACTGATTTACAAATCTAAGTTGTTTAAAAAAAAAAAAAAAAAAAAGGCTAGATGTTTTCCTCCTGAGACCTAAAAACATTTTATTACAATCATGAGAAATAATTTCTCCTGAAAAATCTTAGGGTTTGTCTTAACTAAATAGCTGTGGGAAATTCTAATAGTTTTTTAGACATAAGGAAGAGCTATTGCTATCAGTTAAGGAAGAGCAAGGCCAAAAGAAACACTGACATGAATTCAAGCCAATTTATGAGAACTTTCCCTGTGTGCAATAGCTTATGATGAAATTTTGAATAAAGTAGGTTATTTCTATGTAGGATATTGAATAAAGTAGGTTATTTCTTATGCTGTTTCTGATTTTTTTTTTTTCACTTCTGTTTCTATCTTTCTCTTTCCAAGCCTTCTGTCTTCATATTAATTTGCCCCTGATTCTGAGCAAAACACTAACTGGCATCTAAGAAGAAAAGCCTTTCATTCAACAGGGAGCCCTACAAGGAGCACTGTGGCCCCAAAGACCTGTCAGTACCCTGTTACCATTTATTCCTTCTGGATCTGTCAAAGCCTCCCAAGTGCGCATCATTCCCTTAGAAGAGGATGAAAACCAACCCAATTACATTCCACGTAGGGCACATCTACCCTTAAGAGATTTGACAGAAGGCTGTAGCATGCAAAGAGGTTTTCCACAAGTGGGAGGCAAGAGCAGAGGACTGGATAAAAGAACCATGGTCGTCCAAATCAGCAGAGCGAAAGGCTGAAAGGAAGTCTCAGGAGGTGAGAGGCAAAAATCCTGAGTTAGAGAGACTCTCAGATTCTCCTTCTTGGTTTTTTTTTTTTTTAAGCACAGACAATTGCCAACCAGAAATGAGAGAGTAGTCCTGCCTCAAAGCAAGAGTAGCTATCCAGCTTTGCCACCTTAGTGGCCCTGATAGGCTGAATCTATCAGAAGTTCCAGGAGGTCCAGGGAGGAAGAGAAAAAGAGAAGAAAATGGAATTAAGCATGTCTGTAATGCTGTGCTTGTCAACATTCCCAAGGACTTGACAGAGCATGTGTCTGAATTAACAAAAATGCCAATAAAGAGGTAGCCAGTATACAGATGAACAAAAATGTTAGGTTTACATGTTCTACAAAGTAAAGAAAGACATTCTTTGACCCTAAGAATGCTCATAGTCAACAAAGTAGGACTCTGGGTGGCATTTTAAGGAGTGTCTCCATTTATCTGCCCCAATTGCCTGAAATGCTGTTTATTCCTTCTTTTCTCAAACCTCATTTGGTCTTTATGACCTGACCCAAAACCCATCTCTTCCAGGAAGCTGTCAATAGTGACTCTAACCTTGATTAAAATTTCCTCCAAAATTCTGTGAAATTCAGGATCTGTGGATACTTATCATCTGTATTGGATTGTTTGTCCTTGATGTTAGTCTCATCTCCCAGTCAGGAGTTAAGCTTCATAAGAGACCAGTTTATCCTCTGCTTTTATATCTCCTGGGCTTCCCCTGTGGCTCAGCTGATAAAGAATCCATCTGCAATGCGGGAGACTTAGGTTCAATCCCTGGTTTGGGAAGATCCCCTGGAGAAGAGAAGGCTACCCACTCCAGTATTCTGGCCTGGAGAATTCCATGGACTATATAGTTCATGGGGTTGCAAAGAGTCGGACATGACTGAGCGAATTTCACTTTCACTTTACGTCTCCCAAACTCCCTTCAGAGTAGGAAACAACTTTACTTTCAGTTGCAAGTAACTGAAAACTCCAACTCAAACTAGCTTAAGCAATTAGGACATTGATTATGTCAGGTAACAAGAGGGTCAGCAGTTGTGTGGGCTCCAAGCGTGGCTTCCAGCTCCACCTCTGTCTGTGATGCTGATGGCTCCACCTTTCTTTACAAGTTGATCTCCCTCAGCTGCAGGGAAATGGCTATGGCCACTCTCCAGTCCCTTCAGTCAAGACACTGTTGGAAAGGGGACCATCTCCTCCTGTGCCTCTTGTCTAGGAATGAGGAAATTCCTTCTACAACTCCTTAAACAGACTTTACCTCATACCTTATTATCCAGAATTGAGTTACATGATCTTTAACTGGGCTTTTCTGGTAACTCAGCTGGTAAAGAATCCACCTACAATGCAGGAGACCCCAGTTCGATTCCTAGGTTGGGAAGATGCCCTGGAGAAGGAATAGGCTACCTACTCCAGTATTCTTGGGCTTTCCTGGTGGCTCAGATGGTAAAGAATCCACCTGCAATGCAGGAGAACTGGGTTCGATCCCTGGGTTGGAAAGATCCCATAGAGGAGGGCATGGCAACCCATTACAATATTCTTGCCTGAGAATCTCATGGACAGAGGAGCCTGGCAGGCTGCAGTCCATGGGATCAAAAAGAGTCAGACGCTACTGAGCAACTAACAGCTACAGCTACTATTATCTGTGCTTCTGATGTTATTGATAGCTGTATATCTGTACTGTGGAAGTGCCATACAATGGTGAGCTACAGTGCGTCACTCCCAACTCTGTATTCAGTAGCATCATGTCGACTATTTGAAATGGCAGTGGTGTGAGTATTCAACCATAGAAATAGTCAAATGATAGAAATCATGATTTGATTTATTGTTTTGCTGATTATCTAGATTTAAGAAAGTGACGGAGAAAATGTGTCTAATGAAGATGAAACATAAAAATGTGGTGTGTCCACATCCATTTTATTGTGAGTAGCACAAAACATCAAAGAAGGGTTCTTCCAGTTTTCAAAAGCCATTATTTGAACCAGTGAAGTCCTTCACATTGACAAATGAATAACATATCTCTTCTTTGTTTTACTTTCATATTACTTTTATTATTACAGTAACATAAATGAAAATATCAACCAACATTCAGATCAGAATTATGCTCATTTATTAATTGCAACCATAAAATGATTAGGTATATAAGAGTTCAGAAAAAAATCAACAAAAGGATACTGTGAGAATTGGCTTTATGGAATTTTCAGTGAAAAGTATTATATACTTTATAATTATGTATAAACTGTATGCTGCACATGCTTTTTATTAGCAAAACTTGTAACATATATAGGTACTAATATATCATGTAATACTAAGATATGTAATATAATACTAATATACATAGTGTAAAATACATAGTATAATATGTGTGTGTGTGTGTGTGTGTGTGTGTGTGTGTGTGTGTATCCCCCAAAAGCCTGTTATTACACATTTATCAGTACAACACTGGAACTATCAATATATTCAAAAATCTACAGTATCTTCAATGACCAACCATGGTTAATTTTGTTTGGATGTCATTTAGGAAATATGTTAATCTGATTTTAGATTTCTTCAGTAAGTTAAAAGATAGATTCAAAATGGTTCATTAAGTTTATTTTGTGGAAGAAAGTCTTGAATGATCAACTCTGCTTTGGTTTAGTTTGCTGGTGACTTCAGCAATCAGTGAGGTTTATTTCCCAGATATTGAGTCCATAGTCTGAATCAGTTCAAGTTCCTGGTAATAATAAGCCACATTGACAAACAGATTTACCGTAATCACATTATTCTCTCTCATCATGATGAATCCTCCAGGATATGGCGCATCTAGGCATTTTAACACCCACTGAGCCAGTGTTCAGCTCTGAGCTTATACCAGGGGGGAAGCAAGGAACTTCATTCATAAAATGTTTCTGCCTCCTTTTTTGACTTGCTTTTTCTTAGAGAACAGATTAGCGTTCACCTGCTATTCTTTCTATACATTAGTCATGTTATCCAGTGGTGAGAGGAAAGAAGAGGTTTTGGCCCCTGGAAATGCACATTCAAGATTTGGCTCTCAGGAATTCCCTGGCAGTCCAGTGGTTAGGACTTGGCACTTTCACTGCTGTAGGCCTGGGTTCAATCCCTGTTCATGGAATTAAGATCCTTCAAGCCATGTGGCATGGCCAAAAAGAAAAAGAAAATCAATTTTTAAAAAAGATTTGAATCTCTTAGGCCAAGCATGAGTTGAAGATGTGCCCTCTTTGGGGAAGTTGCCCTCTGGGCTTTTTTTCCCTCAAGGAATGGCTTTTCTTCTCAGTAAATGTGGTGATTTATGTTGAAATGGGGAATGATGGGAACCCAGTCATTATAGTTTCCTCCATAATCTTATATCTCTTTGTTGCTTATTTCAGCAGTGTTTTTCTTTTAAATTCTCAATGTAGTTAAACAAATCTTGACACCTCAGGTTGTTATTGTTGTTATTAATATAAAGGGAGTGGCAGTTCTTTATCGATCCCCTGCTCTGTTTAAGTCAGTAGGCCAAATACTTCCCCATGTCTTCTCTAATACTCAGAATAACTGCACAGATAGAGGTGTGTGTGCTAAGTCACTTCAGTCATGTTCAACTCTTTGAGACCCTATGGACTGTAGCCCACCAGGCTCCTCTGTCCATGGGATTCTCCAGGCAAGAATACTGGAGAGGGTTGCCATTTCCTTCTCCACAGGTAATCATTGTCTTTTCCAAATAATAAAACTGAAGCCCAAAGAGATTTAATAACCCAGGTTTTAACCAGAGTCTGTCTGACTCTAAAGCTCTCATTTTCCCCTCTATGCCAGGATTTCTCTCTTCCCTCAAGAACTTCTTAGGGCTTAATACTATCGGAGAAACATATTGAATGAGGAAAGTTTTCAAAAGTCACATTTGGGTAGTATAGGTCAATAGTCCACATTAGGACATTCTTACTTTAAGCTTGACCATTTGCTAATACTGATTTTTTAAAAATGCACTTCTGGTGTCTTTACAAGTCTGCAAAGGTCAGGTGGAGCCAGGGCAATAAGTGCTCAGGGGCACTTCCTGAGAACCTAGAGACTCTCTGGGGCACAGAGTCCTGTTTCACTGGCTTCATGGACCTCTTGGCATTTGAGTCTCAGAAGGCAGGCCGATGCCACACAGAGTTTTTTCATTTTGTAGGTGTAATGCCATGAAGGTCCAGCAGTTTCAGAAGCATAGCATGCCCTGTCTGATGGGACTAGTTTTCCTTGTGAAATCCTAGCTTTCAGGTCAGAAAAGAAATGGGTCAGGTGTAAGGCCAACCAGACGAGGAGCAAGCAGCCTCTCAACAAGATGATCCAGTACCTGTTACAGAATATTGTTCTAATCCTGCATCGTACGATCAGAAGAAATGAAAAAGGTCAAAACATCAGTGTAGAACCATGGAAACACCTGGCACCCACAACCCAGTGGCAGTATGCCTAGAGAGAGAAAGGCTATTGCTGGCATCCTTTTACTTGCATGGATTGCTCCTAAACATCAGAATCAAAAACAGGTGGAGATGCTTTATATCATAACAATTGAGATGCCCCAGTGTCATTACAGGTCAAGATAGGCTTGTCCACATTTTTAAGTTCAATACAGTCCTCAGACACACAAGTAGGCTCAGTCTCATCCAAGAAGCTTCTCTCCAGCCCTCATCAAATCATTGAAATGAGCAATTGGGGTAGCCTTGAGATGAAAGAAGTATCACTAAAGGGCAACCAAGCCTATGGCAGTGTATTCAAAATGTTTTCCTCCTGTACCCATTTAACAAATTAGGAAAAACCATATACCCCTGACATACTTTTTTAAGTTTACAAGTTTTATCATCAAGTTTTTATAGTTGCAAAGGATAGTTTCTGACATACTGTGTTGTACATGGGCATTCAAGATCTTTTCAACAAAACTCTTGAAGTTACATATTTAAATAGCTTCCAATTTATTGAAAAAAATCTACCATATCTAACTGACAAAAGTGGTCCTCATTGTCAAACTAATAAATCAGGGATGCTTTGTGTTGGAAAAAACAAGTAATTAAAAAGTAATTCAAGCAAATGATTGAATATGCATTTCCCCTTGAGAGTTTTCTCCCTTCTGAATCCTAATTGTGACGAGTGTGTCAGCTGGATGACAGTGTCCCTTAGTCAGTCCTTGGCTTTCTCGCAGGGGCCTCTCCCTCTAGAATTATGTATTCTTGATTTGACCCTTTGTTTTTACTCCCAGAGCAATGAACCTTGGTATCACTGGGGGTGGTTTTCTTTTTAAAGTGGAGAAGTTCTGCTGTGAAAGTGGAGGTGGGAAAGGAGAGCCTGTAGCAGCACGAAAGTCCTCGGGCAGAGCATTCAGCAAAGTGCTGTAGGGAAGCTGAGTCTGAAAGGTTATTCTCTCAAAGCTCTTGATACTGCCTATCACTTGGAAAGTCTTTTTTATGCCCAGCAATTAAGCAGACTGTTTTTAAGAACCAGTGTTCCAAGCCATGGAAACAAATATGGTTTTGTTCCCAGGACACTGTGCTTATTAATTTTGGGGGTCTTCTTTCTTTCTTTTTCCCTTTTCCTTCCTTTCTCCCTTAGCCCCTGGTGGCTCAGACGATAAAGGATCCGCCTATATTGCAGGAGACCTGGGTTCAATCCCTGGGTTGGAAAGATCCCCAGGAGAAGGGAATGGCTACCCACTGCAGTATTCTTGCCTGGAGAATCCCATGGACAGAGGAGCCTGGTGGGCTAAAGTCCATGGGGATGCAAAGAGTTGGACATGACCAAGTGACTAATGATTTCATTTTCCCCTCATCAATGGATAGGAGAATGGAGGATGTGTTCCTCCTCACTATCTGATGTTCCTACAGCCATTAACATTGCCCCTTCCCAAAAAAGGAGAAATCCCTCCCTCCTTGGCGTACCTTAGTGCTGACATACAGAGTTTACACTGAGACCTGGCCCAGAGGAAAATTTACCATGAAGATCATTGTGAAGGTGGGGTGTCAGTCCCTCATGTTCACAGCCTCTTCCAAGCTCTTGGGAAGGTCACTAACATGTGTTGCAATATCATGTACTTTTGTAAATTTTTAAAAAATGTGTATCTCTATTCTCTTACTTAAAGAGGATACCTCCACACAAATATCAGCTTCCCATCCCATTAGGGTTTCCAGATTTAGGAAATAAAACTTCAAGATGTCCAGTTAAATTTTAATTGAAAATAAGCTATTGATAATTTTTTATTATTCCAAGTATTGCATGGAACAGAGTTATACTAAAACATTATTTGTTGTTCATCTGAAATTTTGCCTAGCAGCCAGTTTTGTCTATCAGCTGCCCTTCCTCCCTCAAAACTTTGATCCTTTCTGTTTGGACCAAAAATGGTAAGACAAGCCTTGCTTTTCCCAAATCAGATAAAGAATTGTTTAGTTTATGTTGTAAACTCTTCTCAAACTATAATTCGAGACTTTGAAAGTCAGTCCTGACCAATCTTATGCAACCTTATTTTTTTGGCACATTTTTTTGCTACAGAAACACAGATCAAAATAATTTCCCAACTCTGTGGGAAAATGAGAAACTCTCCTGTTGTCTGACGAGAGACAAGAGAACTGTGAAATGTCACTGTTGGGCTTTGAGTTGGGACCCAGTGTGGAGCATGTGTGTTCAGAAAGGAAACTCTGTAAATGGCTGCAGGGAAGCAGTAGCTAGTGGGGGAGGAGAGAATCCTGGCTCAAGAAGATTTGGGTCACAATAGAAAGTACTAGGGGCTTCCCTGGTGTCTCAGCAATAAAGAATCCACCTGCCAATGCAGGGAATGCAGGTTCGATCCCCGGGTCGGGAAGGTCTCCTGGAGAGGAAGTGGCAACCCACTCCAGTACTCTTGCCTGGGAAACCCCATGGACAGAGGAGCCCGGCAGGCTAAAATCCATGGGGCCACAAAAGAGTCAGACAAAACTTAGCAACTAAACAACAAAGAAGTACTGGAGAGTCTTTCTTGATCTTACACCCTGATCTACAGTGAGAAACACATTTTCCATCATGACCCCAAATTTGCCTCTGTGTATATGTGATTGAAATGAAAGTTTCATGCAGCATTCACCATTACTACATGTACAATTACTGTGTAATGCACGCTGATATTTTCTACTCTAATTTATTTGATTTTTTTTTTTAAGAGCTAATTGTACTCAGTTGATTTCACAACCAACTGATGGATCATGAACTTAAAAGCTACTTAAGTGGCTTAAAAACTACTGCATGGGAGCACTGCTATTCAAAGGCACTGCTCAGGGCACTGGCTTTAGTGGTCTCCAGAAGAAAAGGAGCCTGTGGGAATTCCCTGAGGTACAGTGGTTAGGACTCGGCACTTTCACTTCAGGGACCTAGGTTCGATTCCTGGTTGGGGAACTAGGATCCCACAAGCCATGTGGTGTGACCAAAAAAAGAAAAAAGGAGCGTGTGTCACAGTGTAACTCAATGAGCTGCTCTCTTCCTTGAGAAAATCTTCCTCTGAAAACAATGTCAGCTGAAGATAACACTTAGGGACCGTGGAGTCATCCTCTGGTGTGTGTTCCTTACCCTCTCACAATGGGTAACAAACGATTCACAAGTGAGTACCAGTCCTCCAATGACCCTCTGAGAAGCAGTGTGGGCTGGAGTGTGACACAGAAGAGACAGACTAAGCCCGTGCAGCAGGGGTCCAGAGGAGCCCAGAGGGAATCTAGTCCAGAGTGGGAGGCGAGGGAAGCAAGAGCAGGCGCTGTGTGCCGCTTCAAACGTCCATGAGACACATTACTGAGACCACGGGGCCTGTTTTGGAGAAAGGGAAGCCCCTTTCCAGGCATGCCATCCACCCGAAGGAGAAAGTCCTTTTCAGACAACTGGTTCAACTGCAAAAATATTCCTGCGTTCAGAGGGATGCTTCAGAGAAAAGTGAAGATTTTTACCCCCAAAGAATCAGATTTGTCTTTCTTACCCTGAAGAAAGTAAGCATCATCTCTCTTTCAGTCTAGTACCTATGTCAGACCCTTTCCTTTATCCTGGAATCACCAGTTCTTTCATCTGGTCTCCTCCCTCTAACTTAATGACCTTTCCTTACACTTCATAGTGAAAACAGAATTTTTTCATCTTTTCTCCACTACACCTGCCAGTCCACCAACACAACCCTCCATCTCCCTTCCCAAGGAATGTACTGCCTGGTGATGTGAGGAATTATGAGAACTTTTATTACCCCATTACAGTGGGGGTCTATACTCCTTCAAGTCTAGTATACAAACACTGAATTATATTGCTGTCTTCATTAACAGCGAAAATGACTGTTGACTAATACTTAGCAAAACAGATACATTCTGGTTACATAGTTTATTTATTTATTTATTTCATTGCACTCTATATCTCTGAATTTGAGAAAAGAATGACATGGAAGCTTTTGCGTTTCCATACAAATTATGAAATTTTTGCTCCAGTTCTGCAAAAATACTGTTGGTAATTTGATAGCGATTGCATTTAATCTGTAGATTAATTTGCTGTCTCTGCAAGCATCTTCCAGCATGCCCTCTCTACCAGATGCTTTCCCAAGCACTCAGTATATCCCATCTCTTAAAATATGCCTCCATTTATTCTGTCTATGCTCTCTCTCTACACTATTCACAGATAATTTTATCTAAAGAATTGCCATCTCCATTTATTTCCTTTTGCTAGTCTGCCTATAGCACCTACCACCCCACCAAAAATACTCTGGCCATAAAAGTCATCAGTGGCTTCGATATTGCTAAATCTAACAGAGACTTTTCAATTCTCACCTTCCTCGGCATTTTAGCAGCTTTAGACACAGTTCCAGCTCCCTCCTTCTTGCATGGCTCAGATCTTGGCCTTGCTGATGACACATCTACTCCCTGGCTTTTCTTCCTATCATACGGTCATCTATTCTTTACTGGTTTATTCATCTTTCTTCGATCTTTGCTTGTTGAGAGATCCCCTCCTTCCATCAAGAAAAGGATACCCCTTCCCCAGTGGCTTAGACAGTAAAGAATCTGCCTGCAATGCAGGAGACCTGGGTTTGATCCCTGGGTCGGGAAGATCCCCTGGAGAAGGAAATGGCAACCTACTCCAGTATTCTTGCCTGGAGAATTGCATGGACAGAGCTACAGTCCATGGGGTTGCAAAGAGTCAAACATGACTGAGCAGCTAACACTTCCACTTTGTATCCCTCACTCAGGTAAACGGCAACTCCATCCATACAGCTGTTCCCTAAAACAAGCCCTCTTGATTCACTACCAGTACACAGCTCACATCTGTTCATTTTGCTCTGTCTCCATTGCTCCTACCTGAGACCAAGCCACCATCATACTTCATCTTTACTCTGCAATCATTTCCTTACTGGTATCCCCATTTTTATTCTTGTCCCCCTACCCAGCAATCTGTTCTCTATATAGCAATCATCGTCATATTTCTAAAACATAAATCAAGTTATGTCACCTTTTTGCTTGGAAAGAATAAATTATTTTCCCACTGAACTTCAAATAGAATCCAAGCTCTTAAACTTGGTCTGCAAGACCCAGAGTGATCCAGCCCCTGCCTGTTTCTCCAGCCTCAACTCCTTCCGTTTCCCCTTCATTTACCTCTCTTCTGTAGCAGAGCCTTTCTTTGTTTCTTACAGGATCAAGATCTTTCCTGCTTGAGGTTCTTTGTACCAACTGTCCCATTTTCTGAGGTTGATACCCACCTCTACTTCACTTGCTCCTCTCCTGTGAACTCCCGCTCATCTGTCCATTAGGTAAAAGTTGAAATGTTAATTCTTGAGAAAAACCTCTCCCGAGTCACTCATTCCCAGCTCATCATCAATCTGAATTATGTTCCCTTGGTTATATTCTCTTAGCACCCTGTATTTTCTTCATAACACATTCTACAATTTATAATTGAGCAATTATCTGTGTGTTCTTTTGTCTGCTTAATATCTTTCTTCTCCATTTAACTGTAGGCCTCATGAGGCTAGTGCCTAGAACAGTAGCTAAAACATTAGGAAATGGTCAACAAACTGTTTAATTTATGGGTTTATTTATTTTTGGCTACAGTGGTTCTTTGTTGCTGGGAGCCAGCTTTCTCTAGTCGCGGAGTGTGTGGGCTAGTCCTTGTTGCAGTACACGGGCTTCTCATTGTGGTGGCTTCTCTTGTCTCAGAGCACATGGGGAGCGGCATGGTGCGACTCTAGGTCCACGGGCTTCAGTAGTCGCAGCATGAGGCCTTCAATAGCTGTGTCACACAGGCTTACTTGCCACATGGTTGTGGAATCTTCCCGGACTAGGATTTGAACCCATGACCCCTGCACTGGCAAGTAGATTCTTAACTACTGGACCTCCAGGGAAGTCCATCAGCAATTTTTAACTGAATGAATGAGGGATATGGCGACTATTTTTTCAATTGTATACTAAACATTGACAATCTTAATTGCTTTCAACCCCAAGGCTGTTGGCAAGTATGATTCATGCAGTGGGTGCGCAACAGGTCAGATTCCTGTATATTAGTGTCCGTCAGTGGTGTGCTGGAAAACAGGCTTAAGAGAACCAGTTCTGGGCATCTTTCTTCCCAACTTCACATCGAGTGACAGTGTGTTGGTAGCCGTGATAGGAGTATGTATACCACAAAAATAGCAAATGCTTCAAATCATAGCCAGTTTACTGGCATACCACTGGTATCTACTATACATTTAACATGTTAGGTATTATGGAGCCACCTTTAAAAAAATAAGTCATTGTCCCACACCAGCAATAGTTAGCAGTCTAGTCTAGGGAATATGACATACATCAAGAATCAAGGAGACTCAGGGCATAGCTATGGCATGTGAGCACATCCATGTCAGGAAAGGATAAGGTCAGTAGGGACTGGAATAAGTACCGGTGGGCATCCAGGAAGTGGAGCCATTGCTAAAACTGGTGGATGGAGAGGCTCTATGTACCTGGACCATGGAAGGTAATCCCAACAGAGGCACAGTAAGGACCTAGGGCTGGTCATGATCCAGGAAATGTAGTTGGAATGGCAGTAGACAGAAGTAGGAGAGATTGTCTTATTAGTTGTAAAGAGTTTCTCTTGAGATTTCTTTGTGCATGTAATTTTGGTAAATCAGATCGTATTTTAAAAATGAATCCAGATGTTAAAGAATTCTTAAGGCAAATTTGTTTAAAAAAAGAGAAGTGAAGGGTAAACAATCTTACTTTATTTTTCAGATTTAGGTTTTACTGGAATAATGTTTCCTTGAAGCCATGCACATCTCTACTACACACCCCGTGCCCTCCCCCCCGCCCCCTGCCCACATCTTCAACCTGCCAGATGTGGGCAGAGTGTCAGGTTGGAGATTTCCCCTGTTTTGGCCCTCGGTTCCTTATCTGTGAAATGAAAGGGTCCAACTTGATTGTCTCTCAGATCCTTTATAGCTCAGAAAAAATTGCATTGTTCTAAATGGTCAGGCAAGTGAACCCTATTTCTAAATGAGCCTAAGAAGAAGGCCAGGAAAACACTATTCTGAAATGTCCTTGCCTGGGATTAAAGGATGCTGAGGGATTCCATTTGGGGTTAACAGGGTGAAGTAACATGTTCCTCTTGCTGCAGAGTTAGGTCAGTTTTCTTTTAGTCAAAGAAGGGATTTGACATCTAAGGATAGCAGGCGATCTCATGGGTTTTCCCTATGAGCATCATTAGGTAAATCCAGTGACCATTTGACAGGAAAATAAGGGCACTATTTTTAAATCAACAGGAAAAGGGCAGAGTAGCAAGATAGAAAGATGATTTATCCTGTGGCCAGAAGTGCACAAAATTGACTGAAGAAACTAATCGAATCAGACTTGATAAAGCTGATGCTGCCTTACAGCCCCTGTGCCTAGAAGCTTTGTCGGAGCTGGTCTGCCACGGATCCTGATTTAGGATATAGGCTGACTCATTCACTTCTTCTGAGTAACAGTGCAGCTGCACACGCTGCTATTATTGGTTTTTTAAAAAATTACTATTAAGTGTAACACGAGGCTTTGATGATGCTAAGTAGCAACAAAAGGCTGGTGTCTATTGAAGGAACCTGTTCCTAGGCTTTCTTGGGGCCCCCCAGGTAGGGCTGGCTGTGGGTTCCCAGGGCCTTCTTTTCCCTCTCCTTCTCTGCCTCCTCCTCATTCCTAAAGGTCGGAACGGCTGCTGCCAGGTTGGCCTGTTCAGTCCACTCCTCTCAAGTCTCCCTAAAGCTGCAGCACAGCAGGAAGCCAGAGAGATGTGCTTTCCCCATCGGCACAGGCCAGCTGCGGCTCTGCTCTGCTGCAGGTGGCCATGCTGACGTCTGACTCAGAGAGAAGGAAGCCTGAATGAAGTCTTCTGAATCCAGTGTTACCCAACCCAGGTGGCTGTGGTCCTGGCAGAAAACGCAGGTCAGTGCTCAGCTACCCCAGAGGGCACTTAGATATTTTGGAGGACCTGAACTTTTTGATCTTCCCAGTTGGAGGATGAAGACCGTAAAGATCTGGTGTTCAGAATGGTTCAATTCACCATAGATTTAGTAAGTGCCTGCACCAAGGGTAGACAGGTAAGTACTGTGAGCCAAGAGGGAAAAGGACACGGTTTCTGCATTTGAAGAGTTCACAGTCTCACGTTTTACATGGACAGAAACTTTCAGTGAAACCAGATAAGTGGTAATGTAAACATATGCACAGGTTGCTATGGGAGCCCAGGGGAAGGATCTTAGGCCAAAAGGAGCTGTCACCTAAACCGTGTTGTGAGAAATGAGGAAGATTCAGATAAAGCAAGCCAGAGGGTTCCAGGCAAAGGGAAGTGCACAAAGAATTAACAACATAGCCCCGCTGGGGACTCACAGGCAGTTCGGTGTAGGAAGGTGTAAAGTGGAAGATAGAGCTTGAGAGATACACAGCTGGGAACGGAGGCTGCAGCCAGATAGAGAGGAACTTGAGAGCCTTGGTAAGGAAAGAGAACTGAGCTCCGTTCTGTAGGAGTTTGGGAGCCGTTGAAGGACAGCTAGTAAAGAAGTTATATGATCAGTTTGCATAGATTGATCCCTTTAGTGCACAGAGAGGATGGATTTAAAGAGAGTGAGATAAAAGGCAAGCAAATCCACTAGTTTGTGCAAAGGTATCTTGGTGCTCCAAGGCATTAGTCATACAGATAGAAAGGAGTGGGCGAGACTGAGAAGCATTTAGGAGTTAAGATCGGAAAAACCAGAAGAACTTGATAACGGACTGAGTATGTTGAATGGGATGATGAGAGAAAGGGATTTGTCTAGGATGGTTGTCGTGTTTCTTGCCAAGTATATAGATCTGTGTTTCTCAAAGTGTGTGCCTTGTAACACCAGCTCTATTGGGTGTGAGAAGGCATTGTGTCAAAAGCGGCTATATCCACAAATAAGTCTGAGAAATAGCAGACTTAAACAAAAGTAAACAGAACTCTTGAGAACTTCTCAGAGCCTTTAATGTGGTACTGCTGCAAATAACAGTAATTGCCATTATTAAGCATTTTTGAGTTCCATTTAGCGTGTCTTTAAGCCACTGGGAAAGAAGGAAAGCCCCAAGAAAACTATTCTGAAACTTGAAAATAATGTGTGAGCAAGTACACAAATATAAACTAATAATATCGGCTACCAAGCAAGAAGTTGGCTCAGGTGATATGAGCCAAAGGCATTTTGAGACATGGTCTGGTGCAGGACTAAATATTTGATATACATTATTTCAGGTTCCCATAACAACACTGTGAGGTATGCATTTTGTACCTATTTTACAGCTGGGGAAACAGGGGCTCATAAAGATTAAATAACTAACCAAAACTGCCACACATCTGGTAGTCGAATCTCACTGTTAACAATGATATCACATCATTTCTATGTGCTAATGTATATAGTGAGTCTGCAAGACAAGGAAGGATGTAGCATGCTGTGTCTTCTGTTGAAGAGAAACAATAAAATAACCAGTCATTTTTACCAGCAAAATGGGTTTATTCAGGAACAGCAAAGAAATGCAGTTTAGGACATGCAGTCTGTGGAAACCACAGGGAAGTCTGGAGAACAAAGGAGAGGAGCATTCTGTTAGAAAAGAGAAAGGGGAGTTGGGATGGGGCTGTTATAAACAGAGTCCATGGGAGGAAACTGGGAGTCCTTTTCAGTGGCTGAGCTGTGAGTCTCTCACTGGCTGGATTGCTGCCAGGCGAGAAGAAATTCTTCCTTCCCCCAGGTGGGTAGTAAAGTGGTGACTTCTTCCTACTGGAGATGCAAAGGCACATTTCTTCCCTTCAGTCTGCAAATGATGTTGAGTGGTAGGGGGTGACAGTGCCCCCTTCTGGCCTCCTGACTGCATTTTAAATGAGGCTTCTGTTTATTAATTTTCATTCTCCCAAACTTAAGTGAATCTTTCATTCTGCCAAACTCATTTCACTTGCTAGCAAAGTAATGCTCAAAATTCTCCAAGCCAGGCTTCAACAGTACATGAACCAAGAACTTCCAGATGTTCAAGCTGGATTTAGAAAAGCAGAAGAACCAGAGATCAAATTGCCAACATCCGTTGGGTCATAGAAATCGTAAGAAAATGCCTGAAAAACATCTATTTTTGCTTCATTGACTACGCTAAAGCCTTGACTTTGTGGGTCACAACAAACTGGAAAATTCTTTAAGAGATGGGAATACCAGATCACCTTACTTGCCTCCTTTGAAACCTGTATGCAGGTCAAGAAGCAACAATTAGAACCAGACATGGAACAACAGACTGGTTCCAAACTGGGAAAGAAGTATGTCAAGGCTTATGTTGTCACCCTGCTTATTTAACTTATATGCAGAGTACATCATGAGAAATGTCAGACTGAAAGAAGCACAAGCTGGAATCAAGATTGCCAGGAGAAATATCAATAACCTCTGATGTGCTGATGACATCACCCTTATGGCAGAAAGTAAAGAAGAACTAAAGAGCCTCTTGATGAAAGTGAAAGAGAAGGATGAAAAAGCTGGCTTAAAACTCAACATTCAGAAAACGAAGATCATGGCATCTGGTCCCATCACTCATGGCAAATAGATGGGGAAACAATGGAAACAGTGAGAGACTTTATTTTCTTGGTCTCCAAAATCACCACAGATGGTGACTGCAGCCTTGAAATTAAAAGACACTGGCTCCTTGGAAGAAAAGCTATGACCAAACTAGACAGCATATTAAAAAACAGAGACATTACTTTGCCAAGAAACGTCCATATAGTCAAAGCTATGGTTTTTCCAGTAGTCATGTATGGATGTGAGAGTTGGACTATAAAGAAGGCTGAATGCAGAAGAATTGATGCTTTTGAACTGTGGTGTTGGAGAAGACTCTTGGACTGCAAGGAGATCAAACCAGTCAATCCTAAAGGAAATCAATCCTGAATATTCATTAAAAAGACTGATGCTGAAGCTGAAACTCCAATACTTTGGCCACCTGATGCCAAAAGCCGACTCATTAGAAAAGACCCTGATGCTGGGAAAGGTTGAAGGCAGGAGAAGGGGACGACAGAGGATGAGATGTTCGGATGTCATCACCGACTCAATGGACATGAGTTTGAGCAAGGTCTGGGAGATGGTGAAGGACAGGGAAGCCTAGCATGCTGCAGTCCATTGGGTCGCAAAGAATCAGACACAACTGAGTGACTGAACAGCAACTGACAGAATGCTGTGTTAATGAAGTATCTCACAGGGTCAGTGGTACTTGGAGGACATTTTGTGGAGAATAATGCTTTAACAAAGATCAAGAGTACAGGTTGATAAGAGGCAAGTTATTTTTATGTAAGTCATGGTAGTTTAGTAGAAGATTGAAACTTGCCATAATAAAAATATAACTGAAATGTAACAGAAAGTCAAGGTGGGCAGAGATTGCTTCCAATATTAGTGTTCAGGGGAAATGTTCAGTTAAAACGCTGTCAGAATCAAGTAGCAGAAGACCCAACTAAAAATGGCTAAACAAACAAATTTATTAAAGCACAAAGTCCAGAGGTAGAACAATTCCACTATTGGTTAACTCAGTGTTTAAACATCATCATCAAAGATGCAAGGTTTTTTCTTTTTTCTTCTTCTGTTTTTCTGCCTTGCCATTTTCAATATGTTACATAGTCCCCTGAGGTCCCAAGGTGGCCAGCACAGTTCCAGGTGTTGGATGCCAGCGCGCAGAGGATGTCAGGACTGATAGAAGAGTACCACAGCTGCACATCAGGCTCTCAGAAAAGAGAGGTTGAAGAGGGGGGATATTAAGCGATGCTACTAAGAAAACATCTCCTTATGCTGCAAGAAGAAAGTGACGCTTCCTGCTAAAGAGCATTGCAATCATTTTTTGAGTCCATCGCACAAACAGATTGAACGGGGCAAAGTGCACCCAGACACGGGGGGCTTAGGTTGAGGGAGACAAGCTGCCATGAACAAGCAAGACGCCGGTGCTCCCCTGAGCCAAACCTAGGTGAGAACTGCCCTGAAAGTTAATTGGGAGTCAGCACAGGACAACAACTATTAATTTTGAAATTAGCGGCCTGCTGCTGAGAGCCGGGGCCAGGGCACTGTGGACCTAAGACGCAGGGATGATCAAAGTTGATTATCAGTTTGCTAGTGGATTGGGTGATAGACTGTCACATGGGCCTCAAACAAGAGGAATGTTGGGAGTGTGCCATCTGCCAGTTCTCAAAAATCCCATTACTATTTTCATAACTGAGTGATCAAGACATTTCAGGGCTTGTTATTAGAGGTATCTGGACTAGGTGAGACCTAGCTCTGTCTCAGATTGATTCTAAGAATCAAAATGAGCACAGTTAAAGAAGTCTGTCCTATGGAGGCTCGTTTCTGAATTACAAAAGCTCTTGGTGAACTGTAGGTCCCCATGCAAATAGTAGACCTGTTATTAGGAGGCATATTGAATGAGTTCTTGGCATGCGTTTTGGAGGACAAAAAAAATGCACAGAAAAGGGAGGGATGGGAAGTCTCTGGTGGTCCAACGGTTAGGACTCCACGCTCTTACTGCCAAGGTCCTGGGTTTGATGCTGTAGTTGGTGAACTAAGTACCCACAAGTCTCACAGCATGGTAAAAAGAAAAAAAAAAAACAACCAAAAGCCCTATAAAAAATGGGGGGGGGGGGGATTAAAAGTAAATAAAATAAAAAGAAAATAAATGTGGGATAATTTAAATAATAAAAAAAAAAGAAAATCTAAGAGAACCATCTCTGGTGTCAATTTTCTTGCAGATCATTTCCTTTCTTCAGGAGCATCAGAGATGTGGTAGAATTGATGGGTTCTCGTTTTATGAGAACTAATCATGGTGTAATGGCGTATCAGGGAAAAAGCTGCCAGGAGGCATCTCACATGGCAGCCTTGGGAACAGCCCTATTGTCTAGTCGCTTGGAGTTTCAAGCATTAAGACAGGAGATAACGGGGAAAGTGTACCTAGTTCACATTTCATCTCCAAGTGTTGCAGAGTGGTGAGGAAGGAGTGCTATGCTGAAGAGCAAAGTTTTCAAAAGCAGAACAGCTCGGCCTACAAAATGATATCAGAAGGAAGTTGCAGAGGAGCACGTGAAAGCCAAGGACCTGAAAAGGAAAAGCAGGCACGGGTGGAACGGGGCTGGAAAGGCAACTGACGTTTATGGGCATGCAGCTGCTCTGCTAAGTGCTTCCACACATCAAAACATTTAATCAGGAAGGTATCATTTCAGTTCAGTCCAGTTCAGTTCAGTCGCTCAGTCGTGTCCGACTCTTTGCGACCCCATGAATCACAGCATGCCAAGCCTCTCTGTCCATCACCAACTCCTGGAGTCTACTCAAACCCATGTCCATTCAGTCGGTGATGCTATCCAACCATCTCATCCTCTGTCGCCCCCTTCTCCTCCTGCCCCCAATCCCTCCCAGCATCAGGGTCTTTGTCAATGAGTCAACTCTTCGCAAGAGGTAGCCAAAGTACTGGAGTTTCAGCTTCAGCATCAGTCCTTCCAATGAACACCCAGGACTGATCTTTAGGATGGACTGGTTGGATCTCCTTGCAGTCCAAGGGACTCTCAAGAGTCTTCTCCAACACCACAGTTCAAAAGCATCAATTTTTCAGTGCTCAGCTTTCTTCACAGTCCAACTCTCACATCCATACATGACCACTGGAAAAACCATAGCCTTGACTAGATGGACCTTTGTTGGCAAAGTAATGTCTCTGCTTTTTATTTATTTATTTTTTTATTTTTTTCCCGTTTGTCTCTGCTTTTTAATATGCTATCTAGGTTGGTCATAACTTTCCTTCCAAGGAGTAAGCGTCTTTTAATTTCATGGCTGCAGTCACCATCTGCAGTGATTTTGGAGCCCAAAAAAATAAAGCCTGACACTGTTTCCCCATCTATTTCCCATGAAGTGATGGGACCAGATGCCATGATCTTAGTTTTCTGAATGTTAAGCTTTACGCCAACTTTTTCACTCTCCTCTTTCACTTTTATCAAGAGGCTTTTTGGTTCCTCTTCACTTTCTTCCATAAGGGTGGTGTCATCTGCGTATCTGAGGTTACTGATATTTCTCCCAGCAATCTTGATTCCAGCTTGTGCTTCTTCTCATTTCAAGGTCATATCAAATAACATTTAGACTTATAAAATAGAATTTATGTTGTAGGCTAAAACCACTGTCAAGTTCTGGAGGAAGAGACACAATGTCTGCCCAAGAGACAGACAGAGGAAGAACATAGCAACAATTCATCTCAGAATGACCCCTAATAACCCATCATTGGCCAGGGTTATCAGGAAAGCCCTGGATGTGCTGTGGTCAGAAGGAAAGATTTGTTGGGGGTCTTATTGAAAAAGCAGGTATTGTGGGATCTGGAGGATTTCTTTCTCCCGGTTTCATGTCACTCTTCAGAGAAGGCAATGGCAACCCACTCCAGTACTCTCACCTGGAAAATCCCATGGATGGAGGAGCCTGCTAGGCTGCAGTCCATGGGGTCACACAGAGTCGGACATGACTGAAGTGACTTAGCAGTAGCAGCAGCAGCTAAGTCACTTGGAGGAGGCTACAGCTTTTTAATCCATCTCTTCTTCTCTAAGAAAGGAGGGTAAGCTTGTATAATTGATGAGCTTGGGAGAAGTCAAAAATGCCTATCTCAGCCCCATTCTCCTTCCTCTTTGGAGATCTGCCATCCCTCAGAGCACACATCCTGCCGTGGTACCCACAGGGGAGATTTGGAGACCTGGCACCACCATGAACCATTGGGGAGCTAAATCTGAATCAGGTTTGCACACTGCACCCTGAGGAATCCATTGTTGCTGCACTAAATACCATGTCCTCCAAGTCCAGCCAACCCTGTAGCAGGTCCCTGGTCTTCTCCTTACTTACTGCAAGTAATAACAAATCCCCTCCTTCTCACCTTTGGCTTGGTTGTATCTTTTGGCTCAACATCCACCAAAAGGTGAACCCAGTTTTTCAGTAGCAATGCCAATATATCCTGATTTTACATCAGGCAGGAGCACACTCAGGGCTTTTCTGTCTCGGTGCCTTCACTCAGGGTGTTCCCTCCAAATGGAAAGTCCTTTGGCCCTTTTTTTCACGTCTATATTCTGACCTGTTCTTCAAGGACTAATCCAAATTTCACCAGATCCATACATGCTTTTCTAACAGGTTCTATTTAGAGGTTCCCTACCCAACACTCATCCCACTTTCTTCTTTTTCCACTGAGTCTCAATTTTTCTTAGTTCGTAGGTGATGGTATACTTCCAATAAGGCAGTGCCTGTGACTATCTGAACCAAACTAGGGAGTGTCATTCCCCTTGCCAGTGACTGATTTAGGAGTGAACCTGTAACTCAGTTTTGGACTTGAGCCATAGAAAGACATTGTCAAGACTGAGAAAGTATTTTCCACCCCAACTTTTGATACTCTGGAAACACTCTTTAAAAAAAAAGAAAAAAAGATTTATTGATTTATTTTTATTTTTGACTGTGCTGGGTCTTCGTTGCTACACACGAGCTCTCTCTAGCTGTGGAGGGTGAGGGCTGCTCTTCGTTACAGCGTGCAGGCTTCCCATTGTGGGGGCTCCTCTCATTGCAGAGCGTGGGCTCTAGAAACACAGGCCTGAGAAGTTGCAGTGCATGGGCTCATTAGTTCTGACACATGGGCTTACTTGCTTTGTGGCATGTGGCATCTTCCTGGACCAGGGGTCAAAGCAGTGTCCCTTGCATTGCATTCTTAACCACTGGACCACCAGGGAAGCTCCCTCTGGAAATGTTTTTTATTAAAATTTCTTCAATGCTAGAAGTTTCTCTTTCAGCAGCATTTTAACCTCCCTCCTTTTTCTCTCGGTAAACCACCCTGTCTTCTTTCCTTTCCTTGTATTCTTGAGGACATTCTGTTTTATTCTTCCTTGCCCTCCCTTGACTTTCTTTTTTCATAACCTTAACTCCTGACTTCGTTTTGCCTACCACCAACCCTTCACCCCGCACCAGTTAAATGTATTCCAGTGAATTCTCTCCTAGAAATGTCTGTTTTGGTTTGTGAATCCTTTGGCTCTACTCTCCTGCTTGAAAGATTTCTACATATTATACATTCATATGTTCCACCTCTTAGATACTTTTTATTTCCTTCCTGTTAAGAAGTGTACCACTGTTTTCAGACAGCATTCACTTTAGCAATTTTAGGTCTTTATCTTTCACTTTACATCTGACAATGTCTAACTTTTCTTGCATGCAAATTATATCAATTCACCAACTTACTCCCCTTTCACTATAAAATACAAATGGCCAAACTACAATAAATAAGTAATCTTTAATCTCATTTAAAATCCCGATTCTAAATATTTGGTTTCATGGATCACTTCATTAATGCAACTCCTTCTGCTACCAACCCTCCTAAGTGGAACCCCACCAAGGGTCCTTCTGCCCAGAGTTGCTCAGGCGGATAGAACAAGACTGAGTTTGATACAGAAGCAAAGGAAAACTTTCTTCTCGGATAAAAGTATGGGGAGATACAAGCTTGTGCTCTAGAGAACACACGCCCTCCCCAGCCCTCATAGGCCGAGGCAGGGCTTCTTCACAGGATGCTGGTCTGCAGGGAGGGGGTGCAGTTCTGGCCTTCCTTCACGTGCATGTTGCTCACAGTTTCACCCTCATCTTGCATTGCAGTGTCTAGCGCAGCTTCTCCACATGGCCTGCTGAGTCTGAATGTCCGTGCAGCTTTTTCATATGAGGAACTCTGGTCTGAAGTGAAGTGTGCGAGGCCCCCTGCACACCACCCCTATGAACAAGTGACACTACACTCAGCACAAAGAAGGGGAAAAAAATGTTAGACCTTATTTTTTACCCTGGTTCTATTTTTATTTCTCAGGAATTGTTAATGGGCTCTGCCGGTGACACTTTCACTTTTGCCCAAAGTTATGTTTAAAATTTTGTTCTAAAACCCCCTTCCTGGTCTCAGTAGGAATGGCTCCCAAAACAAGAACCTGAGATCTTTTCCTCGTCTAGCTTTCCTTATGCATTGTGGGTAGAGGTGTTTCTTCCTAATTCACATGGCAATCCCACATTCGTGGAAGTAGGGTAATGAACAGACAGATGTATTAGTATCTTTATTTCACCAGCTTTCCCATGCCTTTCTGCCCCTTGCCTGCTAGGACAAAGTAAATGACAATCTTTTTCTAAGAGAGAGAACAGTTGGAGATGGGAGCCCCTGGTAAAAGTTGCAGAAAGGGTCTCGCAGAGAAGCCAAGGCGATTCATAGAATAAAAATCTGGGTGAGAAGGAGAGAAGATTCTGAGAAAAATTAAAGGGGAGGAGGAATGCGGGATGGGGCACAAAAGACAGAGAGAAATTTGTGTTCAAGAGGCCCTAGAACATCCTCCATCATGAGAAAACTAAGGAGGAAAAGAAAGACTTTTGAGAAGCTCGTAGGAAGAAATTGCCGGCAGTGTAAGCCCATGTGAACAATGAGAAGCCAATAGTTTTGCTCCTGGTACCATCTTTTCATCTATTTCGATTAAAAGTAAAAAAAACAATGGAGATCTAATCAGCGTAGAAAGAAATTGTCCTCCCCACCAAATCCTAAATTTCTATGAATGTATGAGACTTAGTTTCATTATTTTTAACAATGAACTTTTCCCTTAGTGTGTAATCTGCCTTCAGGTGTTTGCTGAAGTCATCATGGATAACTCAGTGTCAAAAATATTATTTCTTCCATCTTTAACTCTTCCATCCCTTTGACGTGTTTAATTTAAAATGAGTGGAGTATATTAATGTGACTTCCCTGGTAGCTCAGACAGCAAAGAATCTGCCTGCAATGTGGGAGACCTAGGTTCAATCCCTGGGTTGGGAAGATTTCCTGGAGAAGGAAATGGCAACCCACTCCAGTATTCTTGCCTGGAAAATCCCATGGACAGAGGAGCCTACAGGAAAACATATATATGATTTACAAAGAAAATATGGGTATATTCGGAGGGCAAGTACTTAAAATTTTTTGTTGATGGGGTTCATAGTCAAAATTATTGAAAGACCATTCCTTTATATCCTATACTAGGTGCAGGTCCAGTACCCACTGTGTAGCCAGGACTCCCCTGGTGCTTTGCTCTCTGAAAAAGAGGTGGCATGGGGACATTAGATAATTAAGAGGCAATGAAACATGAAGAGCCGCTTCCCTGACCCTCCTATTTAAAATACTAACTCATGCCAGTCTCTATGCCTCTCCTAACACGATTTCTCTCTGTAGCACTTATCACTTATCATATTCTATTAAATTCCCTTACTCCATTTGTATCTTTCTCCCTCCTACTAAGCTGTGAACTCTTTCAAAGCAGATTTTTTTCCCCTGCTTTGTTAATTGCTATATTTCTGGTGCCTGGAACATTTCCTGGCACATAGTAGACCCTCAATTAATGTTGGTTGAATGAAAGCATAAAATATCTATTCATCTCTGAGAAGCAGTTCCAAGAACACTCAGGTTGGTAGGTTTGGTAGCAGTTTTTAAAATTTTTATTTGCTTATTTTTGGCTGTGCTGGGTCTTCATTGCTGCGAAGGCTTTTCTCTAATTGCAGCGTGGAGGCTACTTTCTAGCTGGGATGCGTGGACTTGTGTGGATGGCTTCTCTTGTTGCTGAGCATGAGCTCTAGGGCATGCGGCTTCAGTAATTATGACTCCTGCATTCTAGAGCACAGGCTCAATAGTGGCACATGGGCAACTAACTGCTCCATGGCATGTGGGATCTTCCTAGACCAGGGATTGAACCCATGTCTCCTACATTGGCAGGAGGATTCTTTACCACTGAGCCACCAAGGAAGCCCAATTTGACAGCAATTTTAAGCCACTGAATCTTCAGCAGGATAAGCCTTACGTTGATAAAGTTGCCAAGATGGGAAGTCCTCTCTGGTTTATTTCCATCTCTTTTGTCCACACTGCTTCCCTGCTGCCAAGAAGGGATGTCATGTTCCCCCCGACCCACCCCCGCTTGGTGCAGGGCTCGTGCGCTGTACTTCTATCCCTCCTCCCTGCCTCCTGATTCGCACACACCTTAGGTTTCTGTTTCAAATATCATTTCTAAGTGAATTTGTATGCTGCCCTGAGCCATGGCTGATTGTTGACCAGGCCCATACCTGCATCACGGCTTATAACTAATGAAGGAATGCCCCAGCTGGGGAGCCTGACTCTAACGGGAGCATTTCAGAATCCTGAGCAGAGAAGTCTTTGGTACTTCAGGTTTCTTCAAATCACCATTTTGGGACAACTGCCATGGGGTCAGCCTTCACCCTTACTGATATACAGATCACCCCTTTCTTGCTGCTCTTAGGTTTCCAGGAATTGCTGAGTTGAGAAATGGGCTAGTGATAATGATCAGTAGGCACTGGATGGGTGCTCCTTGCCCTCCAGTGAGTCTTTCAATGAAGGGCCTGGGTCTGAGATTCAGATGGTTTTGTGCTCTGGGTGGTTGGTGTCAACAGAGGCAGACAAAGAGGCTTTTGCTGTGCTTCCTTCTGCTCTAGTTGGTACGAGTGTTGCAGACACTAATCAGGACTGAACAAATATGGTGTTCCCTAACTCAAATCTTAGGGAGAGGGCATTTGAAACCTCCACAAGCCTAAAAACCAGAGACTTGTTTTTCTAGCACATGCTAGGTTTCTAAATAAAGCAACAGATGTTTGGTTTTTGCCTCTTTCTTTCCTGTTCATGGCTCCCTAATGTGGGTGATATTAACCAAGTGTGACAGGTTTCAGATTTTTATTTATAGCAGTGGAAAATGGTTTTTATGTCTTTGCAGAGTTCTGGGCCTCTGAGGCTGTCTTTTACAGCCTCAGCTTAAAATCCTGAAGATTGAATGCAAGAATCTTGAAGGCTCTAGAAATCAGAAGTTGCATTCCAAGGGTGGAAGAGAGCATGAGGAGTCAGGCAGGATTTTTAAATCTTTATTTCCAATGTCCAGCATGATGCCTGGCATAGAATATGTCTTCTATAAATCTTTCTTGAAAGTTGCATGAATGAATGAATAGTATAGCAGAATTGAGAAAACCATATTTGGAACTAGTTGTGGTTGCTACTTTACAAAATTGCGATATGACTCCAAAGATTTATATTTTCCATATCTTGCTCAGTTCAGTTCAGTCAGGTTTGACTTTGCAACCCCATGGACTGCAGCATGCCAGGCTTCCCTATCCATCACCAACTCCTGGAGCCTGCTCAGACTCATGTCTATTGAGTCAGTGATGCCATCCAACCATCTCATCCTCTGTTGTCCCCTTCTCCTGCCTTCAACCTTTCCCAGCGTCAGGGTGTTTTCCAATGAGTCACTTCTTCACATCAGGTGGCCAAAGTATTGGAGCTTCAGCATCAGTCTTTCCATGAATATTCAGGACTGATTTCCTTTAGGTTTGACTTGTTTGATCTCCTTGCAGTCCAAGGGACTCTCAAGAGTCTTCTCCAACACCACAGTTCAAAAGCATCAGTTCTTTGGCGCTCAGCTTTCTTTATAGTCCAACTCTCACATCCGTACATGACTACTGGAAAAACCATAGCTTTGACTATATGGACCTTTGGTGGCAAACTAATGTCTCTGCTTTTTAATATGCTGTCTAGTTTAGTCATAGCTTTTCTTCTAAGGAGCCAGTGTCTTAATTTCAAGGCTGTAGTCACCATCTGTGGTGATTTTGGAGCCCAAGAAAATAAAGTCTCTCACTGTTTCCATTGTTTACCCACCTATTTGCCATGAAGTGATGGGACCAGATTCCATGATCTTCATTTTTTGAATGTTGAGTTTAAAGCCAGCTTTTTCACTCTCCTCCTTTACTTTCATTAAGAGGTTCTTTAGTTCTTTACTTTCTGCCGTAAGGGTGGTGTCATCTGCATATCTGAGGTTATTGATGTTTCTCCCAGCAATCTTCATTCCAGCTTGTGCTTCATCCAGCCTAGCATTTCTCATGGTATATTCTGCATATAAGTTAAATAAGCAGGGTGACAACATAAGCCTTGACGTACTCCTTTCCCAATTTGGAACCAGTCTGTTCCATGTCTGGTTCTAACTGTTGCTTCTTGACTTGAATACAGATTTCTCAGGAGGCAGGTAAGGTGATCTGGTATTCCCATCTCTTTCAGAATTTTCCACAGTTTGTTGTGATGCACACAGTTAAAGGCTTTGGCATAGTCAATAAAGCAGAAGTAGATGTTTTTCTGGAACTCTCTTGCTATTTCTATTACCCAACAGATGTTGGCAATTTGATCTCTGGTTCCTCTGCCTTTTCTAAATCCAGTTTGAACATCTGGAAGTTCTCTGTTCACGTACTATTGAAGCCTGGCTTGGAGAATTTTGAGCATTACTTTGCTAGTGTGTGAGATGAGTGCAATTGTGCTTTATCTTGCTAAAGATCCATAAAAATGAAACTCCTTTAGCAGTCTTTTGTGGTTGTTGTTTCATTGCTAAGTTATGTCCAACCCTTTTGCACCCCCCACAGACTGTAGCCTCCCAGGCTCCTCTAGCCAGGGGGTTTCTCAGGCAAGAATACTGGAGTGGGTTGCCATTTCCTTTTCCAGGGGATCTTTCCAACCCAGGGATCGAATCTGCATCTCCTGCATTGCAGGCAAATTCTTTACCTCTGAGCCATCAAGGAAGCCCTTAGCACTTTTTACCCAAAACATATTAACTATTAGACTATGATTCTCTCCCTATGCAAAGCTCTTAATTTTTTGAGACTTAACTTTTACCATCTTATTCTTATTTAAATTTCAGTCATAGGGATGTCCTCTTAGCTGTTTCTATGCAGTTACTACAATATACGTTTCTTTCTTGATAAAACAGATATGGAAGTATAACAAAATAAAAGGAGAAAAGTCAGGGCATATTTCTCTTTTCTGTTTCACAAGCTACTCATGCCCATGAGATTTTCTGCCTTAGAATCATTCTACTGGTCTATTAAATATGTTCTCTTGCCTGGGGCCAGTATTCCTGAGAAGGGAAAAGTTACCTAAAATCTCCTTAGCAAGTTGTAGAATGTTGAATAATGAATTATGAGTACCCTTCTGGCCTGACCCTCTTTATGTTTACATACCCTCTGGAAGTGCATAATCTTCACATTTTTTACTTCAAGTATTAAGGGAGGGCAATTAATCTTTTCAAGGATTCAAACAAAATGCCATGCAATTCCACATCTTGATCTCCATCATGTCTCAGCAGTGGGTTGTTAGTGATTTTTACCTGATTGGATCTACTTTATTAAGCTTCACAGAATGAATAGCAGCTATTAAAATGGTACCAGTAGAGGTCAGGAGACTGGGATAGAATGGCTGAGTGAGCAGGAAACCATACAGCTGAGAGAAATCATGGCAGTAAGGGAAGTAAGTGGTGGGCATGGGAAAGGGTGAAAGGATAATATTTAAAAGAGGATATAATGATCCTCATACAAATGTAACATGAAGATGTATCAGAGATTTTAACTCACTACTTAGTGAAGGAACCAGTAAGATGTTACCACTGGCTCAAATATTTGACTTACAGAGATTTATATTCCTTACTGGAAAAAATCTGTTTATCTAACTGTATGATCTTGGGCAAATTAGTTGGCTATTGAGATGTTACTTCATTTTTAAATCAAGGGGGGAAATATCAGACCTACCCAGGTCATGAAATTCTTAGAAAATCAATTGAAAAAATATAACACTTTGAAAATATAGCATCCTGAGTGCATGTTTGTTTTCCCTATTATTGGGTTTTGAAAGTAAAAGTAAATGTTGGAAGCATGATATTTAATGGAATGGACCATAGAATGCATCAAGACAAAAAGATATATACACATACACGTTTATTTTCCCCAGTATAGAGCCTTATCTTCTGAGAAAAGTTTCTTCTGAGAAAAGAAAGTATCTGAAATCCGAAAGGCCCCACAGGAACACTAACAACATCTCAGAATTCTTCAACCCAAATAAAAGATGAAAAAGTGAAGTTGCTTTTTTGCTTTTATTTCCATTACTCTGGGAGGTGGGTCATCGAGGATCTTTGCTGTGATTTATGTCAGAGAGTGTTCTGCCTATGTTTTCCTCTAGAAGTTTTATAGTTTCTGGTCTTACATTTAGATCTTTAATCCATTTTGAGTTTACTTTTGTGTATGGTGTTGGAAAGTTTTCTAGTTTCATTCTTTTACAGGTGGTTGACCAGTTTTCCCAGCATCATTTGTTAAAGAGATTGTCTTTTCTCCATTGCATATTTTTGCTCCTTTGTCAAAGATAAGGTGTCCATGGGTGCATGGATTTATCTCTGGGCTTTCTATTTTGTTACATTGCTCTATATTTATGTCTTTGTGCCAGTACCATACTGTCTTAATTACTGTAGCTTTGTAATATAGTCTAAAGTCAGGCAGGTTGATTCCTATAGTTCCATTCTTCTTTCTCAAGATTGTTTTGGCTTTTGCAGTTTTTTGTATTTCCATACAAATTGTAAAATTATTTGTTCTAGTTCTGTGAAAAATACCACTGGTAACTTGACAGGGATTGCATTCAATCTATATGTTGCTTTGGGTCATATACCTCCTTTTCACTATATTGATTCTTCTGATCCATTAACATGGTATATTTCACCATCTATTTGTGTCATCTTTGATTTTTTTCATCAGTGTTTTATAGTTTTTTATATATAGGTCTTTTGTTTCTTTAGGTAAATTTAGTCCTAAGTATTTTATTCTTTTCATCACAGTGGTGAGTGGGATTGTTTCCTTAATTTCTCTTTCTGTTTTCTCATTGTTAGTGCATAGGAATGCAAGGGATTTCTGTGTATTGATTTTATATCCTGCAACTTTACTATATTCATTGATTAGCTCTAGTAATTTTCTGATGATGTCTTAGGGTTTTCTATGTAGAAGATTATGTCATCTTCACACAATGAGAGTTTTACTTCTTTTCCAATCTAGATTCCTTGTATTTCTTTTCCCTCTCTGATTGCTGTGGCTAAAACTTCCAAAACTATGTTGAATAGTAGTGGTGAGAGTGGGCACCCTTGTCTTGTTCCTGACTTTAGGGGAAATGCTTTCAATTTTTTGCCATTGAGATAATGATTGCTGTGGGTTTATCATATTTGGCTTTTATTATGTTGAGAAATGTTCCTTCTATGCCTGCTTTCTGGAGAATTTTTATCATAAATGGGTGTTGAATTTTGTCAAAGGCTTTCTCTTCATCTATTGAGATAATCATATGGCTTTTATCTTTCAATTTGTTAATGTGGTGTATCACATTGATTGATTTGTGAATACTGAAGAATCCTTGCATAGCTGGGATAAAGCCCGACTGGTCATGATATATAATCTTTTAAATGTTGTTGGATTCTGTTTGCTAGAATTTTGTTGGGGATTTTTTCATCTATGTTCATCAATGATATTGGCCTGTAGTTTACTTTTTTCGTGGCATCTTTGCCTGGTTTTGGCATTAGGGTGATGGTGACCTCATAGAATGAGTTTGGGAGTTTAACTTCCTCTGCAATTCTCTGGAAGAGTTTGAGTGGGATAGGTGTTAGCTCTCCTCTAAATTTTTGGTAGAATTCACCTGTGAAGCTGTCTGGTCCTTGGCTTTTGTTTTTTGGAAGATTTTTTATTACTGTTTCAATTTCCATGTTTCTGAGCTGAATCACTGTTTTCTCCCAGCTCCCACCTCCATTCTGTCTTCAAACCCACTCTTTGAAAGTCCTACTTCCTAAACTGCACAGTTGTTATAGAATATTTCTAAGTTACAAAGGGATTGTACATATTCCAAAAATTTCCTTGTTGGAATTTCTTTGGAACTCAAAGCACATTTCCCCAAAAAATGGTGTCAGACAGATTCTTAGATCACCCAAAGAGGTCTGTTTTACATATGATTAGATTAATTCATCATACTTTACTCTCTTTAGTTACTGCTCATGTGAAGACCTCCCTGGTGGTTCAGATGGTAAAGCATCAGCCTACAATGTGCGAGACCTGGGTTCAATCCCTGGGTCAGGAAGATCTCCTGGAGAAGGAAATGGCAACCCACTCCAGTATTCTTGCCTGGGAAATCCCATGGACAGAGGAGCCTGGTAGACTACAGTCCATGGGGTTGCAAAGAGTCAGATATGACTGAGCGACTTCACCTTCACCTTCACCTTCATATGATGGATGAATAAACCAAGGCCCAGTGAAAGTGAATTGCCTGACCCAAGGCTCTCAAGGAGATTGGAGTGAGGACAGAGAATGCTTGGAGGTTGTGTGACAGGTGCTTTGATGGGCTGGAGCTCAGGCAGTGGAGAACATGTTGGAGACAGGGTTGTATGGACAGAGTTCGAAAGACATTAGAGGAAAAGGGATGGAGAGTCTCTGAAAATGGATATAATTTCAACACTGAATATCACAAACTTTATTCTCCAGTAAAGACATAAAAAATAACCAAAGAGTGCAGATCTAATATGTGGAAATTGTCATGGCAACCCATTCCAGGGTCAGGGAAAGCAAGCATCTGAAAACTGCATTACCCTGTCTTCTGACTCTTTATCAGGGGACTGGGTGATTGCTTAAGGAGAATGAGAGGGCAGCTGTCAACGCAATCACAGCAAGTGTCTCCCTTTCTTCACTGCCCACACCACCTCCCCATCAGTCATAGATATCTCACAGGTGGGCCCTCCATGACAGAACATAGCCCTCCATTAAGGAAGGGGGTAGTGTTTCCCATTCTTGCCCTGATTCAGGCCTAGTATGTAAGTGTCCGGAAAGCTGGGAGGCCCCTCAGTTTGTGGACACACCATGGGCCTTGGAATGACTCCAACACTGGAGGGGAGGGGACCTGGGGAATGTCTTCCCTTGCCCCTGGGAAGTGTGTGGTAAACTTGGAGCAGTGGCTCTGTCACAGTGGTCCTTTAATTTACGTGAATGTTCAACATGTATTGAGCACCTGCCATTGTGTGAAGTATTTCCACATATTGTCCTTGATATTTGCTTTAATTTGATTCTATCTATATAAAAGTAACTAAATTGAGGGGGCAGGAAGGGTACTCTTCCACTCCTGCTTTTATAAGTGAATATTTATTTTATAGTTTTCCTGTCATAAGCATATGAAGAAGGCCCACTCTGTGTAAAACCTTGTGATCAATTGTATGTGTGGCAGGAAAGTTTGCAAATATATAAACAGTCCTTCAAAAGACTTTGCAGTTTATATGGGAAATCAAACGTGCCTCAATCATATGTGGAAATCAGGCAAAGAAATGCTGATTGTGGAAGAGGTGTACTAAGGGTCAGCCTTGATATTCCAAACTGGGATTCTGCTCCTATGAATCCACTTTTTCAAAGTTCATTTCTTTTGAATAAGTAAAGCATGCCCGGCAGGCTACAGTCCATGGGGTACTCCCCCAAAGTCAGACATGACTGAAGCGACTTAGCACACATACATGCATGCTCACAGTACAAACTCCACTAGGGACAAAATGATATTCAATGAATAGCCTATCTCCCCTTCTTCGCAGTCTTCTCATTTCTGTCCCCAGATGCAACCATATTTATAATTTCTTATACAACCTTCCGGAGTGTTCTGTGTATTTACATGTGTCTGTTATTTTCTTCCTCTTTGATTTAATTAACAGCATATCTTAGAATATTTTCCAGAATAGTGTTTACATAGACTTCCCTTGTTTCTTTAAATTAGGATGGGCAAGCTGCAGCCTACAGCGTCATATCTGATCTCTGCCTGTTTTTGTAAATGAAGTTTTATTAGAACACAATCACCCCCATTATCCACACATTGTCTGTGACTGTTGGTACACTACAATGGCAGAGTTGAGTAACTGCAACAGAGAATGTATAATCTGCAAAACCTAGATGCCCTTTACTGAATAAGGTTTTTGACCCCTGTTTTAAATGACTGCCTAATGTTCTATGTATGAACTGTCAAAATTTATTTTAATAGTCCCCTATTAAAGGACAATTCAGTTATTTCTAATGTTTTGCTATAAATACAGCTATAACTGACATATTACTATTTGTGTTATTCTCAAATATGTGAGTATATCTCTATAATTACAGGAGGAGATTACTGGGCAAAAAAAAGGTCATAGATTTTTCATGAATACATGTGTTAGTGATGTAAAAGAAGGCTAAGACCAGAAGATAGACCAATAGCAAGAATGAACTGAGAACTCTGTGCTGCTAGGAGATAAAATGAAGAACACTATTACAAAAGAGAGTAAATGGTGGTTGCTTTCATCCATTTCCCTGGAATGGGACTGTGGGAAGCTGATGGATAGAAAGTACATTGTTGTTGTTGTTTAGCCAGTAAGTGTCCAACTCTTTTGTGGCCCCATGGACTGTGGCCCACCAGGCTCCTCTGTCTATGGAATTTCCCAGGCAAGGATACTGGAGTGGGTTGCCAATATCTTCTTCAGGTGATCTTTCAACACAGGGATAGAACCCATGTCTCCTGCATTGCAGGTGGATTCTTTACGAATGAGCCACCTGAGAAGCCCACATAGAAAGCATGTGTCTCGTTCACATAATCTACTGATGTATCACAACTGTGGAAACCAATGCAAGAGCATTCACTCCTGTCAAGGTCACTCTTTGTCCTAATTGCCAACTCCTCTCCGCCTCCCTCCCTGTTCTCATTGCCCAAAAAGAGCTATGTCAGAGCCTTGGAGGCAAACACGTTTGACTGTCAGAGCTGCTGCTTTTGGGGACAGCTGCATAGATCACTGGGGTCAGAGAGTTTGACTTTGTGTGGACAAGTTTGCTTGGCTTTGCCTTTACTAGATTGAACGGGTCTTGGTGATGGGGCTCTGGGTTCCCCAGCCTGGGAAGCCAATTTGAGCTCATGTCCTTAGAAAGGTGGATCAGGAGTCAATGAGCTTTGGGAAGAAAATCTCCCCCAAGAGACTCAGAAGAGTTCAGATCTTCTCTGTAGAGAACAAGAGGTGGATCCAAGAACTAGGAGCAAATCAAGCTTCTACTTTCATCCACTAATGCCCTTCTGTGTGCCAATACATAAGCTAAGGGTGAGCGAGGAGGGATTAAGAAGAGAATTTGGATGCTTGACCAAGGGCTCACAGCCTAGTGGAGGGAAACAGAAAGACCTGCAGTTCTCAAACTGTGTGCACCTTTTAAATTTTCAAGAAAAACACATCAATGCCTCTGTCAGACATGGCACTAACAGCTGACTCAAAGTAGTTCACAGCTTCAACTTTAGATTGAAACACTCCTTTCAATAATGCCATATCTTTGCAAAGCTAGGTTGTTGGAGGTTATTGTGCTAAAAAGAAAGTAACACATAAAACTCAACATAGAAGAGAAAATGAGGGTGGTGGTATCTAGTTTGACTCCAAGTTTGAGAAGCTATGTATGCTAAGTGGGTACACACATCCCACTGGTAAGTGAATGTGGTTTTAAGAATGAAATAAAGCATGATTTTTTTTCTCCCAGTTTATATATATTGTTTTGTGAAATGGCTACTAAGTTATCAGGACAGAAGTATTTATAAGTAATTGGAACTATTAGTGTATTTTTTTGGCCTTTGTGCACTAGGAAAAAAAGAAACACTAGGGCACTGAGAACTGAAAATGTTTAGGAACTCTGAAATGGACATATAACACTACTTCCAACATTGTGGCCTAGTGAAACTTAATACTCCAAGCTCAGCTACCAGTTCCTCAACTATAAAATAGGGATAATAAGACTGAATACCTTTGGGGGGGCTATTGTGAAAGTTAAATGAGATAATGCAAGTAAAGAAACACTGGCAAGTGTAAATCCACAGAACCTTGGGTACCGTCAGAGAAGTAGAGCTTAGCCCTAACTACTCTGACCTACACCAGCTTCAGTTCATTTGTAAGCCTTTGGTTTCTCAAATCAAGTGCTGTTGCCATGGTAACTGTTGTAAAGTCTGTAATATCTGACGTCAATCAACTCATTCTGAAACCAGAAAATTAACAATCCCCCTGAGATTTGTCATGTTATTATGTGAATGACTTCACCATCAGTCTTTCATTAGGGCTTTCCTCCTAACACTAGTTCAAGACTGCTTATTCTGTTTGAGAAGCCTAAGGATCCTTGAAGAAGCAAATTTAAGACAAATTGTATCAGAATCGTTCTCCAGAGTCTCTTTTTTTCTGTCTCAAAAAGTTCAATTGGCTTGACTATGGTACAGTTTTATTTTGGTTTATACCTATTAAAAACAAATTTTGTGTCTGAGATCTTATTTCCCTACCAAAGACAAATATATAGTAAGGTGTATGACTCCTCATTTGAAAAAAAAAAGGAACAATAAAACCCTTCCATTCTGGATGCCACCCTAATTCCAAAGCATCCATAAAGATGACTGTTTCTATCTTTAAACAGAGCCTTCCAAACCTTTTGGGATTCCCTGGTGGCTCAGACGGTAAAGTGTTTGCCTGCAACACGGGAGACCCGGGTTCGATCCCTAGGTTGGGAAGATTCCCTGGAGAAGGAAATGGCAACCCACCCCAGTATTCTTGCCTAGAAAATTCCATGGATGGAGGAGTCTGGTGGGCTACACTACAGTCCATGGCGTCGCAAAGAGTCGCACATGACTGAGCGACTTCACTTTCACTTTCACTTTCCAAACCTTCCAGCAAAGCTGGTAACTTTTCTGCTAGTTACAGATGGGTTTTAAGAACTTAATAGACATGTTAACTTTAGGAAAAATGATCAGATTGGATAAAAGAAGAGAGAAAATCCACACTCCAATTGTCTGAATCAGTTGTTCTCAAATGGGGTGGGGGTAGGGAAGGGTGTTCACACATCATAAGACATTTGGCAATGTCTTGAGATATTTTTGATTGTCACAACTGTGGAGGGTGCAAGGAGGTGACCTTACTACTGGCATAGAAGCGAGGGTTGCTGCTAAATTTATTAACAGTGCACACTGGACAGCCCCCACAATAAAGATGTATCTGACCTCAAATGTTAAGATGACTGAGGTTGAGAAGCCCAAGGTGGTCTTGATATTACTCTTTTTCTTCATTGAATCACACTTTTTAATTCTTCCTTCTAATACCTCTTCTCCTGACCTTATGGATTTCTTTGAATAATTAGCTTCTGAAATTAGGTTACAGTAGCTATGGAAAAATATCAAGTTTTTCTCCAAATCAGTGATCCTCAACAGTTCTGCACATTAGTATAACCTGGAAGAACTTTCAAACTATGTCAGTGTACAGACTCCACCGTGATCAATTAAATCCATATTGCTAGGGTTAGGACCTGACTGCAATATGTTTTTAGTTTCCCAAGTGACTCTAATGGGCAGCCAGGGTTGAGCACCAGGAATCTAAATAAAGTGAAAGGTTATCTACTATACTGTTCATGCACCCATGAAGAAAGAACTCAGTTGCAGGAGGGTGGGTGGTGATATCTCTATCAACGTAGAAATGCTTTTTTCCCCCAGGGCTCAGGTTGACTATTTGAATTAAGGGATTTTTCACTCATGAGGCTTGATCACCTGTAATATTTCACTTTTTGGTGGCTAAACTATGCATGACCAAAATTTTATGTACTTGTAAGTTCTCAAAGCTTTCTAAATCTTTTTCAAAATATTACAAGTTAGAGAGAATTATATAGCCCTCTTACAGTACCCCCAAAGCTTGACTTTCACCTTTCCCCAAGTCTAAAGAAGACTGGAGTATTTTTTTCTTTGGATCTCATGCACCAGTGGAACCCAGATGCTTCTTAGCATGCTGAAAGGCCAAAGGAAGGTTTACCCTTTCTCTGTCCCTTTCACCCTCACCCAGAACCCCCTTAGCAAATGCTGCTTGAGCAGATGGTTTTGGTGTGATGCCCCAGAGGTTAACAGATGTGAATTCTGATGGAACAACAAGAAGACAGAACTTTGCCATTGCCACATTCAACCTAAACTCATGGTGTTCCCCCAACAAGCAAATGGTGCTTCAGATGGCTGACCTTAAAAATCCAAGCCAGGGTCAAAGAATTCCAAGAACAAAGAGAGAAGTAAAAGTCGTCAAGGGAGAACTGATTTCAGCATCACAAGAAATGAAAATTTTTTAGTAGGCAACCTACTTCTTATTTCGCAAGGATTACCACTGTCTGGCCCCACCCAGTGTCCTCCTTGAAGGACACCAGATGTTTAGGGAAGTAGACCTCTTTCTCTTGATGGACTGTGATAAACTAAAAGTGTTCTATTAAAATGGAGCAAAGGCCCATAGATATATCCTCAAGAGTTCAAGAGTTTTCTTTTGATGAATATTTTTAGTATTATGCTGTCATGTCATTCTAAACAGCATGCATTAGTCTCTCAGTTGTGTCCGACTCTTCGAGACACCATGGACTGTAGCCACCTGTCCACGAGGATTCTCCAGGCAAGAATACTGGAGTGGGTTGTCATTCTCTTTTCCAATTCTAAACAATGTGTTAGAACAATTCTGATCGTCTGAATAACTACCGTAAAATTAAGATGCTACTTGCTATGGGTACCTGAAATTGTGTTTGTGTTTATGTTCAAACCCCGCAAAGGGTCAGTGATGTTGCTGAGTGTTGCCCTAAAGCTGCAGTAGCAGTTTGACTACAGAAAGACAGGAGAATGGACTCATCACCTTCCCATAGCATAGCAATCCTACAATATTTGTTCTGTGAATGGATACCCTGCATGGATACCAGTTGTGAACATACCACCTTGAACCAACAGCTCTTTGACAGTGAGCAGAGTAACATAGACAATAAAACACTTTTTGTCAATTCAATAAAAATATTTTGATTATTACTATTAACACCATTTTATAGTATCTCCTTATGAAATACAGCATTCACTACTTTAATGGTTTTACTTTGAAGTATAAAATGACTAAATTTAGAATTATACCAGAGGCTACTTCTTTCTAGCATTAAACTCCAGATCATCTATTTTGCTTCTGCAAATCATTATTTATCATATTTAATTGGTATTTTAAATTTAATTTTCATTAGTCTTATATTTTGTTTGTCCTTAATGAACACATTTGTTTGTGCTTTGTATTCACATAAGAGCCACAAACATATACATGTTTATATTTAGGGAATATTAAAAATGTTAGTTCTCACTGGAATTCTATGAGCACTCATTTTTTCCTTAAAGAAAGATTTCCATATTGGTCAATTTTGAGAAATGCAGGACTAAAATGTTTCTTTTTTTTTTTTTCTTTCTTTCAGTTCTTTTCTTTTTTTCATTTATTTTTATTAGTTGGAGGCTAATTACCTTACAATATTGCAGTGGGTTCTGTCATACATTGACAGGAATCAGCCATGGATTTACATATATTCCCCATCCCAATCCCCCTGCCATATGACCCAGCAATACCACTTCTGGGCATACACACCGAGGAAACCAGATCTGAAAGAGACACGTGCACCCCAATGTTCATTGCAGCACTGTTTATAATAGCCAGGACATGGAAGCAACCTAGATGCCCATCAGCAGACGAATGGATAAGGAAGCTGTGGTACATATACACCATGGAATATTACTCAGCCATTAAAAAGAATTCATTTGAATCAGTTCTAATGAGATGGATGAAACTGGAGCCCATTATACAGAGTGAAGTAAGCCAGAAAAATGTTTCTTTTGAAACCAAGGCTGGTTGAAACCTCAGATTTAGACTAGATCTGAGCTTGGAGTCTAGCTGAACCAACAGATTGACATTCTCCATTCTGTTAAGATGATATTAAGGCAGATTTTACCCAATTTTCCCTGCCTTTACCAGAAGATGAATAGCCATATTTTCTTCCTTCCTAGGTAGACTTGCTAAATACTTGTTCAATAATAATGGGGAGGAAAAAAGAAGTTTAAAAATAGACAAAAATAAATAAATCTGAAAACAAGATTACCAACAGGAAGAATACAGATTGTAAACTTTGCTTCCTATTGGTATAATTTCAAAACTAATACCCTTAATCCTTTTATCTAAAATCTACTGTAACCTATTTCACTGCATGATCGTAGACCCCTGCAAAGTCCTCCTGATCACAGATCTCAGTGTTCTTATTCTCACAGACGCTCATGAAGGCATCTGGTCAGATACCGTGAGATGCTCACCGCTTCTTCCCCTGCCCCTCCTGGAAGCTCTGTAGCAGCCCGGCCCCTGTCTCAGTTACATTTGCTGGATGCTGCCCCTGATGCCTGTGCTCTTGAATTCAAAACATTAGGAATGTCCCCCGCCTCTTTTTTTATGTAACATTTTGTTAGCAGGATACCAAAGGTCTTATGCTTTAGTGTCTTACAGATTTTCTATTTAAAGGGAAAAAAAAAACCCAGTTTTTGCCTTTAGCTCTCTTTCCCTAGGACCAAGAAGTAGAATTACTAATGCAAAGGGAGAAGGGAGAAGACAGGTATCTACAAGGCAAGGTGAGAGTCCCCAGAAGATGCTAACTCTGCTGACACCTTGACTGTGGATCTCTAGCCTCAGAATTATGAGAAATAGATTTCTGTTTAAACTACTATGTCTGTGGTACTTTGCTGTGGTAGACCAAGCAAACTGATACAGGGAGAAAGAGCTTGGGGCTTTCAGAAATCCGCAATTATTATGGAGGGGCCCATTATATGGTGTCAATCTTACTTTTCTTCAAATTTCTCTGTGTGACCAAGTGACCTGTCAATAGATTTCCTTAGTATACAGTGAAACATTAGTTCCCACTGTTTCCATCCCAGGTTCTAATGTTCTCTGAGCTCTCACAGGCATCTTACTTGTACCTGTAATATAAAACTATGTCCTATGTTTAAACTCTCTGTTTCAAACGTTGTCCAATTCGCCACAAGATAATGAGTGTGAAGGACAGGGACAGTGGCTGTTTTTTTGTCTTCTAGTAGATAGTAAGTACTCAACAAATGTTTATGGAACAAATGATTTATTAAATGAATACGTTAGGGATTTCCCTGTCAGTCCAGTGATTCAGAATTTGCTTTCCAATGCAGGGGAGACAGATTTGATCCCTGATTGGGAACTAAGATCCCACATGCTATGGGGCTGCAACTCCTGAGCCCATGCATTCTAGAGCCCATTCTCCACAACTAGAGAAAGTCCAAGTGCTGCAGTGAAGACCCAGTGCAGCCAAATTAAAAAAAAAATAACTAAAAGTAAATGAATGAAAAGTATATTTAAAAAGAACAACAACAAAAAATAAATGAATATATTAACAGAAAAAAGCCACCTTTATCCAAAAGATAACTTGATGGAGCTTTTTTCCCTGGGAGATTTAGACTAAGCCAGTTAAAATTATTTACCTAGCCCTTAAGTCAAAGTTGTGGTGACAGAGTGGTGCCACTTTTCAAAAGCTACCCAAAAGCCACTGCCTATTTGCCCAACCGTGGAAGAGGTCATCTACACCCTGCAAGTTCTCTGGAGGGAAGAGGCCCCAAGGTGCTCTGCCCTGGGAAATCTGCAATGGCCTCCTATCCCTCGGAGGGACCTCTGTTAATTGCTAGCAAGGGAGAAGCTGACTGAAGTAAAAAGTTAGCTCACTCAGACACATTTGTTGTTGAAAGGGTTTATCACTCCCCTTCTGAACCACTTTCTTTTTGGGAGCTACTTGATGCTGATCAGTTTTCCTAGGCAGCAAACATTTTCTGTAAAGGGCCAGACAGTCAATGCTCTGGGCTGTGTGGACCATGCAAATATGCACGTAAATATTTCTAGAAAGTAATGGACACTCTCCTCATTCATTTCCAGCTCACTGGGAATGAGCGAATATCAAGGCCTGTCCTCAAAGACGGGAAGAAAATGAAGATAAAGGATACTGGGAAGGAAATAAGATAAAGCCACGTTTAGCTCAACAAAGCCTAGGTTGCCACCTGCAAAACAGCTCATTTAGGTTACAGCTCAAGTTATGTTGATTTTTCATGGAAAAAGGATGAGCTTATTTCTCTCATCAGAGTAAATGCTCTCATTTCAGACAAGCCAAGGAAACTGGTGACTCGCTGACCTCAAATTCAGTGAATGCCCATGAGGGGTTGGCCTGGTCCTCGGTACGAGGGAAGGAGAACTCACAGCTGATATGACCTGGTGTTGTGCCAGTCTGTGCAGAATTAGAAGATGGATTATTGTGGATTTGTTTTCCTTTAGGAATTAGGGCTGGCACTGGCTTAGCTTCAGTGCAGCTGAGGTATTAACTGAAATGCATTTCTATCTTAACAGCCGCATCCCATTTAGCCCAGTGACTTTGGGGTGACTTCCAAAACAATCTCATCAGAATGAGTTGGCAGATTAGGGCTAACTTGCATGTCAGAACTGCAGGCAAGGAGAAACGAAATGCACAACATTGGTCCTCCTCCCGCTCGCTGCAGAAGATGAACCTGCAAAGTATGAGGTGGGCAAATGAGTATTGTTGAACTTTCAGATGGATCTCCTTTAGTCAGCTAGCTTCAGGAAGATTCAAAGCAGTGTAAAACCTTCACGACTAGGTAAAAATATGCCACCATGTCTGGCCACGCATGATGCTTTCTAGGTTCCATGTCAGCTCTGAAGTTATTCCCCTGTCTCCTTACCTGTTTGGTGAATTCACGCAGTTCAATTGGAGCAAATATGTGCACATGTACTGAGCATAATTCCCTCTAGATGGCCTTCCCCTTAACTGAGACGTCTCCTAGCTCTGGAAGGCTCAGCTTTCTTATCTGCAAAATGGGGCTTAGCCTCCACATCTCACGATTGCTGTAAGGATTCAAGCAATAACGTGTGATAACACATGTGAGGATGGCTTATAAACTCTACAAACATTGGCTTTCATTTTACCCTCTCTCCTTGCATAGAACCCAAACAGAATGTGTTCTATTCAGCTGCCTGGAAACTGGGGAATGGACAGCTGAGTCAGTGACCCAAAGACTTGCTCTCTCATGGTCTTCTTGCCTTTGGCTTCCATCATTCAGCACTTATCAAAGAATGTATGCATTGGAGCAGGAGACATTTGATTTACAGCAGCATGGATTTCTTGAAGGGTTGGGACTAAAAATATTTTTTCAGATGCAATTCAATTTGTTAGTAGCTCCTAATTTTTACCTGTCCATCCCTGCCAAGCCAGTTCTGCACAGATCTGCCCTTTAAACACACATAGAAAATTCCCAACATGGTACCATGCAAATAAGCACTACAGACACGCAGAATCAGTCTTACAAATGGACAGCCAGGTGATCACCCATATTCTGTAATAGAGGAGTGCTGCTGAGGTTTCTTTGCTGTAAAATACCTCTCTACTAACTTGGGCTATATTCCCCAAATGCCACCATAATGGAGTTGTTCACTTAAAAAAAATTTTTTTTTTAATTTGTATTTATTTGGCTGCAACAGCTCTTAGTGGCAGCATGCAGATCTTCATTGTGGTGCATAGACTCTCTGGTTGGGGCACAAGGGGTCAGCAGTTACAGCACACAGGCTTAGTTGCTCCACAGCATGTGCAAATTTAGTTCCCTGACCAGGGTTAGAACCCACATCCCCTACATTGCAAGGTGGATTTTTAACTACTGGACCCACCAGGGAAGTCCCTGGAGTTGGTCACTTAACTACAGAATTGTCCCTTTTAAAAAGGAAATATTTCTTAGAAAGGTAATATTTTGCAACAACCAGATATTAACAAGTTTATGTAAATTTCTTTATATTTTTTCTAAAGTGCAGCCAGGAGCTTCCTTTAATCTAGTAGAATGGAGAGGGGTACTGGTGACACAGAAAAGGATGTAGGATGTATCAAAGAAAAAGATATTCTCATTCCATCCCATTTACTGTTCTATAGCACTTTCTGGTGGATTCTTGGCTCTCTCCTCAGCTTTGTGTCAAATGCACCCTGGGGAGTATTCATTTGATTGGTCAACCCCAGGCCTCATGTCCATTCCATATCTGCAGAGTTGGGGATATAAAACTGCCAAGATTTTCACTTCTTGAGTGGGAGAGGTACTCTGTCTTGTGTTGAAAAACAAAATCCCACTGGGTAAATTTTAAAGCTCTTACTGGCTCTATTCAGCAATTCCTGAATCAGGCAATATCCAATCTGGCAGAGAGAAAGGAGCTCTAAAGAGCTGAACAAGGAGAGATTTTTATAGGCCAAAGTGAGCAGAAACAAAGAAGTTATCCTGGGTATTTGCTGATTGGTCGACGCAGAGTTTGTTTCCGTATATGGAACAAAGGGAAGTCTTAGAGCCAGGTCAGGTAACTTGTGCTAAGTAGGCAAGAGCTGATTGGCTGACCTAGGCCTGCCTTTTCTGGGAGAGTTGCATATAGAATCTTAGTTTGGGCTTGCTGGTGTGGGGCTTAGCATGAGTGACTCCATCTTGGGTCCAGTCTGGTTATGTTGATAGCATCAAGGCTCATATAGTGAATAATTCCCTCAAATATAAAAAGGAGTGAAATGTTAGACAGTTTCCAAAATGACAAATGCCCTTTATTCACCTTTCATGTGTTAAGTACTGTGTTCAATTCCAGGGATAAAACACAGCTACTGTCCTTCAGTAATTGATAGTGAAATGGGAGAAACATACATGTCAGGGGACAGCTACCCAGCCGTGCCCATTATAACAGTACTTAATAGAGTGCAAAAAGTACTATCGGATCCTGCTGCAGAGAGTGACTAAAACCCAGGAAACTGGAAAAGGCCACAGTGAGGAAACACCATTTGAAATGAGTCTTGAAGGATCAGTAGAGTTTGCCTCCTGCAGAAGAGAAGGAGGTAACTACCTTTCTTGTGTGGGGAGGATAGCTTGTACAAAGGTGTGCAGTCATAAAAAGTGAACCACTCGGAATTCTTTGTTATAATCAACTTCTACTGATTTAGGCCAACTTAATTTTTTTTTATTTACTTATTTATTTATTTTTGGCTGTGCTGGATCTTCACTGCTGCATGCAGGCTTTCTCTAGGTATGGTAAGTGAAGGTTATTCTCTAGTTGCGGTAAACCTGCTTTTCATTGAGGTGGCTTCTCTTATTGCAGAGCACAGGTTCTAGTGCACAAAGGCTTAGCTGCCCTGTGGTATGTGGAATCTTCCTGGACTAGGAATTGATCCTGTATCCCCTTAACTGGCAGGCTGATTCTTAGCCACTGGACCATCAAGGAAGTCTGGTCAACTTAATTGGAAAATGAATTCATGAGATGCTAGGTGATAGCTCAGAGTTAATAGAAAGCCTGGAAACTAAGGCTGGAAAACTGGTAGGAATCAAGGGATTGGAGCTAAAGAGCTGGATCTTGCCCTAGTAGCAGCTTGTCAGGATCCCACCACTGTCCTTTAACACAGAATGTTGCTGCCACTGCCACCGGCAGAATGGATTATCAGTGGCCTCTGCATCTTTCAAAGTCCTGGGCCGGAACACTCAAGTCACCAAACCAGAGGGTACACCCATACCTTCACTGCTCCCCAGTGAGAATGCCCTTGGACTCCCACCCAAACTCACCACTTGGGATTCTCCCCAAATATGAAAAGGGTTTGTAAACTGAGCTGCCAAAAAATTAATAAATAAAACTGACAGATGTTCCCAGCAAAGAGTGTGGCCTAATCTGAGACTATTCACAAATTCTAATTGTTAGATCCTAGGGTAGTGGAGGAAAAGGATGCTAGAGGAGGTTGGAGAGAAAAGAAACCAAATTTTTGAAGACTTGCATGACTACCTCATTAATTTGAGCTTTCTCCCATAAGCAGAGAGGGTCAGCAGAGATAGTAACAGCCAAGTTACTGTGTGCAATTCTTGTCTTTCCAGAAAGATAACGTTGGTGGCAACGTGGACAGTGAACAGAAATGGAAAGAGATGGGTTTCTGGAGGGTCAGTCAGGGCTTGTTGCTGGATTACAAATGAGAGGCACAGAGAGCTTGGGCTAAGGCAGTGGTGGGGCTGGAATTGAATGACAGTTAGTGGGATTTGATCAACTGGAGGTTGCACAGATTTTACCAGCTTCACTCCCCTGCTCAATGACTTCAGTGTGGAGAGTAGTAGAGAGCCAGGAAGCAGCTGCAGATAAAGAAGCCTGTCTTCCCCACTTATCTATGCCTACCCCAGGAGCCAGCCGAGGTACTTGTGGTTCAGGGCAGAGAGGAGATCCTTTGTGTTTTCCTCATCAAGGCGGGACCCTGTATTCTGAGGCTCCTTAAACACTCTCGACTGCTGGGCCTTACTGGCCCAGAAGAACTGAAGGTGTGGTGATGTCCTGGTACCCTGCTGAGAACTCCATACCTGCTCCACAGTCAGCTCATTTTAGAAGAGTGGACCTTAAGTTCTCAGCAGTCTTGATCTGTATGTTGTCACCCTGCTTATTTAACTTTTATGCAGAGTACATCATGAGAAATGCTGGGCTGGATGAAACACAGCTGGAATCAAGATTGTAGGGAGAAATAACAATAACCTCAGATATGCAGATGACACCAACCCTATATTAGAAAGCGAAGAGGAACTAAAGAGCCTGTTGATGAAGGTGGAAGAGGAGAGTGAAAAAGCTGGCTTAAGACTCAACATTCAAAAAACAAAGATCATGGCATCCAATCCCATCACTTGATGGCAAAAATAGATGGGAAACAGTGACAGACTTTATTTTCTTGGGCTTTGAAGTCACTGTAGATGGTGACTGCAGCCATGAAATTAGAAGACACTTGTTCCTTGCAAGAAAAGCTATGTCAAACTTAGTGTATTAAAAAGCAGTGTTATTACTTTGCCAACAAAGGTCCATATAGTCAAAGCACTTCGCTGGTAGATCAGTTGGTAAAGAATCCATCTGTAATGAGGAGACCCTGGTTTGATTCCTGGGTCAACGGATTGACTGGAGAAGGGAGAGGCTACCCACTCCAGTATCCTTGGGCTTCCCTTGTGACTCAGCTGCTAAAGAATCCAGCTGCAATGCAGGAGACCTGGGTTTGATCCCTGGGTTGGGAAGATCCCCTGGAGAAGGAAAGGCTACCCATTCCAGTATTCTGGCTTGGAGAATTCCATGGACTGTATAGTTCATGGGGTCACAAAGAGTTGCACATGACTGAGCAACTTTCACTTTCACTTTTCATGGTTTTTCCAGCAGTCATGCACGGATATGAGAGTTGGACTATAAAGAAGGCTGAGCACTGTAGAATGGATGCTTTTGAAGTGTGGTGTTGGAGAAGACTCTTGAGAGTTCTTTGGACTGCAAGAAAATCCAACCAGTCAATCCTAAAGGAAATCAATGCTGAATATTCATTGGAAAGACTGATACTGAAGCTGAGGCTCCAATACTTTGGCTACCTGATGTGAAGAAGTGACTCATTGGAAAAGACCCTGATGCTGGGAAAGATTGAAGACAAGAAGAGAATGGGAGGACAGAGGATGAAATGGTTGGATGGCATCACTAACTCAGTGGACATGAGTTTGAGCAAGCTCCAGGAGTTGGTGATGGACAGGGAAGCCTGGCATGCTGTAGTCCATGGGGTCACAAGGAATTGGAACAACAACAACAATTCTTGAGAGCTTTATTGCCTGAATTAATTTCACTCTCTCATCCTTTATATGGGCTAAATATTATTATAATCCACATTTTACATGTTACTAAGCTGAAACACAAAATTAAGTAATCTATGCAAGTTTAGAAAACTGACAAGTAGGAAAAGCAATACTTAAGTCCGGGAATCTGGCTTCAGAGGCCATACCCAGCAGCCCCTCAAGAAAGGAAAAGGAAAGAAGGAAGTGATCCAAAAATGCTGTGCCTGTTAGCCCTGCAGTCCATGTGGATATGACTGGGAACACCATGGTGTCCATGTTCTGGAGCAAGGTCAGCAGTGGTCTTCACACCTGAAAACAAGTGCCCCCCAGGCATATGCAGAGGCTTTCCAAGTGTACTGAGGGTGCAGTCAGTTTTAAGGGGACTGATTCCATGTCCTCACCTTCCATGTGTTCTTTCCTAAGATGGATCTTCTTCAGAACTTATCAGCATTGACAGGCAGGCTCTCCTTCCCATCTCCCTTCCATTAACACCAAAAAAAGCACACCTCTTGTCCTTCCCAACTATTGATTATCCCAGGCTGTAGGGCCTCAGACAAAGGGTCAATTGGAAATTCTGGAGCTGAGAAAGCAAATAACTCTAATGATTGGACAACATAGTCTTTAGAGATAAATGTTTCCAATACTTGGCTTTCAACAAGACTAAAACACTACCTAATAGAGATAAGAAGGGGACGACAGAGGATGAGATGGTCAAATGGCATCACTGACTCAATGGACATGAGTTTGGGTAGAGTCCAGGAGTTGGTGATGGACAGGGAGGCCTGGCATGCTGTGGTTCATGGGGTCGCAAAGAGTCGGACATGACTGAGCGACTGAACTGAACTGCATAGAGATAATGGATTACTAAAAATAATTGTTGATGCTAGAGCACTACAGGACTTCTGGCATACAACTCAGGAGTCTGAGAATTGGATGACACTGCTATAGAGAAGGACTTCCCAGGTAGCACTAGTGGTGAAGAACCCACCTGCCAATGCAGGAGACATGAGATGTGAGTTCGATCCTTAGGTCAGGAAGAACCCTGGAGGAGGGCATGGCAACCCCTCTAGTACTCCTGGCTGGAGGATCTCATGGATAGAAGAGTCTGGTGGGCTACAGTCCATAGGGTTGCAAAGATTGGATTAGAACAACTTAGCAAGCATGGATGCTTATAAAAACACCTCTTCAGGTATGTAAATATGTGAACAAGATTATTTAGTACTTAAATCTGTTAAAATGGAACTAGGAATATAATTTTACCTTCATTTGAAATATCCACCCTTGGGTATATAGCACTGTTCAGCCATGGATATATGACTAATTGGAGGTTGGAGGTGACACTCACTAGAGATGTATTTCCGAAATTTTTACTTTTATCTTTCTTTTAATTGAAGTATGGTTGGTTAACAATATCTGTTAATTTCAGATATACAGCACAGTGATAAAGTTATACACACACACACACACACACATATATATTCTTTTTCAGATTCTTTTCCCCTATAGGTTATTATAAGATACTGAGAATAGTTTCCTGTGCTATACAGGAGGTCCTTGTTGGTTCTGTATTTAATTATAGTAGTGTGTATATTTTAATCTCAACTTCTGAATTTATTTCACCCTCCTTTCCTCTTTGGAAACCATAAGTTTGTTTTCAATGTCTGTGAGTCTCTTTCTGTCTTGGAAATAAGTTTATCTGTTTTTTTTTTGTTGTTTGTTTTGCTTTTTTTTAGCTTCAGGATTTATTGATTGAACAAACAGTATACTCTGAGAATATTTTTCATTAATGATGCTTATTAATGGAAAAGCCTTATACAAGAACTAAGATACCTCTTGGGTTTGGTTTCTTTAATAATTGGAATCTATTCATGCATGCTTGAATTAACAGGGTTTCTGTTTTGTTTTGTTTGGGGTCTGTATTTTATTTATTTTTTTTTCCATTTATTTTTATTAGTTGGAGGCTAATTATTTACAATATTGTAGTGGTTTTTGTCATACATTGACATGAATCAGCCATGGATTTACATGTATTCCCCATCCCGATCCCCCCTCCCACCTCCCTCTCTACCCAATCCCTCTGGGTCTTCCCAGCGCACCAGGCCCGAGCACTTGTCTCGTGCATCCAGCCTGGGCTGGTGATCTGTTTCACCCTAGATAATATACATGTTTCGATGCTGTTCTCTCATCTTTTGATGCTGTTTATCTGTATTTTAAAAAAAATTTTTTTAAAGTAAGCCAGCCAAAGAAAGGTATCATGTGATATGGCTTATTTGTGTAATCTACTTTGACCTTTAATAATCATCAAAATGTATAATATAATTGTTCTGTCTTGATATATTACACACCAATAGTCATTTTGATGATACCTCAATGCAGAAAACTGTTTTTAACACTTAAACAAAAGGTTCTCAAGCTTTTTTTGTGTCATAGCACCGTTATTGAACCATAAGTATTTCCACTTAGTGATATTTATATCCTAATAACACAGTAGACATTTGCAAAAATTAAACACATAAAGTGAAAGGAAAACTAATATTCTTAAATAACCACAGTTACTTAATGAGATGTGTGCGCCTGTCGTACTCTGCACAGCTTCTTAAACCTGGGAGTCAGATTGGGCACCACACCCTCATCTGTCCCACACTGACTTTGTGCTGACTTGCTTTCAAATCACAGCAACTGCCGAAAAACCAGTTTTTCAAAAACGGAAACTCATCAAAGAAATGTAGAAGCTGTAAACTACTTCTCAACTGGTAGTTGACACAGTGTTTCCCTTACAAATTTAAAATATCCCACAGTTCTCCCGTGAATTCACTGAAAAGCCCTTGGCACACCTTGTAAATAGTTTGGGAGTAGCTGTCTTAGAGCCTTAGATTCACAGGAAATAATTCCTTTAATTTCAATTTATGCGTCTGGTTTTGTTGCAAAGAAAATGGTTGTATAATTAATAAGACTTACAAGCATAAACTACATTTTGTTGGAATAATATTCCACGGAGGAAGTAGAATGTAAAAGCCCTTTTTCATGTGTCTTTTTAAAAAGATGCTATTATGTATCAATTTGATATGGTGTTTAAATATCATTGGATACACTTAAAGGAATGATATGACCTTTATTTTAAAATATTGATTTTTCAATATCAGAATTAATGTCATGTCAGCTGTTACATGCTCTGCCACTGTTTAAATTTATGACTAAATATTTACATGTCAGCCTATGTGTGAAGCGGCTATATTTTTCAAAATTCTTTTGGGCAGGGCTTCTCAACGTTAGCACCATCGGCACTTGGGGGAACTGTGCATGTCTTTGCTGGAAGGGCTGCTCTGTCTGGTAGGTTGCTTATTAGCAGCAGTCCTGGCCTCTTTCCACTAAAGCCAGTAGCATTTCCCCTGCCTATTGTGACAACCAGAAATGTCTCTAGATATTGCCAAATGTCTGGGACGAACATGGCAAAACATCCCAGTTGAGAGCCATTGTTTTTGTGGTGTTTAAGCCAAAAGGTATAAAGACCGTAATCTAGACTTGACTTACATGAGAAGCAATAAAGCATAATCCTTAGGAATTCTGGTCCTACTCTTACTTGCCTTGGGTGAGATAGCTGATTTCTCTAAACCCATCTCTTCATCTATAACCAGAAACAAACTTTATCAGCACTCCAGAGAGTTGTTTTGAGCCTTAGATGAGAATATTTGTGTGAGAGCCATAGCGAATCTGACACACAGTAATTTGTTGATAAATCTTAGGCATTATAAATAGTTATTCCAAACACTTCTTCAGTGTGTGCTTCCCTATGGAGGCTCCTTGTCTATAACATCATCTGCCTGAACTCCTCTGTCTTGATATTCAGAACTTTTATCATCTGTCCCCACACTGTCAAGCTAGCCTTACACCCTAGTGAGGAAAGCATTGCACCAGACTCAAAATGATGCAGTCTGATTTCTTGTCTGAGTCTAGTTTCTGATTTTGTCACCAAAGACTAGTGTGATCCACTTGGCCTATCTCTTGGTGTGTGTGTCTGTCTGTCTGTCTGTCTGTGTGTTTGTGATGGTGTGTGTGTTTGTGTGTGTGTTAGGAGGTATGCAACAAGACATCAGTTCATTTCAATCACTCAGTTATGTCCAATTCTTTGCGACTCCATGGTCTACAGCACGCCAGGCTTCCCTGTCCATCACCAACTCCTAGCGCTTGCTCAAACTCATGTCCATTGATTCAGTGATGCCATCCAACCATCTCATCCTCTGTCATCCCCTTCTCCTCCTGCCTTCAATCTTTCCCAGCATCAGGGTCTTTTCCAATGAGTCAGTTCTTCCTATCATGTGGCCAAAGTATTAGAGTTTCAGCTTCAGCATCAGTCTTTCCAATGAATATTCAGGACTGATTTCCTTTAGGATGGACTGGTTGTAGCTCCTTGCAGTCCAAGAGACTCTCAAGAGTCTTCTCCAACTACCACAGTTCAAAAGCATCATTTCTTCAGCACTCAGCCTTCTTTATAGTCCAACTCTCACATCCATATATGACTACTGGAAAATCCATAGCTTTGACTATATGGACCTTTGTCAGCAAAGTAACGTCTCTGCTTTTTAGTATGTTAAGTTTGTCATAGCTTTTCTTCAAGGAGCAAGTGACTTTTAATTTCATGGCTGCAGTCACCATCTGCAGTGATTTTGAAGCCCAAGAAAATAAAGTCTCTCACTGTTTCCATTTTTTCCCCATCTATTTGGCATGAAGTGATGGGACTGGATGCCATGATCTTCATTTTTTGAATGCTGAGTTTTAAGCCAGCTTTTTCACTCTCCTCTTTCACCTTCATCAGAAGGCTCTTTAGTTCCTCTTTGCTTTCTGCCATAAAGGTGGTGTCATCTTCATATCTGAGGTTATTGATATTTCTCTCAGCAATCTTGATTCCAGCTTGTGCTTCATCCAGCCCAGCATTTCTCATGGTGTACTCTGCATATAAGTTAAATAAGCAGGGTGACAATATACAGCCTTGATGTACTCCTTTCCCAGTTTGAAACTAGTCCATTGTTCCGTGTCCGGTTCTAACTGTTGCTTCTTGACCAGCATACAGATTTCTTAGGAGTCAGGTCAGGTGGTCTCGTATTCTCATCTCTTGAAGAATTTTCCACAGTTTGTTGTGATCCACATAGTCAAAGGCTTTAGTGTATTCAATGAAGCGGAAGTTTTTCTGGAGTTCTCTTGCCTTTTCTATAGTCCAATAGATGTTGGCAATTTGATCTCTGGTTCCTCTGACTTTTCTAAATCCAGCTTGAATATCTGGGAGTTCTCAGTTCACATACTGTTGAAGCCTAGCTTGGAAATTTTTGAGCATTACCTTGCTAGCATGTGAGATGAGTGCAATAGTGTGGTAGTTTGAACATTCTTTGGCATTGTCTTTCTTTGGGATTGGGATGAAAACTGATGTTTTCCAGTCCTGTGGCCACTGCTGAGTTTTCCAAAGTTGCTGGCATATTGAGTGCAGCACTTTAACAGCATCATCTTTTACAATTTGAAATAGCTCAGCTGGAATTGCATCATCTCCACTCTTGTATGTAGTGATCCTTCCCAAGGCCCACTTGACTTTGTATTCCAGGAGGTCTAGCTCTAGGTGAGTGATCACACCATCTGGATTATCTGGTTATTAAGGTTATTAAGATTATCTGGGTTATTAAGATCTTTTTTGCATAGTTCTTCTGTGTATTCTTGCCATTTCTTCTTAATATCTTCTGCTTCTGTTAGGTCCATACCATTTCTGTCCTTAATTGTGCCCATCTTTGAATGAAATGTTCCCTTGGTATCTCTAATTATCTTGAAGAGATCTCTAGTCTTTCCAATTCTATTGTTTTCTTCTATTTCCTCTATACCAAGCTAGACTTGTTAATCTCAAGCTGTCATTGAACTTAAGTGAAAGTCACTCAGTCGTGTCTGACTCTGTGAGTCCATGGACTATATAATCCATGGAATTCTCCAGGCCAGAATACTGGAGTGGGTAGCCTTTCCCTTCTCCAAGGGACCTTCCCAACCCAGGGATCGAACCCAGGTCTCCTGCATTGCAGGTGGATTCTTTACCAACTGAGCCACAAGGGAAGCCCAAGAATACTGGAGTGGGTAGCCTAACCCTTCTCCAGGGGATCTTCCCTGACCCAGTAATCGAACCAGGGTCTCCTGCATTGCAGGTAGGTTCTTTACAAACTGAGCTTTCAGGGAACTTAAGAAAGAAGAGAAGAAAAGGAAAAGGAGAGGAAGAAGAATTCAGAAAGGAGAATTCTGTAGACTGTGGCATGAAATTCTCTTCTTAAGGCAAGACTCTTGGTTTGACGTCTTCCAGGCCAGACTCCCTGCCTTTATCTGTGCCGTCCCTGCTCCTCTCTGCTATCCTGATTCCCTCAAGCCAGTTTAGATTCCACTCTCCTAGACCTGCTCTGCCCACACAGTTTTCTCTCACCTCTCTAAACTCCTTTAGCACTGATGATCTGTATCACACAGTGTAGTACTTAATTATATACCCTTGGGTCACTCCCCTTGTTTCTTGTGTCTGTTGCATGGCCCCATTGAGATGAGTTCTTTAGGGCAGAAAGTACCTTACATCCCTTTTAGTATGTGTGAGTGATGCTCAAATGACAACACACAGCATGTATCAATATGGGTTAATCAGTTAATTGTCTGGATCATTACATTTTGGTGTGTGCTACTCATGACATGTGTGTCCCAGGATGGTTTATTCAGAAATTATCATGGGATTTGAAAATCATTAGCCCCTCAAAGTTGTACATGCCTAGTCAGACAAGGCTATGTTGTGGAAATTCCCCAGTTGTTTCACATTTAATCTGTCCTTCTGTGATTGAACACTGATGGGAATGACAGGGAACATTAGACACCCAAGCTCCTTTTGTTCATGTACGTTTATAGTCTCTAAGTGTGCTCTCCTAATTCCCTCAACTGTAGTTCATTAACAGCTGTTAACAATCCCCTTCTGGCCTTAATTAATTACCTTGCTTTGGAGTTAAAGAGGGAGAATGGTTGTCAAGGGCATTATTTGCTCAATTACCCAAAAGCCATAGATAATGTGTGGTAATGAATTGGAAGATGGAACACCCAGCCCTTCTCCAACCCCACAACGGTGAAACAGTTCTGCCCTTTGAGGTGTGTAGCGTCAGCCCTTAGAAAGAATTTTTATTCAGGACGACCCTAAATGAAATAATAAGACATAATATCTTCATTTTCCTTCCAGTAGAAACACTAAAATTCTACATTGATGACACAGATCAGTTTTTTAGATGATTCAAGGACCAATTACCAAGGCTTCGTGCTTTTCTTTCATTGCCTACTCCTCCTCATGGTCTGCTTTTTTGGTCATTTCATGGCTATTTCATAGCTGGCTTCATCCCAAGGCTAATTATATCTTGTATGGTATAAGTAGACCTCTTCTTGCAGGGGCTTCTGTTATAAAACTACATTTTACTTTTGTTTGCTTTTTAAAAAACATATTCTGTTAGACTTGGGTTTTAAACTGTAAAAGGAACACTTTATCCTTTTTTTAAAGAAAGAAGTGATCTTCATCAGACCAGAGGTAAATCTGATCCTCTTTGAGATAGTTGCTAAGGAGATACTTGGTGTCATGTGGAAAATAACAAGGCTTCAGTGGGTAAAGAGCTAAGGTGAAGAGAAGGAAGGCAGAAGCCAAGCACCTCTTCTCTAATAGGAAAGTGAAATCATGGCATTTTCCTTCTCTAATAGAAAAATTATATTTCTTAATGTCCTTGAGATCTTTCTCTTTGTACTTGAACCAAGGGAATCTGAAAGCAAATTTTTTGTTTGGGTCATGAGTTGTCAGTAGTTGTGACTTCCTTCTACCCACCTATAGCAGATTTTGAATTGATATTGGCTTGGGGATCCTGAAACTATGACAATTCTAGAATCAGTGAAGAGAGTGAGTAGGGATGGGGTTGGATTAAACAGTGGTTTCAAACCACTTAGGAATTCACAGCACTTGAAATGTTGTAATTCTGCACAGCTTTTAGATATAATTATTAGAAAATGTAAGGGCTTCCCAGGCAGCACAGTGGTAAAGATCCACAGGAGACACAAGAGACAAGGGTTCAATCCCTGGGTCAAGAAGATCCCCTGGAGAAGGAAATGGCAACTCACTCCAATATTCTTGCCTGGACAATCCCATGGACAGAGGAGCCTAGTGGGCTAGAGTCCATAAAAGTTGCAAAGAGTCAGACACAACTGAGTGACTGAGCATAAGGAAATTATTGTTTAAAATTGTAAGATAAGTGTAACAATAGGGATATATCAACTTGCGTTGCTAGCACTGAGAAAGAGTCTCTTTCTGGTGGTGGAAGGGGGGCTCTATGAGGTGTGTGTGCATGGATGTATGTTTGTGTATGCAGTTGGTGCATGAGTGTGCCGTATGTTTAAGTATCCACGTTTGTGGTATGGTGGGGGGTGTGTGTGTGAAGGCTTCACTCAAAGGTAACTCCTGAGCTGAGTCTTGAGGAATGAGTGTCCCAGGCGGATAGAAGGGTGAGGACCTTTAAATCAGAATAAACAGCACTGCAGCAGTAGAGAGGCAATGAAGAAACAGAAGCTAGATTCTACTAAAGTGGCGAGTGCAGGCTGGAAGATGAGACGGGATGAGTAGCTACACACCAGCTTACACACGCCTTGTCTGCCCATGTGCTGTGCTTGGTCGCTCAGTCGTGTCCGACTCTTTGCGACCCCGTGGACTGCAGCCCATCAGGCTCCTCTGTCCATGGGGATTCTTCAGGCAAGAATACTGGAGTAAGCTGCCATGCCCTCCGCCAGGGGATCTTCCTGACCCAGGATCGAACCCAGGTCTCCCACATTGCTGGGGGATTCTTTACCATCTGAGCCACCAGGGAAGCCCAAGAATATTGGAGTGGGTAGCCTAACCCTGGTCCAGGGGATCTTCCCCACCCACGAATCAAACCAGGGCCTTCTGAGTTACAGGCGGATTCTTTACCAGCTGTCATATTTGGCCTGAGTGTTAGCTCCGGCCTGAGGAGAGGGCAGCTAGTTTGATCATTGATCAGATAACTATTAAGCTGCCAGCATGGAGCTCACCCTTCTGTGCTGAGGCCTGGCCTCTCTGCTCCTCGGCCATCTCCTCAGGTTCCCTTGTCCTCAGGAGCTAACCTATGCCAATTTGTTTAGACTCACTGGATTCAAACTTTAGTCCACTCCCCGAGTCAGCCTGTTACTGCCTGTGTGGCAGACACTTTAGGCTTTGACTCCAGTTGCCAACTCTGAATCTGTTTCTTTTCAGCTGAAGGGCACATCCACATCCTTCCTTAAAATGGAGGTTCCAGATCATTCCTTTTGTACCTACCTCATTTCTGTACCTTTCATATCCACCTCCTCAGCCAAGTGTTTATTTTGTTTATTTATTTATGGCTGCACCTGAGTCTTTCACTGTTGCGTGCAGGCTTTCTCTAGTTGAGGGGAGGGGGCGCACTCTTCATTGTGGTGCCCAGGCTTCTCATCCCGGTGCTTTCTCTCGTTCAGGAGCATGGGCTCGAGAACTTCTGGACTCCAGTAGCTACAGCATGTGAGCTTAGTTGCCGCATGGTATGTGGGATCTTCCCAGACCAAGGATTGAGCCCATGTTCCCTACATTGGCAGGTGGATTATTAACCACTGGAAGTCCCCAAGTGTTTATTTTGAACATCCTTTTCAGTTCACAGCACAAACTTCAAATATCTCTTCTTACCTATTTGAACAAAAGATTTATTTTGTTTTGTTGTATCTTAAAACACCATTGACTGAAAAACTATATGCCATCCTTCCCCCAACTGTGGCACAATAGAAAATATATTTGGTCTTTGTCCTCAGCAACTTGGGATTTCCTGAGTAATAGGAATGTCTTTTGTCATTCATAAGGAGTGCGTTTTGAGCCTACCTGAGTTTATGTTAATGAAGTAACTTAGTTTTGATTCAAAGGACATGAGTTTGAGCAAACTCCCAGAGATAGTGAAGGACAGGGAAGCCTAGCACACTTCAGTCCACGGGGGTCACAAAGAGTCAGACACGACTGAGCGACTGAACAAGTGGCCCATAGGTAGCCTCAGGATGCTGCTGGTCACCAGAAAGCCTAAGAGATTAGAAAGCTGGAATTTTTAGTCCCACCTACTGACCACTATACCGAGTGGCTGCAGATTAAGTCCTATAAAAACTCTTGAACCACAAGAGCTGATGGGCCTCCTTGCTAGTAAGAGTGGTACACTTCAATTTTGTGAGAACAGAAACTTCTGTGCTCAGGGTGCTTCTGAACCTTACATTATGTACCTCTTTATCTGTAGCTTTTCTAATATACTTTATAATAAACTGATAAAAGTAAGAAAATGTTTGACTTCTGTAAACTGCTCTAGCAAAATGTTTTAATCCAAGGAGGAATCATGGGAACCACTAATTTAGAGCCAGTGGGTCAGAAACATAGGTAACAACTTGCACTTGTAAATGCCATGGGAAGTGGGACAGTCTTGTATGACTGAAGCCTCAACCTGTGGGGTCTGACTCTCTCCTGGTAGATAGTGTCAGAGTTGAGTTATATTTGCAGTACACCCAGTATGACCACTAAGAATTGGAGAATGGCTTGGTGATGTTAGAAAACATACACCAAATCCACTAATCAACCACATTTGGCCATTTAGGCCAAGAGGTCTCATTATCAGTGTTTCCCCCATCCTTCATCAGTCATGGTTTGGCACAATCCTTCTAGAAGATGGAAAAACAAATTTGGAATCTACCAAAGTTCTTCCAGTTCTCATTACTTCATGATTTTATCCCTAGGTTTAATTATTTGCAGCTCATAAACGCAAACAATGAAAGCTAAATAATACTTTTTGTATTATTTCTTTTTCAATTTCTCATTCCTGTATATCACTTTTCTGTGTCAGAGGAAAGCGTGTTGACACTCTGTCTCATAGAAAGAATGAAATGTCCCCAGGAACTCCCCAGTTGCCACTCCTGACGCCAGGATAAAGAATGCTGATACACTCACTAGTATCAAGGCATCATCAGCCTGGACTTTTTGCATGGGCTCCCTCATTCTGGGAGGGAAACATGATAATGTTTAATTAATAATGTTTAAACATATAATGAAAACAGACAGACTTCCTGATTTCAGTAGGCACTTGACATCCAAGAAACTTGATTGTAGCACTGTGAGATGATTTTAGCTCACATTTGATCATATCTCAGCACCTGGCTGAGTCTTGTGATGTCACCACTATCTCTGGAGGTCTGGCACACCTTGGCACCTCATCCAGGTTTCTTCGTAACTCCACATATTTTCAGTTTGCAAAATGATCAGATCTTGTCTTTGTCGTTTGGGCTACTATAACAGGAGTATTAATACCATTGACTGGGGCACCTAAACAACAAATATTTATTTCTCACAGTCTGGAAGCTGAGAAGTCCAAGACCGAGGTGCCAGCAGATTTGGGGTCTGGTGAGTCCTGTTCTGGTTTGTAAATAAATGTCTTACTGCTGTGTTCTCATGTGATGGAGAGCTAGACTGAGAAGAGACAAGAAGTATTGTGGACTAAAGCGCGTCCCCCCGCACCCAAATTCATGTTGAAGCCCTAACCCCAGTACCTCAGAATGTGTTTGGAGATAGGGCCTTTAAACAGTGATTAAGTTGAGGACTTAAGAGTTACCCCTAGTCCAGTCTGATCAATGTCCTTATAAGAAGAGGAGATTAGGATACACAGAGAGACACTATGGATGCACCAGGAATGACCATGTTAGGGCATGGAGAGAAGGTGGCCATCTGCAAACAAACAGGCCTCAGAAGAAACTAATCCTACCAACATCTTGATCTTGGACTTCTAGCCTCCAGAAATGTGAGGAAATTAATTTCTGTCTTTTAAACCACCCAGGCTGTGATATTTTGCTATGGCAGCCTGTGTGGTCAGGCCAGTCAAGATGGCTGTTCTCTTGCTCTTGGTGCATCCCCTTGCTCAACTAGCCCCTTCATTCACATGACTATTCAGTCCTCACTTGACCATCTAATTCTCTTAATTAGAGGGCGGCATCAGTAACTGCCTATGTACTTGCCCCCTGCCCCAGCCACTGGTTTCCCTGGTAACTGATGAGCCTACCTGACATTAATTCCCGCTGTAAACGGGAGCTTCCTTCTCTCCTGAGTAGCGTAGACTGCTGCCCAGGCCTGCCTGCTGTCTGTCCTTCACGGTGGGGTGTTGCTCCCGGACCTTGAGCTTCAGATTTGTAAGATTCCCTAGTCAACGAACCATTGATGTCTCTATTGCTGTCTCTGGGCTCTTTCCTTCATGGCTGGGCAACTGGAAGGCCTGCAAGGTGCAGCGAACACAGCCCTAGCCAATTAATGCATATCCTAACAGACAATTGTTAATAAGCATTTAAACAAATAAAATAAGAAACTTCTTTTTCGGTTATGATGTAAAGCAGAAATAGAATGACCTAGTGATTTTGCAGTCTTATCCTTGTTTGCGGGTGTTTGGAGGAAAGCAGTAGCGCCATAAGCCCACTGAGAACTGAACTGGGCTGATTCTGGGTCTGGATTACTGCTACTACTCAGGTGCCTGTGCGTGCATGCCCATGCTGTCACGTCTGACTCTTTGTGACCCTATGTACTATAGCCCACCAGGCTCCTCCGTCCATGGAATGTCCCAGGCAAGCATATTTGAGAGGGTTGCCATGTCCTCTTGCGGGAGATCTTCCTGACCCAGAGATCGAACCTGTATCTCTCGAGTATCCTGCATCAGCAGGCAGATTCTTTACCGCTGCACCACCTGGAAATCCCTCTTCAAGCACCTAGTGGTGGACTGTGGATCATGTTTTCACCTATTGCAGATCAGTTACTGCCTACTGCTTCTTTATAGGTAAGTTTGGGTAATGGGCTTTTCTACAAGATATCTCTTTTGAGCTGGGATCAGAAAATCAAGCAACAGTTTCCCTGAATGATTTGCTGAAGGAGAAAATGTGCCAAGCGTCAGTGGCAATGTGGCAAGCTCATACCACAAAACAAATGAGCAAGCTAACAAATAAAAAGCAAGGTTTGTTAATGGTACATTGTTATAGGCCTCAGTAACCGCCCTCCGCCCCCCACCCCATTCTTGCCTGGAGAATCCCAGGGACGGGGGAGCCTGGTGGGCTGCCATCTATGGGGTCGCACACAGTCAGACATGACTGAAGTGACTTAGCATCAGGAGCAGCAGAAACCGCCCCCCACCCCGCCATCAGCCTAGAAACCCTCCACCATCCGAGTCCAAGTGCATGCATGGGGTTGCATTTCACCTGACCTCTCTATCTCCATGTTTTTTCAAAGGGTTTCTAGAGGATTTTAGCTTTGATGATTTCTCCCATTAAGCCTGCTTTTTAAAGAAATTCAGGAACGTCCACTGGTGGTCCAGTCTAAGACTCTGCACTCACAGCGGCTCAGGTTTGATCTCTAGTCAGGGAGCTAGATCCCACATGCCACAACTAAGACCTGGCATAGCCAAATAAATAAAAATATCCTTTTTTAAAACTGACATATTTATTTAAAAAAAAAAAGGCATTCAATTTTACTTGCTCCAGATGCATAAATATATGTAGGCCTATGGAGGAAATCCCACAGTATAAAGGATCAGTTTCCCTAGATTTCCTGTCTCTGCGCAGAGAGCGGAAGGATATTTTCCCTTCCTGCAGGTAAATTTGCTTACAGGCAGAATGGATGCAAATAAAATTTTTAAAGAGTAGTTGTAAAGAAAGAAGATCCTAAGTGTTCTCAGTGCATACACACACACACACACAATTGTAATTATGTGAGGTGATGAATGTGTTAATTAACTTTAGTGTGGTAATCATTTCATAATATATACATGTATCAAATCATCCCCTTGTGTATCTTAAATTTACACAATGTTATATGTCAATTATACCTCAATAAAGCTGGAAAAATGAAAGAGCAGCTATAATGAGGAAGATGGCTAGCAAGTAACAGTAGCTTAAGGAAAAATAAAATCTTTATATGAAATAACAGAAAGCTCGGGAAGTGGCCTCCTAGATGTTATTTTTATTTTCAGAGTTTCAGGTTAACACAGATTGAGTTAATGATGTTTTCCTATAGCTCCCAGGCAGCTCAGCAAAGGCAGGGCTCAGACTAGCAGAGATGCACTTCATGCAGATTTGGAAGAGATGAGAAGTCAGGCCTAGGGGGTGTGCTGAGTCTCCAATCTGCAGATATAGAGGAAAGCAGTATTATGTCAGGGATTTCCTACTGCACCCTAGACACATGGCAATTTTCACAGGTCTTCTCATTGTCAGTTTAACCAGTTTGACTCAGCTACCCAATTTCAATGGCTAACAGGCTTTTTTATTAAAGTAACCCCAGAGGTTCAATGATGGAAAATGAGCCGTATTAGAGCAGAGGATCATTTAAGAATCCTGAATTCCATTTCACCCCCGGTGTTTATGTTTTCCAAGGGAGAGATAAAATTGTGTATGTTCAGAAAAAGGAAATTTCTGAAACCCTAATGGGAAAGTTTGAGATGCTTCCTGCTGCAAATGGATTGTTAAAGACTAAAGAATCATCTCAAACTGAGGTCCACTTTTTGGTTGACTGGTGATTGCTACTTAGAGACTTTATGTCAATCTGTTTAAGTCAATGAAGATTGGTTGAGACATTTTGAAGTTCCAGTTCCACTGTCTTTAGAAACATTTTCTCAATATATGCCTTTTATAGAATTATTTTCTCAACATTATTTAATTATTCAAAAACCTGACTCATGAATGCTTCATGAGTTTCAGCAAGTTGTGTATGTGTGTGTGAGTGCACACACATGCTCACATGCATGTGTATATTTTCATGTGTACTCTTCGGACAACTCTGTTAAATTTTCTGGACAATTGTCTGCATTGGGGTCATATTCTTTGAATCATAAGCTCCAATAGGGCTACTCCCAGATCACTGAGTATTGAATTCTATTATTGTGTGATGCTTAAAACATAAGCATAAGAGAGATGGTGTAAGATAGAGGATTTCCCTGAAAAGGGAATTGGAATTTTTTGGATATTCCTATCATATTATAATTCATATTATCAATGTGCATTGTCAAATTATGTTATTAAATTAAAATAGTATAGGTTTTGTATATCCTTTTTTGCCTTCCCTGCCCCCAAAATGCATTTAAGATAAATGAGATAAATCAGCCTGATGTGACCTATAAAAACAGAAGTCATAAATGTTTGGTCTTCCTATCAAACTCTTGGCCTTTAGGCAGCATATTTCATGTCAAATGCACTGTCTATTGTGTTTTTAATGACTTGTTTTATTGTGGCAAAGGCACATAACATAAAATTCACCATGTTAACCATCCTTAAGTATACAGTTTAGTAGGGTTAAGTATACTCTCATTATTGTGCAAAGGATCTACAGAACTTTTTAATCTTGTAGAACCGAAAGTCTATACCCATAAAACAACAACCCCACCTTTCCTCTTTTTCTCAGCCACAAGTAACAACCATTCTACTTTCCATTTCTAAGAATTCAACTACTCTCATGTAAGTGGAATAATAGGGATCTCATGTAAGTGGAATAATACAATATTCATCCTTTTTGTGATTAGCTTATTTCATTTAGCATAATGTTTTCAAAGTTCATCCATGTTGTAGCATCTGACAGGATGTCCTTCATTTTTAAAGGCTGAATAACATTCTATTGCATGTATATGTCACATTTTGTTTATCCATTCATTCATCAATGGGCGTTTGAGCTGCTTCTACCCCTTGGCTATTATAAATAGTGCTGCCATGACCATAGGTATGCAGATCTATTTGAGGTCCTGACATCAATTCTTTTGCTTGCATACCCGGAAGTAGGAATGCTAAATCATACTACAGATGTATTTTGAAATTTTTGAGAAACCACTGTCTGTTTCCATAGTGGTTGAATCTTTTTACAGTCCTACTGATAGTGCACAAGGGTTCTAGTTTCTCCTCATCCTCATCAACACTTGCTATTTTCTGTTTTTCTGATATTAGCCATCCCCCTGGGTGTGAGTCTTACTGACTTTTGATTAACAGGTTCCACAACTTCTCTTAGGTTCTATTTCAGTCTCCTATAATCCTCACTATTGAAATTTCTTGGTTTCTGTTTTTTCACTCAGCCTTTATTTAGCACCAACTTTGTGATAGAGATAAGGGGATACAAAGACTTTTTTAAAAGACACCTCACATGCCATCAGAGAGCTGACAGTCTCATCAGGGACAGACCTATAAATATATAATCATGTATTTACATGTGATAAACATGTTGCATGTACATCACATGAGCAATGTGTTAAGTGTCAAAATACACTCAGATACAGTGTTACATGGTAGTATTAAGAAGGGAGCACTTAACTGCTTGGGGAGAGAACCCCAAGGAAATAGTGGTTGAGCTGATTCTTGAAACATAAGACAGAGAAGGAGAAAGTAAAGGCTTAGGGATTTTGCAAGTGCAGAGGTACAAAAGAATGGAAGAACATTCAAGTTTAGGAAACCACCAGTTGCTTCTTCTGGATATGGTCAGAGCATAGCATATGGAGAGAAGTGTGAAAAGGCGCAAAGGAATGTGACAAACGAATTGGCAGAGTTGATGCTAAAATGTACGCAGGAGTCAGAAATGAAGAGTCTTGTGTGTCATGCTCTGGAAGAGGATGTCACTTTCATGGTTAGGGAAGTGACACGTTTGCAAAGTGTAATGGTGGCTGGAGGAGGATTGGGGAGGACAAGAATGAAGATAAGGAGGACACTTCAGAAATTTCAGTTGTCCTCTACAAGTTAAATTAAATAGAGATGTTGATGTTGGACCAGATTCAAAAGATGCTTAATGGTTGAATACATGGGCTCTGATGAGTCTTTTGAAGTGACACATAATGGAATATGAGGAATCTAGAATGGCTCGGATTTTTTATATTTCTCTTACTTCTGAAGGGCAATGGAATTACCTGAGAAGAGAAAATAGGAAGAAGGACAAGCAAGCTGTTGGTGTTTGTTGGGGTGAGACTCCAGGAAGATGACAAGGAGATAGAGAGGTAAGAAGCACCTGTGAGATATAGGAAGAAAGATGCTTAAAGACATAATTGGAAAAATTAGGCTGGAGTCCCAGAATGAGGTCTGAGCCAGAATAGCATAGATTTGGAAGTCACCATTGGTAAGTTAGTAAAGCCATGGGAGGGGATGACATTATTTAAGCAGACCATGCTGATCAGGAGAAGGTTGATCAAAGCTCCAGGAACCCCAGTATTCACAGGGTGAGGACTTTAGAAGAGCCAGAAGAAAAGGGTTCTCTGGTTAGCCAGAGAAGTGACATAATGACTGAAAATTGTCCGGTGAATTTGGTAACGAGGTTATTGTTACCTTAGCAAGAGCATGTTCACTGGATTAAAGGCTTCAGAACTCAGATTGCAGTGACCTGAAGGAGGTGAGGACTGAAAACCCTAAATGCAGAATACTCTTTCAGGGTTTTTTGTAAAAAAGAAGAGGAGAGGGTAGGAGAAATAGCTGGAGACCAGAAGAAAGTTTTTATTTTTCACGTTTTTTGGTTGTCAGACTTCCTGAGGTGCATATTCACTTCAGTTCAGTCGCTCAGTCATGTCTGACTCTTTGCGACCCCATGAATCACAGCACTCCAGGCCTCCCTGTCCATCACCAACTCCCAGAGTTTGCCCAAACTCATGTCCATCGAGTTGGTGATTCCATCCAGCCATCTCATCCTCTGTCATCCCCTTCTCCTCCTGCCCCCAGTCCCTCCCAGTATCAGGGTCTTTTCCAATGAGTCAACTCTTCACATGAGGTGGCCAAAGTATTGAAGTTTCAGCTTCAGCATCAGTCCTTCCAATGAACACCCAGGACTGATCTCCTTTAGGATGGACTGGTTGGATCTCCTTGCAGTCCAAGGGACTCTCAAGAGTCTTCTCCAACACCACAGTTCAAAAGCATCAATTCTTTGGCACTCAGCTTTCTTCACAGTCGAACTCTCACATCCATACATGACCACTGGAAAAACCATAGCCTTGACTAGATGGACCTTTGTTGGCAAAGTAATGTCTCTGCTTTTTAATATGCTATCTAGGTTGGTCATAACTTTCCTTCCAAGGAGTAAGCGTCTTTTAATTTCATGGCTGCAATCACCATCTGCAGTGATTTTGGAGCCCAAAAATATAAAGTCTGACACTGTTTCCAGTGTTTCCCCATCTATTTCCCATGAAGTGATGGGACCAGATGTCATGATTTTAGTTTTCTGAATGTTGAGCTTTAAGCCAACTTTTTCACTCTCCTCTTTCACTTTCATCAAGAAGCTTTTTAGTTCCTCTGCACTTTCTGCCATAACAGTGGTATCATCTGCATATCTGAGGTTATTGATACTTCTCCTGGCTATCTTGATTCCAGCTTGTGCTTCCTCCAGCCCAGCATTTCTCATGATGTACTCTTCATATAAGTTAAATAAGGAAGGTGACAATATATAGCCTTGACATACTCCTTTTCCTATTTTTAACCAGCCTATTGTTCCATGTCCAGTTCTAACTGTTGCTTCCTGGCCTGCATATAGGTTTCTCAAGAGGCAGGTCAGGTGGTCTCGTATTCCCATCTCCTTCAGAATTTTCCACAGTTTATTGTGATCCACACAGTCAAAGGCTTTGGCATAGTCAATAAAGCAGAAATAGATGTTTTTTTGGAACTCTCTTGTTTTTTCGGTGATCCAGCGAACGTTGGCAATTTGATCTCTGGTTCGTCTGCCTTTTCTAAAACTAGCTTGAACATCTGGAAGTTCACGGTTCACGTATTGCTGAAGCCTGGCTTGGAGAATTTTGAGCATTACTTTACTAGCGTGTGAGACGAGTGCAATTGTGCAGTAGTTTGAGCATTCTTTGGGATTGCCTTTCTTAAGGATTGGAATGAAAACTGACCTTTTCCAGTCCTGTGGCCACTGCTGAGTTTTCCAAATTTACTGGCATATTGAGTGCAGCACTTTCACGGCATCATCTTTCAGGATTTAAAATAGCTCAACTGGAATTCCATCACCTCCACTAGCTTTTAGTGCATATTAGGAACCAGTAAAGAAGAAAAAGTTGGCAATGGAAGAGAAGGGGGAAATGGATAAATTGAAAAATTGGATGGGTTCAAAATAATGAGTAAAGACAGCACAGTTGACCAAAGGTGAGTCGTTTCTTCTTCAAGAAGAGAAAAAAAAAAAAAGATATTCTGGGGTATACATCTGTATATGTAAGTGGTATCATTCCTATTTATAGCAAGTTTCTTAATTCTCAGCGAAGATAGAAAGTGGATCAACATTTTTCTCCATTATTAAAACAACAGAAATACAAATCCTTCTATCTAAATTTCTACTCCTCTTAGAACTCCAATGAAATCTTTTGTAAAAGTCGCCTTTGGTTTGCATGATTCAAAAACAAAAGGTTTCTCCTAGGCATTACTCTTTAGGATTTCCCAGCAAAAGAGGGATCCTGAGTTCATTAATGGTGAGGTTACTAAGCAACCACGGCAGTATCTAACAATGGCCCTTCAAGGCTTGTAAACCAGGTAAGTAACAGTGTGTACAGTATATTCATTAAAGAACAGGGGATGGTATTACTCCTAGATCCTATATAGAAAACTAATGAAATTGATGAGTAGATATATCTTGAAATGAAATCTAAAGTTAACACTTCTCTCACCTACCAGGTTAGAACTCTCTGGTAAGAGCACAAAACTCTGGTTACCACAGTTTAATTGATTAAACAAGGAGGCCATGAGACTGGGGTGGCTTTACTTCCATTGTGGCCCATGTAAGCAAAGCACAATCTCAGCCTATAAATGCCTCCAGGTTACAAAATTGAAGCCTGAGGACAACCAATCACAAACAGCCAACTTGCTTAAACTATACCTGATCAACAATTTCCTTGCTTTGTTCCACCCTTTCTCTAAAAGTCTTTCCCTGAGCTCCTGTTTGGAGAAAGAAATGGCAACCCACTCCAGTATTCTTACCTGGAAAATCCCGTGGACAGAGGAGTGTGGCAGGCTACTGTCCATGCGGTCGCAAAGAGTTGGACACGACTGAGCTACTTCACTTGAGCTCCTGCTAGTGGAGCACTCATCATCATTTCTAGTTTGGCACTATTTCAAATATATTTTTGCTCAGATATGCCTCAGTTTATCTGTTAACATCACTCAATGAAAACTATGGACTGAATGAATGAGGGAAAAATTTGGTGAATAATATCTGGATTTGATTTTGTAATTTGCACTTATTCATGCAAATGGTCTTCTCTTCCCTCTAAGGGCTATCTCACTGCAAAATATACTCTGGTCTGCCTCCTCGGTGAGATGTTCCCTCCCAAGGTAATGGCTTCTATAGCATTGCTATGTCTCTAATGCTTAGCATAGGAATCACTCAATATATATGTCAGGCTTCTGGCAATGATCCCTGCTATCTATTCCCTCTAGAAAGCACTTCAAACATCCTAATCTATAGTTGCCTTCCTTCAAGATCTGGAGAAAGAGATTTTGGAATATTAACTACCATCTACCTAGAAGAAAATAACTGGCTTTTCAAAGGGGTGTGTGTGTATGTGTGTGTTGCACACAATTCTGGTACATTTTGAACAGGCATCAGATTGTGTTACTACATTTGCTCTTCCTATGAATGAAGACTGTAGGTCTGAGATACAATCTGTGAGAGTCAAATTTCCAACCATAAGACAGAGATATCTTGAAAAATGCATTTCACTGAAATTGTATTCTAAATGAATATTCACAACTAGACATGCATGCCGGGAGCCATTATGTGAGATCCCACCCATGACAAGGTCATGAGGAGAAGACCTGAAACGCAAGGCTGTTCAGGCTACAAGGGACCCTCAGGTTGACCCCGGCCTCTACCCCACCCTGTAGCCTCTCCCTCTTGCTGTTGTCCTTGTTCGTCCCGTTGCGGATCTTTGCGTTGCCTGCCGAGAGCTCTTCTGCTCCTCTTTCACTAAATAAAGACCAACTTAGAACCCTAATTAATAAATCTCCTGGACGCTGGTTCCCTATGAAGGGGCCAGGGATGAAGGAAATGTTTCAAGTAAAAACCCTTTTGCTGGCACTCTGGTTTCTTTGGCAAATGCGTACTAATATACCTGACTGCTCACAACACCTTAATCATAAACAGCATAAAAAACCTGATCACAAAAGGCCCTAATGGTCACAGAACCCTTCAAGGGATGAGGAGGCCCTATTAGAGAACACAAAAATATTATTATAAAAGTGGTTATAGTTAAAGATTTATAAGAGTTTAGGATTGTTAATTTTAACCAGGAGTGCTAAACAGAGGCTGCCTCACCAGAGCCGCAGAGTCTTTGTGTGGTAAACTTTTTAGATAAATTTAGCTGAGAACTTTTGCAAAAAGACTGACCTTTGTGTTAACAGGATTGTATTTCTACTATGCTGCAACCTACTCTACCATGAGACTGCAACTTTTCTGTTTTCTGCTAAGCTCAAGGCAAAATAGAACAATAAAGAATAGACTACGAAAAACAGCTTTGCCTTCACCTAGGTCATAAAATGTTAATAGGCCCCAAGGCCAGAAGATAATGTACAAAGATCCACTATGAAAGAAGACTCTCATAAACAAAGAAGTATGCAGAAAACACCCTGGTTTCGTAAAGGACAAACTGACATAATATTAAACTAAACTTTGTATGCTTATCTTTCACCTCCCCTTAGAAATGTACTACTTAGGGTATAAAGGCTATGGTAAAAAATAAAACACTGCCAGACCCTGCTGCACACTCCAGTCTGGTCTCTCTCTCTCTCTCTCTCTCTCTCTCTCTCTCCCCCACACACACACACCGTTCATCCTGAGGGTACCCCTGGATCCTGCTGAGGCTGGACCTCGGCACATGCAAATTAAGAAATTGATTTAAATACAGTAAAATTGATTTCACCCTAGTTCCAAGAAACTTGGAAAATAGAACTTCACACTTGGCAAACATGGCTGTAAAAATGCACTAAGGTATTTCAGTCTTCTCATCAACCATAACTTTTGATCAAAAGTGAATGCCTTACCAGAAAAACAAACAACCCAATCAAAAATGGATAGAAGACCTAAACAGACATTTCTCCAAAGAAGACATACAGATGGCTAATAAACACATGGAAAGATGCTCAACATTACTCTCTTTTAGAAAAATGCAAATTGAAACTATAATTAAGTATCACCTCACACCAATCAGAATGTCCATCATCAAAAAAAATCCACAAACAACAAATGCTGGAGAGGGTATGGAGAAAAGGGAACCCTCCTGCATTGTTAGTGGGAATGTAAATTGATACAGCCACTATAGAGAACAGTAGAGAGATTCCTTTAAAAACTGAGAATAAAACTACCATATGACCCAACAAACCCATTATAGGGCATATACTTTGAGGAAGCCATAATTGAAGAATACTCATGTACCCCAGTGTTCATGGCAGCACTGTTTACAATAGCCAGGACATGGAAGTAACCTAGATGTCCATCTACAGGTGAATGGATAAGGATGCGGTACGTATATATGATGGACTATTACTCAGTCATGAAAAGGAACACATTTGAGTCAGTTCTAATGAGGTGGATGAACCTACAGCCTGTTATACACAGTGAGTTAGGTCAGAAAGAGGGGGAAAATCATATATATATTAACACATATATACAGACTCTAGAACGATGGTACTGATGGATCTATGTGCAGGGCAGCAGTGGAGACACAGACGTGCAGACACAGTGAGGGAAGGAAAGGGTGGAATGAACCGAGCAAGCAGCATTGAAACATATACATTACCACATGTAAAATAAGTAGTGGGAATTTGTTGTATGACATAGGAAGCTCAAACCCGGGGCTCTGTGATGACCTAGAGGGGTGAGGTAAAGTGGGACGTGGGAAGGAGGTTCAGGAGGAAGGGGACATAGGTATGTGTATGGATGATTCATGTTGATGAATGACACAAACTAACATAATATTATAAAGCAATTATCCTCCAATTAAAAATAAATTTTAAAAAGTAAATGCCTTTGTTACCTACAGATTTGTTTGTTTACCTCTGTCAGAGACTAAGCTGTTCATAAAATCTAATGGGTTCACGTGGCTCCATGTTGGCTAATTAAAAAAAAAAAAAAAGCATGGATTTGAGGACTTTTCTGCCCTGTTTATGTACAAAAATCACCCTAAACTGGAAGATGTTTTGTGTTCCTTTACTCCCCTCTGCTGGTAAGTTCTAATATAGTGCTTAACTATTGAAAAGTTGATAGAAAATGTTTGCTGTGTTCTTAAAACCATAAGAGAAAATAATGTTGAAAATCATGGGAAAAAATTTGCAGTTCTTTCAGTTTAATTTATTAAACATTATTTTCTAGAATAAATCATTGGCCTCAGTTCAGTCACTCAGTTGTGTTCAACTCTTTGTGACCACATGAACTGCAGCACGCCAGGCTTCCCTGTCCATCACCAACTTCCGGAGGTAGCTCAAATTTATGTCCATCGAGTTGTTGATGCTAGCCAACCATCTCATCCTCTGTTATCCCCTCTCCTCCTGTCTTCAATCTTTCCCAGCACCAGGGTCTTTTTCAATGAGTCAGTTCTCCTCATCAGGTGGCCAAGTATTGGAGTTTTAGCTTCAACATGAGTCCTTCCAATGAATATTCAGGACTGATTTCCTTTAGGATTGACTGGTTTGATCTCCTTGTATTCCAAGGGACTCCCAAGAGTCTTTTTCAACACAATTAAAAAACATCAATTCTTCAGCACTCATTGGCCTATATAATTTGTTTCTAGAGTCCACATATGGTTTTTCCCCATACTTACATTTAATACATGGTCAAGAGAATGGAGGACTTCCCAGGTGGCTCAGTGGTAAAAAATCTGCCAGCTAGTACAGAAACCACAGGAGAAATGAGCTCAATCCCTGGGTTAGGAAGATCCTCTGGAGTAGGAAACGGCAACCACTCCAGTATTCTTGCCTGGAAAATCCCATGGTCAGAGGAACCAGGATCCAGGATCCATGGGATCACAGCTGGGCATGACTGAGCAACTGTGCACGCATGAACCCAATAGGATAGAGCCACATGGAATAATAGAAAAAGGGCATTTAGCCATAAGACTGAGTGTGCATTTCCAAACTGAAATAGTACCATACCTTGTTCGTATAAGCCACTTAGTTTATAAAACTTCCTCACGTCAGTCTCATTTATTTCTTACAACAGTAGCATTTGATAGATATGCACATTCTAAAATATAGAACTTATTCTTCCTAAAAAGCAAAAAGGATCACTGGGTTGGCTACAGGTAAAATTCTGAAATAAACTCAAGTACTTGGCACCTCCAACTGTTCCTTTTTTTTTTTTTTTGCAATTTTTTCTAGAAAGTCCTCTTTCTCTTCCTCGGGTGACGCATGATCTAATATTATCAAGGTCTTCCTTTAGGAAATAAAGTGTGTCTCTCAGCATAATTTGAGTTTTTAAAAGAAAGTCAGAATGAAAGCTGAAGTGATCAGCCACTAACAGGAAATTACAGAGGATAGGAAGGTTTCTGTTGCTACTCAAATCAAGATACGTGATGGCTTTTGAATCAAAACCAAAATATATAAGCAGCTCATGCCACTCAATACCAGAAAAACAACCAAATCAAAAAATGGGCAGAAGATCTAAACAGACATTTCCTCAAAGAAGACATACAAATGGCTAATAAATACATGAGAAGATGCTCAACTTTGCTCATTACTAGAGAAATGAAAGTCAGAACTACCATAAGATAGCAGAATGACCATCATCAAAAAGACTACAAACAATAAATGCAGGAGAGGGTATGGAGAAAAGGGAATGATCTTGCACTGTTGATGGGAATGTAAATGATACAGCCACTGTGGAAGACAGTATGAAGATTCCTTTAAAAACTAGGAATAAAACCACCATATGACCCAGAAATCCCACTCCTAGGCATATACCCTGAGGAAACCAAAATTGAAAGAGACACATTGTTCTTTGCAGCACTATTTACAATAGCTAGAACATGGAAGCAAACTAGATGTCCATCGACAGATGAATGGATAAAGAAGTTGTGGTACATATACACAATGGAATATTATTCAGCCATAAAAAGGAACACACTTGAGTCAGTTCTGATGAGGTGGATGAACCTAGAATCTATTAGACAGAGTGAAGTGAGTCAGAAAGAGAAAGATAAATATCATATTCTAATGCATATATATGGAATCTAGAAAAATGGTACTGAAAAATTTATTTATAGGGCAGCAATGGAGAAACAGACATAGAGAATGGACTTATGGACATGGGGAGAGGGGAGGAGAGGGTGAGATGTATGGAAAGAGTGACATAGAAACTTACATTACCACATGTAAAATAGATAGCCAATGGGAATTTGCCATGTGGCCCAGGAAACTCAAACAGGGGTTCTGTGTCAGCCTGGAGGGGTGGGATGGGGAGGGAGGTTCAGGAGGGAGCGGATATATTTATACTTATGGCTGATTCATGTTGAGGCTTGAGAGAAAACAACAAAATTCTGTAAATCAATTATCCTTCAATAAAAAATAAATACATTTAAAAAACAAAACAAAATCTGTGAACAATAAAGACTGGAGAGGATGTGAAGAAATGGGAACTCTCCTGCACTGTTGGTGGGAATGTAAATTGAAACAGACACTATGGAGGACAGTATGGAGATTCCTTGAGACACCAGGAATAAAGCTATCATGTGTAAGTTGCTCAGTCGTGTCTGACTCTTTGCAATCCCATGGACTGTAACCTGCCCTGCTCCTCTGTTCATCGAATTTCCCAGGCAAGAATCCTGGAGTGGGTTGCCATTTCCTTCTCCAGGGGATCTTCCTGACCCAGGGATTGAACTCCGGTCTCCTGCATTGCAGGCGGACACTTTACCATCTGAGCCGCCAGGGAAGCCATATGACCCAGCAATTCCACTTCTGGGCATATATCCTGAGAATACCACAATTCAAAAAGACACACGCAGCCCAATGTTCATTGCAACACTATTTACAATAGCCAGGACATGGAGGCAAACTAATTGTCCTTCAACAGAAGAATGGATAAAGAAGTTGTGGTTCATATATACAATGGAATATTGTTGTTGTTCAGTCACTAGGTCGTGTCCGACTCTTTGCAACCTCATGAGCTGCAGCATGTCAGATCTCCCTGTCCTTTACTATCTCCCTGAGTTTGCTCAAATTCATGTCCATTGATTCGCTGATGCTATCTAACCACGGCATTCTCTGCCACCCTCTTTTCCTTTTGCCTTCAATCTTTCCCAGCATCAGGTCTTTTCCAATGAGTCATCTCTTTGCATCAGGTGGCCAAAGTATTGGAGCTTCAACTTCAGCATTGGTCCTTCCAATGAATATTCAGGGTTAGGTATAGTGAGGTGGATGAACCGAGAGCCTGTTGTACACAGTGAAGTAAGTCAGAAAGAGAAGAACAAATATTGTATACAACACAAGTGTGTGTGTCCTTAGCTGCTCAGTTATGTCCGACTTTTTGTGACCCCATGGAATGTAGCCTGCCAGGCTCCTCTGTCCTTGAGGATTCTCCAGGCAAGATCACTGGAGTGGGTTGCCATGCCCTCCTCCAGGGGATCTTTCTAATCCAGGGACTGAACCCAGGTTTCCCACACTTCTGGTGAATTCTGAGCCACCAGGGAATGGAATTTAGAAAAATAGTACAGATGAACCTGTGTGCATGGAAGGAATGGAGATACAGATGTAGAGAACAGACCTATGGACTCAGCAGGGGAAGGAGAGAGTGGGACGAATTGAAAAAGTAGCATCTACATACATATATATACTATCATGTGTAAAACAGATAGCTAGTGGGAAGCTGCTGCGTAAGACAGGGAGCCCAGCCATGTGCTCTGTGAGGACCTTGAGGGATGGATGCGAGAGAGCAGGGAGACTCAAGAGGGAGGGAATATATATATAATTATGGATGATTTGCATTGTTGTATGGCAGAAACCAATACAACATTGTCAAGCAATTATTCTCCAGTTAGAAACAAAATTTCTTTAAAAGTACCCAAAAAAAAGAGGCTGTTCTCAAGTTCACTGGCATTCCCTGCAGAAAAGGTGCTGCAGTCCTGTTGTGTATCTATCAGACCGAGCGTGTATTCTGGAGCCAGGCAGATACAGATTGGAACCTTAGCTCTGCCATCTAACAGTTTAGGACCTTGTACAGTTTTCTTAACCTTTCTAAGCCTCATTTCTCTCATTTGTAAAACAGGAATAGTACCTATTTCTGAGGGCTGCTATGAGGATTAATGCCTGACATGTTGCATACAATAAATACTAGTTCCTTCTGCCTCTCTGCTTGGTGAAACTTCTCAGATGGCAGAGTAATTAAGTTTTGCCAAAGGTTAGACAGGAACACCAATGATCATTTCAGTTATAAGTTTGTGAAGGTCAGTAAGCTCTTTCCGAGGAATTTTTCTTAAGAAACATTTCCTAGAAATATTTACCAACCAGGCCCCACAGCTGCTTCACCCAGAATTTCTGTAGGTATCAAGGATCCTCTTCTGAATGTGAGAGATCCATGGAGCTTCATCTTTGCTTCTGTATACTCTTTCTGGGCTGCAAGGCTACTATCTACATTGAACAACTGCTTTTACTTGTTACAATATTGCTTCCATTTTAAGTTTTTGGTTTTTTGGCCATGAGGCACATGAGATTTTAGCTCCCCGACCAGGGGTCGAACCCACACTCCCTGCATGCCACTTCTGCTTGGAGCAGTGCAGAGCGACAGATCCATGCAGGGCTGACCCTGCTGCATGGATAGTGGATAAAGAGGTCATGAATTTAGGCTGGTCAGCATCATAGACCCAGGAGGTCAGGTGCCCAGTATCCTTGAGAAACCACTAGCACTCCTTTAACCATCATCCTCATCTCAAATGTGTGAAGATGTCTCACCCACTGGTCCTGTGATCTATCACCTACTCTTGTCTCACCTTTCACCTTCAGGGAAAGTTCCAAAGCCATAAGAGTTCCCCATCACATTGAGTTCCATAGGGACAGAATCCTGTGGACACCGAAGGTGGTTCAATGAATTTAAGACTCCTGGCATGGGTTAAGAGAATACACTCATTTTAATTCTGGCCATAAAAATGTACTGAGGTAGTTCATTCTTCTCATCTCCAATAAATTTTGATCAAAAGTCAAGGCATTTGGATTTTAATGCCTCATATATTCTGTGGATTATAGTAATGTACTTTACTGCCATGACCTTTTCAATTTTCTGGAGTTTGCTTGACTCAGTCGGGAGCTCTTCTCTGTTTACAGTATTACTGACCTTTCTGCACGAGGCACACAGAAGACAGATAAACACACTAGATTCTTCGAGGGACACTTGCCATGGGGAAGTCTCACACCAGCTCTGTCAGTCTGACAGTGAAGTGGGGATACTGTCCTTTCCCCCTGTGTTCAACATTTGGGAGCGAACGCCTTTGCTCTAAGGAGTAGGGAGAAAGGATCACATTCAAAAGATCCTGGAGAAGAATTCTACACACAGTACGGCACACAGGATAAAACTTCTCCCATGGTTTGGCATTTCCTCCAGCTGTCAGAATTCCCCGACGGTTGAGACTTCTGAGTTTGTACCTGCTACAAATACCTGTAATACTTATTAACAGTTAACATTTATTGAGGTCTTCAGTGCACTGGGCAAGATACTAATAATTTCATGAGTCACGTAAGTCTTCTAAGAGGTGGATACTCTAATAATTTCCACTATAGGTGAGGAATCTGGGGCTCAGACAAGTTAGGTAACTTTTCCATAATTACATGGTAGAGCTGGAATTCAACCTCTGGTCACCTGACTTCACTGTCTCCGAAGGGTATTCTCAATGGGCTTACATGAACAGGGTGACCACTCCTCAAACACCAACCACCAAGCGCTTGGAAATAATGAGAGAAAAAATAATTTACCAGTCAAATACAGGAAGAGCAGCCCACTCCCTCCTCTTATTGGAAAGTCCCAGTGCACAATGGTGTATTAAAAGCCCTAGAGTCCCTATGGTAAAGAAACTGGTATATTTGTTTGACAGGAGACCTTTTTAACACTCTAAACAACTAGAGATCTGGAGTCTGTGCCCACAGACGTGTTGGCCTATCCTGCCTTCCTCTCCTCCCAAATCCAGAGTCTTTCAGTTTTCATCCTCCAGGAGTTCTGTTGCTTTTGTTTGTCTGATTATCCTATTCTGTAAGAGTGGGAGGGAAAGCTTTTCTTGCTAATAGGAATCCCTTATTTAATAATTCAAAAAGCATTCATTGAGATCTTTAGTCAAAAGTTTAGGGCTACATTTTATGGGATGTGAACATGGACCTGGCCCCTGCTCTCTCAAGGGAACTTAGACCTGGAGGAGTAAAGTGATATGTGCAACTAGCTGCTCCCACCAAGGACTCTAGTATCGCCTCTCTGAACCCTCAGGGAAGGTTTTGTGGGAGAAATCACCTGAAGGAAGATGATCTTCCTTCAGATCAATTACAGCTCCATTTAATTTTCAAAATGGCAATGACTATACTTTTTAATGATTGTCAGGTAACATCTGTATTAATTTCCTAGGGCTATCTTAAAGAAGTAGCACAAACTGGGTATCTTCAAACAACAGAAATTTATTTCCCACAATTCTGGAAACTAGAAGTCAAGGTTGGTGGGGCAGTGCTCCCTCTGAAAACTAGGGGAGAACCCTTCCTTACCTCTTCCTAGCTTCGGTGGGGACCACCAAACTGGTGTTTCTGGGCATGCAGATTCAGCACTTCAATTGCTTTCTCCATCATCACACAGCATTCTTACCTCACATGACTGTACCTCTCCTTTTATTATAAGTATAATAGTTGTATTGGATTAAGGGGCCACCCTACTTTGGTATGACCTTATTTTAACAAATAATGTCACATTTCGAGATGCTGGGGGTTAAGACATCAACATATCTTTTGGAGGGACATAATTCAACCCTCAACAATATACCCATTATAAATATTCAAGTGTACACATTATATCCATTATAAATATTTAAATATTATCACTTCTGTAAAAAGTGGTAATAGCAGAAAAGCACAAAGATGAATGTAAAAGTCACTTGGCTATGTTACCACTCGGATGTAACTACTGTTAACATCATTCCATTTTTCTTTGCATATACACATATAAAGCACAACAATCATACTATTCATATAACTTTGTGACTTGCTTTTTCTCAAATTATATCTTGAACACCCTCCAAATCAATAAATTTATTTCACTCGTGTGTGTATGTGTGTGTTAGTTGCTCAGTTGTGTCCGACTCTTTGCGACCCCATGGACTGTAGCCCACCAGGCTCCTTTGTCCATGGGATTCTCCAGGCAAGAATACTGGAGTGGGTTGCCATTTCCTTCTCCATGTAATGGTGCTCAGAAAACTTATTAAGCCTGTATTGTGGTTGAAGGCACTATTAAACTGTCTACTTTGTAGTTTTGTGAAAGACAGAAAAGTTCTTAAGCTTTTCTGTACTTATAGTTTTATGTAACCATTTTGGCTTCTCTATCATTGTCTTTTTCCATTCCATTTTTCCTACCTTCCCTCACAGCACTGTAAAAAAACCAGCTTGAATTTCTTGCTCTAGAACAGAACAGAAATTTGCAAGTGTCTCTTCCACTCACGAGTCTTGGAAGGCTATTATTCTATGTTTGACACCTTTTGTCTGTCAATTCAGAGTTGTCACAAGTCCTCGACTATTTTTTTGGATATCAGAACACCACAAAGAAACCCTGTGACCTGAGACTAAAAGACCTAAAACTGAGTAGTCAGATAACATTTACTCTCTATTCTATTTGCATGATATAAAATACAACAAAACATTTTGTTGGGTTTTCCCACCTAATAACTCACAGTAAGAAATATTTATGAGTTCAGACCATTGTCCTTTGAGCCTAGTCCAGAGTTTCTTAACCTTTAGTGTACAGATAACTCATCTGGAAATCTTATAAAAAGGCAGATTCTGATTCAGTAGATCTGGAGTGAGGCCTGAGTTACCTCTTTTCTAACTTTTCCACGGTGATAGCAGCGGTGCTGATTCATGGACTGCATTTTGATAGCAAGGCTCTAGCTGAGAGCGCTGATTAGGGAAAGCATCAACCCTATGCCCTAAGTTGGGCTGCCTGAATAACAGGCACTGAGAAGGTTTGTGAGCAGGAGGCTTACTGGGGCAAACTCTTGGAACAGCAAGAGCAAATGAGTTTGGAAAGTAGGACTGGGCAGATGGAAAGGCTGAGTTGTGATACAGTTGCCACATAGGCCTCAGCTCATCCTATAAGACTTTCTAGGGTTGGGAGGCCCTTCAGTTGTCCTGAACTGAGGTAAGGGACAGGTCTATGTCCCCCGACATGGACCAGATATGGCACACAGACTGCCCCCCGGAGGAGGCATCATCTGGGGTGAGGCAGCTCCCTTCTGTGAGAGCAATTCTCCACCCTCAGAGGGACTTGTCTGTGAGCCGTCTGTAGCCAATACTCCTGTAAGCAAAAAAGAGCAAGCACCTCAGCCTTGGAGGATGATGTAGGTGAAGCATCGCTGTGCCATTATTCTGCTGAGAACTCCAGTGACCTGAGAAAATCACTATATTATTTTCTGTTTTTCAAGCTAAATTTTAGACATCTCCCCAAATGTTTTGGTTTTATTAATCAGTGAAATCATGTCTGTGCAATGTGCCAGGCCTTGAAGACAATGATTTCAATGTCAATCACTTTGGCTTTACAGAGAATATCTCTGGATCTGATCTGGAAAGCTACTCAAGTCACCTTCTCCCAAGCAGGGATGCAAGAAGAAAATGTAGGGAAGAACTTTGGGAGATACTTGATTAATTTCATAGAAAAGAGAGCTAAGTGGGATAGCTAAAGAAAAAGATGTGTTCTGCCTGGTGGCGCTAACTAGAAGCAAAGTCTAGGGAATTCCCTTGCCACCTAGTGGTTAGGACTCTAGGGACCTGGGGTTCAATCCCTGTTTGGGGAATTAAGATCCCCACAAACTGCGGGGCACAGACAAAATTAAAAACAAATAGATAAAAATAAAGGTAAAGTCTAATGATCCAGTCAAGGTACTCTATGGGGCATTCAGTAGTAGTGTCTTGCTACTTCTAGAGGTAGGTGTGGGAGTTTGCTGAAGTGAGATAAAATGTCTAGGGCTGAGTAGCCATATAGAAAAAGATAAAGCTTGATCCATCCTTTATTCTCCAATGGATAAATTCCAAATGGATCAGAGATGTAAATTTTTTTAAAATGAAGCCATATTGATATATTTTCAAAAAGAATAAATGAATTCTTGTATAAGTTGGGAGTGGGAAAAACATTCCTACCTATCATTCAGAGTCTCATTAAGGGAAGAGGTTGATTATTTTAACTACAGTTTAAACAGACAACAGATAAGCAAAGCAAATAGTCCAATAAAGGTTAGTTTTTAAAAGTGCAACCCAGGACTTCCCTGGTGGCCTAGTGGTTAAAGATTCACCTGCTGATGCAGAGGACATGGGTTTGATCCCTGGTTGGGGAAGATCCCACATATTGCAGAGCAACTAAGCCCCTGCACCACAACTATGTGCATGCCCTAGAACCATTCTCTGTAACAAGAGAAGCCACCTCAATAAAGGTCTGGCTGAATCAACTATAGTACATTCATAATAACCAAAGAGAAGATGTATATCCAGCTCATTTAAAACACAGTTTTTTTCTGTACATTTCCAGTGGGACACTAATATGGAGGGAAAAAACACACATGCAAATTTAAACTTCATTCAGCAGTCTTATGTTAGCAATACTGCTATTCTTATTCTGTTAATATATATGTATTATTTATACATAAATATTTATGTGTGTATTTATAAATATGAATAAAGCAAGTAAATAATTGTGTCAATACACTAAGAACTAGTATTTTCATCTTAAGAGAAAGGACAAAACATAAAATCAAAGAGCTCAGCTTTAAAGAAAAAGCATTAAGATACAGTTAGAAAAATTAATATTCAAGAGATACAGTGGGTCCTAAAACCCAAAACAAAGGGAAGTTTGGGTAAAGGAGGAGGCTAGAAACCCTGTAAGTAATTTTTTATAGTTATGTCTGAAGCAAGAAAAGAGGAGAAATACGTTTAGTATAGCCTCTGATGTATTGGTCCTGTTAAAATTGATGGCTTTTTCTGTAGTGCTTTTGTCTCCTGAATGCTAGTCCCAGTCCACCATCCCACCTTCACTTTTTATTAAGTTAATTTCTGCTGATTCTTCAGATCAGTTCGTTGTTACATCGCTCCTCCCCCATCAAGGATCTTTCATTGTACCCTATCATAGAATATTCCTTTCCTTAGGGCATGTCTCCTAGTTAATAATTATGTCCCCGTTCATATAATTACTTGGTTGATAGTCTCCCCTGCTCCCTCCCTTGGAGGGCCAAAATCGTGTCTGGTTTCACTCATCCTGTATCAAACTGCTCCTGTATGCTCAGTCGCTTCAGTCCTGACTCTGTGACCCCATGGGCTGCAGCCCGCCGGGCTCTTCTTTCCATGGGATTCTCCAGGCAAGAATACTGCAGGGGGCTGCCATGTCTGTTTCCATTTCAGGGCATCCTCTTAGATGGGAAAGGGTAGACTATCTAAGCACCTGAACTCCAAAAGGAACAAAATGCTTCTAAGAAAAAACTGTTCCCCACTTAAACCCTTTCAAGTCGGGCAAATGACGCATTTGGCCTCTGGCAATAAGCACACAAATGGATAAGGCAGATAAAGTTTTGTTTGTGTGTGTGGTTTTTTTTTTTTTTGCTACTCTTGCCAAGTTTACATGGGAGGGAGGCATGGGTGGTAGTAAGCGTATGCTGTATTGTCTGTAGTATTTGAGTCCAAATCTCCAGCCCTAAGAATATTTAATCCCTGATGGGACTGCTGACGTTTGAGAATGGAAAAGCAGCCCGGGGACGAGGGCTGGGTATGTGCAGTCTTGTCTGTCAACAAGAGAAACCACGCTCTCTGCACCGTGAAGGCCGGGAACCAGTCTCCTTCGCGGTCTAAGTCCAGACCTCACCGAATGAAGCTTTTGCAGCGGCCGCCTCCCCTAGACTTTCCTCCCGCACTCCACTCTCTCTTGACAGGTCTTCTTTGTTGTATTTTAACTACCTAAACGCAAAGATCTGGGCGTCATCATCAGTCCCCTAAGTATGGACCAGTTCCCCAAAGCCGAAGTTTCCACCAAACAGTCCGGCTTAGGGTTACTAAAATCAGCGTTGATGAATCCCGACCAAATGGTCTCCCTTACGGGTCCGTAGAACCAGTTTCTTCGTAAAAGGGCCTTCAGCCTCCGCCGAGATCTTAAAAAAAAAAAAAAAAAAAAATGAGAATGAGGTGTCTACTACATTTCCCCAAATATATTATCTCAGGTTCAGGCCAGGTGTTTTAAAATATACAATAGACAGTATTTCTCTATAAATTATGGCTAAGAAGGAGCAAGTGGAACCCATTTTTCTTTCCGTGTTTCTCAGTTTTGCCCTCCGCACCCTTCGTGCCCCACCCCGCCGCCCGCCCCCGGCCGGTAACCCGGTAACGCCTGGACAGGCAGCTCCTGGCCACCCTCCGGGGTCCTGATTTTGAAAAGAGGAGCGGACCAATCAGAGTGCGGAGCGCTGTTTGGCGCTGCCATTTGAGCCTGGGCTGAAAGCGAGGGTGGGCCGGCCGCGGCGCCTTGGGTGTCTGCAGAGGCGGTGGGGGCGGAGGAATGAGGAGGGTCGCTCGACTTCAGTAAGCGCACCGGGATGTGCTGGCCGGGGCAGCCGGCAGGCTGATGGGGGAGGGAGGGAGCAGCCTGTGAAACGGGGTGACGGCGGCCACCAGCCCGGGCGGGGACCGGGACTGGGAGAGGCCCCTGAGCAGCCGGCTGGTCCGGGGGCTGGGCTAGGGTGGGGGGCGTGGGGTCGCAGGGACAGACGCTCAGCCGAGCCTGCGGGGGTAAGGAGGGCGAAAAGAAGGGTAGGCTTTACTGGTCGGAGAGAGACAGGACAAAGGGAGGTTTGGAAGAGAGTGGCTGGAAGTAGTGAGAAGCTGGTAACAGGCGTGCTGCAAGGATCTGAGAGAAAGAAGGGAAATCTGTGTAAGTAGCTGAAACGATTAAGTGACAAGAAAGAAGGCCAGTGAAAGTGAAGGAAAGGTGAGGGGTGGCAGAGGGCTAAGAGAAGGGTCGGTGAAAGTGTATAGGGGATCGAGGGAAAAGCCGTGGAAGTGGCTGGGGTCCGGGGCCGGAAGAGTACCAGACGTGGCCGGAAGGCAGGGGAGCTGAGCGCAACACTGAGAGTGTTTGGAAACTGGAAGACTTGGTGGCGAAAGAGGATCAGGACTCAGATCGCACCTCGGAGAGTGAGCGACATGTCCGGGATGTGGGATCAGAGGTTGGTGCGTTTGGCGGTTGTGCAGCAGCTTCGGGCTGCCTATGGAATTAAGGTCAAGGGTGGCCGGGCGCAGAGCGATCGCAGGAGACCGGAAACAGCAACCACGGAAATAGTGGTAAGTTCTGGGGAAAGAGGTTTAGATTTTAAAAGGGGGCGGGGGGCGCATTCTGGACCATCGCTTATTACCAGGTCATGCTAAAATGTTCTTTCTGTATGGATCCAAAAGAGTATGTTTAAGTGTATCAACCGCAGCAACATTGACATTTTGAACTAGATAATTCTTTGAGGGGCCTAGGGGTTAGCTGTCGTGTACATCAAAGGATCTTTAGCAGCATTGGCTTCTACACACGAGAGGCCGATAGCGTGTCCCAGTTGTGACAATTAAAAATGTCTCCAGAAACTGGCAACTTAGTATTTTGAACAAGTCGCACGTGGGGAGGGAGACACACTTTCACCACTGTTGAGTAATATTTGGAGAGGGACAAGGGATACCAGTACATTTTCTAAATGAATCAGTAAATGAGGAGATGTGATACCATTAGGAGTAGGCTTTAAATGAGTAAATTGAGAAACCACAGTGGAATAGTTCAGAAGCAGTTGATTTTTGGGTGGTTGAGGTAAGGGGATTTTGAATGAGATTTTAATATTTGTACAGAATCCTCAAGAATTTCATTGTGAAAAATAAGTTGCATATAAGGATTTTGTTTTATATTTATATATAAATATATACCTTATATATATATACACACCTAATTACATGGTACTTTCTTTTAAGATCTCAAATAAAGTAGGTTTGTAAGTGTGTGAAAGAATTTGTGTGCATATTTCTTTTTCTTACCTCTAAGGAAAGCTGGCACTTTGCTTTTAGAGTCAGATAGACTTTGATTTGTGTTTGATTCATGCTCTCCTCCTATTTGGGGTGTGATCTTGGGCTGCTTGTCCTAAGCCTCAGTTTCCTACTCTATAAAATTGGAATGGTATCGCTCCTTGAGTTGTTTGGGGGAGTTAAAAAATAAGATTTGTAGATAAGACTGGCACACAGTGCCTGTCACATGCCACTTATTTATTCATCCAGTTGTTATGATAATCAGAGGTCTACATTCAAATTAGTAGTCATGCTAGAAACCCTAATAAAGTAGAGAAATACAGAAGATCATTGTGTTATGAGATCTAACATGTTAGGTAATTATTTAAATACTAGATTTCTTTAGCTCTTTGGTGTTTATTTTCTAATGAGAGTTTTGAGCTCTTTATGAAAAGTGCTAGGCATCTTTTTAAAGATGATATTGTAAATGGTGTTCTATTAAATTTTAAAAGCATGTTATTAGTTTTATGAGATTAAATTATAGCACTTATTTGTGACGTCAGTTATTGTGTGTAATGAACAAAAAAAAACACCAACTCTGAATTCTAGGTATGTATGACATTTGTAAACTTCAGCTTCGGCATATGATTTATTTTTGCATTTTGTTTAATTGTGTAGTATCAAGAAAATTCTGATTTACCCAAATAAGGGGTTGCCTATACTAACATAATCTTTTTTTTTCCTTAAAATTTTTTTTGGCTGCACCTTGTAGCATGTGGGAAATTAGTCCCTGATCGGGGCCTTTTCCAATGAGTCAGCTCTTCCAAATCAGGTGGCCTAAGTATTGGAGCTTCAGCTTCAGCATCAGTCCTTCCAATGAATATTTAGTGTTGCTTTCCTTTGTGATTGACTGGTTTGATCTCCTTGCAGTCCAAGGGACTCTCAGGGGTCCTCTGTTAGCAGCACAACTTGAAAGCAACAATTCTTTGGCACTCTGCCTTCTTTGTGGATCAACTCTCACATCCGTACATGAATACTGGAAAAACCATAGCTTGACTAAACGGACCTTTGCTGGCAAAGTGATGTTGCTGCTTTTTAATACGTTGTCTGGGTTTGTCATAGCTTTCCTACCAAGGAGCAAGAGTCTTAATTTCATGGCTGCAATCATCATCAGCAGTGATTTTGTAGCCCAAGAAAATAAAATGTTACTGCTTCCCCTTTCCCCTTCCTATTTGTGATAAAGGGATGGGACCGGATGCCATGATCTTTCGGTTTTTAAAAGTTGAGTTTCAGGCCAGCTTTTTCACTCCTCTTTTCACACCCATCAAGAGGCTCTTTAGTTCCTCTTCACTTTGTGCCATCAGAGTGGTTGTTGTTACTGTTTAGTTGCCCACCCCTCTTCCATCTCCTCCATCATCGGCTCCCTTTTTCTTCTATTCCTTAAGTGTGGATCTTCCCCAGGGTTCAGATCTCTGTTCCTCTTTTCTGCTCTGCCCCTTTTGTTGTTGTTCCGTCGCTAAGTCATGTCCAGCTCTTTTTGACTCCATGAACTGCAGCACTCCAGTCCTCCCTGTCCTTGACTATCTCCTGGAATTTGCTCAAACTCATGTCCATTGAATCATTCTCTGTCACCCCCTTCTCCTCCTGCCCTCAGTCTTTCCCAGCATCAGGGTCTTTTCCAGTGAGTCAGGTGTCTAAAGTATTGGAGCTTCTTCAGCTTCAGCGTTAGAGTAGTATCATCTGCATATCTGAGGTTGTTGATATTTCTCCCAGCAATCTTGATTCCAGCTTGTGATTGATTCATCCAGCCTGGGATTTCGCATGATGTACTCTGCATAGAAGTTAAATAAGCAGATGACAAAATACTGCCTTGTCATATTCGTTTCCCAATTTTGAACCAGTTAGTTTTTCCATGTGCTGTTCTAACAGTTGCTTCTTGGCCCGATACAGGTTTCTCAGGAGACGGGTAAGGTGGTATGGTACTTCTAGCTCTTTAAGAATTTTCCATTTTGTTATGATCCACACAGTCAAAGGCTTTAGCATAGTCAATGAAGCAGAAGTAGATGTTTTTCTGGAACTCCGTTGCTCTCTTTTCTATATTCATCAATTAAATTGAACCAGATGCTTGAAAAAGGACTAGTAAGATTTTGTCAGATCATTAATGTGAATGGTTTTGCCATGTAATGCAGCTTGCAGGATCTTAGTTCCACCAGGGATGGAACCCTGACTCAAAGCAGTGAGTCCTAACCACTGGACTGCCAAGAAATTCCCTGAATGATTTATTATTGTTAATAAAAGTTAAATGTTAAAATATGCTTTAAAAATGTTAAGTGCTTCAAGAGCATTCAGGGAGAGCAGATGTATCTAAAATAAATTAACATATGTGATTAGGTGTGCCCACTTAATCTAATTTTATATAAGCAGACATGTACAGGCTTGAATTAAAAATAAATTCAAGTCCAAGGTATTGCTACAGGCTTCTTAAACAGTGACTCATTTTTAAAGTTTGAATATATGCCCAAAGATAGTGGTAGATTCTTTATTCAGAGGTACGCATACTCAATCAACATGTGGATATACTCTTGGGATCTTCAAATGAATTAAAGTTTGAATGTAATACATTCTATTGTGACTTAAAAATGGTTTTCAAAATGTGAAATAAAATTTTAATTGTTTACAAAATCCTTTCCTTCGATATCCAGAGCAGTTTGCTTAGTCCTCTCCGGTAATGTGGAAAGGGTTCCCAGGTGGCACAGTGTAAGGACTCTGCCTGCCAATGCAGGAGACGCCAGAGATGTGGGGGTTCAATCCCTGGGTCGGATCAGTCGATTTGGCCTTCTGTTCAAGTTAGGAAATGTTTATAAGGTGACCAATAGAAAGTTTAAGGTCAGATTTTATATGTAATTACTGAAGGAACTTGTAGTATTTTCCAAAAATGTTAGTATTTTGGGCCAAATTCTGTGTAAGAATTTCCTGACTGAACACTAACATGGATTGATTTTCCATTGTGGGACTGGAAACAGGGAATTTACTTCCTTGCTTAAGCACAAAGTGACTGTTTTTGTACTCCCAGCACCTAGTATCTTAGTATACAGTAGTTACTTTTTAACAAATCTTGATGTAATTGTTTTCTGTGTCTTGACTAATAGTTTATTTCTGCTATCTTGTTTTATTTTTTGAAATTTTTAATTTACCTAATATTTAAGAAAGCTTATATTGAGCCTAATATTTGTGTTAGAGTAACTGAATTTGTCATTCTAGGGTAAAATATTTGGAGTACCATTAAATGCATTGCCCCAGTCCGTTGTACCAGAATATGGACATATTCCAAGGTGAGCAAAGTTTGAAATGACAGTAAATATTTCAAACTACTATTTGAATGTATGAAAATAGTTAATTGAAGCACACAATTAGTTGGAACTAGCAAATGATTTTATTTCTCAACATTTACTCAGATTAAAAGTTGTTTTTTTTTAATTTTTGCATATTTTAACTTTTTAATTTGTATTCATTTTTAGGATTGAATTTTAAGGTTCAGTAATAAATAAATGTTAGAAACAAGAATTTTTGGTTCTCTATCAGTCTTTTCACTGCTGTTCTGATTATACTCAGTGATATACTAAACTATAAATTCTGTTATAATTTTTATTATTTTTTGTTTTAGACATGTTGGATAAAAGAATAAGCTTTTGGGAATATAAATTATGTAACCCTTGAACTTTTTTATGTCACTATTTGTAAATAACGTTTGGACTAACTGCATCAGAAATTACTAGGGAAGTTTACGTCTTAAGAAAATAGTTTAAAAGTGCGTAATATAAACAAACTAACTTAGCTCTTACTAATTCATTTCTCCTTTATCCAAAATAGGGTTTATTCTGGCTACTATTGTCCAATAACCTAAGTTTTTAGTTGATGCATTCTCCAAAAGCTTTTGAACACCTTTTTGCCTTAGGACAATTTTCCCTCACTCACACTGTAGATTCACAGTCTTCATGAGGTAGCCACTTAGTATTTTGCCTTTTAGATGGCCTATGAAAGGCTTTTTTGTGATGATATTTAGCATTTAGAATTGCAGTCATAACCCTAGTGTGTGTGTGCATGCTTAGTCACTTCAGACGTGTCCAACTTTGTGATCCCGTGGACTGTAGCCCGCTAGGCTCCTCTGCCCATGGGATTATACTGGCAGGAATACTGAAGTAGGTGGCCATGCCCTCTAGGGCATCTTCCCAACCCATGGATCAAACCCACCTCTCTTATGTTTCCTGCATTGGCAGGCGGGATCCTTACCACTAGTGCTACCTGTGAAGCCCCATGTCCCTAGTAATAATGACTAAATCTTTGTTGTAATTTGTTTGCCTGCTGTTTTTTTTTTTTTTTCTCATTTATTTTTATTAGTTGGAGGCTAATTACTTTACAGTATTGTAGTGGTTTTTGCCATACATTGACATAAATCAGCCATGGATTTACATATGTTCCCCATCCCCATCCCGCCTCCCTCTCCATCCCATCCCTCTGGGTCTTCCCAGTGCACCAGCCCTGAGCACTTGTCTCAGGCATCCAACCTGGGCTGGTGATCTGTTTCACCCTTGATAGTATACTTGTTTCAGTGCTATTCTCTCATAACATCCCACCCTCGCCTTCTCCCACAGAGTCCAAAAGTCTGTCTTGTATATCTGTGTCTCTTTTTCTGTTTTGCATATAGAGTTATCATTATCATCTTTTAAAATTCCATATATATTGCCTGCTTTTTTAAAAAGAAAACTTTTCTGTCAGTAACTCTCTGCAACATTCAGCCACTCTGCATCAGTAGAATGCCTTTATTTTCTTGCAGCTGACATCCATTCAAATTTGTGTTACCAGCTGTTAACTAAGCATATAAAGCCAATATTGATTGTTAAAAATTATTCAGTATAAAGAAATTGAGCACACACCTCTAAAAACATAAGAAGGGTTGTAAGGACTGGGATCAATTTATCCGACTTCCTGAGAGGTAATATTGATGAGGGGAAAAAAACCTTCCCTTATTTTTGGGCATATGTGCAGATGCTAGGTTTTTTAAGCTATGTGTGTTGTGCAAGATCACTTGTGGAAAGAGAATAGGTAAAGAAAAGAAGGCTTTGGAGCCCTGGGTGATCTTAGGATGGAGAAGTCTGGTAGAAAAAGAAGAACCAGAAAAGAAGTTTGAGAAGGGGCAGTCAGGCAGACAGCAGGAGTAAGTGTAGTGAAAAACAGTATTTTCAAGATCATCAGGAGTGGTCAAGTATTAAGCAAGATAAAGACAGTGACTTGACTCTGGATTTGGCAAGGCAGAGGCCATTAGTGACTTTGATGGAGTAATGGGGATGAGTTTGATTGCAGAGGTTTTGTGCATCTTGCCACCTGAAAAGAGTTCTGTCTTTCAGTTTTCTTGTTGATGCTTGCACGTCTTTAGAAGAGCATGTTCATACAGAAGGGCTTTTTAGGAAATCAGGATCTGTTATTCGTCTAAAAGCACTAAAGGTAAGCATATTCTTGAACTATATTTGTACCCCTCTTTGATTTGGTTTTTAGGATCGAAATATTTAGAATTAGTACATGAATTATTGACAGAAATTGAGTTTGCAAATAGCTTTTTTTCATGACAGAAGAACCTTTTTCCAAAGTGTGTATCGTTTATATAATCCTTTTTTTAAAAAATTGAGGTATAATTGACAAATATATTTAAGGCATACAACCTGATGTTTCGATATACCTATATGTTTTGAAATGATTTTCACAATCAAGCTATTTATATAATGCTTTAAAAATTTTCAGAGTACTTTCAAACTCATGGTCCTTATCCCTGTATACTATAGGAAATGAAAGTTCATTTAAAATTTTGTTTTTAGCCTTCTAAAAAGTAGTGATATATACTAAAACAAGAGTTAAGAGAAATTCATTAAAGAAAGCTCTTTAGAGTATAAGGAAGGATACTTTATTTGCGTTTAACCCTCAAGCCCCAGAGTGCTCAAAATGATTATATTTATTTTAGAATAAACTCGATCATGGTGAAAGATGCCTGTCTTCTGCACCTCCTTGTGATACCGCGGGACTTCTGAAGCAGTTTTTTAGAGAATTGCCAGAGCCCATTCTCCCAGCTGATTTGCATGAAGCACTTTTCAAAGCTCAACAATTAAAAACAGAGGAAAAGAATAAAGCTACGTTGTTGCTCTCCTGTCTTATGGCTGACCACACAATTGATATATTAAGATACTTCTTTAAGTTTCTCAGGAAAGTTTCTCTTAGGTAAGTAGTAAATAAAAGTTTTTGGGAGATGACAGTTTAATTTCTCAACTAGCTAGATTTACCCTTATGATAATAGATTTCATTTGGAATAGAAATTTTTCTTAAAAATATTATATTTTTCCTTACTATAAGAAGTTTATCCTGTACAATGAAAAATATGTAATATTTCCTTGCTGTCTTGGGGTTGCCATTGTGAATGCGTTAATGGCTTATTAGTGTTACAGGATTCTGAGGCCATTAAATGGCTTCTAATGATTACTATGTTTTTAAAATGTTTGTGGTTTGCTTTTCAATTTGTCCCTTCTCCTGGCTGTCATTGAGCCTGTTTGTTCTAGACATACTTACTGCCTTCAGTAACTTTGAATTTTCTGCATGTGAAAATCAAAGAAATGTGTTCAATTTGTGTGGGGAAAAAAAGTGTGGACTCTAGGGGTAGCAGTGTTTTCATGACATATATTTAAGCACACGGAGGCTGTGTATTTCTGATTCTGTCTTATTTAAAGTCAGTCATGTAGATGGGTAGGTGAGGGGTAACTGTATCTTGGTTTGTGTTTAACTGGTAAAGTGAGAGGTCTTCAGAATGTGCTCAGTGTTATTTTAACTCTGTATTTTTATCTTTGACTCCATCTTATAAAACTTTTTTCATTTAAGGTCCAGTGAGAATAAGATGGATAGCAGCAATCTTGCTGTAATATTTGCACCAAATCTTCTTCAGACAAGTGAAGGACATGAAAAGATGACTGCTAACACAGAAAAAAAGCTACGATTACAGGCTGCAGTAGTACAAACTTTTATTGATTATGCATCAGATATTGGTAAGATGTAGTTGCATTCTTAAGTAACAGAATTTGTTTAAATGAGGGAGATCCCAGCTTTTTCTAAGTGAGCCACCAAGACAACTGTTAGGAAGTGGTTATGTACTATTTAAACATTTTGAGGGGTGGGTAGAGGAAAAATCTTGATTGTGAGCATTTTTGTTTAGGGCATGTTCCAGATTTTATCCTAGAAAGGATACCAGCGATGTTGGGTATTGATGGTCTCTGTGCTACTCCATCGCTAGAAGGCTTTGAAGAAGGCGATTACGAAACTCCTGGTGACTGTAAGAGAAAACGAAGACAAAGTGTAGGAGGTAAGTGGTCATGGCAGTCCCATATGTGGAGGCACGGCAATTTGCGTTTGCCTGAAATGTGTTTCAACATAAAAAAAACATAAGCTATTAACTGTCCCATTGCTTTTTTGAATCTTTTGGCTTGTATGGCATTCCCACCTTTTCTTTCTTCTTGCCTTCCTTGTAGATTTTCCTTGTACCTTCTTTGTTCTATAACAAAATACTTATGATCCATCCCATATCAAGGTATTTATCCAAAGAATATGAAAACACTAATTTGAGAAGACATATGCACCCTTATGTTCATCACAGAATTATTTTCAATAACCAAGATAAGGAAATTACCTTAAGTATCCATCAATGGATGAATAATAAAGATGTAGTATGTACATATATAATGAATACCACTATTCTTAATTTTTTTTGAGGAGTCTCCGTAATGTTTTCCATAGTGGCTGCACCAATTTACATTCGCACCAACAGTATATGGGGCTCCTTTTTCTCCACATCCTCTCCAACACTTCTTCTTTCTCGCCTGTTTGATAACAACCATTTTAACAGTTGTAAGGTAGTGTCTCATGGTTTTGATTTGCATTTCCCTAATAGTTAATAATTTTGGACATCTTTTCATGTGCCTGGTGGCCATGTGTGTGTCTTTAGAGAGATGTCTATTGAGTTCCTCTGCCTATTTTTTGACTGGGTTGTTTTTTTTTTTGGTGGTTGTTGTTGAATTATATCAGTTCTTTATATATTTTGGATATTAACCACTTATCAGATATGTGATTTGCAGATATCTTCTCCTATTTAGTAGCTTGTTCTTTGATAAAACTGATGTCACATAGGCTACTGCCAATGTTTTCCTCTAGGAGTTTTATGGTTTCAGATCTTACATTCAGACCTTTAATCCATTTTGATAAGATTTTTGTCTGTAATGTAAGACGGTGGTTTAATTTCCTTCTTTTGCATGTGACTGGTTTTCCCAACACCATTTTTGAGAAGACTTTTCTCTCTCCATTTTATATTCCTTTGTCATAAGTTAATTTTTCATATATGTATATATGGGTTTATTTCTGGACTCCTTCTGGCTTCCCTGCTGGCTCATTGGTAAAGCATCTGCCTGCTAATGTAGGAGGTGTGGGTTTGAAACCTGGATCAGGAAGATTCCCCAGAGAAGGAAATGGCAACCCACTCTAGTATTCTAGTCTGGGAAATAACCATGGACAGAGGAGCCCGGTGGGCTACAGTCCATGGGGTTGCAAAGAGTCGGACACGGCATAGCAACTGAGCACGTACATACACCTCCATTTACCCACATTCTTTTGGCTGCCGTTTCCTTGGAGTATCACCTTCCATCCCTTCACTTTGAGCCTGTATCTATCTTTAGAGCCGGGGTAAGTCTCCTGGAGGCAGAGTTTTGTTTTTTAATCCATTCAGCCACTCTGTATCTTGATCAGTGAATTCAATCCATGTACATTGTGACTCAGATGGTAAAGAATCTGCCTGCAGTGCAAGAGACCTGGGTTTGGTCCCTGGGTCAGGAAGATCCCCTGGAGAAGGAATAGCTGCCCATCCCAGTAGTCTTGGGCTTCCCCGGTGACTCAGATGGTAAAGAATCTGCCTGCAGTGCAGGAGACCTGGGTTTGATCCCTGGGTCAGGAAGAGCCCCTGGAGAAGGGAATGGCAACCCACTCCAGTGTTCTGGCCTGGAGAATCCCAGGGACAGAGGAGCCTGGCGGGCTGCAGTTCATGGGGTAGAAAAGCCAGGCTTGACTGAGTGACTGGCCCTTTCACTTTCACATTTAGGATGATTATTAACAGGTGAAAACTTAGTACTGCCTAAACTAATACTGTTTTCTGGTTGTTCTATTTGTCCATTGTTTCTTTTTCTTTGTGTTTCTGTCTTCCATTTTGTTCTATGGTGTTTTTCTGTTTTCTCTTTCATGTTTTGTGTCTCTGCTCTAGATTTATGTTTTGTGGTTACTGTGAAGTTGGTACCAATTGTCTTGTAGATGAAATAGTCCTTTTTCTGCCAATAGCATCTTATTACCTTCACTTGCTTATATGAGTGTCATCCTCTTCCTCTTTTGTGTTTTTCTTGTCTCAAATTATGTCTTTATGTTGTGTGTTCACTACCAAATTGAAGTAGCTACAGTTTTACTGCTTTTTTCCCTTTAACCTTTAATATAGAATTGTTTGACAGCTTATTCTGATACAGAGTTGCAATTTTCTGATTCCGTTTATCCTCTTACTCAAAGCTTTGTTTACTTTTGCGTTTTGTTTCTGGTAGAAGAGTTCCTTTCAACATTTTTGTAAGGCAGATGTAGCACTGATGAACTCCCTCAGCTTCTGTTTGTCTGGGAAACTATTTCTCCTGCTAATCTGAATAATATAGCTGACAGTTTTTATCTTTCAATATTTTGAGTATGTCATGTCATTCCAATCTGTCCTGGCTTGTTGTCCTGGCTTGTCCTTAGTCATCAAAATTAGAATTCTACGTGTTCTTATCTGCTCTTTTCTCATTCCCATATCCTACTGTCTACCAAGTCTTATCACTCTGATCTCGTAAATACCTTTATTACTGTCTCTGTATCCACAGGACCTACCTCAGTTCAGAGCCTCATCTCTTGCCTGGCTAATTCCCATTTTTCCTTCAGGTCTCACCTGAAATACCACTTCCTCAAGGATACCTCCACGATTTAAATCTGTTGTTAATATTTGTACTTCACACTGTTTACCCATTTTTCGATAGGTATTTATTTGCTTATTATATTTAATGTTTGCTTCCTCCAATAGAAAGTTTCATAAAGGTCACTGTTTCATATTTTGGCTACTGTTGTATCGTCATTGTGTCTGACACATAATAGGTACAAAATATATATTTGTTGAATGACTGAATAAAATAGTTAGAAGAACCTTTAGCTAGTTTGCCTATCTCCAAGGAGGCTTACACACACACCCCCACACCCACACCCCCCACCCCAACACACACACATACACCCTACCCCCAACTAATCTATCATACTGCTGTCAAAGTGCAAAAATGATGGTTTTGTTCCTTTTTCCCTTTGGAGAAGTTCAGATTCTTAAAATTATATACAGCCTTGTTTTCCTTACAAGACTTATCTCTTAACCATATCCACAGTTCACTAGTTGCTCTAGCTGTATCAAACTCCTGGCTTCTAGTATACATAAATTCTGTTTTTTCTTACATGCCTTTGCATATGCTAGTCACCTAGCCTGAATTTTACCTTCTACCTAATCAACACCTACAAGGTTTTATTTCCCTTTCCAAGCTTTCTCTCTTGCTGCCATTTCTTCCCTTCCTCAAAACATAATGATACCCTCTTCTGTACTCTTTTATACATTGTATGCATTTTATACATTTTAGTTACTTGTTTTACAATTCATTCTGTATTTAATGTTTTCCTGTTTATTTATGAATTATTGATGAAAGATAGGTCAATGTTGTTATAATTGATTATATGATTATATATGCCTTGCATTTCAGATTTTGTTAGTGGAGCATTAAATAAATTTAAATCTAACAGGACACCTTCTATTACACCTCAACAGGAAAGAATTGGTAGGTATTATATATTTTTATTTACTTGGACATTTATATGTGTACATTATGGGCTTCCCTGTTGGCTCAGATGGTAAAGAATCTGCCTGTATTGCAGGAGACCCAGGTTCTATCCCTGGGTCTGGTAGACCCCCTGGAAAAGGGAATGGCACCCAACTCCAGTATTCTCGCCTGGAGAATCCCATGGACAAAGGAGCCTGGTGGGCCACAGTCCATGGGGTCACAAAGAGTCAAACATGACTGAATGACTAACAGTTTCACACTTTCATGTATATTATACAGAAATTAATTGTGATAATAATTACCTGATTTATTTTGTTTAACCAATTCCAAGTGTAAATTTTAGTGGAGATTTGTACTATAATACTGTATTATGACATTGGATATATATGTGATTACATGTATAATTACAGTGGATATGTTGAACCTAATATTATAGGTAAGAATTTATTTTAGTCTGTGTTTTTTTTGTTTCTTTTTTTTAAATTTTCTTTTTTTTTTTTTGAACTTTTAATTTGTTTTGGGGTACAGCCAATTAACAGTGTTGTGATAGTTTCAGGTGAACAGCTGAGGGACTCAGTCATACGTATACAATATTTTAGTCTGTTTTATATCTGTGATCTTCTAAGTCATGTTCTTCCATTTGCAAGTTGGATGCTACTGAGCATGTGAGACCGAAAAACTCAATCTCATTTTTATTTCAGAACCAGAAAATTATTACTGTTTGTTCCAGTTTTTTATTTTGATTTGCTTGTGGCTAAAATTATTTAACCTGGTAATAGAAAATTTGATTGTTTCATTTTCCAGATTGAAGACATTAATTGGTTAATAGTTATTATGAAAAGCAAAAATACTTAGATTAGTTTTTGTTTCAGCTGTTACTAAGAATCTTGCCTCTTTACAACTTGACTTTAAGTAATTGCATACTGTTAATTTAGTTATTAATGTATTTGTGATAATGCTAATGTAAACATCCCCCCATTTTTGGTTAGTTTTAAGTAATAGCTTTATAAGAAGAAGTTATATGAAGTGTTTGTATTTTATCAACTCTGGGAGAAAAAACAAATTGTTTTTTTTCAGCCCAGCTATCCATTTCACCAACAATTCTTACACCAAATGCTAAGCGTAAACTGCCGGTAGATTCTCATGGTTTCTCAAGTAAGAAAAGGAAGTCCATCAAGCACAATTTTAACTTTGAGTTGTTGCCAAGTAATCTCTTCAATAGCAGTTCTACACCAGTATCAGGTAACAAATAGAATTTGTATAACTGGATTATAAACATTAACATGGGTGCTTATCCTGGGCAAAGTGCTATTTCATAATAATTCCTTTAGGAGGCAGATTTTATTCTCTTTTTTATCAAATCTCTGGATTTTGTAAAGTCCTCTAACTTTTAAAATAGACAGTATGGTTCAGTATAATTAATGTGTATGTGTATGTGTGTATGTGTTTTACTGCCTTGCCTGTTGAAAGCTATGGGTCACTGTGAATAGGAATAGTACTGGCGCTCAGGTTTTACCTGATTGAATATCCTGAATTCTGCTTTAGTTACTTCTGGATCTATGGCTGTGAGTAGATTACTGCCTTGTGTTGAATTGAGGTCACCAGCATTTGAGTGTCTCCGAATTCAGAGTGGGGGTGTAACCATTAATGTAATCATTGTGGGTTAGTTGGGGACAGGTAGTATTTTTAGTTTTATACTCAAGTAGCTTTTTTAAAAGCCATAAGAGCTTTAACACCATTCCTTATGGCATGATTTCCACGTCCCTTTACCAGCTCTGTCATTTTATTCTGAATGAACTGCAAGCTCCTAATGTGGCCAGCCAGAGCCTCCAGAGAAAAATAAAATCACACTAATTTGAACACCAGGTTTTTGTTAGTGTGATCTTGGATTGGCTTGGCTCCTTTAGCATGTATGTGTAGAATACAAGTTGGCTCGTATTAAACTATGATCAACCCAAAATGAAATGAAGCTCTAAGCCCAGAGTCTTCCATCTCATATTTGTCTCACATTTAATCAAAATGTGAGTGGTCTCAGATTCTTTTAGATTTTCTTTGTTTTCAGACAATGTTAAGAGTTCTACTTTGAATTTGCTAGCTGGATTATGAGGTCTTCTTCCCAAAAGTCTCTGTTTTGTTTGTTATCCAAAAGCTTTACATTTTACTTGTCTGTTTTATTTTAAAAGGTGAACAGAATAGCAACTTGTTCTCTGTAGTCCTTCAGGTTCTCTATGGTTCATTAAAGTGTAATGATAAGAACTCTGAAGCTATGTCTGTAGTTCTTCTGGTATTTACAGGTTGGAGAAAAAAACTTTAACTTAGTATATTTTTAATGTTCAGAGAGTTTTCCACTTTGGAGGACTATTTCCAAATGGCAGATGTGCATTGGAGTTCTTCTTGCCTTTGTTTATTAGTAATACAATATCTTCCCCAGGAAACAAACCTCCTTCTCTCCAAGCTCCTGACCCTAGAATAAAGCTACCTGAGTCACATTTGATATATCATATTGCCTCAAGTTTTTTTTTTTTTTTTAAGGCAAATGCACCCCAAAAGTCATGGTAATGGATAATTCTGGGGACCTGTGTAAATTCTTCATTAATACCAGTGAGAAGTTTAGAGGGTTCATGTTCACTGAGTGTATCCTGGGCAATAGTCAAATACAAGTCAAATGTATATGGAGCCTTTGCACATAACTCATAATACTTTTCCCCTAATTTTTTTCATTATAGTTGGTTTCATGATATAGTGTTAAATAACTTTATCAAAATGAGCTTTTGTAACCTCCAGTTGTTAGCATGGAGCATGGCAGTAACCATGTGGTTAGATGTGTGTTATGGGTCAGTTTTTGTCAAAAATATTGGACAAAAAAAAAATTGGACAAAAATATTGGACAAATTACACTCTGGAGTCAGATAGACAGCAGGTTGGCTAGCAGATGCATACTGCATACTCAGACACTAAATTGCTTTTCAGTAGTTCATTTTTGATAATGGCATTAATTAATCTTATGCACCAGGTTCTGTGCTAGACATCTTATATACATTATAGCAATACTTATATTCACCATAAAAATCCAAATTTAGAGCCTAAAGCCATTTAGTAAGTGGTGGACAAACTCAGTCTGTCTCAAAAACTTATTTCTCTAAACTGCAGTAGTGCCCACCTCTCCGTTGTAAGTAAGTATTGAGTTTAAAGTAAAACTCTAATATAAAAATAATGTTTAATCTGACCTTTAATTGGCAACTAAGAAGAAATTAATGCTTTTTTTTTTTCTTTTTTAGTTAACTTGGGTTATTTGACCCTTGAGGATTCTAACCAGAGATTATGTGATTTGTTGTTGTTTAGCGATGGAAATTAAGACTTTAAATCTAATTGCTGTTAATATTTCATACTTTGAAAAGAAAATAAGTATGTATGGTCTATCACATGTGGTTGTTTTTATAGTTCACTGTGATACAAGCCCGGAAGTGTCGTCTCAGAGTTCATTCTCTCCTGTCGCCATCAGTGGAAACCATTTGATCAGTACAAATGTGCTAAGGCGAAGTAAAAGGCTTGCAAGCAAAAAAGTTTGCAGGTAAGTTATCCAGGTTGGGTAAAAATTTGATATATATACTTTAAAAATATTTTATCTTTCTATTGAGAATCATATTTGAATAATAATTTTTAAAAATCCCCTTTGCCTTTATAGTCTTATTAATCTAGGGCCTATCCTCCCGAGAAAGATTCCTAATTTGAGTCCATTTTGCCTGTTTAAAATCCTATTTTATGTTGATGTGGGTAATTTTTAAATTTCCTGTTAATATAAAAAGCTAGTCTAATGATTCTGGTTTATAAGTGACTCAACTCTTGTGATCAACAGGAAAAATCATTTTTTATGCAGATACAATGTGTTCATGTATGGTATCTTAAACCTAAAAAATTATTACTCTATTCAGTTATTAACAATGTGATTTGCTCTGGGCTTTCAAACTTTATTTTGTAGGAATTCCTCTAGTTCTTATGCTGTAAACTGATGTTTTTAATTTCACTCTTTCTAGGGTGGAATCAGGAAAAGCAGGCTGCTTCTCTCCTAAAATCAGCCGTAAAGATAAGGTTCGAAGATCTCTTCGTTTGAAATTTAATCTAGGGAAAAATAGCAAAGATGGAGTAAGTGTCTTTCACCATTTCACTGCTATTCATATTAGTGTAAAGCTGAAGATTGATGCTAAAAGGCCCTCTCAACCCTGTCTCTCTTCCATCTACTGCCCTGTTCTCAACTCGTCTTTATACCAAGCATTTACACTTGAGTAGTTATCTCCAGTTCCTCCTTTTCTATCCTCCTGAAATCAATTCCAGTGACGCTTTCATCCCCAACTCTCATTGAAATAGATCTCACAAGATTACTCGTGAATTCAGCACTGCTCAAACAGGTGGACAAATATGAGTCCTTATTGGACTCAATCCATCAGCAACATGTAACCCAGCTAATGACTTGCTCTTCTTTGGCATATTTTCTTTCCTTGCTTCAAGTATATTTTAGTCTTCTGATTTTCTTCCTTCTTTGCCAGTTAATTTTCTAATTCCTTTATACTGGAGAACCCAAAGCTTTGCCCTTGGATTTCTTTTCTCACTCCACTCACTCAAGGTGATCATCAGCTCTAACTAAATATCATGTATTTACTTAGGACTTTAAATTTGTATCTCTAGCCCAAATTGCTCTCCTGAACAACTTGACTGCTTAACATTTACCTATTTGACCTCCCAGTTGGGAGGTACTGACATCTTAATAGAGCTCCTGAGATGCGTTTCTTCACTGCTGTTACTTCTCCACTCCTCCCTCTCTCCCCAACCTATACTTCTACCTGTAGTCTTCACCATCTCAGTTATGGCAATTTATTCTTCCAAGCATTTAGGCCAAAAACCATGCAGACATTCTGGACCCCTCACTTTGTCTCACACGTACCATCTAAACCATTAGGGAATCCTATCTAACTTCTGCTTCCAGGGTCTATCCAGACTGACCACTTTTCACAGCACTTTATTTCTAACCTTTTGAGTTATGTCATTTAAAACTTGGATTACTACAGAAAGTTCCTACTACCTGCTCCTACTTTGCTGCAGTACTAGAGCCTAAATTATCCCCTAAAGAGCAGAGTTAAGTCATGTCACCCCTTTTCAGAACCCTCCAGTGGCTCCCCACTTCTCTGTCAGGAAAAAAAAAAGTCAAAGTTCTCACTGATTTGCAGTGCGCCACATGGTCTGTTCCTGGCCTCCCTCTTGGAGCTCTCCTCTACCACCCTCCCCTGCTCATCTGACTTCATTCACTTTTGCCTCTTTGTGATTTCTTGAATGTGCCAAAACTTGCTTCAGCATTAGAGGTTGAGGCATTTTCCTCTCCCTGGAATGTTCATTCCCCTTATACCTTCATGACTCACTCTGTTTTCTTTACTCACAAATCATCTTCAGATCAATGTGTTCAAAATTGTACCTCCCCCCGGCCACAAAAAAATTATACTCCCACCCTTCACCACTCCATATCCTTTTTACCCTGTTTTACTTTTCCTTCTAGCACTTTTCATTTTGTGTATTGTATATTATACATTATAATTTATTGTCTGCCTTACTCTGGTCTAAATCTCCCCATCAGAAATGTGAATTCCATAAGGGTAAGATTTTGGTCTGTTTTTGTTTTCTTTCACTCTGGTAAACAGTCCTGGGCACAGAATCACCACAAAAAAAATTTTTTTTAATTAATGTATGAGGCTGTTTTTATTTTATATAATCCACTAATAGCCAGTCAAATGCTTATAATTTCCATCAGCATGCATGCAAATATATTGTTTGCTATAAAATTATTCCTAAATTATATATATCTACCTTTTAAAATTAGCTATAGATGATTTTGATAACTACAAAACAATAGTTTGTCTTAATATTTTGAATTAACAAGGTTTATTTCTTAACCAAAACATTTTCAATTTTTTCTGTACAGAATGAGTGTTCTGGTGTCAAAAGATCTGAAAATGTTGGTCGACGACTTGCAAATCAACAAAGTTTAAAAACTAGGATTGAATCTGTAAAAACAGGTCTGCTTTTTAGCCCAGATACTGATGAAAGATTAACAAAGAAAGGTATGTTTCCATGATATTGGTAGAGTTTTACCCCAAAAACCTACTTTAAAATTTTTTTTTTTTTTTAGTTTTCTTTCCATTTTACTGAGATAATTGACATATAACCTTTAGTTGCTTTTTTAATGATAAAATGTACTAAGTACTTTACTGTTCTAGAAATTGAAAATTCATGTTTGAATAGTGAAAATATTTGAATTGGGGTGTATTTTTATATGAACAATTGGATCTTTACGATGTAAATACAAAAATGTTTACTATTTATACATTAAAAAATTACTTTTTGTATTGACTTGTCATTTTTTATCCACACTTTAAACTTTTTATTTTGTATTGGAGTTTAGTCAATTAACAATGTTGTGGCAGTTTCAGGTGAGCTGCAAAGGGACTCAGCCATACATATACATATATATCACAAACAATTATTTTTAATACAAATCTAATTTATCGGAATTAAATGCTTAGTATTTATCATGTATTTGATAACATTTCAAAAGTAAGTTAAATATAAGTTTTAAAACACTGAAATGCTTTATTTTAGGTTCGAAAAAGATCAGTAAGTCAGAGGAAAACTTAATAACTCCAGAGCGACTAAATGGAACAAATTACCGGATGTCTTGGATAGGACCTACTAATTCAGATTTTCAAGAAGTAGATGGAAATGAAGCTTCTCCAATAGAGGGAACTCTTGAGGTGGAGAACTCTTCTTCGGAGCCTGATATGATGGTTGAAAAGTCCCCTGTTGGCTCATACGAGCTTACCCCTCCTAATGTACACAGTATGCACAATAACAACCTAACTGGCAGCTCTCTTAGTGGTGATGAAAATAACTTGACCACAGAGACTGTGGTGAAAATTCAGAAAGCATTTTCTGAATCTGGAAGTAATCTTCACGCATTGATAAATCACAAGCAGTCACCATTAACTAATGTGGAGAAAGTAAAATTCAATGAAACATCTTCTACCAAAGGTAGCCCAGAGAAAAATCTCTTGAAAACTAATTTGACTGTGATAGAATCAAATGGACACCGTACCAGTAACGAGGAAAATAGCTTTTCAGAAAGTGACTTCTCACTACATCAGCCTCCAAAATCGGATAGAGAAGCCACTATAAAATGTTACTCAACTCAGATGAAGATACAACTGGAAAACAACATTCATTTGAATATACCAAAAGATTATTTAAGCAAGCAGGAGTTGCCCAGTGATGAACATGTAAGGAAACAAGAGTCCCCAGGGGATACCCTCAATACTAAATTAAAGGATAATGAAAATTTGATTGAAGAGAACTTACTGAAACACACAGCTTCTAGGGAGGTTGTGGCTAGCACCTCTTCCTCGGAACAGAGCATGTGCAGTAGCGCAGACCTGCCAAAACCGAGTCCTGCGGGGATCATTAAACAGCGGTCACTGGTGGAAACACGTGATGAAACGGTTTCTGAATGTTTACAAATGACAGAGCATGGAAGGGTTTCAGACCACATACAGTGGTTTAACAAACTTTCTTTAAATGAACCAAATAGGACAAAAGTTAAGTCACCTCTTAAGTTTCAGCGTACGCCTGTCCGTCAGTCAGTGAGAAGAATCAATTCTTTGTTGGAGTATGGTGGACCTCCTCCAAGGCATAAATTAGCAAGTCTTGGTGATACTGCTTCTCCTCTGGTTAAATCCGTGAGCTGTGAGAGTGCTCTTCCCTCTTGTATAGAAAGTATGACTATGACAAAAGATTCCTCCCTTCCATGTACCAGGTCAGGTCCTAAAGAACAGAAGTCTACATCTTGCAAGCAGTCAAATATTGATATGATTTCAAAAACAAGCATGGAGGTAACTTCTACATCTTTCTTACAAATGAAGAGGCACCCAAACTCTGTGAATGCGTCTCTTGGGTCCACCAGAGTTTGTAAACAAGAAGTGATATCTAATAATCAAATTAAGGTTCCCTTGGATGATCTAACAAACCATGATATAGTAAAATCTGTTGTAAGTAATGATAAGGTCATTCCCCCTAGCGTAAGCAACAGGGTCCTTAGAAAACCATCAGAAAAAGAGAGGATCTGGTATAAAGGTTCTCCAAAAAATCCTATTGGAAAAGTTCAACTACTACCAACAAGTAAACCTGTAGACTTGTAATTGGTAAATGTTGTTCTTGTCATTAATGTATATAAAATTATCAATTGGTGATATGACTTGCAAGGTAATATGATGTGTTTGTAGCTCAGGATGATTGTTATGTGATGAATTTAATTTCATTGCACAAGCAACTTGAATTCTTGTTTTTCTTAATTATGGCAATATTTAAGCTATCTTTAATTTTATTGTGATCTCTTAAAGCAGAGGTTACACTTTACTTTTTTAAAGAAATTGTTGACTGGGTTTATAAGAAGTTAATTTTTGAGAATTGGATGAATTTTATTTTTTAATGTGTGATAGAATGGAATGAGTTGTGCTGATTTCTTGTTACTCCTAAGTCAGATGAAGTTTCTCCAAGAAATCTCAACACACAAAGGGAGAGATAAGCCCTGCAGATCTTATTTCTCAAATTCCATTAATGTTCAGTGTCTTTAAAAATCCCTAGAAATTAATTTGCTTCAATAGCATTTTAATCCTTTGTTCCTTTTGGATGTAATTAGGTTTATATTGCCTATAGATGTGACAGTGTGGTCCCTAGAACTAAGAATAATGGCTGGTGCAGAATGACGATGACTCAAGTGTGCTCACATAGTATGAGGCTGCAGAAATAACAGATGACTTTTAAGCCATACTACATTTTTAAAGTTAATTTGCACAAATACATTTGTATCTGTTTTGTCCAATATAGAATTTAAAATTTTTTAAGAAGGGGTAATTAAGCTTGGAAGATTTTAATCAAAGTGATTGCTTGTATGCAGATGCTTGGTTTTAGACTTTGAAGTAATTGATGCGCCTCTGTACATTTACCTTGGATTCTTTCAAGAACCTGTGATGGTTTTGTCATGTGTGTAAATGTTATTTATTTAGCATAGACATTAAAGATAACTTTCTGGAAAATGACTTGCCTGAGACTCTAATGAAATTCAAAGTACCTTTTAGAATTTGATCCAAATTGTCAAGCTAATCTATCTAAATTGATATTTAAATTATTAGAAATAACAAAGTTTTAAGGACAGAATACTATCACCAGTAGAGTGTATTTAAGTTTTAGAAGAAGGAATATGCATGCAGAATCAATCACTAAAGATGGTTTTGCAGGTCAGGTGTTAGAATGCCACATTCAAAGGTGAGGGCGGAACAGAACCACACTGCACACCGCTCAGAACAACCAGGCAGTATGAATGTGTGGGAGGAATTTAAAGTCATCAGAGGTTTGCTTTACCAAGCCCTCCTTGATAGCAGTACATCTTATTCAAAAGCTATTTCCCATTTCTGTAATCACTACCTAGGAATTGACCCTATCTCAGAATTAGGAAGTATTACTTATTATATAAAGACTAAAGTCTGTAGATAGAAACATCATGTTTATCTGACATCAAAACAGGTTTTTAATACAGGTATGCATTTCTGTTGATGGTATTTCTAATAGTAAGTGGATATAGAAAATATTCTTAAATTCTAAGATGTTTGTTTTTGCAAGCAGTTCTTTTTAACTTTATTTTTTTAATGCATTAATGATTAATTAATGATTAATTAATGATTACTCCTTTGATTTCCATGGGAGTAGGTGAAATGTTGTATTGAAAGCCTAATTCAGTAAGAAGGCAAGAAATTAACTGTACAAATCACCTGAATCAGTGGATTTTCTGAGAGACTAATCATTAATAATAAAAGATATTTATAAAAAAAAAAAAACTACCCACATGTCACACCATTTTTTGTTAGCTGAAAGCTGCAGTACAGAGTAAAGGATTATGAAGGTGCAAAGCTTGGAGATGTAACTGGAGAGTTGGGAAAGTTGAGTTTTAGCCTTGATTTAGTATTCATGTTTTCATTTTTTCTTATACAATAGAATGTTTTTAATCTCATGGGGATATTTAATCAAATGATATACAAACATACATACTTAAAAGTCTGGGCATGTGCGGTAACTCCAAAAACTATTTTCATTTTATTCTTACAAGTAAATGAAACTCTGATATTAATTTGGTTATTATGGCAACAAACAATACAGTTATACATAGAACTTAATAGACCGCTTGACAACATTCTAAAATCACTAAAAATTTTTGATACAAGATTGTGAAAATCATCAAGCTCAGAACATACAAGGTTTTGTTTTTAGAATATAAAATTTCATATGAAGCATGAACAGTGTAGTTTGGTCAGATTTCCATTCAACACAAAGGCAGTCAATTATAGTGGCATTTCTGTTTTTCCAGGCACAAAATGAAGATAATAAACATTAAAATTTAGAATTGGAAAAAACCCTCATTATGTGTGAATAATAAATATTAAACTCCAGCATGGTCTTTAAGCCTAGAACCAATGGGCAATATATTTGTTATTTTGCACTGTTAGCATGCGCTGAAATAAAAAGCTGGAAGCATAAGACCATCCATGGAAGAAAAGGTGCTAGGAAGGAGGCTGGCTTCAAACCAAAAGGTCATGGATGAATTTTGCAGGCCCCCTCTTGATTGCATAAAGTTGCTGTTGATGATAATGGATTTGGGGACAGAACAAGGATACAGAATTCTGGATTCTAACCTCATCAAGGTATTTACTCTGGGATCTCCAAGTACTTAATCTTCAAGTACTTAACATCCCCAGTCTTGATGAAAGAAATTGAAATACTTATTCGTCGTATGGTTTTACATTTCAGTTCTTGTGTTTGAAAAGAATAAAAATGGATATGTTTTCCAGTGTGCAGAGTATGATTTCAGGCAAAAGAAATCTTACTTGATAGCTGGTGTGGAAGTTTAGAAATAACATTCAGAACTAATATTCCTAGAGGTTTTCATGTGGTTTTGGTTTATCACTTTAACAGAAATTTAGAGCATCTTGTATTAAATATCTCCATAATTTTCCTGCTCAATGAAAAGTCTTCTGAAAGCACTCAGTATATCTGATCACTGCCATCATTAAATATTCTTAAGGCCTCAACTTTTGTTTTTCTCTATCAGTGCCCCAGTACCTGTTTCCTCTTAAAGCTAAAAGATGTTTAAAAAGCTGAAAAGTGGCAAAATTAAAGGTGTGCTATTGCAAATGAAAGACAGAAGTGGGGAGGCAATCTAGCCCATTGTGTAGATAATTGCTTGAGAAGAGGTTCATTACTTCCATAGGGGTAGACGGAGGAAGAGGGCCTCGGGGAGATGTGTCTGTGGGATGCGTGGGCGAAAGGCCCCCAGCTTCTGGGTTGGCTTCTGGGGAGTCCTGGCCAGCAGCCTCCACCTGCTGGAGGAGGGACGGGGCGGGGCTAAGATGAGGAGGGAGGTGACGCACGAGAGACCCAGATCGCCCCGCTTCTCGCCCGACCCCCGCCGAGGCCCAGACCTCGGCAGGCTCCTCCGTCTGCAGCTCGGTGAGTCCTCGGCTGATGCCAGCCCAGACCTCGGCCTGACGCCCACCCCCGGCCAACGGGTTCTTCGCGATCGGGAGTGGGGGAGGGCGTCCCGCTGAAAGCCTTGAGCCAGAGGCTGGGGGCAGACAAAGGATGGGTGGGAAAATCGGAGGGTCGGCTCTAAATGAGAGGGAAAGAGTCGGGAGGAAGAAGGTTGGGTAGCTCATCAAATCTGAACGATGTTGGCTGCGGGTGTAAATGAAACAAAGACATCCTGCGTGCAGAGCCGGGGAGGGAAAGACGGAGATGGCCGGAGAGGCGGGTGCCTGCCTCTGGCCTTTTGGTCAGATTGCGGGCTCTGCTCTCTCAGCTCTTTGTAGAACAAGGTTTTCCATCTGAGAGTGGCTTCTTAAAAGCCTTTCCTTTACAGAACTAGAATTTGGGGGTTATGAATATTTCCGTTTCAGGGGAGAAATGCACGCCGCCACCATCTCTGCCGGCTCCCAGAGCAGGGTGGGCAGAAGAGGGTTTGCAGGGCCCCTGCCTGAGGTGTCCGCCCTAAGGTCCAGCAGCTGCAGACGGAATCTGTGTGAATATTTGTTCTCTTGTTCCGCAGGCTTGCGGTTGCATAGACAAAAGCCAACGTTCAGGACAGGTTGACTCCCCCGACTTTCACCTTCTCTTTCACTTGTTCTTTTCTCTCATCACCTTTAGATTCCCCCAATTCCAACCTCCAGAACAGTGCGGTGATATTGCCAACTTAATAACAGCAATCTGGGGGTCTCTGTGCCCGGCACTGTTCTCTGCGCTCTTGCATGTGCTCCCACACTTATCCTCACAGTGACCCTGAAAGACAGATGCTTTTCTTGTCCGTTTTAGCAGAGAAGGAAGCTGCGGCATTTGCCCACGACCCCCTGGTCTCATTTGGTGCAGCAAGCAGCCCTCCTCTTTCTTCCCAGATTGCAGGGCAGGCCTGAGCGGTGTATATCTTCATCCGCACTCAGGATCTCAGGTGTGTTCTGTGTTTGCTCAGCTAAGATGGTCTCTTCTGCCAGCCCCACGCTCTCTGTGCTTCTGTACGGTGTGCGTCTTCCAGCGCCTTCCCATGAGCCTGTTCTTCCCCAGGACGAGGAAAGCCAAGATGTCACTCTCCCTCTCCCTTTCTCAAGATGGAAGCAAAGTTTTGTTGTTTGTTTAAAAGCCGGAGAGAGTGGTGGAGGAGGAATGGTGCAGAACTTCCAGAGAGCTATGAGGACAATAAAAAATGAAAGAACTGCCATTATCGTCTAGTCTTTCCCAGGATGTGAGGACACAGGGAACTGGCCATCTCAAACAATTTTGTTTCTTTAACACCTTCTCACAGCTCATGTCCTGGTTAGTGTGGACACGTGAGGCCTAAGCAAACCCTTAAAAATTTTCATTGCAGTCTCTCCCTGGGCAGCCCTTGCATCACTCCCTGGAGTGATCACATGATCGCATCATCACAGTTGATGATTGTGGCCAGTCGATCTATGTGTGGTCTTTTTTCTGCAGGTTAAAAATGGTCTCCAGGATGGTTTCTACCATGCTGTCTGGCCTGGTGTTATGGCTGACGTTTGGATGGACTCCGACAGCTGCTTATAGCCCAAGAACCCCAGACCGGGTCTCAGAAACAGACATCCAGAGGCTGCTCCATGGCGTGATGGAGCAGCTGGGCATTGCCAGGCCTCGGGTAGAGTACCCAGCTCACCAGGCCATGAACCTTGTGGGCCCGCAGAGTATCGAAGGTATTTACTGTGTCCTGCCGGTTAGCGGTTTCTATCATTGCTGTTGTTCAGGTGCTAAGTTGTGTCTGACTGTTTGCAACTCCATGGGCTGTAGCGCACCAGGCTTCCCTGTCCTTCACTATTAGCAGTTTCTATTAGCAGTAAAATAATTAATACATATGGAAGAAACTCTACTTTCTCCCTGTTTTCCCTTTCTTCTTATACTATACAGCATATACATGCAGACACATAAGAATATAAGTCCTGTGATAACAGCGACCTTATCTAATTCACAGCTGTAGCCCTAGCATCTAACACAAAGTCTGATACGTTAGTATATATCAAGTGAATGAAGAAACATCTAGCGTTGTCACTAAAAAAAGATTAGAACCCGGATCCCACATCTTCTCCCAAACTGATCTTTGGGAAATTGTATCCCCAGCTGCCTACCTCTGAACCACTGCCAGCCAGTATTTAAAAAAGATCTTCAAAATATAGGACCTAAAGGATCTGATTTGATTCTTAAGGAGGACATCAGATAAACCCAGAAGGAGCCAATGACGTACTGGCATTAAGAGTTTAGGTCAAAAACTTAAAAAATATATCTTAAAGTGTAACGAATGTTAATTTAACTGTTTCATGGTGGTAAGACCATTGCCCCCTTGAGTTTCCCTGAGTTTCTGGCAATATAGTTTTAATACTTTTCTTAGAAAGTGGTACTTTTTTGCTTAGCGCTTTATTTATAGAGAATTGGAGTCTAGGTCTTGAGCAGCTCTTAAGAGCAGGTGCCTTATTTCCATGCCTGGCTTTATATCTCTGATTCTGAATGTTCTCTTTCTCCACTGAGGTGGAGCCCTAAAGCCGGAGGATGGTTAATTTTGTTTGAACACAAGAGAGCACTTCAGGTGCTTGGGCACAGGAGTGGGTCTGAAGAAAACATGTGAATTCTTTCTCTGAGTTTTGTCAAAACACACAACCAGCAAATGCTATTTCCCATGCATCAATTTGGTATAATTTTGCCTGAGTCTATAATTTCTTACAACAGCTATCTGCCTTGGGGGTCCAGGGAATGCCATGGATATTGTTGACATATGATTCTCATTTCTGTCGTTTTACCCATAGTTCTAAACCACTGAGTAAAACTAACTCCGTGGGATTGTTGTCTATGTGGCTGACATTTGATTTCAGGAGTGGATTAACGCAGATGACTTGAATCAAAAGCATGCCAGCCTAGCACGGGGCTTGAGGTGGGAACAAATCAGACAGAGCTTCACACCACCCCTTCTGGGGTGAATCTAAATCCTGCCCAGTACCTGCTGCCACCTCTGGCTTCAAACACACCTACCCATTTCAGACCAGCTCTTTCAAGACATGAATATGCCCCTTTAATCATAAGTGCTGTTTAGTCACCCAGCTGTTGTCATGGAGACAGTTTCCCAGGTTTCCGTTAATACTGGAAGCCTGATCATCTGTGCGGAAGAGAAACAGCAAATCCCTGGCCATCCGCAGCCTGTGTTTATCCAGAGCCTCCTTGTCTTTGCTCAGTAGCCAGCTGTTTGGCACCTGCTCTGTGCCAGCCACTGTGCAGGAGGCGCTGAGACCGCTCTGTTCTAGAGGATTCTTGTCTGGGAGTAGGGGCGAGGAGAGGTGATTACTGTGTCAGGGCCAGTGTTCTGACAGATATACAGGCAAGGTGCTACGTGGAAGTGAAGAACAAAGTATAACTTATTCTGCTTGGGGGTAGATGGAGGTGGTGGCTTTAAAGAAATGCTTCTTTGAAGGAGCAATGTTTGAACTGGGTTTTGAAGTTTGAGTAGGAATTCATCAGGGAATGGCAAGTGAAAAGGTATGGAGATACGAAAGCGTGGCTTAGAACAATTCAGAATCAAAAACTGTTTTTATTACCCTTGGGGTAATGTGATGGCATGAGCTTCCCAGGTGGCGCTAGTGGTAAAGACCCCAGCTGGTGCAAGGGATGGAAGAAATGTGGGTTCCATCCCTGGGTTGGGAAGACCCTCTGGAGGAGGGCATGGCAACCCTCTCAGTATTCTTTCCTGGAGAATCCCAAGGACAGAGAAGCCTGGTGGGCTACAGTCCACAGGGTCACACGGCGTCGAACACGAATGAAGCGCCTTAGCACGCGTGCAGTGTGATGTCATAGTCATGTTGGATCTCTTCTAACAGTGTCTGTGGAAGGTATGAATATCAGCTTGTGTTCTAGATTTGTTACTGTGTAAAATTTATCAGACATTCAGCAGCTTAATACAGTACTTACTTGTTACGTCAGAGTTTCCGTTAGTCAGGAGTCGGGCATGGGTTAGGCAGGGCCCTCGGCTCAGAGCCTCATCAGGCTGAAAATCTCAGTGTTGACAGGAGATGCAGTCCTGGCTGGAGCTTGGGGTTCTCTTCCGACGCATCTAGGTTGTTGGCAGAATTCAATTTTTTGCCCTTTTGGGACCAAGGCCCCTTTCTCTGGTTGGCTGTCAGTGGGGTTTGTAAGCCTCTCACAGCTTGGCAGCTTACTTTCTCAAAGCCAGAGGGAGAATGTCCCTTTAGTCTGCTAATCATCATACAGTATCATTGTAGGAGTGATGGTCCCTTTGTCTTCGTCATTTGTCAACGGAGTGATAGTCCACTGCGTTCCCAGGCCCCACCCACGCTCGAAGGCAGAGGATTCATGCAGGGCGTGTGCACCAGTAGGTGGGAATCTTGGGGGGGGGGGTCCTCATAGAATTCTGCCTATTACAGCTTGAATGCAAACTAACAGAGAAAATAGCCCAAAGACTTTGGAGGGAAGAGGAAACAAACTGGGAAGCCTGGCTTTTTTCCTGTTGTGGACTTTGGCATTTAAGTTATCGCATGGTCTAATATTTTCTCATGTGAGTGTATGATTGTTTCAGCTCCCTTGTTCATTTGCATTGTCTCTGCTCAGACAATCATTCCTGCTAATTCCCAGGGGTCTGACAGATGCCTGGGTTATCTTCCATATACCTTCAACATTTATTTTAGTATATTGTTACGAAGGACCAAGTTAGAAAGGCTTTCGAATTTTTATAGGAAGAATACCCAGAATATAAATGCAAAAACCTCAAGATGAGAGCAGGGAGGCTGATGTGGCTGCAGTTTCAAAGTCATCCGCTCAGAGAGGCCTGCCCAACTGCCCGGAGGAGCTCTCCCCATTCTCTGCCATGGTGCCCTTTTGTATTTTTTAAACTCTAGCGTTTAAAAACAATTTTTAATGAATGTCTATTTCCTTGCTTGTTTATTGTCTGTCTTCCCACTGGAATGTCAGTTCCACAAGGCCACATCTTTTGTTTACTGCTTTATACCCAGACACAGTGTAGGCAGTTGGTAAATATTTGAAGAATGAATGTGTATTTGAATAAATATTTTAAAATTAAATATATCTGGCAGTGGGCTGACCAGGTGGCTCAGAGGGTAAAGAATCCACCTACAATGAAAGAGACACGGTTCAGTCCCTGGGTTGGGAAGATCCCCTGGAGAAGGAAATGGCAACCCCCTCCAGTATTCTTGCCTGGAGAATTCCATGGACAGAGGAGCCTGGTGGGCTACAGTCCATGAGGTTGGAAAAGAACTGGATACAACTTTGAACAACAACATATCTGGCATCAGTAAGTATATGAGTATAGAATTTATATTCTATTTGACATCTGGGTCTCTTGAGACTTCTTCCCCTTAAGCTCAAGGAAAATATTCCACTTCTGTTCTCTCTTTTAAAAATCAGGACCTCGGTGATGTGCTTGTCCAAAGGTCTGTTTACTTTGATGACGACTGATCGACTGATCCCCAGGGTGCAAGTTTCCTACCTTCCCTCCAGGGGCGTATTGAGAAATGGGGACTTCTGCAGTTCTGGAACAAAACCAGCAGAGGGCCTACTAGACCTGAAGCATATAGATGTAAAAGGGTTCTTGAAGCCTGCTACCCAGCCTCCTGGTTGTTAAGCCAGCCTCCTTGTTGACCTACTGTAGATGGTCACTGGGGAGAAAGCGTTTACCCAAAGCATCAAGAGGTTGGAGGTTATTTTTCACTTCTCCATAGGTACCTTAATCATGACTTGGTAAGGAATATCTTTCAAATGTGTAAATTCGTAACCCAAAGCAAAACAAAAACAGAGTGAAGACAAACAGGCACCAACGTATTGTTTTATAGAGAAGAAAACATGCTTTAATGGAAACGAAAACCTGGCATGAGTCTTTTTCTTTTTTTTGGATGGTAGTTTATTTTTCCAGATTGAGTCTTAAGCATACTTTTTACAAGCTGTGTGTGATCTCAGTGACTTTCCTGAAACTTGGTTTTCTTATACACAAAGTGGGGCTCCAGCCTACTTACAATTGAAAAGTGGGTGCTGTTAGTAACTGAATCAGGCCAGCCTTTTCTCACTTTGTGGAGTATCAGGAGCATAGCTGCAGTCTTTAATGGCCTTCCCTGATATTATTGTGGGTGATTCACCCAGTTACCAGTACATCTCAGCCATGCTACCACGCACCTTGCATCTCAGCGGTGTCCCCAAGCTCAAATCGGCTCATTAGTCAAAATGACATAGATAACTGCTTACTGTTGTTATATTTTCCCCAGAAACAAGGAAAGTCACCAGCTGTCCAAGAGATTAGTTCAGAGAGCCATTAGCTATGAGGTAGAAATGCTTGGGAGTCAGAAGTGGCTCTGCCAACAGACACTAATGTTAGCTTTTGATGAATCCAATCAGAAAATGTGCTTCTGTTTTCAGGATAGCAGCCTCAGGTAGAAAGGGGTCTGCTCAATGCCACGGGTCCATTTCCCCCTACCCTCCTAGACCACCTGATAACACCAGATATCAAACCACTGAGGGATGTATATATACTGGCACTTAATGGATCCCAAATAAATTTAAACCGATATTGCCAAACATACAAATACCAAAATTCCTTTTTATAACGCTAAATTTGAGGCTTTAAAATTTCTTTTTACTTTAAACAAAAATTATTTACTTAATAAATGTCAGGTGGAGAAAGAATCTGTAAGATAAGGTCTGTTTAAAGGGGTGGATGCTAAGGAGCCTCTATTTCGTCCACCTCTGGCCTCGTAAAGGAACCGCAGTGCCTGCATTTGACCACCAGGGGGCACCAGTTACCTCCTATTTGAAGGTTGGTGGTGGTTTAGATGCTAAAGCATGTCTGACTCCAGACCTCCAGGACTGTAGCCCGCCAGGTTCCTCTGTCTGTGGGATTTCCCAGGCAAGAATACCGGAGTAGGTTGCCATTTCCTTCTCCAGGGGATCTTCCTGACCCAGGGATCAAACCTGAATCTCCTGCATTGCTGTGGTCTCCTGCGTTGTGGGCGGATTCTTTACCGACTGAGCCACTAAAGGTGCCAATTGAAGAGAAGAGTCTTAAACACTGATCAACTGACCTGAGCCTCTCAATTTCAGGCTAGCCTCTGTCTGCAGTTGGAGGAAGGGGTGGGGGCTGAGACAGATATCTTGACTAAAATCTGGTTCTAGGTTATCCTCATCCTGGGAGAGCCAATGAGAGCAATGGGCTGGAAGGGTTGTCTTTGAGTGCAGCAGGGCCTCCCTCCAGTTTGACTCATGTTCTTTGGGGTTCTGTTGAGCTCACCCTGAATTCTGGATGATTTCCAGTTTTTTGTCTTAGGCAATTACACCAATAGTGATAAGAAATTGAAAAGAAATGGGGGGAAATTTGGGTTTTTTTCTGGTGGTAGGGGAATAAGGAGATAAAAATGATGACTTAGTTTACTGTTGCTTAAGGTGTCCTGGGACATCCAGGTGTAGATGTCCGGAAGGCACTTGGATGTATATGACACAGGAGAGCTCTCTGGGTGAAGGAAGGGGTTTGATAGTCATCATCATATTAGTGGTGGCTGATGTCATAGAAATGGATGAAGTTTCCTGGTGAAGTATTAATTAAGAAGAGCAGATACCTGAGAAAAAGCCTGGAAGACTCCATTTATAGGGCCAGGTAAAAGAATCTGCAAAGGAAGCCCAGAAGGATTGGGCATTAAGGAGAAACTGACAGGTTCAGTGTAAACAAAGAATGAGAGTTTCAGGAAGGGGCCGTGGTCACTTTGTCAAAATTAGCAGAGAGTTTATATAAAATCAGGACCATTGGTGCGGAGTGTATGCTAAGTGTAACCTCACTGAAGTTCCTGGGACTTTGGGTAGAACAGGTTCTGCAGAATAGTGGGGTCCAGAAACCACAGTGCAGGAAATAGAAGACAAGATATAGAAGTCTGTTCCAGAATGTCAGGTTGTGGGAGAAGACTGTGAAACGGTTGTGGAAGGATGAGGGGGTTGGTGATGGAGAGATGAGGAAGGTTTTTGTGCAGGTTGTTGTTTTAGAGATTTGAACTTGTCGAAGTGCTAATTGGCAAGAGCTGCTGGATAGAGGGATTTCCCCGGTGGCTCAGACAGTAAAGAATCTGCCTACAATGCAGGAGATGCAGGTTTGATCCCTGAGTTGGGAAGATCCCCTGGAGAAGGAACTGGCAACCCACTCCAGTATTCTTGCCTGGAGAATCCTATGGGCAGAGGAGCCTGGTGGGTTACAGTTCATGAGCTTGCAAAAAAGTCAAACGTGGCTGAGCAACTGAGCATGCATGCATGCACGATGGAGAGAGAGTTAAAGTTATGGGATGAAGGGCAGATGCCTGATGGGTAAATGTTCCTGAGGATATGGGAGGAGATGAAACCAAGAGCTCAGGTGGAGGCTGGGCTTTAAGTCTTTCCTCAACTGGGAAAAAAGGGAAGAGATAGAAGTGTGTCAGGATGCAGTGAAGTTCAGGTTTTGTTGTTCTTATTGTTCAGTCGCCAAGTTGAGTCTGACTTTGCAACCCCATGGACCGCAACTCACCAGGCTTCCCTGCCCCTCACCATCTCCCGGAGTTTGCCCAAGTTCATGTCCGTTGAGTCAGTGATGCCATCCAACCGTCTCATCCTCTGTCTCCCTCTTCTCCTTCTCCCTTCAATCTTTCCCAGCATCAAGGTCTTTTCCAATGAGTCAGCTGTTCCTCCTCACCCCCCACAATCTCTTCCTTGATTCAGTCAAGGAGGGCAGGTATTCTTTGCCACATTGTACAGAGGTGGAAGGAGAAGGTCAGAGAAGTGACTTTTCTAGGGATGCAGTTTGTATTTGAACTTGGTTCAAACACACTAGACTCTGGTGTATCCTTCTTCTATCCTGGTCTGCTGTACACAGCATGCTGCTTCTTAGGCTAGTTGATTAATGGTATGGTAGAGCACAGGCTTGATCTTGGACCAAACTGGGAAACAGATTTATCTTTAGGGATGATCCTTGTTCCTGGGCTCATTGTTGACCTTTCTTTGAATTTGCTGCTCCATATAGACTGCCCATGAAGTGGCACTTATGATAAAGGGCTGTTTCCCTTCCCTGCCAAACTATGAGATCTGCAGGAGCAGACGCAGGGTCTGACCTGCTTTTTCTGTGTGCAGGGCCTAGACAGGGCCAGGCATGTAATGGATGCTCACGAAATGTTTTTTGAAAGACCCTCTCACAGTATGTGTCCTAGAAACACTGACCTCTGAGATGCCAGCAGGTGAAACTGGTGTTATTTTAGTTCAGATCATCCAGCCTGTAAGTTTGAGCATTTAACCCTGATAATCCAATACTCACTGGCTTCCCTCCTACCCTTTGAGGATCCCAGCTCCTCAAAGTGTCTTAAATCCATGCATGATCCAGAACACAGAGGACTGGTCCCTACCCTGGGGCACTTACCCATGTTCCCCTCTTTCCTCTCCTTGTCCCCGTTGCTGGGCACCCCCTCATCCTCCAGACTCCAGCCATGAGCAGTTGCAGCCTCAGGGAGTCTGTCATAAGTGTTGGGTGGCGAGGATAGGGGGGGACCCCTCTGGTACCTTGTGTCCCTAAACCCTAAAGAGGTTTAGGGACACAGAGCTTTCCCTTTTATTTCTCACTGTTCCCAACAACCCGCCGGCCCACCCACACACCATGCTTTCCATAGATTCACAGGAGAGGTTGCACGGGAGACACACCTCACTGGGCATCGGGCACCAAAGGGGTGAAAGTGGGTAAAGAATCCACCTGCAATGCAGGAGACCCCGGCTCAATGCCTGGGTCGGGAAGATCCGCTGGAGAAGGGGTAGCCCCATTTCCCTCCACACCCCCACTGCCCATGAAGGCAGAGCTTGTCCCTGCCTCTGGTTGGCCAGCCAGACTCCTTCTCCCTTTAGTTTGAGCTTCTCCCAAGGAGGTATCTCATTCTTGGTGCATACAGGCTTCTGGTGAGTGTCCTCCCAGACACACTGTCCCGTTTGAAGCCCAGAGCAGGTTCAAGCTGGGACCTCAACCTCGTCCCACATCACCTGAGACTCACCATCTGGAGAGAGGGTGTGACAACGGCAGCCGCTGAGTCACCGCAGAGCGTGATGTCCACAGATAATTGGCAAAGGGGATCACACACGTATGGGAAAATGGTAACCAAATCTTACATAATACTCTATGGTTTGCAAAAAACCCTTTCCTGAGCCCTGTCTTATTTGATCGAACCTTTCTAACCATTAAAAAAAGTGTGATGTTGCCTGCAGTCACATCGCTTGATCTTTTCAATTTAGCTGGCAAACCAGCTGTGTTAGGTTTGACTGCATTTCTCCAGCCAGCTGTCTTCCATCCCCATTGACTTGGCTAATCCTGTGATATTTAGCTGAGAAGCTGTAATGATGCTGGGAGTCGTGGTAAACCACAGGCGAATTGGGGCAGATGGTGATCCCAGGATAGGAAGCCTCAGAAAGCAAAGTGTCTGACAAAATTGCCCTCTTGGAACAAATTGGCACCGTGGTCGTAAAGAAAGCTATGGAAACCGGCTTGGGAAGGTTTAGCAGATCACAGCTTGGCACCACAGTTAAAAGTAAGCATGACTTTCAGCCGTGGCAGGCCGTGGGATTGGAGTAGCAGAAGGGGCATGTGGTGTGGATGGTGGGGGACGTGGTCTCCATGGAGCGGAGCAGGAAGAACGGTGAGTCTCGAAGCCCAGGGGTTTGGGTCCTGGCTCAGACCAGCTGCGTGGCACTCAGTCAGTCCCTTAAACACTATGAAGTTTAGTTTTCCAGTCTGAAGATGGAGGTGAGCTACCGAGACCATCTCTCGGGGTTGATATAGTCGTCATGTTAAATCATGTATGTAAAAGTGTTTGGGGCAATATGAAGTTTTACTCATAATGGGAAGTATCGCTGTCATGGTCATTACTGCTTTCATTCAACCGTATGTATTTCTAGGTTAAAGGTTCCAGGGCTGGAAAATGGTATGTCTGTGGTGGTATCCCAAGTTTCCTGTTCCCCGTGTCCTCCTAGACTTGGCCTGGGGGAAACTGCCTCCAATAGTTGCATGTTAGACTTGGAGGAACCAGTTGACCTCTGGCCTTAGGAATTGCTAAGCTTCCTGTTAGTGTTACCTTAGGAGTTAGGAACTGTGTCTGCACTGAGGATGGATGGTTCCTGAAAACCAGTAAAGAGTAACTTTTCCATACTCAACAGTGCTCTGTTCTACTTCTTTTCTGGGTGGCTGTATAAGTCTTGTGTTTGGCTGTGACATGGGTTATAGAAGCATCTTAAAAGTTAGGACGACTGGCTGTTTAGTCAACTGCCAAGCCAAGAGCTTGCTCATGTGCATGTTGGAGATGCTGGTGTGAGAATAGTGTGCAGATGGGTTGGAAAGCGTGTTCTCAGTGGCTTGAAAGGAGGCTGTCTACATGTCCGTGTTTCCATGGACGTGACTGGCAGGCCCTGATCGGTACACTTCCCCTGAACCATGCATTCTATCAAAATACCATTTAACATATTTCCATTTTTATTAACTTTCTAAGTAATTATTGAGTACCTACACATTTGGGCTTCCCTGGTGGTGCTAGTGATAAAGAACCTGTATGCCAATACAGGAGAGAGAGGAGATGAGGGTTCAATCCCTGGGTCGGGAAGATGCCCTGGAGGAGGGCATGGCAACCCACTACAGTATTCTTGCCAGGAGAATCCCATGGACAGAGGAGCCTGGCGGGCTGCAGTCCATGGGGTTGCAGAGTTGGACACAAGTGAAGTGACTGAGCAAGCATGTTACCACTTGCTAGGAACTGTGGCCTGGACATTTGCAAACCAACCCACATACGTCTAATGTATTTACAAAGGATCTTTGTGAACTAGGTAAGAGTCAGCCATTATCTTCTAACCTGTTAGTAAAGGTTCAACTCTGACCTGAGGCACTGAGGCGTTTTCCCGAGACCCGGGGCTGCAGCAGGCCTGGACGGCCTTTCCCCTCACTTTTGCATCCCTGGATGCGTTTTCCATCGGCGCTTCAGTCTCGAGGCCTCCAGAAGAATGCGTGTGTGCTAAGTCACTTAGTCGTGTATGTCTGCAGGCAAGAAGGCTGAAGTGGGTTGTCATTTCTACTTCAGGGGATCTTCCCGACCCAGGGATAGAACCCATGTCTCTTAGGTATCCTGCATTGGCAGGCAGGTTTAACACTAGCACCACCTAGGAAGCCCTCCTGAAGGATAAGAATCAGAAAACACAGGCAAGATCAGGAATGATGAGCTGTGGTTTCACACACCTGCTAGCTCCAGTGGGGTGGGCTGGCTAAATATAAACTGATCTCCAAGGAGCTGCTGGTTAGTAGCTGGGCCCGTGTTCTCTTATTGTAACCAGAAGCCCTTGTTTAAGCAGCTTGAAGTCTAGGTGAGGAAAAAGGACATAGAAATGGAAATGCACGCTTTCCACAGGCTGGGATAGGAGCTGAGAGTCCAGCATCTTGTTCTCATAGTCACCGTGACAGGAGCTCTGGGGGGAGTAAGGTGTTGTGCCCACAGCCTGCGCCCCACCAGTCGAAAAGATGTAGCAGGTCAGTTGAACTTGAGTTGGGCTTCCTTGAGGAGGGAACATGTGGATCAGGGGGACTCAGGTTCACGAAGGAAGAGATAGGAGGAAATAGACTTTTTTATCTAGAATGTGTTGAGTGCAGGATGGTTGGGGGTGGGGAGGAGGTGGCAGGAAGGCTGGACACTTTTAAGGTTGTCACTGAATTTCTCTCCTTAAGGGGGTCTGGGGGGACTTAACCTGATGGTCCAGTGGTTAAGACTCTCCGCTTCCACTGCAGGGGGCACGAGTTTGAGCCCTGTTTGGGGAACTAAGATCCCACATGCCAAGCAGTACAGCCAAATAAAGAAATAAAAGCTCTTAAAAAAAAAAAAAGAAAAGATTTATACAAAGAATGTTGCAAGCACCTCTGGGGACAGGGGCAGGTGGTCTGTGAGGCTCAGGGCCCTAAACTCCCCCAGGGCAGCACCTGCCTCCCCAGCCCGTCCCCTTGTCTGCAGAGTGTCCAATGAGCTCTCCGTCTGCTGGCAGATAAGGTCACCCAAGCCTGCAGGTGCCCTGGAGGCAGCAGTGGGCTGGTGGTACTGGGTGGGAGGTGGGGTGGGTACTGCGTTGTGTTTTGTCAAATACATGCACACTCAGCGCAGCACCGGTGGGGTCTCAGGGGCTGGAGGTGGGTGTCGCTTCCATCACTCAGCGCATGTGGGTGTCAGAGAATAGAGGGGGCCTGCCTTGCACCTCGCTCAGCACGGGCTGGATGATCTACCTGCACGCCGGCTCATTCCTCTAGCGGCTTAACTGTCCCGGGTTGTTCTTCCCTTGGACACCCTAGATTGTAAGCTCCCAGGGGAGCAGACACTGACCCTTCCCGGCACTTCAGAGGACACTGGTGCCCAGTGGGAGGTAACACTGTGCAGTGGAAAGAGAGCTTTGGCATGGCATCGGGCCTGAGCAAGGCAGAGTGATGCTCCCCCAGGGACCGTAACGACTGTGGTGATGGGCCCGTCGCCCGGGGCTCCCCGGCAGGCTCAGGACACCGCTGGCCCGCTCCCATGGAGGCCTGTCAGAATTTATCTTTGCGCGAGACATTGTGGCCAAGGAGACAGTCAGTCCAGGAGACTGGCTGGCCCTGCAGAGGCCCAGGGGACCTTCCTGGTACCATCCTCCCGCTCCAAGGATTCAGCAGGCCTGTTGTCAACCAGCCCAGCCCGGCTTGGATGAGATGCGGGTGACTAACGTTTTCCCCCCGGGCAGCAGGAGTGGACAGGCCTGCTGGGAGGAGTCCCTTTGCTGTAAAGTACGAGACGCCCGTCTCCCGAGCTGAACCAGCGGGTCTCTTGCTTTCTTCTTCTTTTTTCTTAATCCTTCAGCAGATGATGGGAGGGGTCATCTGTTGAGTTTGTCCAGACTCTGAATAGTCCTTGGTCGCTGGAGTGTGCAAAAATATGGCAACAACGCAGGTGCTCTTGCCTGAAAATGTTGCCAAAAGGATGGGAACAAGAGCGGTCCTTCTGACAGTAAATGATGCATTATGCTAATATCAGAAGGGCTTTTTTTTTTCCCCTCCCCACATGTGTGGTCAGTGAAGAGAATTTTGGCAGTTGGTTCTCATTGAACCGGGTCTGTATACAGCACTCTGGAGCCCGGTCATCGCCTCTGGCTTTTTTAAAGGCAGGGTTGTGGTGCCTAGGGGTCTGGGCTGTGACGGCAGGACGTGCCTGCAGCAGGCAGGGAGTGGTCAGCCCACTCTCAGCTCTCCAGATCCAGGCCTTGAGCAGAGTGAGCAATTGGTACCCACGCAGCCGTCTTCGCAGCCTGCCCGCCCACCCAGGCCTCCCAACCCTCCCGACCCTGCTTCAGGGCATTCCTTTGTGGTTAATGACGAGTCAAATCTCATCCCTTACCCTCAGTTACAGCACCGAGGCGAGCACATGGTGACCATCAGCCTCGCTCCAGTCTAAGCAGACAAGCTGAGAGGCAACTAGCAGCAAACATAATAGTGTTCTTTCTTTAAATGTTTTAGGGGAAGAGAACTAATATTGATTTTGTATCTACTATGTGCCAGACACTATATATATATGTATGTATATGTGGTGATGGTGGTGTGATGGTGGTGATGGTGATGATGGTGTTGCTAAGTTGTGTTCAACTCTTGCGACCCCGTGGACTGTAGCCCACCAGGCTCCTCTGTCCCTAGGATTTCCCTAGGCTAGAATACTGGAATGGGTTGCCATTTCCTTCTCCAGGGGATCTTCCCAACCCAGGGATCAAAACTGGGTCTCCTGCATTGCAGGTGGATATACATGTGTGTGTGTGTGTGTGTGTGTGTGTGTGTGTGTGTGTGTGTGTGTAGTGTATATATATATATGCATATACTTTTGTCCTCAGAATTCCTATGAGATGCTTTCCTCTTGCAAGGACAAGTTGAGGTGTAGAGTTGGTGAGTAATTAATTGGGCAGGACTGACTAGCTAAGGGGGATATGGATCTAGATTCAAATCATGTGAGTTTGACTCTAGAACAGAGTTTTCATCCTCAGGACCTGTGACATTGGCCAGAGACGACTCTTGTGGATGCTGGCAGAACGCCCTCGCTTTTGACAACCAGAAACGTCACCTGTGGATCATTATCGCCCCCTGTGGAGAACCAGTTTTCTACAGGCTCTATTATTCCTGCCACAGCACATTTCAAAAGGATATTTGGGGTACCTTTAAAGACTCTCTTGGGCTTCCCTGGTGCCTCAGAGGTTAAAGCGTCTGCCTGCAGTGCGGGAGACCTGGGTTTGATCCCTGGGTCGGGAAGATCCCCCGGAGAAGGAAATGGCAACCCACTCCAGTACTCTTGCCTGGAGAATCCCATGGACAGAGGAGTCTGGTGGGCTACAGTCCAGGGGGTCGCAAAGAGTCGGACACGACTGAGCGACTTCACTTCACTTAAAGACTCTCTAGATGGTATGGACTAATTATTTACAGTAATTTTTATTATAAAAGTAATAAAAGTCATTATGGATGATTTGGAAAATCGTATATAATTGCATATATTTCTATGAAAAGAAAAATTAGGTCAAACTCCATGCATATTTTTAGGCTCCATTTCCTACATAGTATCAGATTGATTTCTGTAAATGTTCAACTAATAAGGTTGTTCTCTCTGTCTCTCTGTGGGAATCTTATTTCACTTGTTAACTATGAGTATTACCTTACAAATCCTTGAATTTAACAGGCAAAAAAAGATGTCTCTTTGTTTCAGTTTGTATTTACTTGATTACTAACAAACCTGACCATCTTTCTATCTATTGTATAGCTATTTGCTTTTCTTATTCTCTGAAATATTTGTTAACAGGATGTGCTGGTGTTTAGTAGATCTAGTTGTGACTCCCCACTTTCAGATTTTGCCATCTTCAGAGTGCAGGCTCATAAATGAAGTTCCTTATGCTTTTTAGCAGTAATTGAGGGACTGGACTCTGGGAAAGGATTGGGAGAAGAGAGGAAGGGGATGCTTGTGTATAAATACTTGATTACCTAAATTAGAATGAATCGAACCCTGAAGCTGGAAGCAGAAAAGAGGAGAGAATGGCTTATGCCTGAGGTCCCCAGACTGTGAGAGAAGGTAGGGCACAAGGACCTGGGCAGAGATTTCCTGTGATGGCCACCAGGTGGTGCTATCAGCCTGGGACGATTTTGGTGTCTGATGGGGGAGAGAAAGGCAAGTATTAACAAGTGGTCACAGGTGAGTGAGGTGATAAGGAGGCTGAGTGTCCAACACAGAGGCTTGTTGGGTGTTTGGCGTTAACCTGCCAGTGATCACAAGTTGGCCTGGTGCGTGTATGTGTTTTTATATGTGTGTACAGAGGAGGAAGGGAAGGTTAGGACTGGTTATTTACTTATTTATTGATTGAGATATAATTCATATACCATAAAATGCACCCACTTCCAGCATACACTTTGATGGTTTTCAGCATATTCTCATCACCATAATCAACTTTAGAACATTTTTATCACCCCTAGAAGAAACCCCCTTCCTCTTAGCTATCACTCCCCCTCCATCTCTGCCGCCCGCCTCCTCCCTTCACTTCGTATTCCCCTTTCCCAGTCCCTGGCAACCACTAATCTACTTTCTGTCTGTCTGGATTTGTGTGCTCTGGACACCTCATGTAACTGGATAGTACAACGGGTGTTCTCTTGTGAAAGGGCTATTATCTGGTTGTTACTACTTGTCCCAGCTAAGGCTACCCCAGTTGACTTTGTAGCAAGAGGCATCAGAGTAGCTAGATAGACTATTTCAAGTGCTGTGGCATTTCCAGGCCTATTAGGATAGAGAAAGCTACAGAGAGCAGCAAGATTCTCATCTGATAGATAAACAGAATCACCTGGGAAGCTTATGGACTCTCTCTCCAGAGAGCTTCCCACGTGGTGCGGTGGTAAAGAATCCGCCTGCCAATGCAGGAGATGTGGTTCGATCCCTGGATCAGGAAGATCCACTGGAGAAGGAAAATAGCAACCCACTCCAATATGCTTGCCTGGGAAATCCCATGGGGCAGAGGAGCCTGGTGGACTACAGTCCATGGGATCGCAAGAGTTGGACACAACTTAGCAACTAACCAACAACTTCTCCAGGAATTTATATTTGGAAGTTCTAGGGAGTTGAGGCGGCTGAGGATTTTTTTTTTTTTTTTTTTTGGTGCCCCAGGTGATTCCAATGATTGTCTAGCCATAGGCAGTGGGCAGTCAAGTAGTGGAGAGTGGAGAAAAAGAAACCTGGTTGGCATGGAGGCAAGAGAACAAAATTACCTTTCCCTGCAGACTGTCTCAATCAGCTGCAGCTTCAAATCCAGCACCTCTCGTGGGAAGGGAGCTGCACGCTTATGGTCGCCACAACCACATGCTACAAGGCTGGTTCATGTCAGAGCGTCATCTTTGACTCAGCATGACAAGAGTGCATTTTTGAAGGCCATCAAAAACAATGACATCAGCCTTATTTAAATACTGCTAGGCTGGCAAATAGCTTTAATGGGGTATAGCAGAAAGAACACTGAATTAGAAGCTGGAAACTCGCCAGAATTCTCCACTGAATACTCCCTGCAGCTATTGTGAGCATCTGGTGAGAGTGGGTGAGAGGTGTGGCCCGTGGCTTAGGTTAGGGCAGCGCAGGACAAGACGGGTCTTCAGAGAGCATCTGGTCCACCTGTCCTGTTCCATGGAAGAGAGCACTGTGGTCCTGAAGTTCCTTGCTGAAGGTGACGGACGTATCAGCTACCAGCGGCGCAGCCAGGAGCGGAGCTGAGGGCTCACGTCCTTCGCCGCCTCCTCTGCCCCTGCATCTCACTTCTCCACATCTCTCTCTTTTGGGATCTGAGAAATCCTATTGAGTCACCTGTCACTTTCAGAAGTGAGGAAACCCAGGCCTAATTTGTCCAGGGTTCCAGAGCTAAATGATTTATATTTGCCTTTGGATAAGTAGGAGTTAAAATAATGGCAGATGAAAACGCCACAATGGCATTCATGGATGGCTTTTAAGAACAAGCCCAGAACAGATCCAAGCTTTGTGAGGCCTGAAGCTTATGTAATTTGGAAACCCTCTTTAAGACAAATAATACCAAATTACAAAATTAGGTCCAGGGCCTTGGAAGCAGTCTATGCAAACGAGAGACTTTGAATCCTCAGCTTCATTCACTTCACTGTCAGCTCACCTCTAGGAACAGTTATGGCAAGATCCCTGGTCATCTGTGTTCTGCTAGAATTTTTTTTATTTGTGTAAATAACACATATCCTGCTTCGAACCATTTAGTTACACCAGTCTTACCAAATGGAGGCCATTCTGTCAACAAATACGTCTTGAGTAGCTACTGTACATAAGGAATACTGAAGGAGGCAAGTTCCCTGGTGGCCTAGTGGTTGAGATTCTGGGCTTTTACTGCTGTGGTCTAGGTTCAATCCCTGGTCAGGGAACTGAGATCCTACAAGCTGTGTGGCCAAAACGAAAAAAAAAAAAAGAATACTGAAGGGGACAGAGGCGACAGTAAGGAGTAAGTACAATAAGTAAGGAATAAGTACAGTAACTATAGTAAGGAGGCCACAGTCTCAGGATATGCAGCTCCAAAGTATGTAATAATAAATCCCGAGACCATTCTTTCTTCCCACCCATGGGCTGGGCCAGGGGTGGATGCCTAAGGGGTCTCAGCCTCTATTTGTGTCTCCAATTTTGGTCTCAGAGAGCCTTCCTTTCGCAGTCATTCCTCTCCCTCCATCAGACGGGGAACGGACATCAACTTGAGGGAAACTCTTGGGGTTTTTGAATGAAAACCTTTTCATGGTTTAAATGACATCTCTGTGGTTGGGCACCCCTTCCCAACCCACTGCAAAGTCCCTTAAATCTAAAATCATTGCCTTCAAATGAATTAAAAGTACGTTCATCCATCAGGGTCCCTTTTCCCTAAAATGTGCCTGATGCCATTGAGATAGTTAGAATCACATGAGTATCCTGAAAAATCTCTATGAAGATTCTCAGGATATTTATTTCCACTTTGGTAAGAAGTGCATGCATGCTAAGTCACTTCAGTCCTGTCTGACTCTGCGTGATCCTATGGGTGGTAGCATGACAGACTTCTCTGTCCATGGGATTCTTCAGGCAAGAATACTGGAGTGGTTTGTTATGCCCTCCTCCAAGAGAATCTTCCCAATCCAGGGTTCAAACCAGTATCTCTTATGTCTCCTGCATTGGCAGATGGGTTCTTCACCTCTAGTGCCACCTGGGAAGCCCTTTGGTAAGACATCTGTACTCAATTCTGTTAATTGACCATATCAGCATTAACTCCTGTGTTTTTTTAAAGGTGTGGGTTTTGCCACTTTCTGAGAGAAAGAACATGGTGATCGAGATAAATCTGGGTCAAGAGGGGGCCTACGTCAGTGGAGGGTGTTTTGTGATTTTGTTTTATTTCATTTTTTAATTGATACCCTTAGTTTTATTGATTTCCCTGGAGAAATGGGGAGTCTGAGATGTGAGTCCCTTTATAAAATCAAGTACTGTTCATGTCTTACTGAAATTTCCCTTTCCGTTGGTGGGAGGGATGGCTGAGTCCTTGGTGTCATCTAAAGCTCAGTGATTCTTGTGGCAGTTTTATTATTCAAAAATGAGCCTTCTGGAACGTTAAAGCATGAAGGGACATTAAAACTTTGGGAGGGTTTACAACATTGTGAAGTGCAGGGTGGAAGGTTCTGAGCTCCTGGGTTGAGGAATGGCTGGATCCTTCTGGTGTCATAAGCAATCCCATCACTCTTGGGACCCTCCCTGTTTTGAATCATGGATTTCAAACATCCTCAAAAGCTCTTTGGTAATTCCAAAACTCTTAACAAATCAATCCTAAGAAAAAATAAACAAATACTCAGAGGAGCAGAAGGATATTTAGGATATGGTTCTAATTAAAATTTTTAAGTTTTCCTCCTCAAAATCTTGTATAAGCCATTAAATATGAAAAAAAAAAAAACCTCCAGAGTAGGAAAGCAGTCAAAGCCATTACCATTAGAGATTTTGAATTTTATAACACACAAATAGTTTATTTGTTTTTCTTCTTATTAACACCAAGAGAATCAAGTCACGGCTGTAGCTTTAAAACACTGAATGGCCGTCTATTGAATTGGGCATGCATAGGGACGTATCACAGAAGGTGAAACTCCATCTTCCATCAGCATATGAAACAGCGAGCCTGCTTGCTGTCAGATGGTTTCTGGTACAGGCACTACAAAAGAAACATGTCTTGCGGGCCTTCTCAAGCTGCCCGAGGTAGGCTGGAGCCATCTGGATGTTTGCCTGCAGTTCCCTTGTGACGATTGAGTCTGCCAGTTACCCAAGCCTATTTACCTCTGTGGCTGTTCTGTTGGTCTTTTGGCTATTTCTCTGTTTGGTGACACCTGAAGCCAAGGGGAAAGAAACGAACATTTATTAAGTCCTATGTTTGTACCAGTTAATCTTCTTAATGAAGCATTACTGTCACCCCTGTTTTACAGAAAAGGAAAATGAATATTGTAAAAGGTAAAGATATCTTGTCCAGGATCACATAAGTTTTAAAGCATGGAGTGCATGCATTGTAAAATGACAACCACTTAACATTTGCCAGGATCCTGCAAAAACTTTACAAGGTCTATTTTATTTTTATATTTTTTTACTTCATTATTTTATTTTGCTATTTTTAAAAAATATTTTTAATTTTTAAAATTTTTATTATTTTCATTTATTCATTTATATTATTTATGCATTTCATTATTCCATTATCTTATTTTTTTAACTTTTTATTTTGTATTGGGGTGTAGCTGATTGACAATGTTATGATAGTTTTAGGTGCACAGCAAAGAGACTCAGCCACATATACACATGTATCCATTCTCCCCTCGAATCCCCTCCCATCCAGGCTGCCACATAACATTGAGCAGAGTTCCATTCTAAATGTAACGGTGGGTACATATCCATCCCAAACTCCATGACTGTCCCTTCCCCCATCCTTTTTTATTTTATCCTCATACCAACCTCTTAAAATTGACATAATTTATATTTGCATTTTATAGATGAAGTCATACAGTAGTATGATGGAGCCAAGATTCAAACTCAGGTAGGCAGACTGCAGAGCCCCTACTTCTGCACAACATACCTCACCTCCTCTAATTTGAGCTGTCCGCATAGACCCCAGCCATGGGTAGCTACTTGACAGGTGCCTGGTTTGAATTGCAATGTACTCTACATATAAGCCACACACCAGATTTTGAAGGTAATACCATAAATAAATAAACAAAAGAATGCAAAATATCTCATCAGCCCTTCTTATTTATGAAATGATAGCAATTTGCATTTATTGGGATACATTTTTTAAAATTAAACTTCATCTGTTCTTTCTTTTTTTTGAAATAAGGCTACTAGACAATTTAAAATTAACTATGTAGCTTTCATCATATTTCTCTAGGATAGCACTGCTATCTACTGTTGCAAGTAAAGAAGGGGCTGTGAAATTTGTTTCTCATCAGCAGTTCTAGTTAAAATTTTGGTTAGTAGAGTGGGTGGGGAGGTTGAAGCTGTTTCAAAATTTTGTAAAGTATTTTTTAAGGCTATTTTAAACTGTAAGCCTGGATTTATGAATGAATTTGAATTATGCTTTCTTCACTCGATACCATGTGTGGGTAAGAAAGACTGCCATTTCTAAGGTTCAGAAGGAACTTGTGATTTATGATTTCAGTGTTGCGTGGCTGATGTCTTTCTTCTATCCTCTGTGGTGGGAGCTGCTTCCATTTCCACACACTTTGTGACAGCCAGCTTCGTGTCTCCTCCAGCATGCCAGGGGGCCCTAGCTCTGGGTATGGCACTTGGCACTTAGTTTATACTAAGTAATGAAGATAGAATAAGTAGTTAAGCACTTTTTATTGGTTTTGATGTTGTCGTAATATTTTTTAAATTGACACTTAGTTTAAATTTCTATTTTTTAGCTATTATGGTTTAACGTCTCTCTAAACATTGAGTACAGGTTTTTGTGGGGGGATATCTTTTCATTTCTCTTGGGTATATATCAATACCTAGACCTGGAACGGTTGGGTCGTAGGATAGCTCTGTGGAACTGAAGCTCTGTGAAGCTGCCAGATTGTTTCCCAAAGCAGCCACCTCCTGGTATTGATACATTCCCATCTGCAGTGTGTGAGGATGTGGTTTTCTTCTTAACTATTGCCAGGCAGAGATTACATGGATACAAAAGGAAGAAGTTGGGAATATTTATGTGAGATAGGCAGACTACAGACCAGAAACACTATATACCAAATGTTTGCAGGAGATTTAGTCCAAGTGCCCCTCCTTCCTCCAACACACATACCATCTGCCCTCTCCTCCTGAGGCTAGAATTCAGAAACAATAAAAAGAAAGAAAAAAGGTAATAGCTGCTTAGAAACTCAGAAAAGAATGTCCTGCAAAGAGATCACTGTTTGTCCAAAACAAATGCTTATGCTGCTGCTGCTAAGCTGCTAAGGCACTTCAGTCGTGTCCGACTCTGTGCGACCCCATAGACGGCAGCCCACCAGGCTCCCCCGTCCCTGGGATTCTCCAGGCAAGAATACTGGAGTGGGTTGCCATTTCCTTCTCCAATGCATGAAAGTGAAAAATGAAAGTGAAGTCATTCAGTCGTGTCCGACTCTTAGCGACCCCATGGACTGCAGCCTACCAGGCTCCTCCATCCATGGGATTTTCCAGGCAAGAGTGGGAGTGGGGTTCCTTCTCCGATGCTTATGCTAGCTCTTTGTAAAAGATGCTTAGCTACTTATGGCAGCTTTGGATGGAGAAAGGGAAATAGGGACTATATCATGCAGGTACCGATTAGTAAGACCAAGTGGGAGTGTTCTTTGTCATGGCCCAAAGGCCTTCTCTGACCCCAATTCAGTTCCTTTGTCTTAATCTACTGACAAGGGGGCTGACATATGAAATGATTGGATTTGAGAGCCAGGTTGCTGCTCCTCTGGCCAGTGCAGAACCTCAGAGAGGAGATGACTCCAAGCAAGTGGAGTGCCAAGCCCTATCACCTCTCCCATCTCCATCCCATTCAGAATGGACCCATTGTGGTCTCTGCTGCCCCTTATTCACACCTCCTTGTCAGTGTGTTCCCAGTGGCCTGCTTCCTCTGTAACACTCAAGCTTTACCAAAGAGCTTAAAGTCTGGTGCAGAGGACCACCTCCATGATCATAAGGACTTGCTGTTGATTTCACCTATTGGCTCATCCATTCAGTGCTTCCCTATTTTTTGCTTCTGCAGACATCCTTCCCTGGTGGCTCAGGCGGTAAAGAATTTGCCTTCAATCTAGGAGACCCAGGTTCGATCCCTGGGTGGGAAAGATTCCCTGGAGAAGGAAATGGCAACTCACTCCAGTATTCTTGCCTGGAGAATTCCATGGACAGAGGAGCCTGGTGGGCTACAGTTCATGGGGTTGCAAAGAGTTGGACATGACTGAATGAATAACACTTTCACTTCACTTTCAGACATCCCTTATTTTCTTATGTGTTGGAAGCTGTTTCCTTGGATGCTCGGTCTCTAACTGTGAATGTTGTAGCCATTTCCTTGGCTCTGGTTTGGCCTCTGAGGTCCTCCTCACGTTGATTTTTGCCTGCCAACCTGGATCATCACTGCCATTGCCCTTTCTCCTGACCTGAGAACCGGATGTAGCCTGCTTATTTCTTTGGCTGGTACACCAGGGGGCCAGGAACTCCTGTTAGTGAAGTCATGAACTTAAGTTAAAATAATTATCCCAGGAATTCTATAATGTGCAAAGATATTATACAGGAGCAGAGTAACATGTGTTAATTCATACTCAGAGACCCTCTCCCACAGGAATGACACCCAGGACTTGTCACATCATTGAGAACAAAGATGTGGAGTCTGGATTTTGGACAGAGGATGTCTTCAGTAAGTGATGTTTCAAAAAGGAAGATGTAGTTGGAAGCTTTGAGTAATTGGAGACAGCAGGACTCTAGATGGAACCAGGTTCTGGAGGCTCCAAATGCATAGTTTGCCTTTTTTTTTTTAAAGCAATATCCTCACCTAATACCCATCCCTACCACAAATTTGTGTTGTTGTTTTTCAGTTGCTAAGTCATGTCCAACTCTTTGCAACCCCATGGACTGCAGCACCCCAGGCTTCCCTGTTCTTCACTATTTCCCAGAGTTTGCTCAAACTCATGTCCATTGTGTCGATGATGTCATCCAGCCATCTCCTCCTCTTTCACCCCCTTCTTCTCCTGGCCTCAATCTTTCCCAGCGTCAGGGTCTTTTCCAATGCGTCAGCTCTTTGCATCAGGTGGCCAAAGTATTGTAGCGTCAGCTTCAGCATCAGTTTTTCCCAGTGAATATTCAGGGTTGATTTCCTTTAGGATTGTCTGGTTTGATCTCTTTGCAGTCCAAGGGACTCTTCGAGAGTCTTCAAGAGAACTATTTGAAAGCATCACTCAGCCTTCTTTATGGTCCAACTCTCACATCTGTACATAATTCCTGGAAAAATCATAGCTTTGCCTGTGTGGACCTTTGTCGGCAAAGTGACGTCTCTGCTTTGTAATACACTGTCTAGGTTTGTCATAGCTTTTCTTCCAAGGAGCAAGTATCTTAATTTCGTGGCCGCAGTCACCACCTGCTGTGATTTTGAATCCCGAGAAAATAAAATCTGTCACTATTTTGACTTTTTCTCCATCTATTTGCCATGAAGTGATGGGAGCAGCTTTGTTTATATGTCCCATTATTTTTTCAACATTAGTTGATACCTTAATTTGAGCTCCACTACCTCCTAGTCAAATCACATAATTTCAGCAAGAATCACAGACTACAGGTTTTAAATGACCCGAAATTGGCTCTGACCTCAGTACAAAAACATACCTGGTCTCCAAACCAATTGCCAAATAGAGACTTCATTTCAGGCAGCAAATAAATTTACATGAAGGGCCTGGAAATGCTACAATGTAAATTACCTGTTAAAACAATTTTTTCAAAACCCACAAAATTCACAGCTATCCTGAAAATGCCTCATTTTCAAATTAATGCATTTTACTTTAACTTGGGGTTTGGGGTGTACGTGTTGGGGAGGGGCGGGGCTTGTGGCGGCTGCAGGCAAATGAGTTAAATTCACAGAATAGAATTTGAACTTTTGCAAATGAGTAAACAGCCAAAACAAACACCGCTTTGGAAAAAAATACACATTTTCTCCTTTTGAAAAGCAAGCAATGCCTAAGCAAAATACCTTAAAAGTGAACTAAAAAGCTTTTCTAAAATAAACAACTCTGCTTGTGATCCTAAATTGGGACCATATGGACATGCGAAAGCTACAAACGCACTACATTTCGACTCCTAGTTTCTGCCTTCACTGTTTGCGTGCCTCCAAGTAGATGCTGATAAAGTTGCCTTTGGTCCCAAAGGAACCTGAGATTCTTAGATCCTAGGATGAGGGAGCAAGCAAAAGAAGAAAGAAAAGGAATGAAAACAAATGCCTTTCAAGACAAAATATCTGAACAGTGAGTTTTATTTTTGCTTCCTTGCCAGCAGGCACGACTCAATTTGAATCTCTCTGGCACATATAGGATGATGCCAGCGAAATGGAGTGCATTTACCAGGGATGCTAGCTATGTGGGGAAGTCCCTGTTGAGGAACCAGGCTCACACTCAGAGCATTAGGATAGCTTTAGCAAGCCGCCTGGACTAGCCCCCTGCCCTGGGGCAAATCAATGAATAAGCCAATTCAGCATAGATAGAATCATTCCTTTGTTTTTCTCAATTACCAAATGTTGTGTGCTTTGGGGTCACTTGTCATGAGTTTAGAGAATGTGAATATTGCAACATAAGTCCTCACCATTCTAAACAGCTTAAACTGAATTCCATTTCTAGGGAGGAGGAGAGCTGAAGACACAGCATCCATCGCTAATTGTATATAATTAGAGGCTATTTTCTCATCCTAGGGTACGTCTTTCTTTTCTCCCACAGTGCTCATGGTCTGTTCCATGAAACCGGCACTTATATCAGGTGTGAATTTATGTGGATATATTCTGTTTCCTATAACTGGATAGCAAATCCTTGAGAAAGAGATGATGCCACCTGGTTGGGGAGGGGGTGGTGTGCTTACCTTGAAAACAATGAGTGAAATGAGTTCAAGCATTAATTTTTTAGTTTTAAGTGAATGAGGATACACTGCTGTTAATGAAGAGTTCAGCTGTTTTTGAGCCCTTGTAGCTAACTGCCCCAGATACAGAACTGTGGGCATCAGAATGAAAAATATGTAGGATCATGAATCTGGGCTCTGTTAATTGTGCTATGAGGAAATATTGATTGGATAATGGAAGGAGTTTACATTTCTTGAGTGCTTATTACATTCCAGGCACTTAGTTATGCATTTAGCATCTTATGCCTAAGTTAAAAAGGGTTTGGGATATCCTCAGATGCCTGACAACATGTGGATTTGAACCTGAACAAAGGGAAGCTATCAAGTTTCTTCATATAAAAGGTGCTCTTTCTGTGTGCGTGTGTGCCTCATCGCTCAATCGTGTCCAACTCTTTGCGACCGCATGGACTGTAACCCACCAGTCCCCTCTGATTATGGGATCTTTCAGGCAAGAATACTGGATGGGGTTGTCATTTCCTTCTCCAGGGGATCTTTCCCACCCAGGGACTGAACCTGCATCTCCTCTGTCTCCTGCATTGCATGCATATTCTTTACCCAGGCTTGTCTGTGGATCCACAGTAAATGAAAATTAGTTGCTTTTCACAACTACATTTGACCTTTAGGACTCTCATGTCTCACCAGGAATCAAGGCAAAAAAGGCTCTAATGCACAGAGTTAATTTGGAGAGTGGATATATACAGAAACTACTTTTTAAAAAATTTATTGAAGTATAAATAAATACAGTAAATATTATAAATCAATACTGTATTAATTTTTGAACAGCAAAGTGATTCAGTTATACATATAAATATATTTTCTCTTCCATTTTGGTTTTGTCATAGGATGTTGAGTGTAGTTCCCTGTGGTGTACAGTAGGACCTTGTTGTTTATCCTTCCCATATATAATAGCTTGCATCTGCTAATCCCAGACTCCCAGTTCTTCGCTCCCCTACTGCTCTCCCCACTGGCAACCACAAGTCTCTTCTCTGTGTCTCTGTGTGAGTCTGCAGAAACTACTCTTAACTCTTTTCATTTCTCCCTTTGAGCCCACTGAAATTACTGGGTTTGAAGGAAGAAGAAACAAAGGTTAGACATTAAAAATTTTAAAAATCCCACCCCTTAAGTTGACCATTTCTTTCAGGTGTTTCTCCCTCATCAATAAGGCCCAAGTTGTTTCTTTCCAGCCCTTTCTCCTTGTTTCTACTCTCTGCTCCAGTGCAGACAATCATGTGCATTGAAACTGCCTGAATGCTATGCTGAGAAACCCAGGCATGATTGTATCGGAGGTGACAGATTACAGGCGTTCTCATTTTATTGCGCTGCACAAATGATGCAGGGTTTTGTTTCGCTTTTTTTTTTTTTTTTTAAACAAATCGAAGGTTTGTAGCAACCCTGCATTGAACAAGTCGATCAGCACCATTTTCCCAACAGCGTTTGCTCTTCTTGTCTCTGTCACATTTTGGTGACTCTCACACTGAAAGGGAAAGTGAAAGTCACTCAGTTGTGTCCGACTCTATAGTCCCTGGAATTCTCCAGGCCAGAATACTGGAGTGGGTAGCCTTTCCCTCCTCCAGGGGATCTTCCCAACCCAGGGATCGAACCCAGGTCTCCTGCATTGCAGGCTGATTCTTTACCAGCTGAGCCACAAGGAAAACCCAAGAATACTGGATTCACACTCCTGGAAGCTTTTTCATTATCATATTTGTTACAGTGATCTGTGATCAGTGATCTTTGTGACCACTACGACTTGCTGAAGGCTCTGGTGATGGTTGGCATTTTCTAATGTCTTTTTTTTTTTTTTTTCAAATATGCCCTGATATTAGTTTTATTTTTTTCTTTTTTTAAAAAAATTTTAATTTTGTGTTGGAGTATAGCTGGCTAACAATGTTGTGATAGTTTCAGGTACACAGCCGAGCAGCTCCGTGATACACAGTAAGAATATATGTATCTTCTTAATGAAGGTATGTACATTGTTTTCTTAGACATAATGCTCTGCACACCTAATAGACTACAGCACAGTGTGAACATCACTTTTATATGCGCTGGGAAACCAAAACATTGGTGTGACTGGCTTCATTGTGATATTTACTCATGGCAGTGGTCTGGAACCAAGCCCGCCACATCCCCAGGGCCTGCCTAGCGTCCTCCGAGTTGAGAAGTGATGGCTCTTGTTTTGTAAAAGTGTGTGTGTGTTTACAGGTTGTGAGGAAAAACACACAGCCCTTCAGGGCCAGCCAGCTGTCCCTCATGAAGGCCCCCTGGTCCCCCACGTCCAGCCGGTGCTGCCCCATCACAGGATCCACACCTGCTCTGTGGCCTCGGAAACCACTCTCAGGCGCCCTGCCTGCCTCACTTTACCTCCCTCCTCAACCCCTGGGGGAGAACGCCCAGGTGGTGCGGTGGTAAGGGGTCCACCTGCCACTGCAGGAGAGGTGGGTTCCATCCCTGGGAGGATCCCCTGGAGGAGAAAGTGGCAACCCACCTCAGTATTCCTGTCTGGGAAGTCCCGTGGACGGAGGGGCCTGGCGGGCTGCAGTCCATAGGGTTGCAGAGAGTCAGACACGACTGAGCATGCACACCGCAAAAATGTCAGCCCCAGCGGGGGCCTTTGCTGTCTCTCCACCTTCTTTCCTCTTGGCCTGCTGCCCTCTTTGCACCTTTGAAGGGAGAAACACAGCGGGGCTCCATTCATTGGCATCACCTATCTGACTGCTTCAGTCTCCCAGACTGTGAACAAAAGGAAAGCTGGTCATCGCTTTATAAATGATGTATGGAGACACGCGGAGGAATGAAGGCCCAGACCGCAGTGTATTTTTAGCGTCGGCTGTTTGTGGTAACATAAGTGAAAACTGCTGGATGCCTTCCCTTCAGCTGAATGGCTGGCATTCAGGCGAGTGTGCCCGCTGCCTGCCAGACTCTCCTCACGGAACTCCCTCTTTATGAGGTGGGTGACTGGCTCCTTGGCACCAGGCGGCCCCGCCACAATTCTCCTTTATTGCCCGGTCGCATGGATCCCCAGGGGCCCCAGCATGGGGCTGCGGGTGAGACTGCTGGCCGCGAGCTTGTCAGGGTGTTACCAGATTGCAAGGCAGAGTCTGCAGGGCAGGGACTGTGTCTGGATGCTCTAAATCTTCTGGCATGAAGCTGGCACCCAGACACGCAGGAACCACAGTGGTGAGGCCCGTGGCTGGCGCCCCATCTCAGAGTCATTCTTCTGGTGCCTGGCTTGACTAGGATGTCGACCCCCACTGGTCGCTGACACTCTGAAGCCTCAGAGTGAGATAGAAAATATGAGAGAGGCCTCTCTTATGCCGACAGGTCATTCTACCAATGGTTGCTCTCGAGCTAATCTTTGGAAAGGATCCGGGTGGGCTGCCTGAGGCCCCTTGGGGGCATGGAAGCAGCCCTGGGATCCCAGGCTGCAAATAGCACTGACTGGCTGAGCAGCTTTAGGCAAGTAAAGGTCTCCCAGGACTCACTTGCTCACAGTTATGAGTAGTAACTCTTGTCCTACTGACCTCACTAAACATTTTTAATAAAGATATTAAAATAGTCTGAAACAATTGAGACCATAATGTTACAAAAAGGCAGGGGAGTGGTGCAGTGCCTGTTTATTTTCTTCATTTCTGACCAACCTTGACTTCTACCAGAACCATCCCCCTCTGACCCCAGCCCTTGCATCATGGGGCGACCCGTGGGGCTCCGCTTAGTCCCTGAGAGGACGTTGCTTATTCCATGAGAACGTACCTTCATGCTTCATGAGCGGGGTCTTTGCTTCCAGTCCCTACAGGATTAGTTTGAATGAAAAAGGGTGCTGTGGGCTCCTTGTGAAATGTGTGAGAGTGCCTCTATAATTGGAATAAAACCTGTAAAGGGGCTTCAGCTAGCTATGGCTCCCTTATCTGAAACCTTAAGTGACTTTCAAAAAGTCACAAACTCCACGAACGAAGATGGTCACGCCAATGTTCTCAGTGCTAATTTACTCTTAGTTTGCATCTAATTTGAGTAAGTCCGGCTCTCGCCTTTTCTAGCCCTTGATAATGTATGGTTAATGGACCAATAGCATCAGCGTCAGCTGGGGGCTTGTTGAAACTGCGGTGTCAGGTCTATCCCTCACTTGATCAGAACGTAGACCAGAGTCTACGTTTTGACAGGACCCTCAAGTTATGCATATGTGTGTGGTAAAGCAAATTAGAAGACAAGACTTGCAGGACCTAGACCCACTATTTATTTATGCACTGTACTTTATTATGAAAAGGATTGAGGATGACCAGGATTAATAGCTTACAAAGAAGGAGGAGACAAAGAACTTTAAAAGCCCTAGCAGCTGGGACCACTTATTACAGTTGTATTACTGTATACATTTTAATGCTCTGAGAACACACTGCTACAGCACTATAGAGTCACGGATATTCCCAATAATAGTCCCAAAGTATCAAGAAGAGGTAAGGTCATATTCCGAAGTTACTGTTTATAGAAGCAAAAGGGCTTAACATTTATTGGGCAAGAATGAAATACTTTCTGTCTATTCTAGAGACATTTGTGGAGTGATATGGCCATGATGGAAACATAAATAAAGCATCATCACTAGATAGAATTAATTAATTAATTGCCTGAAATAATTTAAAAGCTGTAGTGAAAGATCCCATCTTTAACCAATGGCATTATTTTCCCAAATAAAGGGGCCTCTAGATTTGGGAAACTTCATGTGAAATGGAGCAGGACCCCCATGGTCCCTCCCCCAACCCCACCCCCACCACGTTCTCTGCCTGCCTTTTGTCTGTGGAAAACTTTAGTCAAAGGATAAGTTTAATCAGAGAAATGAGAACTTGCAGAAACAAAGGAAAACAGTCAATGGAGACCAAATGATAATAATGTAGTCATTCAGCATGGTCAAGGACCTTTATTTCTTTCTCACGGGCTGTAGATAATATTCTGAGCCATATCCTGTGAGCTGTCTTGTAGATACTAAAACATCAGGTGGAGAAGTTAACTACATGGTGACCAGACTATACCCAGGACATGAGCTGCTTCAATTCTAAGAACTGGCCTCAAAGAAACAGGGACAAATGGACCCTGGAACTGAAGGTTAACTGTCCCTGAAGCAATCGAGATGACACTGGTCAGAGCACCGATGACCAATTTGAAGAAGACTGTCAGATCAGAGATGACTGTGCTGTAGCCCCCTCCTTCTGTCTATAAAAGCTATTGCCCCGCTAGTTACCAGTTGTGGGGGGGGCGGGGAGTCGGCCTTTGGACAGCTGTCCGCCCCCCACCCCCACCCCTGGTTGCCAGCATCTGAAATGAAGCAAACTTTCCTTTCCACCAACCTCGCGTGTTTATTGGCTTTGGGGCAGTGAGCAGCCAGATCCCCCGCCTCACCTCTCAGTAACGCATGGACTCTTGACTCATCTCTCCCTTCTGCACTGTTTGAAATTTCTCTTACTTCTGCTCATGTTGTGGCTGCTCCAGCCCCAATCTTTATCACCTCTCCCCTGAGTTTCAGCAGTAGTGTTATATTAAGCCTTCTTAACTTCCCTCCGGTCTAGCTTTGTACAGTGGTCTGCAGAAAGATGCTTGAGTACAGTGGATCTGGAGTAGAGGGCTGGAATTTTTTAAAATTCCACAAGTGATTCTAATGTGCACCCTTGGTGGGAAAGAGGGTTTTAAACTATTGATAAATTAATGCTCTACACAACATCCAATTATTATATCACTGTTCTTCCCATAAAGCTTTGGTTGCTGTTTGTTATTATATCAGTTCATAATTTTCTCCTTGGTATTGGCTGTCTCCCCTTCTCTCTAGCTCCTCCCTTCCCAGCAGTGCTCCTCATTGATGCTCAAATATTGCTTGCTTTCACCTACCTCTGTGTCCTACGTGTGGCTTTTCCTTCACCACCAATAAGGATGGATCCTGCCTTTGCTGCTTCAACTCAAGTGTCACCTCTTCCATGGAAGTTTTCCTGGAAGGTTCCCTATTGCCTGAATTTCCACATCATTTATAATACCATAATGAGTTATATCAAGCAATGTATCTTATCAGGTACCACTGGCTTGTTGTGTTGTTGTGTTGGTGCTGAACAACCAGCTAGAATGAAGAACTAAGTAGGGAGCAGAAATCCTGTCTTTTACATTTGTATTTTCTGTGGCACAGAGCATAATCGTTGGCACATAGCTTCTTGCAGGCAATCCTTCATGTCTTAGATCTAGGTTAGATATTTCTTCTCTACATACCTATGACATTTCACTGTAACCCTGTCACATCATAACTCTGCATCTTAAATGTATTTCTTTTTACTGAGGTATAATTAATTTGCAATATTGAATTTACAATGTTGTGTTAGTTTCAAGTGTAGCGCAAAGTGATTCAGTTATATATATATATATATACATACTTTTATACATATATAAAAAGTATATATATATATATACTTTTTCAGATTCCTTTCTATCTCAGGTTATTATAAAATATTGAGTACAGTTTCTTGTGCTATAGAGTAGGTCCTTGTGGTTTACCTATTTTACATACTGTAGTGTGTATGTGTTAATCCCAAATTCCTCATTTATTTCTCCCCTCCTCCTGCTCTCCTTTTTGGTAACTATTAGTTTGTTTTCCATGTGTGTGAGTATATTTCTGTGTTGCAAATAACTTCACTTGCATCATTAAATGTGTGTTTCATTATGTCTCCCTTACAAAACTGTAAACTCTGTAAGATCGGGGGTCATTTTTATCTGGCTCATCACTGACCCTCTAGTCCATGTCTTGATGGTCATATATACTCAAGAAATATTTTTTAAGTTGACTGAATAATAACTTTAAAATATGTTTGGTTTTTAGAGACAAATAGACCAGATAGCATCCATGGCATCCTAACAGTTTGATTGACTTGGTTTCAGGTGCAAAATAGAGCAGCATAATCTAAACGTTATACTGAACCAGTTAACTAGCATTTGATTGTATACTCAAGTATATAATTTTCTAGTTATTTTCTATATGTGGTTACTTTTCTTGGCTGGCTTCCCTGATGGCTTAGGTGGTAAAGAATCTGCCTGTGAGATGTGGGAGACCTGGGTTTGATCCCTGGGTTGGGAAGATTTCTTGGACAAGGGAATGGTAACCAATTCTAGTATTCTTGCCTAGAGAATTCCATGGACAGAGGAGCCTGGCAGGCTACATACAGTCTGTGGGGTCACAAAGAGTCAGACACAGCTGAACCACTAACAGTTTCACTTTCTTATCTATAAAATTCAAGCTCTTGGAGAACAAAGGATAGCATTAAAAATAATTTTTTTTAAATTTTGTACTGTGGTATAGTCGATTAACAATGTTGTGATAGTTCCAGTTGAACAGCAAAGGGACTCAGCCATACATATATATGTATCCCTTCTTCCCTAAACTCCCCCCACCATCCAGGTGCAAAAGATAGATTTATTTTTTTTTTTAATTTCCATCGAACTCCCATAGTTCCTCAGTGAGTATTTCTTGATTTGATGTAATTAAATGTAGTTTTAAAAGAGCCTGTGTTATATCTGCCTGGTGCTAAACATCTGTTGCTTCCTAACAAGTGTACCATTCATTCTAATGGCACTGGTGCACAGAGGTAAACACAACCTTGGCAGGCCTTCCATAAAGGAAACTGTGTTTGCTTCCTTCATTAATTACTAGCGGAGCATTAAGACATGCATCTCCCTGAAGCCAAGTTGGATAATTCCTGGCACTTAAGCCTAGGGTGCTTTCAAAAGTTGAGACATGTATTGACGCACCAGAAGGCATGCCCTATAGCAATCACCAAGGTGGCTCTAATGCCAAGATGGTATAAAGCCTCAGATATACCAATACCAAGCATGCTGGTCTATCTCTCTAAACTTTTGTGGGTCTTGGGTTAATGTGAGATAATAAATGTGAATTTCTAGAATGTCTCTGAAGGCAGGCACCTCAGTATGAATTGGAAAAATCTTCAGAGAGATACGGAAAGTTTAAAAATAAAAGAATGATCAAAGGTTCACCAAACAAAACAACAGAATGAAAGTGGCAATGCTAATAGCAGAAATATGTGTCAAGATATGATTTGTCAATTGTTATTAATTTTGCCAGTTAATGGCAATTAAAATGAAGAATTTATACTCTTGGACATAGCAATTAGCAGAGCATCAAAATACTAAAGCAAAAACAATAAGAAATGAAAGATACTGACAGACACTTATTGGTAGTAATAGATTTTAACAAAGCCATCAGATTGTGATAAAATATGAATAAGGACATAAAAGAATATGATTAATAATGTTGGATAATTGGCTATATTTAGGTATTTATGGGTTATATAAAAATACATCTTAAATACTCACATGGAAAATTTATAAAAATAATACCTTTCTTTAAAAATGCAGAAATTCTGTGTGCTACTCACTCAGTGAACTATAATATAAAGGTAAACAAAAAAACCCAGTTACTTTATGATGTCTATATTTGGAAGCTAGAGGAATTTGGAATTAAAAGAGGTACAATTGTCCTTTTAAGAATTAAGACTCTACACTTCCACTGCAGGGGGCATGGGTTTGATCCCTGGTTGGGGAACTAAAATACCACAAGCTGTGCTATGTGGTCGAAACAAAAAAACAAACAAACCAAAGGAATAAATGTTAATCAAGCACAATAAATTAAGACAGAAAGATGCAATGTGACTTCAAAGAGACAATAGGATTCCCAGGACACTAGGAGCTAGCCATGATCCTACTGAATATATTAATATTTTCAAAGGAAAATTATGTGTTGATCTAAATGGGAGTTGATTCAACCAACAAAGAGGGGAAAAAGCAAGTGTCGGAGGTTTATGCCTTGGCACAACTTGTCCAGGGGAATAGGGAGATTCACCTAGTTCGACATAAGTAACACAACCCATTGGCAAGACCATGTTTCCTGTGATGGTGGAAGTATGGTTACTTTATGCTGTGCTGTGATTAGTCACTTCAGTCATGTCTGACTCTTTGTGACCCCCAGAGACTGCAACCTGCCGGGCTACTCTGTCCATGGGGATTCTCCAGGCAAGAATACTGGAGTGGGTTGCATGCCCTCCTCCAGGGGAACCTTCCAACCCAGGGATCGAACCCAGGTCTCCCACATTGCAGGCAGATTCTTTACTGTCTGAGCTACCAGGGAAGCCCAAGAATACGAGTGGATAGCCTATCCCTTCTCCACGGGATCTTCCCGACCCAGGAATAGAACCAGGGTCTCCGGCATTGCAGGCGAATTCTTTACCAGCTGAGCTACCTGATTTTGTTTCTAATTTCATGCACATCAAGCAAGCACATTTTGATCTGCCCTTTTGTGTGTAGGTCTATGTAAATAGTGATTATGCATCAAGGCAGCAGTGTCACGATACAGCTAATAAATAGGAATTCATTTCTGAAATGGCTGCTATAGTGTTGGAAGAGTAAGATTCCTGAGCCTTATGGGATATTAAAGCTGCAAGGGAAGAGTCTGGAAATTGACATGCATCCAGGTGGTGCAGAGGTAAAGAATCTGCCTGCCAATGCAAGAGATGCAGGAGACAGAGTTCGATCCCAGGGTCAGGAAGATCCCCTAGAGAAGGAAATGGCAACCCACTCCAGTATTCTTGCCTGGAGAATCCCATGCACTGAGGAGCCTAGCGGGCTACAGTCCATGGGGTTGCGAAGAGTCAGACATGACTGAGCGACGGAGCATGAGCAGGATGTTTAAGTAAAGCAAGTTATACAATGTGAACCTGCTTGTTCTTATTCACTGCTGTGCCTTGGTGTTCAGAGTAGGCTTGGTATCTATGGGGCAACTAAATATTTGTTGAAGGGATGAAATATGTAGAGAAGGACAGAATCACTCAGCAAGTGCCAATAGGATAATTATTTTACGTGCCCTAAAACATACAGTGTATATATAACAGAGTTAATTTTTTCTTTTTTTTTTTGGAAGTACAGTTGACTTGCAATATTATATTAGTTTCAGGTGCACAACATAGTGATCCCATATTTTTATAGATTACATACCATACAAATTTATTATAATACTATTGACTATATTCCTTGTGCTGTATATTGCTTGCCTTTGACTTATTTTATAACTGCAGTTTGTGTAATTCCCTTCCTCTACTTTCATTCAACCCCTTGCCACCCCCATTCCCCTCTGGCAACTACTAGTTTGCTCTCTGTATCTGAATCTGTTTCTATTTTGTTATTTTCTTCATTTGTTTTGTTTTTGAGATTTCATATACAGGTGAGAGCATATAGTATTTCACTTAGTTTAATACCCTCCAGGTCCATCCATGTTGTCATATGGCTGAGTAATATTCCACTGACTGACATTCTCTCTCTCTATATATATATGTATATATACATGCACGCACATGTCTTCTTTATCCATTCATCTGTTGATTCATTCAGTTGCTTTCATATCTTGGCTACTGTAAATAATGCTGCAATGAATATTGGACTGCATATATCTTTTTGAATTAGTGTTTTCATTTTGTTTGGATAAATACCCAGTTGCATTGCTCGATCACATGGCAGTTCTGTTTTTCATTTTTTCAGGAACCTCAACAGTGTTTCCATAGTGGCTGTACCAAAGAGTTAATTTTAAAAATAGAAAACTGAAATATCTAAATATTGAAAGTACCTTTGTGAAGGGCCAATAGTTTTGTAAGTTTAGAAGGTGAGAGGAGATCATGAAGGATAACAACAGCAAACCTATGTTAGCAAACTATTACAAATATAATGACCAGAAGTCAGTCAAACAACATGGAAAGTGTTTGCAGGAAATGTAATGGCCAAAGACTTGATACCTTTATTAGGTAAAATGTTCTTGCAAGTTGATAAGAGAAACACTAAAATTCCAAGAGCATAAACAGACAACTCACAGAAAAGAAATTAAATCGGGTAAATAAACATGGAAAAAATTCGACTGAGCTAGTAATCAAAGACATTCAAAACGAAACAGTAATTTTTCTAAAAGCCTTTAAAATTAGCAAAGAAAACATAAAACTTTATTTTGGTAAAACCCAATACTGGTTAAAATGTATAAATATGGAATTCTCAGATTTTGTTGATATTTTATAAATTGGTACCTCCTTTCTGGAAAACAGTTTGGCAATATAATATAAAGAGTCATAAAAATATTTATAGCCTTTGACCCAGTAATTTGACTTCTGGGAATCTTTCCTGAGGAAAACTAATCCAAAATATGGAAAAAATTAAATGCCTAAGAGCAAATTGGGAAACACTAAACATCCCACAATGGGGGAATGATTAATATGTTGTGGTAGAACCACTGGATTGAAGACTACATAGTCATTTATAATCATGGGGCTAGAGACCGTGCAGCCACATGCTTTAATAGTAAATGAAAAACGAACAAATGGATAGAAAAAGATGCACAGAGGAGAAAAGATTGAAATAAATACACCCAATTTTAAGTGGTTGATCTCGAATGGGAGAAGGTCAAATATTTTCTTCATCTCCCTTTTATGGGTAATTGGTTGTCATTCAGCCTGTCCTTTTATCTGGGTGCCAGTTGCATCTTTGTCTCTTCCCTGAGCCCCGTGTCCAACTTGCAAGGTCCAGCCCATCTGTGCCAGTGCCACTCAAGCTCCAGCTTGTCCAAAAGCCCTCCCATCCTATCAGCCTAATGAAGCCCCCCTCTACGCTGTTCCAAGTACTGCATTTTAACATGTCCACTATAGCACATACACAGTGTGCCCTAAGTGGAAATGGTATTTGTGCAGTTTGTGCCTGTTTCCACAATGAAAAGTTTAACCCCCTAAGGGCAGGAACTATTGTATTTCCTTTTCTCTCTCCACAGCATAGAACACAGTACTTTGCTTGTCTGGTGTACCTGAATAAATAGTAGTTGAAATGAATGGCATTGCCCCGAAATGATCTACTTCTGATTTCCTGGCAGGTGGAGCTCATGAAGGTCTGCAACACTTGGGTCCCTTTGGCAACATCCCAAACATCGTGGCAGAGTTGACCGGTGACAACATTCCTAAGGACTTCAGTGAGGACCAGGGCTACCCAGACCCTCCAAACCCCTGCCCCGTTGGAAAAACAGGTAGTGGGCATTAGTGGGCACGCTCCTGGGTTCCCATGAAAGGTAGGAGCTTTGGGAGGAAATTAAAAATGCTAACATTGGCATATGCTCAGAGAAAAAGTATTTCTAGTCCCATGAGCCCCTATGTATTTATTTGTAGGTGGATTGGAAAGGGAAGTTGATTCTAGAACTCCTGGTGAGTTCTGGTGTTTAGATATACCTACAGAGGCCTCTCTTGCCAAGGCTTCATCTTGTCACCCTCTTTGGGAAGTGATGCTCTTTTCTGCATGCGCTTCTTTTTTTAATAAAAGAGAGGGCTTTCTCTTTTTTGCCTCTTCTTTGGTACAGTTGCTGCCCACTTTGGAACTTGTTTCCTTTGTGGATGATCCATGCCCATTCGTTTTCCTCACTTCTCTTGACAATCGACACTTCAACTATGTTGTAACCAGTGAGCGTCTATCCTGAAATATTTCTTTGGGAGTTGGGAGGTGGCATGAGAGAGGGGACCCAGGAAGGTAAGTTGGTTAAGGAAGTAGGCTGAAACCTTCCTTGCTGTTCATGCATTGCTCCCAATTTTCTACCCTCCAGTGCCAAAGAGGATGAATAGTGAGTGAGCTTCACTTATGCTGGGCTTTGAGCAGCTTACTTTGTTGGTTCAGAGTAGTTGCTCTAGACAGAGGACTACCTGAATTCAAACCCCAGGTCAGGAGATGTGACCTCGAACAAGTTAATAAACTACTTGCATCTCAGCTTCCTTATTTGGGGAATTAAATGAAATTATCCATGTTAAGCACTTGGCACATCACCTCACACAGAGTAAGGACTCATTAAATATCATCCAGATTGTAAATAGCTTTGCCACTAGTAAGCAACCAGAGTAGTCTTTACCAATAATTATAATAATAATAATAATAATAATAATGTTAGTATTTATTGGGCTTCCCCCTGGTGGCTCAGATGGTAAAGAATCTACCTGCAATGCAGGAGTCCCAGGTTCGATCCCTAGGTCGGGAAGATCCCTGGAGAAGGAAACAGCAGCCCACTCCAGTATTCTTGCCTGGAGAGTTCCATGGACAGAGGAACCTGGCGGGCTACATGGGGTCACTAACAGTTGGACACGACTGAATGACTAACACTACACTTACATATAACGAACCTGAAGCTTCCAAAATAGCTTGCTCAAGGTTATTTATGTAACAAGTAGCTGAGCCAAGGCTCAAACTTGGGTCTATCTGATTCAGGACTGTGGAACCAACCACTAAGACATGCTGCCTTGCTCTGAAAATTCTGACAGTATGGTACCTCAGCTTTTCTTAAACACAATACAGGCTCTCTTTGAAAGAGGTTCCCTCTGAAAGATAGGTGAGGTCTCTGTTTCCCATGGGGGACAGAGCCTCCATCCTGGGATGGGACAACCGAAATAGTTAGACATGGCCAAGCCAGTGTGGGGATACTGGCCCAGGACTGTAGGAAAGTCTAACTCACTGCACAGAACCAGTGATTCAGCCACATTTCACTTGCCTGTGAGGCTTTGGATGAGCAGGAAGAAAGACCAGTTTGGAGTCTGAAGAGTAACAGTCTCCATGGGGATTTGGCTAAACTGAATCAATATCATATCGGACAATGGTTCTTAAAATGTAGTCCTGGCAGTATCAGCATTACCTGGAGACTTATTGGAAAGGCAGATCTTCACCCCTATTCCAGAGTTATTGAATTAGAAACCCTGGGGGTAAAAATAAAAAAGTAAAATGTTAGTTGCTTAGTCGTGTCCAACTCTTTGTGACCCCATGAACTGTATGTAGCCCACCAGGCTCTTCTGTCCAGTGAAACAGAAACCCTGGGGGTAGGATGCAGAAATCTGTATTTTAAGCTGCCTTTCCTGTGATTCTGGAGCATACTGAAGTTTGGAGAACTGCTGTTAGAGGAGAATGGAAGGAGAGCCAGAGTTTGAGTCAACAGATCTGCTATCTAGTCCTCATTACAGCGTGTCAGTTTACTTCCTCGGGCCTCAGTTTCTTCATCTGTAAAATGAATACATAGTCAGTGCCTTAAAAAAGCATTCAGTGTAGTCCTAGCTGATCCTTGAAACAAGTAGTATAGAGATCTATGTAATCAAGCCCTAATCAGTAGCACTTAGGAGATCTGAGATGGAGCAATCCTGGCTGGCGGATAGAGTTGGATAAAAACCCAGCTCCCAGGCCCTTTCTTGTCTGCCATTATCTGCCCCTTCCCTCCCTGCCTTTTCATTAAGCTAACATACTTCTCCCTCTTTGTTCTACCATAATCTGCATTCTAGAAAAAACTCACTTACTAAATTTAGCCATTATTTGTAAGAAATTGCTTGAGACATGCCTCATTGAGAATCATGACACCGCATAGTCCAGCCATCCAAGAATAACCTTCACTTCCCTCCCCAAGCCACACTCACCTCTGAATCATGGCTCACTCACCCTGGTAGAGCGGCAAACAGAACTCACAGCCTGTCCTGGGCCTCAGGGATGTGAATCCCTGGGAGCATTTTCAGGCTCCGGACACCTTCGGTTTCCAGAGCCACAGGCCTCTATCTCTACACCTCAGTTTGGGCCCACTCAGAGGTACTTGAGAAACAATTAGGAAGAGGTTGTAAAGCTGCCATGTGCAGACTGCCTGACCTCTTTTGCTCTGCTCTCCCCTTCCTTCATGTTAATTGCTCTAGATGAAGAAATCAGATAACCAGTTCAGTGAGAAGTGGGGAGCCATGTTAGAGTCACATTAGGGTTTTTTCCAAATGCGAGTGCTTTCCTCCCAAGCTTCCTGCTGCTGAGGGCTGAGACTGGATGCTGAAAGCTGCTGGTAGGCGTCAAAACAGTCTCAAGAGACCAGACTACCTGCCTCATTGTGTTAGACCCCTTTTAGCATTGACTTTGATGCTTCACTCTCCCTTTGAAAGGAAGCCTCTTTCATTTTCCTAGTCCTGCACAAACCACCCTCCCAACCTCCCCCAACCCCCTCCCCACCCCCGCCCTTTTAAAGCTGTTGTCTATAAAGCACATTAGAGACAGGAAAAAAAGGACTCAGTTTCAGAGCACTGTGTCTTGTAATGACAGGGCTTAGGTAAAAGCAGCAGCCGAGGGGGATAACCTTTTTCTGTGTTTGAATGGAAGACATGCTTTATTTCAAAGAGCATTGATAATAAGAACTGTCATTTAAAGAGAGATGGTGAGAAGGGAACTAAAACATAGAGGAAACCTATTATGTGCCAGATGCTCTCTATATGATCATCTCTATTCCCTATAGCTGCTCTGAAAGGTAGGGATTTGATTATTCTCATCTCATAGGTGAATGAATGAAATTAGACTAAGTTAACTCTCTGAAGGAATTAACCCTGTCTATCACTCATGAGCTAAGATTTGAACCCTGAGCTCGGGTCTATCTTTCTGACTCCAGGCTTACCCTGTTACCACTACAACACACACCATCAAGTTCTGTCTAATAATTATTTTTCTTATATACTGGATTTTCTCCAAGAAGCCAAAATCATTTCTAAAGAGCCACCCAAGAAAAAACAGAGTAAGTCATGTGGAATGGAAGTGTATCAGTAAAGGAAATAATTGCTGTCATGACAGATAAAAAATAGCACTGGCTTAACACAATAGAAGTTTATTTCTCATTTGTGTGAAGTCCTGCCAGAGATGGGTGAGGGTGTTGTGGAGGTGGATGGTTCAGCAACCCAGACTGCCATCTTTCATCTTTGCACTTGACATCCACAGTTGCCCTGGTCGGCAACATGTAGCAAGCAGACCAACAGATGCTGGGGGTGAGGGTGGGGTTGGGAGAGCAAGAGAGGGGGTCCTCTAGAGGGTTTTTACGGGCCAGGCTTGAAGGTGGAATACATCACTTCTGCCCACATTCCATCAGCACAAACCCAGGCATATGACTCCACCTGATTGCATAGCAAGGCTGGGAAATTAGCCATGTGCCGATGGGGAATGGGAAGTGGGTTTGGTGAGCAGCCAACCATTCTCTGCCATGGGTAGGAGAGGAATGGGAATCTGGGATGAGCAAATCCCAGAAGGATATTGATTTAGAATGACTGATGTGAATACATTCTGACCTTTGGATGTCTAGTTGTTTTTAATAAATTAGCTCTTAGAATAACAATCGATCCTTGGCTGTTCCTCAAAAACCTTTTGTTGTTTGCAGTAGATGATGGATGTCTAGAAAACACCCCTGACACAGCAGAGTTCAGTCGAGAATTCCAGTTACACCAGCACCTTTTTGATCCAGAACATGACTATCCAGGCGTGGGCAAGTGGGTAAGTCCAATCTTCATTGCTAGTAGGTCCTCTATTCTGGTACTTTGAAGGTACTGATGGCAGAGAGAAACAATATGGGTGGGGAGAGAGAAGGAAAATTGTTTAGACTCTGATTTTTTTTCCAGAAATCTCTAGTTGAGAGGGACTTTTAATTCCAAACCACACTCACTGCCTAGAGCACAATATACCAACCCACTTGAAGAGTCAGTGACCTGAACCAATCTCATCAGGTCTAATCTCAAGAGGGTTCTACTCTGGTCTGCTCCATAGTCTGTGTCATAATACGTCCTAAAATCTCACCAGTGTTTCATTCACCTCTTATAGGAAGTATATGAAACTTCTGTTTTAAAAAAAAAGGATACTAAGAAAATGTGCAGATTTTCCCCCTAGACTGAGGGAAGTGATCTCTGCAGAACTAAAGGAAAACCATGCCAGAAACTGAGAAACAGACATACAGTTCTGCTTTATGGAAAGAGAAGAAAAATTCCAAAATATGTGGCGGTGAACTTGCCATCAATGGCAAGAACCTATAACTGCCAGTTAAGGAAATTGTTTATACGCACTTGGAAAGCGAAATCATGACCACTTGGCACAGGTTTGCTAAAAACAAGTCTTGTCGATCTAATTATATTCTTCCACTTGCCAGCATTATTCATTTACTTTCCAGCTTGATGAGGGAAATGAAGTGAGCATGGTGCGTTTAGACTTTAGCAAAGTATTTGATGAGCTCTTTCATGATATCCTGTTGGAAGAGGTGGAGAGTTACAACCTAGGCAGGAAAACATCACCAAAAGGGAGCTTGTTAAAGAGTCCATGTCAAGAGGGAGAGCAATTTCACATGTATCCTCTGTGTCTTAGCGATATCCCACTCCACATGTTTATAAATGTTTGTAGTAAAAGCTATAGAGCATATGCTTATCAGATTCTCAAAGAAAGACACAAAGTTGGAAGGGAGAACCCTGAATGACAGAATTGGGATTCAAGAAGATCCCAACTAACTGGAATAATGAATTGAACAAGATCACAATTGAATGGAGATAGATCTGTTTTCCTGTGGTTTGGATGATGTAATCAAATGCAGAAGCCATGTGAGCAAAGTGGAAAACTACTAAGGAGGCTTAGTTCACATATACAGAGGTGGTCAATACACCTGTGGAAGGAGTGAGTGAATGAGGAATGAGCAGATACTCCTAACTGCCTAAACCTATCTACAGCTATAGGTCTCCATCACTGGCAGCCAACTTGCTACCTACTTTACTGGGAATACTGTGGTCTCAGAACTAAACTCTCTCTCTTCCTTTTTACATTGTTTTAGAGAGAGAGGTCCCTCCTCATTAATGACCACTTCCACTTTTTCTATCATCCAAGCATTGAGTTTGATTCCCTCTCTTGTCAACATGCACATGTTTCCTGTCTTAAAATGACAAAGCAACAATACCCTCTGTTAATTTTGCTTCCTCCAATATGCATTCTTCTATTTCTCTTCTTTTTCATAAGCAGTTAGGGAGAATTTGCAGAGCCATCCTGAAGCCTACTAGCAGGGTTTAAACATGTTGAATTACATAGGCAACCATCTGTAGGTTCTTGAATAGGAGGCTAAAATCATGAAAGTCTTCTATAAAAGTTATTCTGGTGGCATAGGGAAGGAGGAGATGTAGAGAGAAGAAACTAAAGGTGGGAAAAAAATAAAGGAGATAATTCTAGTTACAAAGGCTGTGAACACAGAGAATTTAAGTGAATCTCACTAAAGCAATAAGAATCCAAGACATTTCAAAGGGAGCTAGGAAACTGACTAGGTTTGGTATATGGCATAAACATAGCATGAGAAGGTAAAAATGTTAGGTTTGTAAGAAATTGATGGTATGAACTTTTCCTCTGAGGAAACTTTTTTAAAGAGAAAGGAAGAAGAGAGGGAGGTAGGAGGGGAAGAAAGGAGCAGAGGAAGAGTAGGAAAGAGTAGATCATAGAGGAGCACTAGGAAGGAATCTACAAGAGATGGGCAGAGGTGCGACCTAACAGAAGCGAGGGACCAGACAGAGCCTGCTGTGTTCCAGGCACTGGGCTAGGTGCTCGATATACAACAGTCATTGACATGATATTGGTCTCAATGAGCTTACCAACTTGGGATACATTGCATGTAATTAAAATGAACCTATCTCAGCACGGATCAGCTTCCTGATCAAGCTCTGCCAGGTGCAGTTACTGGGGGAGATGAAAGAACATAGTCAAGGAAGGCTTCCAGGACTGAGGACTCTCACATGGCCAGTTGTATAGTAACCATTGAGGATGCCGAAGGTGCCAAAAAGGGGCAGCACTGGATTCTAGGGTGACCCATCTACCGTGCATGACTGCTAGTCTGGAAATGAGGGGCAGGTGCAAGGGGAAGATGGAGGACAGTCTGAGTGGGGGCAGAGAACCCAACTGAGGATGTGAGAGAGATGGAAACTTCTCTCTTGCCAACTTTCCTCTCCTCTTCTAGAAGATCTTTACAGACTTCTCTCATCGTGTTCCACTCACTCCCAGCACTCCGGTGTGAAGCCAGCCACCATCTCGTTGTTTTTGCCTCCTTTCAATACTGACTTCTTTCCTTTGAGTCACTGCCGTTCATTGTCTACATCGGAGCTAAAGACTAGAAGTTTAGGACTATGACAGATCAATGAGCAGGAAGAATGCTTACACACCTTCCTCACCTGTAATTATGTGTCTGTTTAAACTTGTTTCCTTCATTTATTTTCTCATTACCACCTAGCAGGCAAGCATGAGTTCCACTTCATGTGGAAGTATGAATTGAGTCTGTCTTGCTTTTCTAAGCTGGGGTCCCCAAGCTTTCCTCAGCGTTTATAAAGAATGATGGTCTCAAGCTCCACTGTCTTTTAAGTTAGCAAAGGGATCATCTTTCACAAGAGAGCTACACACAAGATCCTGATTCTTTTTTTTTTTTTTTTTGCTAGTAATGTTTCCCTGTGTTTGACATTAGCTGGAGCTCAGTTGAGTCTTGAGTAGTGATTCACATAAGTATCAGCGTCTGTCTAATTTCCTGCATTTCTCTGTCTTTGTTAATGCATCAAGACACATTTATTAAATGCATATCATATACCTTCCAGGCCCTGCATTAAGTGATGGGAATACAAAGATGATAATAGTCATTGTATTTTATAAGACAGTAAGTAGTCATATTTGTTGAGCACATACTGTGTGCCAGACACTGTGCTAAATATGTGAATTAATTTCATTCAGTCTGCCTTCCCTATCATGCTCTTTTTACAGATGAGAAAATACAGGCTTAGAGAGTTTAAGGGCTTCCCGGGTGGCACTAGTGGAAAGGAACTCACCTGCCAATGCAGGAGATGTAAGAAATGCAGGTTTGATCCCTGGGTTGTAAAATTCCCTGGAAGAGGGCACGGCAGCTCACTCCAGTATTCTTGCCTGGAGAATCCCATGGGCAGAGGAGCCTGGTGGGCTCTAGTCCATAGGGTTGCAAAGAGTCAGACAGGACTGAAGCGACTAAGCAGGGATGCATGAAGAGGGAGTTTAAAAGGCCTGCCTAACCCCACGGAGCTGATCATTGACAGAACTGGGATTTGAACCAGAACACTGGACTCTAGGAGTTCTCTAAAAACTGGATAAATTCCTTTTCTTTCCATGGCTCAGCACTCATCATGTGTCCTGTACAGTGGTTCTGTCCAGTCCTGTCTACAACTGGTTGTCTTTCAGATGATATGTCACCTGGAGCTGTCATAGACAAAGGCTGGCAACCATGGATGTCAGCCAACCCCTCCTTCACACATTCGTTACTGAGGGTTACTCACTTGGGACGAAGTTGCCTTGAAAAGCAAATGTTTCTCCTTTCCAAGTGCTTTTCACATCTTTTCACCAGCAGCTTGGGTGACTAGAGGCTCCCTCCTTAACCGGATGCAGCTGAACTGAGCCTTGAACCTGAGCCATGGGAGAAATGAGGCACAGGACCCTCTGCCTTTCCCTGTCTTTCTCGCCCTCATTGTGTCTGAAGAGTCAGATGCTCTTCAGTTTGGGTTTCTCTCATGTTTCCATGTCCTTAGTCATGAGCTGTGCCTTTCTGATATGTTCTTAGTGTTCCCCTCAGGAAATGCCTGAGCCCAGTTTATCCCAGAGTTGGTGGTGACTTGGGCAAAGTGGTGTCTGCCAGTTTTCTCCAGTATAAAGTTACTATTTTTCCCTTTGAAATTAATAATTAATCTGTGGGGATTTACTTCAGTTCAGTTCAGTTCAGTCACTCAGTCGTGTCCGACTCTTTGCGACCCCATGAATCCCAGCACGCCAGGCCTCCCTGTCCATCACCAACTCCCGGAGTTTGCTCAGACTCATGTCCATTGAGTCGGTGATGCCATCCAGCCATCTCATCCTCTGTTGTCCCCTTCTCCTCCTGCCCCCAATCCCTCCCAGCATCAGGGTCTTTTCCAATAAGTCAACTCTTCACAAGAGGTGGCCAAAGTATTGGAGTTTCAGCTTCAGCATCAGTCCTTCCAGTGAACACCCAGGACTAATCTCCTTTAGGATGGACTGGTTGGATCTCCTTGCAGTCCAAGGGACTCTCAAGAGTCTTCTCCAACACCACAGTTCAAAAGCATCGATTTTTCGGCCCTCAGCTTTCTTCACAGTCCAACTCTCACATCCATACATGACCACTAGAAAAACCATAGCCTTGACTAGATGGACCTTTGTTGGCAAAGTAATGTCTCTGCTTTTTAATATGCTATCTAGGTTGGGGATTTACTTCAAGACTGTATAAGTATTCTGTCCCTGTTACACTTTCAACTAACAATTTTAATATCTACTTATGGCACTCACCAGAATAATGATAACTATGGTAGTTTTAAAATGGTGATTTATTTAAAAACGTTACTATTCTTTCAGCATTTCTTGGTTGGCATTCTATTCTAAGCAAGAGTTTCCCCTGTTCCCCCATGTTTAAAAAAATTTTTATATCAGTATAGATTCATTGTTTCCTACTATTTTTTTTTTCCTACTATTATTTATTTTGCTGTTCAAACTGTCCTAGATTCAGCCAGTGGGAGTCTCTGTAGGCTGGCTTTTCTTTCCTTTCACCATGTCTCATCACTTTTTGAGCACTTCCTTACTTTCTGGCCCAATTAGATATCCCAACTTCATTCATCATTATACTTTCCCTGCCCTAGCTCTGGAATCAGACATTTCTCCAAGAAGCCTCCCTGGTTCCATTTAGGAATGGAATTTGAAACCAAGATCTGGGCAGTTGTCCAAAATCTTGATGGCACAATGGAAAGCCCTCTTTGTGAACTCAGACCTGCTACTCACATGGAAAACAGGCTCACTGCTCCCCCTCCCCACCCTATCTACAGGGAATGGGTGTCAGGAGGGGAGCTGGTCTCTTCTCATCGGCTTTCTGTACTTCTTTCACCCACAGGAGACCTGTCAATCCCTGCCTTCAAATCCATACAATAGCAGGGCTAATCAGGAATGCCAAGGTCACTGGCAGGCAGGGGTGGGAAAGCATCTGGCTCATCCTTACCTGCACTCTTAGGGAAACACAGGGACCATCTTTGAGAGGAAGGCTTCAGTACCTTTCCTTTTCTCTTTGAATGAAGGCTCTTATGAGTATAACCCTGGCCTTCTAAAGGGGAGTAACTAAGATGCTGCTGTCTTTACCCTGCTGGTGGCACAGTGGACCTCAACCATGGCTGGCTGGCTGTCCCACCCCATGGTACCAGCTCGAGGGCCCTGTGCCCTCCCTCCCGCTCAGGCAGCTGATCCCAGTGATTCACAGAAGCCTCTTTCATGGCCCCCTATCTCCCAACCCCTGTCCCCAGCTTTGGCATGAATTCCCAGGACCTTCTCTTTCACCAGGAATTGTTCCATCTACAGAAAGGCAGGCACAGAGAGCAGGAATGAGCCTTACAGCAGTACCCTCATTCCTCGAGTGAATGATCTGCACTTTTCTCCCTTCTGAGATGAAACTCATCAATTCTCCAAGTGAGCATGAGCTTCAGGCTGTGGCCAGGACCGATCCTTGGGGCTGTGGAGGCTCCTTGACACTCTGGCACGGCCTCAGTGCATAGTTGAGGTTGGGCAAGAGATACACATTGTAAATTGTGGGTGGAGTAGATTTTAATGAACATGAAAATTCTGACCTCGTTCTTGGTATTTGTCATTTTCATTTCCAAATCTACCATGAAAAAAAGAACTTGATATCCAAACAGCTCAGAAGATACAGGGTTGTATAAACTTGTTCCTTACCAGAACTCTGTCATCTTCTTCTTTTAAAAAATCAATGTCAGGGTATTTTAGAGTAAGATGAATCACCTCTTTTATATATTATCTACCTTCTGATAAAAAATTTTTTTAAAAAGTGAACAACTTGAGAACGCCCCCAATTCCCCATTTCCTCTCTTCAGGTTAAGTGTCCTGTCTCTTATAATCCCAATAGAAGGGAAATATATTCAACATGCATGTGATATTCTAGAGCTCATTTAAATCCACTATGTGTTTAAAATCCAGAAATATGTGGAAACACTTATACAAACTGTGTTAACGGTGCCTGTCCTGCACCCCCCTCAGCAACATAGCTTTTCTTCTGCCAAGAAGATTTTTGGCAGTTTTTAAAAGGTTCACTCTATTAAAAATGTTATAGACCAAATGGTTTTCTGATTGTCTTGACTGGGGACACTGACTCAAGCCACAAGGGGAAGGGTTGCAGAAGTCGGATGTTTCGTTTATTTACATAGAGGATTGCTGCTAATAGTCAGACACTCCTCTAGAGAACAGTTTATGTGTACAGCTCATAAAAAGGGAGTTAGATACTAAAGTAAAATAAGATAAAACTGTTTGCTTTAAACAAAGGCTGTTCAAAGTGAGGAGATGGGTCTCCAGTGCCCCTTGTGTGTTAGAATGTCGTATTTTCTGATTTATATGATTGTTGATGACATGGGTGTGCCTTGGGGCATCGCAGAGAACTTTATTAAAAGCTGGACAACACCAGCTTTTCTCTTGTGGTCTATCTTTCTGACACGACACTCCTTTCATCTGGTTTTGTTTCCAAAATATGTGTATGCAAATATCCAGGGGGACACACCAAGGATATAATAGCCCATTGACCAAATGTGATCCATACTTCTGCATTTGTGTTTTCTTTTCTCTCGACTCCAGAACAAGAAGCTCCTTTATGAGAAGATGAAGGGAGGACAGAGACGCAAGCGGAGGGTAACGTCTGACTGGCTGTGAGGCTGGGGGATGCCGAGAGCTTTCTGAGTGGGGCAGTTGACAGGCTGTTACCCTTGGGAGGTCAGAAAGTAGCAGAGTCCTTACACGTACAGTCCTGCATGGGGGCGAGGCTGAACAGTGGTCCCTGGTGACAGGAACCGTGCCTAGAAAGTCTGCCCTTGGTTTCTGTTGTGTCTTCTCTAGACTTTAGCATGTAATTTTTAGTGGCACACCAAGTTCTTTTTTAATCTTTTTATTTTGTATCAGAGTATAGCCATTACTGTACCATGTTGTGATAGTGCCGGGCAGACAGCAGAGGGACTCAGCCATAGGTATACATGTATCCATTCTGCCCGAAACTCCCCTCCCATCCAGGCTGCCACATAACACTGAGCAGAGTTCCATGTGCTATACAGTAGGTCCTTGTTGGTTATTCATTTTAAATATAGCAGTGTGTACATGACCTTCCCAAACTCCCTAACTATCCCTTCCTCCCATTTCTTCCCCCATCTTTTCCCACTGGACAAGCTTAATTTTTTTAACTTTGATTTTTATTTTGTATTGGAGTACAGGCGTTACTATACAATGTTGTGATTGTTTCAGATGGACAGCAAAGGGACTCAGCCATACATATGCATGTATCCATTCTTCCCCAAACTCCCCTCCCATCTAGGCTGCCACGTAACACTGAACAGACTTCCCTGTGCTATACAGTAGGTCCTTTTTGGTTATTCATCTGGCACAGTAAGTTTTGTGGCAAATCCACCACCATCATTGCACTCACAAAAAGCCAATTGCATCTCACCCGTGGGTGTAGATAGGGATGTGGGGAGCACAGGAGTGTATGTCCTTCCTCCAAGGGTCTATAGGCCACATATCCATCTGCATCAATTACATAAAAACTCGAACCAAGCAGGAAGTGTTGAACTGCCTGCTCCAGGCAATAATTTTGAAGAAGTGTAGGGGCAAAAGATGACATGAACAAATCTCATTCCTTCTGCATACTTTTTTTCTTGGTTCGGCCAGATGGATGTAAAAATCTACTAGATCCATTTTATTTGTTTACTGACTGGCATTTGCAGGGCTAGCTATTCACCATCCCAGGGCTGCCCTAGGCGCTGTTCATTTAGCCACTATAGTGATTCCTCTTTCAAAGCTGATGTCACTTGACTCTGGGCTTCCAATGTGTTTGATGGTGTTGAGACTGAACAAGTGGCTGGTGGTTGGTGCCTTTTTAGACAAAACTGCCTGGCCACCTGCCATTTAAAAGCAAAATTTTGGCAGCACTGAACAGCGTGTGGGATCTTAGTTCCCCCTCCAGGCATCGAACCTGTGCCCCTCCCACAACCCGCTTCTGCCTACAACATTGGCAGCATGGAGTCTCAATCACCAGACCACCAGAGAAGTCCCACCTGCCTTTTTTCTTTTTTTAAATCATATTTTAAAAGTTAAAGTCTGCTTATTCCATAGTCAAGTGCTGCCAGATAGTAACCATCTTAGTTAAAATATACAAACCAAACCATACACGCAAGGCCCCTGACTATGTATTTAGAATAGGAAGTACCTGGATCCAGACAAAATTGGGGAGTTTGGACAGTGGTCATTGTGGCCTTTCTGAATAGTTTTGCCAAATCTAGTCAGAATGCTTGAAGAGGTGTAGGTTTTCTGGACTCAGCATTGATTCCTCAGGCCCCCAAAACAGAAAGGCAGCCCCTGTGCTGCCTGACAAAATACAGAAGACCCATGGCCAGTTTTCTATTCAAGAAGCAAAGCTTTGCTTTGGAAACAGATGTTCAGAGAGTTAATCGGGTTATTCAGAGATTTCTCTTGGATGATTACAGTCTCCAGTGGTAGATGGTGGCAGGGAAGGTCTGAAGGGTGTAATGTGGTCTTGAGAGAACATCAAGAAATTCTATTCCAGGAGCTCAGAATACATATAATTTACCAGTAAGATGGGCTTGAATGTCTCCCCATAGTACAATAAGGGCATTTCCAAATAAGAACAACGACCATACTGAAATGGGTATCTTAGCATGAAGCTTTAATTGTCTCTACTTCCTGGCTCACTATTCCTCCTGGCCTGCCTTGGTTAATGACTGCAGGTCATGATTTAGGTCATTTTTGTATGAGGCCGGTGATGACCAAAACTCAGTTTGGCTAGGACACATGTTATAAAGGATTTTGCTTTGGCTTCATCTTACTCCACATAGGAAAGGCTGAGAATTTATGAAAATAGGGTCACTTTGACCCAGAGGTATCAAGTTCTTCCTATTCTCAGATATCTACAAAGATCCATGCCCATGTCATAAACCAGGGCCCTCTCAGGTCTGGAGGAGAAACAGAACTTACCTCCCTTGTCTTCAGACCTCAGATCATGTTCCCATCTTGATTGATGACTTTGACCACTCCTTCCGGTATGCAAATCAACATGAAGAAATTATGGGCTTGCTGTTATGAAAAATCAGGGCTTTCTCCAGTGAAGCTCAGCATCTGCTTTGGGTTTCCAAAGGTCATCAGAGGCAGGGGTCCAATCCCAATGGTTCTATCAGTTGTGAAATAGCAACTGTGTAACCTACCCAGTCTCTCACCCAAGGGAGAAGGTAAATATCTAAGTGCCTTGAGTTCTTCAGAAGGTATTTAAAACTAAGTATCATCACTATTGGGCTTCCCTGGTGGCTCAGTGGTAAAAAATATGCCTGCTGATGCAGGAGATGAGGATTCAATCCCTGGGTCAGGAAGATCCCCTGAAGGAGGAAATGGCAACCCACTCCAGTATTCTTGCCTGGGAAATCCCATGAACAGAGGAGCCTTGCAGGCTACAGTCCATGGGATCACCAAAAAGTCAGACACAACTGAGAAACGGAGTATGCACACACGTCATCATTATTATTAACCTTGTATGTAGGATTCAGTACTCAGACATTTATCAAAGAAGTTCAAGTGATTGCTCCTCTTACTTCCTCATTAATTCAGTTCCTTCATTGCCTGCTTCATTTGTTATGGCCTAGGTCTGGGCAGAAGGACTTGATCTCATGACAGTCCCTTACCAGGATGGCTTCTCCCCAGAATTACAACAGAGCCTTGGGTGGTTTTATGTAGCTTTCTAAATTTGCTCAAATCCAGTTGAATTCCTAGTTGCTTCAAGAAGGAAAGGTCAATAAATGACCTTTTAAATGGCTTCAAATTTTTAATTCTTAGGAGATACCTTGTTAATATTTGAGATCTGCTATTTATCTTATTTAAAGAGTTTGTCAGCCCTTTATTCCTGTATTTGATAAACATGACTATCATGAAGGGATACATGTATATGTATGACTGAGTCCCTTTGCTCACCGCCTGAAATACTATCACATCATTGTTAATCAGCTATATGTCAATATCAATTTTTTTTAAATGCTCCAAAATCACATTAAAGAACATAGCTTAGAAAAAATATTTTTAAATGAATATCTCATATCCTTTTAAATATGTTAGAAATTTCAGAATATATTTTTACTAAGAAAAAAATAAAAAATACTTATAGTACTGATTATACTTTTTCAGTCCATATGTGCTCCACCTAGCCAGAGATTCTGAAATGATTCTCTGGGTTAAGCCAGGCCATTCTAGTTGACAATTCCTAATATAAAAAAAGTAGTTATTCGATAACCCTATATGCAAAACAGAAAAAGAGACACAGAAGTACAGAACAGACTTTTGAACTTTGTGGGAGAAGGTGAGGGTGGGATATTTCAAAAGAACAGCATGTATACTATCTATGGTGAAACAGATCACCAGCCCAGGTGGGATGCATGAGACAAGTGCTCCGGCCTGGTGCACTGGGAAGACCCAGAGGAATCGGGTGGAGAGGGAGGTGGGAGGGGGGATCGGGATTGGGAATACATGTAAATCCATGGCTGATTCATATCAATGAAAGAATAAAAAAAAAAAAAAAGTAGTTATTTAAAATATTTTAAAGATGCTTTCCAGCAAAGTACTGTTATTTGGTAACATACCACTTTTCAGATCAATGAGAACATTGCATACTTTGTAATTCTCAGCTTGTTTATGATGCATTTTTGCAGGATAAGTTGGGCCTTTCATCATTCATAGTTTTACCTATCAGAATGTGGAAGTACATTTTTAAATACTAAACTCAGATTCCAGGCCTTCTGTTTAGGAGAATGTCTGCTCAAAAGTCATAGCAGGCAATGTCCCATGGGCAAGAGAGACCCCCTGTGAAATGCCTCCATTCATCCGTGGGGCTTAGAGGTGCCATGGGATTGCAGATATGTTGTAACTACAGTTCTTTCTTATATTTGTGTTTAGTTGTTGGAAGACAACGTCAATAAACAAATACCTTTCAAAACTTGAATTTTTGTCTGCTTGCTAAATACTCTTATAAAACTCCAATTCCTAGTTCAAATCCAAACCTCAGAAAATAGATATAAAATAAAGAAGGAATGGAAAAACATTGACTCATTCAGAATACCAACAGCTGAAAAGAATTTCAGGCAGTGGAGTCTTGAGTCAAAAATAAAGGAGTTATGTAAATAAGTTCATCTGCACTCTTTTTTTTGATTCCACATATAAGCGACATCATGTGTCATTTGTCTTTATGTGTCTGACTTGCTTCACTCAGTATGACAATCTCTAGGTTCATCCATGTTGCTGCAAATGGCATTATTTTGTTCTTTTTTTATAGCTAAATAATATTCCATTGTATGTATGTACCACATCTTTATCCATTCCTCTGTTGATGGATGTTTAGGTTGCTTCCATGTCCTGCTATTGTAAATAGTGCTGCAATGAACTTTGGAGTGCATGTATCTATTCAAATTATGCTTTTCTCTGGGTATATGCCCAACAGTAGATTGCTGGATCATATGATAGTTCTATTTTTAGTTTTTTTAAGGACCCTCCATACTGTTCTCCATAGTGGATGTACCAATTTACATTCCTATCAACAGTGTAGGAGGGTTCCCTTTTTTCCACACCCTCTCCAGCATTTAGTGTTTGTAGATTTTTGATGACCATTCTGACCGATGAGGTAATACCTCTGTAGTTTGGAGTCACAGATGTAGATAACAAACTTACAGTTACCAGGGACTAAGGGGGAGACAGAATAAATTGGGACTGACATATACACATGATGCTTCCCTGCTGGCTCAGCTGGTAAAGAATCCACCTGCAATGTGGGAGACCTGGGTTCAGGAGGATCCCCTGGAGAAGGGAATGGCTACCCACTCCAGTATTCTGGCCTGGAGAATTCCATGGTTGTATAGTCTATGGGGTCACAAAGAATCGGACATGACTGAGCAATTTTCACTATACACATTAGTATATATAAAATAAGTAACTAGTAAGAACCTGCTCTATAGCACAGGAAGCTCCACTCAGTACTCTGTAATGGCCTATATGGGAAGAGAATCTTTAAAAAAAAAAAGAGTGGATATATGTATTTGCCGTACACCTGAAGCTAAATTGTTAATTAGCTATACTACAGTAAAAAAATTTAAAAACAAAATATCACCATTTTATACATCCTAAAAAATAATAATAAATACAGAAGCTTTCTGTATAATTTCCTTTCCTTCGGCTTTTGAATTTGACTGAGAGAAGGTGACGGTGAAAACTAGAGCCCTTGAGGAGTCCTCTTTAAGTGGAAGGCTGCTTTGGAAGAGTCAGTCACAGCAGCAGGTAATCTCGGACCACTCTTCCCATTTGGCTCCATTCCGTCCTCTTCTTGAGAACATTCTTCTTGTCAAATGATTTAATTCTGTTTCATGTGAGGCTTTGTATCTGTTAATAGTGAGGGTTTATTAGCTGGTTCACTTCAAATCTTTATTCCAAAAAAGGGAGTGGGACCAAGCTGCACCTGATAATGAGTTGTGTGAAACAGTTGTGTGAAAGACATAATTAGACACATCTGTCAGTCAGTGTTTCTCTGGCCACTGAGGCATTAATGCATGCACCGAAGCCATCATTTGGTAGGTGGCAGGCTCCACTGTTACCTAGTTAACCCAACAGGTGAGAAAGAGTTCTGTTCACCTCTTCTGTGAGATGTCTGTATCTGGTATTCACATGTGATTCTAAACCATTATATATTTTTCAGAGTGTCAATCCATATCTACAAGGACAGAGACTGGACAATGTTGTTGCAAAGAAGTCAGTCCCCCATTTTTCAGATGAAGATAAGGAAGCAGAGTAAAGTGACGACGCAGTGTGGAAATTCATGTGACCTGCTAGACCGCCTTGGTACTGCTTCTGCCCGTGTGTTGTTAGAGCCCCTGTGAAGGGAAGCATGTTTCTAATTTAGATAAGTATGGACGAAAAGCAAATGTATTTTAGTATTGTGTTGTCCTTCATGCCAATAGCTCTGCTTTCTGCTAAATTAGGGTAAGAGCCTTTTTTCCCCCTTTAAATGTGGATCTGCAGTGAGCATTAAAATTGAAGTGTATGTGTCAACAACAATAAAAAGCAAATGAATGAAATGTCCTCTGATTTCTTGCAATTTAAAATGGTGTTTTGGGTAGCACTATTTTGGCCAGGACTATAAAAAGCTGGCATTTGATTTTTATTATGCAGTTCAGTCAGCCCTTATGCATTGTTACACACCAGTAAAGGAGACGGTATCCAGGAGGAGGAGCCGACACTTTTCACTTGGGTACATCTTAATAAATGTGCAAGCACAGGTATGTGAATTTTTTTAAATTTGAGGCTCTAAATTTTTAAAATTAAAAAAAATTAATTAAAAAATTAAATTTAGAGCATTATAAGAATGATTTCTTTGCTTACTAGGACAAACTCTCAAATATGATCTTATTTTAACAACAATACTGTGAAGTAAATATGGAGTCAGTATTATCATTCCCATTTGACAGATGGTGGGACTGAGACTCAGCTTCCATGAAAAGCTGAAAGTGGCACAGTCAACAAATAGGGACTAAGGTCAACTGACTCTGAGTTGTTTGATTGATTCAGCAGACTTTGGGTTTCTACGCTGTGTCAGGCACAGAGCTGGGCTCTGGGCCGGGGGGGTGGGGTGGGGGGTGCACTGGGGACTCACACTGATACCAGCAAGGTCCTCAGGCAGCAAAGCATTCAATCCGTGAGCTCTAGGTAGGTCAGTCAGCTCCATGCTACTTTTAAATCTTGGAATGCAGTTGCAGACGTGCTTTCCTGCATGTTTCTGAAGAGTCGTGCCGTCTTCTTTCAGCTGAGTCCTCCCAAGTCAGAAAATCAATTCAGAGGAAGGTTGGTGGGAATTCACTGGTGAGATTATTTTTGTGCTCTTTATACCTCCTCACTGTACAACTGTAAAGAAGATGATAGTTTCAGACTTTGATATCATTGGCCTCAATTTCCTTTTCTATAAAAGGGAGATGACAGTGAGGAAGCACTCAGGGAAAAAGATCATTCTTTTTTCTTTTTAAAACATTTTTTTGACTGCACAACACAGCATGTGAGATCTTAGCTCCATGATTAGGGATTGATCCTGGGTCCCCTGCATCAGAAGCACAGAGTCTTAACCACTGGACCACCAGGGAAGTCTAGAATGATCATTTTTCATTTTAATAAGTGAATGTGTGCTACATGCTGAGTGGCTTCAGTCGTATGTTACTCTCTGTGACCCTGTGGACTTTAGCCCACCAGGCTCCTCTGTCCATGGAATTCTCCAAGTCAGAATACTGGAGTAGGTTTGCCATGCCCTCCTCCAGGGGACCTTCCCAACCCCGGGGTCAAACCCATGCCTCCTGTATTGGCAGGCAGGTTCTTTACCACTAGCGCCACCTGGGAAGCTCTAATAAGTGATTATTAAATCTAAATGTCAATGACTTGTGTAATAGAAATAGCTTGCCCATATTTAGTTAGTGCAGGAGTCTGTTATTATCACTTATACGAACTAGGAGAGGTATTGACACCTGTTTCAGGATGCATTTTTCCTAGAGAGTTTCAGCAGGCAATTTCTCCAGAATCCATAGCATCATTTCAGAAGAATCATTAACACCTGATTTTAAAAGAAAATTCACTCACATTCTAGAGACGTTCAGAGCTGGGAGGGTCTACCCCAGGGATTCTGTGTTTCATAAGCCTTTTAATTACAATTTATACCAGTTTCAGCTCTCTTAGAAAAAGTAAGACACCTTTTTTCCAAGATTGACCAGAAGGAAGGAAAGATGGCTAAAGACATATTCTGAGGTCCGGAGGAAGGAAGTATATGCGAAGCAGGAGGAGGAGGTGGCTGTTTGACTCATTTGCCTTTCAATGCCTTTTTTTTTTTTTTTTGGCCTTTCCCTATTTCCCAGGCTCCCTTGTCAGCTGACATCTGGCTGGGTCTAACGTGAGGTGGCTGAGGGCAGAGTAGAAGGAGAGAAAATGGAAGAAAACAAGGTCATTCATTTTTGCTCCCAGTAGCTGCGTCTTCTCTAAGGCTCCATCTCCTGCCAGGTAAGCCTGGCCCCCCAGGGCACCAGTCACGTCACCTCTTCCCCTGGTCCCTGCAGCCTAAGGAGGTTACAGCTTCTGTCATATTGTTAATCTCTGGTTTATTTCACCAACTCCTGTTTGGCTTCCTGGCCCTTCTATCACCTGTATAAACCATTTTCTATATTGAATTATTTCTGTGTGAAATCCTTAGGATATTTTCTATTTTCCCACCTGGTCCCTGACTGATACACTCATCCATAAGGGAATCAAGAATGAAGTATTATGAAAAAAAATTTAGAAAAACTCATGTGGGGAACAGACAGGAGGGTGTTTCTTGATCGTTAATGATTCACTTAGGGATATTGTTAAAACCACACATTCTGATACAGTAGTTCCAGGAAGGGCCTTCTATTTTGCATTTGTTTAAGTTCATAGGCAGTGCTGTTGCTGCTGGCCCTTGAACAACATCTTGAGTAGCACAGAAATAGGGAATTAGAAAAAGGTGAAAGTGTGTGAACTTCTCTGAGAGCCCAGTTTAGTAACTTACTCTGAATTTGTAAGGACCCTGCCAACATGGTCTATAACCTTATCCAGTCACTCTCAGCACCTTGAGGGGAAGAGCTGATAGAGGAGACATGAAAGTGAGCCCTCCTCAACTGACACATGTACAACATTAAGGTGTCAAGATTCTAAGACACGAGGAAAAGCAATCCTGAGATGCCCCATTGTAGACATGAGGCTCTGTGAAGGGTCAGGTTGGCTCAACTGATCTGAGAAATGTCAGAAGAATTATGGAAATGATGTGACCCAAAATAAGCTTTGTATCAATAGATACAAAGGGGAATGAGAGGGAAAGGGAAAAGAGTTAGCAGCCTGGGAGAAGCTGAGTTTGGATTCTCTGCAAAGGAAAAATCTCAAGTAACAATGAATGACGTCTCTGTTGTGACAGCTACAGCAAGTAGAATTGAGTGGAGCTGACGACCAATGGGCTTGAAGTAGAAGAACCATAAGGTCAGGGGAACCAAAGACAGAATCAGTAATGCAAGCGGTAAAGTGTTAGAGGGAAAGTCAAGGGAGCAAGTTTCTGTACAAGGTCAAAGTTGTACACAAGTTTGTAGGTTGCAGGCTGAATCTGAGGTCGAAGAACCTCTGACACTCACTGGAATTCTGTGCACCTGTGCATATCTGGAGAGGTGCTTTTCCTCTTATGAAGGAGTTACATATTCTCAAAGGGATCTGTGACCCCCAAAACCTTAGAAATCAATGCTAAAAGTAGTACTGTGAGCAATGTTGGTTGTCGCTGTGGAGTAGAAAAGTCTGTTGAGGAACCCTTGAAAAAGGCAAGAGGGTGGAGTAAAACTTATGGGGATTTCAAAAGGAAATGTCATGGCCAATAATCATCAATGCCCTCTAACCACCAGGTGAAAGACCAAAGAGTTAATTGCTAGTAGATCCATCAGGCCAGCAGCTCCTGAACCCACTGGTCAATCAGATCAAACGAGACAGATATTATGGGCCTCGAGACCTTAGTAATCTCACAACTGCCATAAAATTAAAGTAGACCAATACAAAATAGATACTGCACTTCCTCTGACACTTAAGAATTGTATCCTGTTTAGCCAAACTCATTGGGAGCCCTTTGGGCATCATCAAGCACCTATTTAAGAGGGAAAGATGCTCCATCAGAGCATCAGAACTGCAAGGGGCACCTGGTGGGCTACTGGGCTCCTCACCACTTTGCAATCAACACTACTCTTCATCAATGGCAGTGTTCCATGTTCAATAATCATTCAAGCACATGCCAGGCAGGTGGTCCAGAATCTCTTTTCTTAGGGCCCCTTCAAGCAACAGTTTAAGAAGCCCAGGGCACTCCATCTGCTGAAGTCGGGTGGGAAGAGATTATTACATCCTTGTAGGTGCCTGTGTCGTCTTGCTACCACACAGCCTTGTTGGTAAAGCTTAGTCTTGCCCGGTGCGTAGACACTTGCCTAGTTGGGTGGCTGATGTGGGGCTCCATGATTGGGATATGATGTTAACATTCTCTCAATTCACAGTCACGGCTGCTTTCTAGAGCACCATCTAGCTCTCGGAGCACGTGGAGTTGCTCCAACACTCGTCACGCTCTCCCCTGCCCTCTCTCCAAAGGACCACAGTAACACAGAGTAGGTCCAGTCACACCCTTTCCCAGGACACCTCGATACCCAAGAAGAGCCAGCGGCCCTTCTCCCTCTCACTTTTGTCTCTGCTGCAGATGGTATTCACACTCTGCCCCTAAACGCAGAAGAGGCTGGCATCTGAAGCATGTGTGTGTGACTCCTCTGGCTCTTTATGACAGTCTCTGCCTCCCTCACTGGACTCCTCTTTCAGCTCTCTTCTCCATGTTACCCCTAAAACTATCACCAGACGGGGCTCCCCCATGCACTGTTGCCTCTCTCTCCTCTGCACTTTCAGCAGGCACTTCATTTATAGTCTCTAGGGAGGGCATTCCTGCCTCTCCACGTGTGAGGATGGCTGAGATTCTCTCCAAGGTTCTGTGATTCCATCCAAGCATTTCAAGAGTTGGGACTGAGCCAGGTGGGGAAACAGAAAGGATTTCTGAGCCCAAGGAACTCACCATGAAGAGGGGCTGCTAGGAGGAGAGGAGTCATGGCAGAGTCCACGTAGGTATAATGAGGACCCAGAATAGGGGCAGCTGACCCAGAGGGAAAGGGTCAGGAAAGGAAATCAGAAGGTCACACCCAGGCTGAGGCTCAAAAGAGTTTTTCAGGGCTTCCCTGGTGGTCCAGTGGTTAGGGATCCACCTGCCAATGCAGGAGACTCAGGTTTGATCCCTGGTGTGGGAAGATTCCACATGCCACAGGGCAGCTAAGCTTGCAGACCTCAGCTACTGAAGCCTGCGCACCTAGAGTCCATGCTCTACAATAAGAGAAGCCACCACAAAGAGAAGTCCACTGCGACTGGAGAGTAGCCCCCACTATCCGCAACTAGAGGAAAGCTGCACACAGCAATGAAGACCCAGCAGAGCCATAAATAAATAAGTAGAATTTTTTTAAAGGAATATTTTTTAATAAATTAAATTTAAAAAAAAAAAAGAGTTCTTCAAAATCAAGAAGGAGAATGGAAGGGAGAACGTTTCAGGCACAGGAGTATATGTTCAAAACTACAGAGGAGAGTGAGGCAGCGGTGCATGGGAGAGCCCTGTCTGATGATAGTTTTAGGGGTAACACAGAAGAGCTGAGAGAGGAGCCCAGTGAGGGAGGCAGAGACTGTCAAAAAGAGCCAGAGGGGTCACACTAGAGAGGATGGATTTTATCTTGAAGGGTAAAAAAATCTCAAAAGGATTTCATCAGAGGTGGGAACATTATAATTTCTTGCTTTAGAAAGGTCACTGGCAGTAGTATATAGACCAGGCCAAAGGCTGTTCAAGTTTCTAATCTACACAAGAAAAAAAAAAATGAGATGGTGGTAAGGGAGCTAAAAATACTGAAATGTCAAGGCATATAGAAAATCCAGGTCTTGTGAGCCCTGGGAGAGATTTGTAAAGCTAGGTAGACTCAGGGCTGGGTGAGTATACTATCTCCACCTCATTATGTCAGAATAGTCAAGGCTCACTCATAAAGAATATGAACTCCCACATATGGGGTAGATCTTCCTAGCAACTTTCACCTGGAAATACAGCCAGGTGGGAGGTCACTCTTTCCCCCAACATCAAGTAGTGTTGACTCTTTTATCACCCTTCGTAGGAGTGTGTCTCTAGGAGACTGCCACATATTTCCATTCAGTCCCTGTAACCGGGTATAATAATAATGAGTTACTATGTATGCAGAGCCGACAAAGGTCCATCTGTCAAAGCTATGGTTTTTCCAGTAGTCATGTATGGATGTGAGAGTTGGACCATAAAGAAATCTGAGCGCCGAAGAATTGATGCTTTTGAACTGTGGTGGTGGTGAAGACTCCTGAGAGTCCCTTGGACTGCAAGGAGATCAAACCAGTCAATCCTAAAGGAAATCAGTCCTGAATATTCATTGGAAAGACTGATGCTGAAGCTGAATACTTTGACCACCTGATGCAGAGAGCCAACTCACTGGAAAAAGACCCTGATGCTGGGAAAGATTGAAGGCAGGAGGAGAAGGGGATGACAGAGGATGAGATGGCTGGATGGCATCACCAACTCAATGGACGTAAGTTTGGGCAAGCTTCGGGAGATGGTGATGAACAGGGAAGCCTGGCGTGCTGTAGTCCAAAGAGTCGCAAGGAGTCGGACACAACTGAGCAACTGAACTGAACTATGTATGCAGAGCAGGTTATGTATATGTGGATCATTTAATTCTCCCTCACGTTTTCTAGATGAAATAATTAAGGCAGAGACATTACATAACTTAACCAAGACTCTGTGACTCTGGCAGAGTTGGAAATTGAATTTTGGTCTCTTGATCTCCACAGTTAATACTTGTCTTTGTACCACACTGCTAGCCAATACTTATTGTTTTATGATGTGTCTGCCTCACTCCACTAGGTTATAAACTCTTTGAGGTCATGGACTGTGTCTCATTTTGCATTCTATCCTGGTATTTACATAGGGCCTGATAAACACAGTAACTGCTGAATGAATGACCATTATGAAGTATTTTAAAGAAGTCATATGAGTTTGAATATCTTAGAGTATGTGTAAAGAAGGAAGAATGAAAGAATTCCCTGGCAGTCCAATGCTTAGGTCTTAGAGCTTCCATTGCCGGGGCCCAGGTTCAATCTTTGGTCTGGGAACTAAGATCCTGCAAGCTGCATGGTGCAGCCAGGAAAAGAAAAAAAGAGATTACCATTATTACCCCTTACTTTATGTTGAGTTGACAGATTGACAATAAGTTGTGTATATGATTGTCAAGTTCTTTTAAATATCAGAAATAGAACCCCACCTTACTTTCCTGAATCATCGTCCAGATATTGGCAGCTAAGGCATTCCAGCCACATATCTCCATTTGCTGTACTCAAACGATGGCTGTGCATGACTTAATCATCAAGGAAATGAACCAGACTAGGGGAGTGGTCCCTGCTTACCATGAAGACAGATCTGTGGGCAGCCTCAGCATTGGGTTACACTATGGCCTTTCATCTTTGGGTGTTCCTCTGACCAGGGGAACATCCAGTAGCCATGTGGGAAGCACACAGGGCATATGTGAGTCTTTAACTGTATTGTGCTGTGGCAACTGCTTTGGGAATTAGAGCAGTGAGACCTTGGGAAACATTGCCCGATCCATGGGGACTTGCTTAGTGCACAGAGGAGGCCCAAGGAGAAGTCAGAAGGGTGGGTCAGTTCTATCACTACCCCTCAAAAGCAACTCCCAGGACATTCATCAGGAGAACTATTGAAAGCCAGACCTACTTAAAGAAGTGTGTATTTTGAGAAAGTAGCATTTCCTGAAGCCCCTCGAAGCCTGTTTTGTGAATAGCCTGAGTACAGCAGGATTCAGAATGTTTGTTCTTCACATCCATGACTTCCTGTTTCTAAAGGATAAAAGAGCCTCTACCAGGACTCTGTGGCTGTCAGGCTGCTCCTCAGTTTGGTGACTTCATTGTAGATGAATCAGAAGCAGATGGATCAAATTTCCTCCTAAACTACACATGGCAACTGAAAAAAAATATGTAGAATGTAGCAGATCTGGTGGGCTTCCCAGGTGGCGCTAGTGGTAAAGAACCCCCCTGCCAATGCTGGAGACACAAGAGACTCTGGTTCGATCCCTGGGTCAGGAAGATCCCCTGGAGGAGGGTATGGCAACCCACTTTAGTATTCTTGCTTGGAGAATCCCATGGACAGAGAAGCCTGGCAAGCTACGGTCCGGTCCAAAGGGTTGCAAACAGTTGGACACCACAGAAGCGGCTTAGCAAGCAAGCAAGGATAGCAAATCTGGTAGCTCCCAGCCCTTTGAGAAAGCAGGGGCCACTGAAAATTATCATAACTATTTAGAGTGCAAAATGGGTTGCTGTTGGTGCAGAGGAAACCCCTGAAAGAACTAGCAAGAGCTTTGTGGCTGTCTTACCTTGGCTTCTGAGGTTTGTAAGCAAAGGCAAGGTGTTTGCAAAGGTTCTACTAGGGACATGTCCTTGAATGTGGGTTCAGAAACCTTACTTGTGAATTATAAAGAAAGAAATTTTTAGAAAAGAGATGCTCCAAGATGGGGTGAAATATATAGATCTAAAAGTCCACCCTAAGAGACTGCACTTTCTATTGTTTGATGACTTTGATGTGGCAGTAGAACTTGTTGATAATCTATTCCTCCCAACAGAAACAGAAAAATACTTGTAATCACTCTTAGTGGAGGCATGGGCTTCCCCAGTGGTTCAATCCATAAGGAATCCAGCTATGTAGTGCAGGAAACCAGGGTTCAATCCCTGGATCAGGAAGATCCCCTGGAGAAGGAAATGGAAACCCACTCCAGTATTCTTGCTTGGGAAATCCCATGCATAGAGGAGCCTGGCAGTCTCCACTCCATGGGGCCACAAGGGTTGGACATGAATTAGTGACTCAACCACCGCAACGTTAGCGGAAGCAACTGAACACATGAGGAGTGAGAAATATATTAATAAAACCAGTTTGACAACTTTAATAAAACCACAAGCAGGCCATCATATAAATCGTTGTCTTTGGATGTCACTTTCCTTGGTCAGAACTCATCACAATGCCATCCATTTATTCATTTATTCTTTCAGCAGTCATTTATAAAGGACCTAACCTAGGCATCAAATACTGAGCAATGCTCTGGGATTTGAGAACCTCATAAAAGCTATGTAACATGTAGACTCTTCCTTCATGTGCTGTACAGAAAAGCAAATAAAAAAATCTTTGGCTCTTTGTACGTAATTACTCTGTATTGATCACGTACCATCAGAGTAGTTAGGCAAAAAAACTTTGTGATTAGATTTGCATTTGACCTTGGATTCTGCTACTAACAAATTGAGTGACCTTGAATGTTATTCTGCCTCTATGAATTTTAATTCTTTCATCTGTCAAGTGGCAAAGGTAATACTTAGTTCATTAAATTGATGTAAGGACAAAGTCCCTGCACTACCACACCTGTATTCAACCTTGATGTAGGTGCCAGATTCAGAATTAGTCAGATTATAGTGCACAAAACAAATTCTTTACTCTGGATATTTCCAGATGAAAGTGATTTAATGCAAAGAATTGGGTGCTTAGAAATTTATTTGAAGATGTGGAGGAGCAGGCAGGAACCCACGGCTGGGCTTAACCAATTGAAAGTCACCAGCATAACAGGAATCCAGATATCAGGAAGTGGTGACTGATGTCACTTCCACCACCGCCCTGCTATGACAGATGATGATACCCCCAAAGCCACTGTCTTGACACAAGTGTGCAGCTACTGTCTCTCATAGCAGAAACAGCAGCAGAAAAATACTCTCCTCTTCCAAAGCGTATGGGAGTGCATCTATCTGATGTTGTATTTTCTTCCAGAATCCTTGCTGGCCTCAGATTAGCAAAGGATTCAGTTAGCAAAGGATGCAGTTTTTAGTTTTCCAGTCCTTCTGTGCAGGAAGGCACATAGAAGGTGATGGGAGTAAGTATTGTGCACCAGTTGACCATATCCAGTGTTTCAGCCACTTAGCACAGTATAAACATCAGTTCAGTTCAGTTCAGTCACTCAGTCATGTCTGACTCTTTGCGACCCCATGAATTGCAGCATGCCAGGCCTCCCTGTCCATCACCGACTCCCGGAGTCTACCCAAACTCATGTCCATCGAGTCAGTGATGGCATCCAACCATCTCATCCTCTGTCATCCCCTTCTCCTCCTGCCCCCAATCCCTCCCAGCATCAGGGTCTTTTCCAGTGAGTCAACTCTTCACATGAGGTGACCAAATTACTGGAGTTTCAGCTTCAGTATCAGTCCTTCCAATGAACACCCAGAACTAATCTCCTTTAGGATGGACTGGTTGGATCTCCTTGCAGTCCAAGGGACTCTCAAGAGTCTTCTCCAACACCACAGTTCAAAAGCATCAATTTTTTGGCATTCAACTTTCTTCACAGTCCAACTCTCACATCCATACATGACCAATGGAAAAACCATAGCCTTGACCAGACAGACCTTTGTTGGCAAAGTAATGTCTCTGCTTTTTAATATGCTATCTAGGTTGGTCATAACTTTCCTTCCAAGGAGTAAGCGTCTTTTAATTTCATGGCTGCAGTCACCATCTGCAGTGATTTTGGAGCCCAAAAAAATAAAGTCTGACACTGGTTCCACTGTCTCCCCATCTATTTCCCATGAAGTGATGGGACAAGATGCCATGATCTTAGTTTTCTGAATGTTAAGCTTTAAGCCAACTTTTTCACTCTCCTCTTTCACTTTCATCAAGAGGCTTTTTAGTTCATCTTCACTTTCTGCCATAAGGGTGGTGTCATCTACATATCTGAGGTTATTGATATTTCTCCTGGCTATCTTGATTCCAGTTTGTGCTTCTTCCAGCCCAGCGTTTCTCATGATGTACTCTGCATATAAGTTAAATATGAAGGGTGACAGTATACAGCCTTGATGTACTCCTTTTCCTATTTGGAACCAGTGTGTTGTTCCATGTCCAGTTCTAACTGTTGCTTCCTGGCCTGCATACAGGTTTCTCAAGAGGCAGGTCAGGTGGTCTGGTATTCCCATCTGTTTCAGAATTTTCCACAGTTTATTGTGATCCACACAGTCAAAGGCTTTGGCGTAGTCAATAAGGCAGAGATAGATGTTTTTCTGGAAATCTCTTGCTTTTTCAATGATCTAGTGGATTTTGGCAATTTGATCTCTGGGTCCTCTGCCTTTTCTAAAACCAGCTTGAACATCTGGAAGTTCACAGTTCACGTATTGCTGAAGCCTGGCTTGGAAAATTTTGAGCATTACTTTACTAGCATGTGAGATGAGTGCAATTGTGTGGTAGTTTGAGCATTCTTTGGGATTGCCTTTCTTAGGGATTGGAATGAAAACTGACCTTTTCCAGTCCTGTGGCCGCTGCTGAGTTTTCCAAATTTGCTAGCATATTGAGTGCAGCACTTTAACAGCATCATCTTTCAGGATTTGAAATAGCTCAACTGGAATTCCATCGCCTCCACTAGCTTTGTTCATAGTGATGCTTTCTAAGCCCCACCTGACTTCACATTCCAGGACGTCTGGCTCTAGGTGAGTGCTCACACCATTGTCATTATCTGGGTCATGAAGATCTTTTTTGTACAGTTCTTCTGTGTATTCTTGCCACCTCTTCTTTATATCTTCTGCTTCTGTTAGTTCCATACCATTTCTGTCCTTCATCGAACCCATCTTTGCATGAAATGTTCCCTTGGTAACTCTAATTTTCTTGAAGAGATCTCTAGTCTTTCCCATTCTGTTGTTTTCCTCTATTTCTTTGCCTTGATTGCTGAGGAAGGCTTTCTTATCTCTCCTGGCTATTCTTTGGAACTCTGCGTTCAAATGGTCCACTGGAGAAGGGAATGGCAAACCACTTCAGTATTCTTGCCTTGAGAACCCCATGAACAGTATGAAAAGGCAAAATGATAGGATAGTGAAAGAGGAACTCCCCAGGTCGGTAGGTGCCCAATATGCTACTGGAGATCAGTGGAGAAATAACTCCAGAAAGAATGAAGGGATGGAGCCAAAGCAAAAGCAATACCCCGTTGTTGATGTGACTGGTGATAGAAGCAAGATCTGATGCTGTAAAGAGCAATATTGCATAGGAACCTGGAATGTTAGGTCCATGAATCAAGGCAAATTGGAAGTGGTCAAACAGGAGATGGCAAGAGTGAACATTGACATTCTAGGAATCAGCGAACTAAGATGGACTGGAATAGGTGAATTTAACTCAGATGACCATTATATCTACTACTGTGGGCAGGAATCCCTTAGAAGAAATGGAGTAGCCATCATAGTCAACAAAAGAGTCTGAAATGCAGTACTTGGATGCAATCTCAAAAACGACAGAATGATGTCTGTTCATTTCAAAGGCACACCATTCAATACCACAGTAATCCAAGCCTATGTCCCAAGCAGTAATGCTGAAGAAGCTGAAGTTGAATGGTTCTATGAAGACCTGCAAGACCTTTTAGAACTAACACCGAAAAAAGATGTCCTTTTCATTATAGGGGACTGGAATGCAAAAGTAGGAAGTCAAGAAACACCTGGAGTAACAGGCAAATTTGGCCTTGGAGTATGGAATGAAGCAGGGCAAAGGCTAATAGAGTTTTGCTGAGAGAACGCACTGGTCATAGCAAACACCCTCTTCCAACAACACAAAAGAAGACTCTACACATGGACATCACCAGATGGTCAACACTGAAATCAGATTGATTATATTCTTTGCAGCCAAAGATGGAGAAGCTCTATACAGTCAGCAAAAACAAGACCAGGAGCTGACTATGGCTCAGATCATGAACTCCTTATTGCCCAATTCAGGCTTAAACTGAAGAAAGTAGGGAAAACCACTAGACCATTCAGGTATGACCTAAATCAAATCCCTTATGACTATACAGGGGAAATGAGAAATAGTTTTAAGGGACGAGATCTGATAGACAGAGAGCCTGATGAACTATGGAAAGAGGTTCTTGACATTGTACAGGAGACAGGGATCGAGACCATCCCCATGGAAAAGAAATGCAAAAAGGCAAATTGGTTGTCTGAGGAGGCCTTACAAAGAGCTGTGAAAAGAGGAGAAGCGAAAAGCAAAGGAGAAAAGGAAAGAGATTCCCATTTGAATGCAGTGTCAACATAGAAGATCCTAAATGTTAATCATCATTACTAATAGATTTACAAATTTAAGCCAGCATTCATAAGCTATTCTTCTTAGACATGACGGTAGTCCATATCATATCTTCCTGCTCAACTCTATCAAGTTAAATCATCAGGAAATCTCTCTTTTCCATCTAGGAGTGGTTGAAGCACAGGTCAGTTGAATGCTCTGTCAAAGGTCAAAGTAGGGCCCGTTGACCTGATCTCAGTTTAGCAATTATTCACCATTTTATAGTAGCTCTACAGGAGAAAGTACGGCCAAACTGTAGACTGGAATTTCAGTCTCCTTTTTAAATGAAAATATTCATGTTGAGTAATTGCAGCAAAGGTGTAATCATACTCAAGCTTTATCATTGGCATTGGCATAGGAACCATTTCCCCCTGCCCCATTTGTACAGTGGCATGAATGAAGAAGGTGAAAATGGAGGTTTTTTCTTTTTCATTTTTCACTATACTTTCATCTTTTTGGTTGAGGTTTGAACTGGGCTGTTACCTAATTTATCCTCTGTGGATTTTGGAAGCTTTCAGATTGGATGATGCTATTTTGGAGTGTCTGGTGGGGAATCATCATCATATCCAGGTGGCACCCATTATCCAAAATGGTCAGATTACTTTTCAACCCTGAATATTCGTTGGAAGGACTGATGCTGAAGCTGAAGTTCCAATACTTTGGCTACCTGATGCAAAGAGCCAACACATTGGAAAAGACCCTGATGCTGGGAAAGATTGAAGGCGGGAGGAGAAGGTGACAACGGAGGACAAGATGGTTGGATGGCTTCACCAACTCAGTGGACATAAGTCTGAGCAAGCTCTGGGAGATGGTGAAGGACAGGGAAGCCTGGCGTGCTGCAGTCCATGGGGTCACAAAGAGTTGGGCATGACTGAGTGGCTGACAATAGCAACAACTTTTGAATTAGGCAACCATACCCCCAGAAAACTCTGAGACAGTTTGGCATCAGAGGGAGGGAGTTATTTTTATTGTGACAGTAGATAAACTTAGAGAGTGAAAGGGGCCAATGGAAAAGCAAGAAAGAGTATGGAGAGAAGCCCCTACACACCCCCTCATAACCCAGAAGAAATTTTCCAAATCACTTTTTACACATGCCCTGAGTGTTGGTTCATCAAAGCTGTCTTCAATAGATTCACAACTCAAACCACATTGCAGTAGTTTTTTGAATAAAGCAGAGAATTGAAAATGTGAATAGAGTATTTCTTTTATTTTTACAAATGGATGCGTTCACTGCAAAACACTGTCAGCAGCTAATACTATGCTTGTTAATATGCTCAGATCAAGTGGGTACACATTCCCAAATGAAGTATGTATGATCAGATGCTCTCACATGCAGTTTGTCTTCTTCCTCCACATCATAAGAGGAAAGGGCTTTTTTTGGCCAGATTTTGTCAACGCTAAACAGCGTAACAGCTTTTCTCAAGACGCTAGAGTGTTTTCCTCCTGATTCACTGTGGATGTCTACACAAGTATTTCCTTTTAAGTTAAAGCATTTTACACATTCTTTCTCCTGAATCAATTTACATACTTTTCTCATCACTATTTTTAATGAGTAACTTTTCTTACTAAAAATGCATTTCATTTTGTCCCAACCTTTCTGTGATGCTTGGAAGAAAAGAAACAGAGTTCATTTAAAACACTCTTGTTTATGATGGAAGAAACCACAAACTTTTTGTGATGTTGACCCACTCACAGACAGAGAATCTGAACTTTAGAATATTTTGTGTTAGGAGAGAAGGCACACCAAGGAGAATGGGCTCACTTCAATTCAATATATTACAGGAAGGAAAAGATCAAGGAAGAGCTGGTCTTAAAACTGTCAAAATATGAAAATTTGATGGGAAGAAAGAAGGAAAACAGAGCAGTTGGAAATGTAAAGATAAAAGAGTTGGATCCAGACATGTCTATGTAATTTCCCAGAAATGGAAACTGTACTGGCAATTTGGAAAGAGATAGCGAGAAACAATATGCATTAAACGTTCAGCATTTCTTACAGAAATGAACTTGGAAGGCTCTTAGAACACATGGCATGATGGTCTTATGATTCATCTACATATGGCCTTGTTCTTAGCGACTGAGAAAGGGAGAAATGAACTTTCATAAGGAATTAAACATAGAAGAAGAAGCTAAACACTTTCAGAAAAAAGATTCTGGGAAGCCTCTAGGTCACATGAGGGTATTAACTAACTTGGCCTGTTAAATACTCACAGGGATTGATCATATATGTAATGTCCTTTATATTTGCCACATCCTTGTTATGTAGGTGTCACTTATTCTGTTTTCCTCATAGTCCAAGAGGTGACTTGTCTAGAGTTGTTTAGGCAGTTGCTGGTTGAGCTTAGGTGCAAATAGAATTCTTTCCTCTACCCCAGTGATTTCCAAACCTGGTTACTTATGAGAATCATCTGAAGAGTGCTGTAAAAATACAGATTCTTGGGCTCTAGCCCAGGAAATTTTGATTCAGCATTCTAGAGCAAGCTCTAAGAATCAAAAAAAAGTTTAAGTCCCTCCAGTGACTCTGATGCCTGGTCCATTTGGGAAAACAATTGTGGGTCTTGTTGTGCGTATTGTGGGTATAGTTACAACCGGAGACAGTGTGAGAACAGGTAACGATAAGAGGTCAGGAGAGAGTGGGTGGGATGCACTCCACTGGCCTCTGCTGTTGCTATTGTTTAGTCACTCAGTTGTGTCCAACTCTTTGCAACCCCACAGACTACAGCATGCCAGGCTTCCCTCGACAGTGGACAGAACTACACCTGACCACAGTCAGTCTCACAAAATTCTACCAGATCTGAAAAACATGACTTGGCATCACCTGAATTGATTCCTGAGACCCCAGACCTTTCTAACCAGCCTACTTCCTGCCAAATGATGATCAGATACTCCTGTGGTTTGGAACCGGGCTTTCAGAAGCCACAACAACCATGATAAAAATGCTGTCACTATACCCTGTCTCCTCAAGATGAATTCGGATGAGATACGCAAGCATCCATCAATAAATAGTAAAGCGAAAGGCGTCAGGAACTATGGATGCCCTGAAAGTGTACGTTGACCCTGCTTCAAAGAAAAAGAGTAAAAAGTAAAATCAGTTGACAAAATGTGCATCATTCCTGGGCACGTACGCATATGTTCCTTCTCTCATTTAATATCGCTTTCTTCTTTTGTGCCCTATTTCATCAGGTTAAGAAAATGAAAATATCTGCTTACTGCACATCTTTAAGTTCTCCCCCAAAGACAAGAGAAACAATGCATTATTGATTTCTCATGAAACTTTACTGTGATATTTTTAATGGAGTGGATGCTATCCTATCTGGCAGGCAGTGAAACTTCCTCACTTCTCTGGGGTCTTTGGAATGTTGTTTCCTGATTGGTTTTACAAGGGAAGTTGGGATGCGGTTGAAGTTCCCAGAGTGAGTCTGTGCCATCATTTCTGGCTGGTCTTCAATGGGTGGGGCCCACAGAGCACAGAGATGTGCTCTCTGATTCCACTAAGAAATAACTAAGAATTGAGGTTCTACCGGAAGGCTCAGCTCCAGGGCCATTCCATGCTCATTTGTCCAGCAAGTTCTAAGCAAAGTGCAAAAGCCAGGAAAACTGGAGTTAGAGTAAGGCTTCTAATGCAAAGGAGGATGATAACAACTCTGCACTTTTATCTATTCACTTAACAAACGTCTGTGAGCATCTACTATATTCTAGGTACTCTGCTAGAGCCTGAGGAGACAGGGAACCAGGCAGAGGCAATCCATGCCCCACAGAGTGGAGGAGACAGACGAAAATGAGCTAAGTTAAACTGAATAATATGACTGGTAAGAGCTAGGAAGAGTGGGTCTTAGGTAAGGGAAGGACATTATCTAGTATGTGATTTAAGAAGCTGACTCCAGCAGCTGCATGTCCATGTCAATGGAATTGAGGAGAGCAGTCGGTAGAGAGATACTACATCCATCCAGATGAGAAATGACTGTGACCTGGACTGGGGTGCTGGCAGCAAAGAGATGGGGTGGACTCGAACTCAGCACCTGAATGGCCAACACCAGCATCTAGCTGAAGGGTCAACACTAGTGCTTAGTACGTCTGATACAGTTTCCACAGGTGATAAGATAAAACAGTAGGCTAAAGCAATAAGATTTGGGACAGTTTTGAAAGAAAAAAAAAAAGATTTGGGACAGTTTTGTTACCATTTGATTCAGCCTCCTTTATTTTAAGTGAAATCCAGTTCAACAAACATTTACTGAGTGAGCATCTTCTTTGCTCAGGACATAACCCTAGACCCACAGTGAACTCAAGGATGAAGAATGAAATGATGCCAGATCTCAAAGTCTACGTTCCATAGACAAAGATACATCAAGTTGACGTGCGACTAAAACAAAGTAAAATATACTCCTAGAATCACAGAAAATGCTCAACGATCTGAAAGGAAGCCTTGAGGTATAAGCAACAATTTAAAAGAAAGAGCTGAGGGTGGGAAATTCTAAGTGGAAGGAGCGGCAGGAGCAAAAGCCTGAAAGTGGGGCTCTGGGGATATGCTTATGGACCAGCCGTGTTCCAGTTTGGCTGGAGCATTGGATTTGCAGAAAGTGAGACTAAGAGTGTCCCCAGGGGTAGGAGCAACCACTTGTAGCTCCTTTCCCATCTTCCTCCAGCTGTATTTGTGCAACTTTATATCAAATGTTTTTATCAAAAGCAAACTCTAATTCTTCTTCCTAGTGGCAAGATTCTTTTCCCTAGATTGACAGCACAGAGCTCACATAGCAATCATGACTATTAAAATAGACACTTAGAGAGACAAAGCCAAAGTTTAGGTACCAGTTAAGGGAAGCTGTTCTTTTCTGAAATAATTTGTCTTTCTTATTTAAAAGGTATGATCCCTTTCTTCCTTCTCCCTCTCCCTCCCACCCTTTCATCCTTTCAAGGAATATTGGAAACATAACAAGGGGCTCAGGCTAGTGTCCTGAGGTTTTGGCTAGGCAGGCTTTTTGAGGCTGCCCAGGTAGCGCAATTGTTAAAGAATCTGCCTGCCAATGCAGGAAGCGCAAGAGATGTGGGTTCCATCCCTGGGTTGGGAAGATCCCCTGGAGAAGGAAATGGCAACCCACTTCAGTATTCTTGCCTGGAAAATTCCATGGACAGAGGATCCTGGTGGGCTACAGTCCACAGGGTTGCAAAGAGTTGGACAAAACTGAATGACTAAGCATGGTGTTGAGAGGTGGCCACAGAGATTTGTCAAAGGAAAGTATACCCTAATCTGCCCATGGATGTTCATGAATCTCTCTGGCTAGCAGAGTAGCTGCTGCAGGGAATCATTGTGATTTATTTCAGAAAGTTTTTCTTCTTTGGCTCTATGTGACAGTGACTAAGAGCCATGCTTGACAGTATTTATTTATTTTTATTGAAGTATATTTACAGTTATTATAAAATATTGACTGTATTCCTTGTGTTGTACAATTTATCTCTCTAGCTTATTTTATACCTAATAGATTGTACCTCTTACTCTCCTGCCCCTATATTGCCCCTCCCCGCTTCCTTCTTCCCACCGATGTTAGTGGTTAGTTGCTCAGTCCTGTCTGACTCTTCGCAACCCCATGGACTGTAGCCCGCCAGGCTCCCCACTGGTAACCACTAATTTATTCTCTATATCTGGAGTCTGCTTCTTTTTTTGTTATGTTCACTAGTTTGTTGTCCACACATTACAGTCTTTAAGAGCCTATGCTCAGTCCTGCATTTCCCTACACCATGGTGGGTGTGTAGGCAGGTAGACACATGCCCCTAGGAGATCCCAAGACCCCCTCACCACTCAGGCTGATGGGGTAACCAGTCATCAGGAACCCCCTGGGAGATCATCTGAAAGCTAGTATGTGAGGATCCACTATCATACTGTCCAGTCTGAAGTATGTCCTCTGTACTTTTCTCTCTCTTGTCACACAGACAACTAACATAGGATCTAAAAACCAACATTAAAGGCCAGGCTACCTAATCTCCTTGGAAGCTCCCACCTAGTGCCATGGCCTTCAACACAGTGGGAAATGCAATTTGCTGCTCATCTTAGCGATTTCCTTTCACATTCTGGGTGTGAGCAAAAAGGGATTTCTCTTTACATTGGTTTCATCCTTCTCTGATCCTCTTTGCAAAGGCACCACATTTCTCTAGAGAGTGTGTCCCAAATGCCTTCTGTCTACGAAGCTCTTTACAAACATTAATAGACAAATGGTTAGTTTATATAAAGCACACATGTATTGCTCTGACATAAGCAGTGAGGAGCCCACAGTTTACATTTTTTGTCTTTCTTTTAAAAAGGAATGAGAAATCATATTCCAGATGATCCAACCTTTTAAGCCAGGGAGGGAACGAGTGAAGAAGGAACCAAGACTTAAAAGAGATTTAAATTTGAACCCTTTGTGAGCCCAGTGCAAATTGACATATGAGCGCCTGTTCTTTAGATGCGAAAGTAGGTCTTGAATTTACTTTCCCACCTTCAGCTCTGCACTTCTCTCCCCTGAGCAGATCCCGAACACGGAGCTTATTAATGAGCACCTAATTTTAAAAACAGACTGATACTGTCTCTCACTAATAACAATTGTAATAGCAATAAAGCAGTTTTTACAGGAAACCCCAACAAAACAGCATACCTGAGTTTTCAGAGTTCACATGTTCAGAATTTTTTACATGTAAAGTCATGTAGAATCTAAACTTGTATTTCTCATACATATGTTCACATCTTATACAATGTCTTGACAATAGCAGCTACTGAATTATTTAAATTACTTGGCATTTAAGGTGCTTTTTTGTGGTGCAATCATGGTGTTTGAATACGAGCTCTAACACAGTATGCAGTATAGACTCAACTACACAGTGTATGGTGTGGAAGGGGTGTAGATATCAACCGACTGTGAATATTTCCTCTGTCTCATATAGCTGTGTGCTCTTGAGACAGTTACACAGCCTCTCTGGATATCCATTTCCTCACCTTCAAAGAGAGCAAATAATAGCAGCAACTTCACAGGATTGTTATAAAAATTAAATTAAATGTAAAGCCTAGGGTTTGGTACAAGTTAAGCAGTTAATAAAAGTCAACTTTAAGATATACATACACACTTTATATCACTGAAAGTAAATCCATATATGTATATATAGATATTGTGTGTGTCTGTGTATGTGTTGGGTATGTGTAAACAGTGGTTTGGTGGGATGAGATTATGGAAATTTTCATTGTATTTTCTCTATTTCCCAAGTTTTCTTGGATGAATTAATATTTTTGTAATGTTATAAGCTCTTTTTAAAAAAGGTAATGAGGCAGAACAAGTTACTTATTAGGACAGTTATAGCAAGAGCAAAATCAGATATAGTTGTCCATGCCTTAAAAAAAGATAGAGCCGTAAAATACAGCTCCTAGTAAACAGCAAATGTCTCAAAGGAACAAAGGCTATAAGTGAGTTAAATTGAGCCAAAAGTGAAAGAAGAAGGAACGGGGCAGTGAAAGACAATGGGGGTAAAACCAAGAGACCTTCAGTTTAATAAGCACCTTCAGCAGATCTTCTCCAAGGTGCCGACATTTAAAATTTGCAGTAGGATGAGACTTTTTGGGGGGGAATTGTCCCCCCCAAAAAAGATTTGGAAAATGAAGACCCACAGCAGTTCAAATACTAAGGGAAAGCAGGAAATCAATGACTGATGCAAATCCCATCCAAGTTTTTCTAAGAGTGAGTGAGGTCACATCAAAGAGCTCAAAACAAATGGAAACTTTTCAGACTGAACAAGAGTCACTGAGTCTGCACACAAGGATGGGATCTTCACATCCATCAGGTTCTGTTATATTCTGGCACTGGGGATGCGAATTTTTGCCGAGTGATACGTTTCTGTCTCTGTCTTGGTCTTGTTTCAGGCCCATGTCTCTGCCAGTAGACCTCGGCCGGCAGAGCGTCAGCCTGTCTTGTTATGTGTTCAGGTATCTTCTGGTCTCTTTTTCTCAAGTTTTGTCACTGCAGTGAAAACATCCTGAGGATTTTAAGTTTGGGTTAAAGTGATTCTTACGACGCAGACAGAAGAGAGCCAGAAGGGTTTGCTCTTTTGCTCTGCCCCTCCGTGGGGTATTTATACTCCTCACTGGGTTTACCAAAAATAGAAGTTGCTGTGCCATTTACTGAAACAGGACTGCTTCTTTTCATTTCTTTTTCTTCTTTCCCTTTCTTCTCCTTTCCCTCCTCCCTCTTTCCCCTTCCCTCTCTTCCTTCCTCTCTTTCTTCTTTTCCCCCTGCAAGTACTCATTGAGCTTTATTAAACACCTACTATGTGGCATCCATTGCATTACACACTATGAAATTAAGAGCCGAAGACATGACTGATGCTGATATTATAGTTTCATTGTCTTGTTTCAGCTACCAATTGAACTCTAGTGTGCATGCAGATACCATTGTTTATTACATGTCTCTTATGAGCCTGGCACTTTGACGGAGCTTATGTTACTTAGTTCTATCATCCACCTAGAGGTTGGTATTATTACCATTCCTATAATACTGATGATTGAATTCAGGCTTAGAAGGTTTAAATATCTAACCCAGGAGCACCTGGTTCCTATGCTGCATCAGAAAACTGAATTTCTGACTCCCAGTTCATGTTTTCCACCATGTCCACATATCTATTAGGAAGGACTTTCACACTTTGGTCCATACTTTTATGCTTTCGCTTTTTATATATTGCACTGTACATGTAAGGTGAACAGTAAATACTTATATAGAATTAAGTCCCAAGTGTATTAAAATTTGCATGATTCAGCCTTTCATTTGGCAGCATTGTTCAGAATTTTCACATGAATGTGCATTTTTGAATATATAGAAAACCAGTGAACAATTGACTGCTTATGTGTGAAGAGCAAGGTAACTCGGCAGGAGTTGACTCTCAGACAGATCTGCAGACAGACAGATACGAGTAAGGGCTTGGATGTGTTCTGAAAGCCTGCCTACCTTGATTAGAGCTTGTTACAGAGGACACTTAGAAAGGAAAAGTCTTCGGGGCCCACATAAGGATCAAAATCACTCTTGAAATCATGACAGATCAAACCCCCCTTTTTTTTTAATTTGGAGAAATTTGAAAAAAATAACCAGAACATGAAGAGAATAATCTAACAGATATCCATGTGCCCACACCCAGAGATGAAAACTGTCAACATTTTTGTCATATTAATTTTAATATTTTTTTAAAAGGAAAACTTTCAAAAGCATTATAAAGTTGAAATCTCTTTTGTCTTCTACTGCCAGTTCAACCCCCTCCCCAACTCCATTCTGGTGGGCACCATCAAGGGTCTGGTTTCCAAGTCGCTATTTATATATTTACATGAACACATATGTTTCCGTAAACAATTTATACTATTGTTTTATATGTTTATTATAAAATATACGTAATGGTGTCATACTGCTTGTATCATTTTACAACTTGCTTTTTTTCAGACATCTCTAGGTTTTGGAGCTGTTGTGTTGAAATAGAAAAATCTAGTCCCTTCTCTTTAGTAACTGTAAAGCATTTTGTTATATGGATAAAATAATTTATTATGCCTCCTCCTACTCTTGTTAATAGGCACTAAGATTGTTATAAACAAACCACAATTGAAGTACTCATGTAAGTTTCTCTTCCATATACATGCACTCAAGTTCTTCTAAGGTGTCTGCCTAGAAGTGGAATGGCTGGGTGGTACACTAGGTCTGTGCTTTCCTGGTGGCTCAGACGGTAAAGAATCTGCTTGCATGTGGGAGATCTGGGTTTGATCCCTGGGTTAGGAAGATCCCCTGGAGGAGGGAACAGCTACCTATTCCAGTATTCTTGCCTGGATAATCTCCATGGAAAGAGGAGCCTGGTAGGCTACAGTCCATAAGGTCGCAGAGTCGGACATGACCGAGTAACTAAGCACAGCCCAGCATACAAGGTGCATGTTTAATTTTATCACGATTTAATAAATTATTCTCTGAGATGGTTGTACCAATTTACAGTCTCATTGGCAATACATGTAATTACCTGCTTCTCCATACTCTTCAATTCTGGATACTGACAGACTTAAATCTTTGCTAATCTGCTTGATAAGCAAGGGTGCCTTCTTATTTCTGTTTGCATTTCACAATTTACTAGTATAACCTGCTAGTTTTCATGTTTATTGGCTGTTCAGTTTCCTTCTTTTGTGAAATGCCTGGTCATGTGCTTTGTCAACTCCTATTGAGCTATTTGTGGAATTTTTTTGTTAATTTATTTTTATAATAAAAGGAATCTATTCTGAATGTAAATCATTTAACTGTTATTTGACAATTGCGAATATTTTTCTCTGTAATCATTGTCAAGTTCACGATCACATTTTTTTAAGGACTACATAAGGTCAACATATCTCTGAGGCTCAGTTGGTAAAGACTCTGCCTGCAGTGTAGGAGACCCAGGTTCGATACCTGGGTTAGGAAGATCCCCTGGAAAAGGAAATGGCAACCCACTCCAGTATTCTTGCCTGGACAATCCCATGGACAGAAGAGCCTAGCGGGCTACAGTCCATGGGATATAAGAGTCAGACACAACTTAGTGACTAAACCATCACCACATAAGATCAGTTCCAAATGGACAAAGGGCTTTATTCTTTTTTAAGCCAATGCAAGATGGCATACACAGTCTCTGAAATTAAGGAAACAGACATAAATAGCTTTAGCAGACCTAAGCAAAAACTTCCTTGCAAAGGTCTTCAAATTTTTTCTCCAGATTGGGAGAGTAGCCTCCTCTTAGCATCTTGTGAGTTAAATGGAGAGAAACACGTTTTATAGATAGGTGAGCAAAATAAGAGAAATGGACTTTCCTTTTATAAACCAGTAGCTGAGCAGCACTGACACTTCTCATAACAGCCTCAAATTAATTTGAGAGTGATTTCTGTAAGTGAAATTTGTCATTGAGTGATTATTGTTTAGGCATCTCAGATTTCAAATTTTAAGTTTGCCTACATGGAGTCTTTCTACTCCTTCCCTCTCTCAGTAAGAGCAGGTTTCAATTATGTAATTATGGTTAAAGAGGTCTGAAGAATTTTTACTCTTATGCCTTCATCTAGATTGGATAATGGTTTGCAATGACTGGTTGGGAGCTGTGGAAACACAAATGTGAGGCAGAAAGCTTAACTCTCTATATAAATATTTACCAACAGAGTAGACTATAAACTCTGCAAGGGGAGGGCCTGTCTTTACCAAATGCATGATGGGTATATCCTCAGCATTGGTTCAGCTGATAATCATACCTAGTGGGCATATGCTGAATATTCCCAATCCACAGCTACTTATTGAACCCCAAGTCTGTGTTAGACACTCTGTATTCTACGTACTTCGTGGAACCAAAGTGACCAAGACAGACAAAGTGCCCACTCTCATGAAGCTTACATTCAAGGGGCATGGAGAGAAAATGGCAAAGAAGAAAAATGACGCAGTGAAATGAGGCAGAGAGCTGTGGGGTAGTGGGGTGGGGTGGGGGTGTTTCTACTGTAGGGAGTGTGGTCTGAGAAGCCTCCTGAGGAGGAATCCTAGAGATCAACATTTACTAGATAGAGACAGTGATGGAGATAGATTGAGATATACAAAACCAGAGTGTTGGGGCTCTAAAACAATTACTTCCAATGTAGGAGGTAAACTCTGTCCCTGTAGTTTTATTCGGAGCAATTTATATGAATCTTGAGAAAAAAAAACCACGACTAAAGCGTTGATTTTAGATTAGGAGTTTATGAATCTGTAAAATATGCTTCCTTTTCTTTGGTGAAATAGTTTACACACAGAGAGAGCAGCTGGCTCCTACAGCTTGGTGGGCTTTGGCTGGGCTGTTAATTGCCTAAATATTTTGTATATTTCTGTGTATCTCTCCTGCAGTCCACTTGACCAAGATAAGTCTTTGAGCCCTGTTGAATGTTTGAATCTTGCAGGCAACTAGAAACTATGGGTCAAACTATGACTTTTTTTTTTTATAAACAAAAAATTACTGAAAACATTTAAAGTGCAGCACTGAGTTCATGGGTAAAAACTGCCGTTTGCCCAAACAAAACATGCAGATTGATGAAGATTCTCTAGATAGTGATTTAATGCAGACGTCCTTCTTGTTTCATTTATTTTGAAAAGTCGATTTCAAGTTCCTAACATCATCTAGAAGGAGTTCAATACTTCTTGCCCTCTCCCCCTAATGCCTGCCTAGAGAGAAAAAAAAAAAAAAAATCCAGGCTGTTTGGGGGTTTGTTTTGTTTTCTTAAGCTGAGTACTTAAATCACGAATGTTTCACAAGTACCTTTTGATGGGTTTCATTGTTTTGTTTATTTTGCTGTAGTCAGTACAAACACCTTCAAATTTCCTTCTGTAACAAATGTTTTTCAAAGTCATCATTCTGACCTCGCTGATGGAGCCGGTCTGCAAACCTTGCAGCCGGGTCGATTTTTGCACGGGCTTCTAACGTCGACACACAAAAGTTTACGGCCTCTTTGAGGAACCGATTTCCAAGCTAAGAGAACAAATGAAAGTGTTCGCTCATCTTTCGAAAAATATTCCTGCGCTTGATATGTTCGCCACTCTTCATCGGGTTCTCAGTAATGAATACAGAATGTGACATCGGTTTTTCACACACGTAGGTTTTTGTCTTCCATTTCTGGAGAGTTATTTCCTCGTCTGACGTTTTATTTTCTTGATTTATTCATCTTCAACTTGCTACGAAAAACCTCTTCTCTCCTAGCGACTGTTCTGTCCCTTTTAAAAGTAATCTGCATGGAAACCTTGACTTTGCATTTTAGATTTTTAGGGTTCTTGTCGGTTATTCTGCGCCCCCGTTACTCGCTCTATACACTCACAGCCGAGGCCGCCGGCATCTGAGCTGAAAGCGCCCGTGGCGGGCTAGGAGAGAGGGTGTCATGTTGGCGACAGGCTCCTGCTGGCGGCCAGCGAGCCCGCCGAGGTTAACGGGGGCGCTGGGGTCAGCGCCCTCGAAGTTGGGGGCCTCGGGCGGAGCCGCACCAGGGCCGCGGCGACCGCTCAACCGGAGCTCCCGGCAGTCCCGCTGCCTCCACCGGAAAAGAATCGCCTAATCTGTCGCGATCCCACGGAGATCTTGCTCTTCCCTGGCAGTCTCCGCGAACAAGCGCGTCGCTGGGCCGACGAGAGGAAAAGCCCAGGCCTGGGGCGGAGGAGGAATGAGGGGCCGAGAGCCGGGGGGATTTCCTCCCGCGCTTCCCCCTCCAACGGGAGCGGAAAATGTGATTTGCTGTGCATTCCAGGCGCAGTTCCCTGGGGTGACCTCTCCCAGCCGGTCCGGGCGGGGGGAGCAGACAAAGAGGCGAGGCCGGCAGAGAGAGGGGACCCCGCGGGGAGGCAGGAGGGGTGCGGGGGGCGGGGGCAGTACCGGGAAAGGGGGCGGATAGCGGGTCCCGCGGCGGCGGCGGCGCCTGGCCAATGAAGAGGCGCGGCCCGGGGCGCCGCGCTCCGCCGCCGGCATTTAAACGGGAGACGGCGCGATGCCCCTCACTCGGTGCGCCCTCCGCGGACCGGGCGACCCAGTGAGCCGCAAGAGCGGTGCTCTCTGCCCCGCTGACCCCACGCGGAGCCCGCGCGGCTCTGGCCGCGGCCGCACACCGCGCCACGCGTCGAGAGCGCAGGCCCCGAAGGCCCGCCGCATTGACAGGTGAGCGCGGAGACGCAGGCGTGTGTGTGTGCGTGTGTGTGTAGGGGTCGGGAAACGACTCCCGCGTCCCCCTCGGTGCGCGACAGCCCTTCCTGCGCGCAGGCCGAAGCCCCGCGTTCCCTGGGTGAACCCCAAAGAACCATCGCAGGGTCCTTCGTGGCCAAGGTCTTGGCTGCCTTGACCTCACCTTGTGCAGTGTGCAGGGCATGACTGGGAAAGAGGATGTTAAGAGCAGGAACCCCGCACCCCATTGCCACCTCCCGGAGCTCCGCTAATACTCTGCTAGTGTGCGTGGCAGCCGCGCTTGCCAGGCGTGCCCGCTGGGTGAGGGCGCGGAGACCGTGCGTACAGAGCGCAGAGGGAGAATGAGCGCCGGGGAGTAGCGGGGAGCAGCAGGAACCTTCGGCCCGACCACAGACGACGGGAAAAGTTGCAACGAGAGGGTCTCCTGTGTTTGAGGCGGGACTCTGGGTCTGGGGACTTCAGGGCGGGCCCGTCGGAGGGCTGTGACTGATCCTGCCGTGGGCTGGAAGATCCTGAGAATGAGCGATGTATCCATTTGCCTATCCTCAAGGTGAGATGGAGACTTGTGCAACGGCGGAGCCGCGGCGGAAACCCGACGGTCAGGTAACCGGACGGGTGAGGTACAGTGAGCCGTCCGGGACGCCGAGGCCCGGGAGTCCATGGTGCTCACACCGCAAATAGCACACACAAGTACTTGCGGGCTGCGCACTCTTGGGTGCTGCGTTTCCTCCTAGGATTCTTCCTGCCCCATGCGCGTCTCGACTGAATCGCGGACGTCCAGGCGCTGGGCAGTGACAATCCATCGGGTCCTAATTCCGCGAGCACCGCCCTAATTTGTGTCCGAGAGGACCGTGCAGCGTCTCGCTGCGCGGACGACGCGGGACTGGCCGTGGGAGGCTGGTCCCCGGCTTGGAAACCCAGGTCATCCCCTCGTCTTCACCCGACACTTTGCTGACCGCTCTGCAGCTCACGGAGCAGGGTCGGGGGGTGGTGGGGTGTCGGGGGCCGTCACCTTGCCAGTTGGAGTTATTTGTAGATTTCTGGCTTGGGAAAAACAGACGCGCCACCGTTCTGACTTGGCATTGTCTTCGGATCCCAGCACCGCCTTGGGGGCGCCCCAGTCAGGCTTTTCCCAGAGCGGGGCGCTGATAAGGTACCCCGGCGAGGCAGGGGGCAGACAGGAGTCTCTCCGGTGAAGCCCTGCCAGCCTTCTCCTCCCCTTCCGTCTCTGAATCCCGGCTCTTTTAGATAGAAATACAGCCTCGAAGTTAGGGGTTAAAAGTCTCTTCTTAAATGGTACAAGGGCAGAGAGGCGACCATCGGTAGGAAATTGGATCTCCGGCTGCGAAGAGCAGATCCAAGCGGTGAGCGCGTCTGTTTACGTTCCTCTTCGAGATGGTGCCAGGACACGAGTTGATTAAAATAATCTATTGTGTTAAGTGGGTCACCAGGGATTTAAACTGCCCTAGGGACCCCAGAGTAGTGGCTTTCTCTGACTGTACACGCAAGATAAATAAATAGCGGAGAAGAGTTTAAGATAACCCCCATCCCAGGGCATGGAGTCTTCTTTCACCCCAGGGCTTTTCAGCCCTCACCTCTTTCTTTTTCTTTTTTTGGAAGAGGGGCACTTGAAAGGGTGGGCTTTTCAAAGCAACGAGGGAAAGAAGTATTTTCAGAAAACCACAGGTTCTCCTCTCCTCCCTGGTACACTCCAGCTTACAACAGTAGGTGATCATCCAGTAACCATCACTGGATAAATTGCACACTCCAAATTGTTAGTATTAATTAATTATTTAAGGGCTCTCTAGAACTTGGTTGCTGGGTGTAGTGCTGTAGCGTGTGTGTGTGTGTGTGTGTGTGTGTGTGTGTGTGTGTGTGTGTATTTAACCCCCAGGTCATTGTAGGAATTAAAGTGTTTTGTAAACTTTGTAATTTCACAGGTTTCCTATTTTCTTAAAAGTTCATTTTGAGTGAAATGTTTTGCTAACCCATGCTCGATCTATGGGAAATTCAAGTCGGCTAACCTAGTTTTAGGTGAATGGCTACACAGGGGAGAGTAGAAACCTATTACATCTCTGCATCTCTGAATGAAAGCTGCCTGCCTTGTCTTTATACTTAAGTCCGTAAGGTTTAAGTATTAAAAGTGATATAATGCCAAGAAATTTTATGCCACAAACCCCTCTCCCAAGAAATGCTTGTCAGCAGCAAAGCAGTACAGAACAAAGTGAAGGACAGATGGAAAACCTAAACCTTATATGTAAAAGGAGTGGGAGATGTAGGGGAGGCGACTTAGCATCCAACTGAAAGGCACAGATCAGGCCAGTGTTATAAGCCTATGTCTTGCATCTGCAAGGAATTGTCTTTAGTTTTAACATACGCTTTTAGAAATGTGAAGTACAACAGTATTTCCTGGGATCAGAAAGGTTTTCTCCTTCACATATGAACAAAACAGAGAATTATTTGAGTTACAATATTCATCACATTTGATTGCATTAGAAACAAGTCCATGTGTCCCTTATTAAATACTGTGCTGCCTGTCCGTAGAATAATTCTTAAGGACATGTGTTTGGGGACTCAGAAGAATGGGACTCAAACCCCGACTTCCCCACGAGGGGATGTGTGACCTTGGACACACTCCTAACTTTTCAGAGTCTAGATTCCCTGGTTGGTAAAAGGAAGACGATATTATCTACCTCCTATTTTGTTGTGAAAAATCAATTATAAAGTTCTGTCAGAATTGAGTATATTGCCTCACATAGGGTTTAAAAATATAGGTAGCTCTCATTATGAGTGGTGGCATTTGGAGAGGCAGTAAGATTTTAGGACTTCAAGGTGTACCACAAGATGGTTCTGAAATTAAATCCCAAGTCCTGCTCACACAGAGATCAACACACACCTTTTACTACAACATAGAACCTATGCTTTGGCTGTCTCAATTGTGCCGCTTAGTAAACATTTAACATTCATTACTTCCCAACTTGTTTCCTGTTGACCGCAAAAATTGTATACTATCATTAACTTCATAAAAAAAAAATCTTCCAAGAGACTGGAGAGCCCCTGAGATGCTTCTCTGAGCCCTCTATGATGTTGGCCCCCAGCCTGACTTAGCCTGGGTGGTCTTCAACATAGAAAAGATGCAGTTAGTGTGCTTCTAGGACACACAGGTGAGATTTATCCTCTACTATTTTGCCAACCATTTTGGTACAAATTGAAAACAGAAAATCAACCCAGCAGATTCTTAAGAACATCACTGCTCAATTTTTAAAATTTGACTATCTTTCTAAAACTTGAAGATCCAATTTAAAATGTTTGTCCTTAAAGATGTAGTCCTGAGAAAAAGAAATAGGGTCTTCTATAATCAGGCCTGAACTTAGAGCCTTTGCTGTCATTTCCATCTTTTACTTTTTTTTTTAATGCTGGTGAATAATTTGCTGTCATGCCTGTTGAATAGCTTTCTAAAACATTGATCAGACATTCAGCCACAGACATCTGGCTTGCTGATCATTGTCTCCTCACTGTTAATCCCACTCAGCACTCCATTTAACTGATTACAAGCAGGTTGGTTAGCTAAAATGAGAAATATGGCGAGAAGCGTGCTGAAAGGAGCTGGCCTAAACTTTCCCAAAGACATTGAGGATATTAGAAACAGGTTACACATAGCACTTTTATTCCTCATTCCCAAGAATTAGATGATTGTATTCTTATGGCCTGGTGAAGGTTAGAATAAATCACCATGACCTGCACAGGACAAAGGTGGCTGATACGGGTTATCTTTGGGCAGATGTTTGCTTTTGATCACTCAGGGTAACCTGAAGGAAAGCATCAGGGACAGAAGACATACTTTGAGAGTATCTGTGTCCTCTGAGACAAGTGGATTAGATGGGAGGACAGTGGTAAAGGGGAAAAAAAGTTAGGAGTGGGTGGGTCTTGCTGGTAGGAAACAGTTGCAGAGAAAACTCACCATGAAAATATAATCACATGACTTGGTGAAGCAGAAATGCATTGAGGGGAAGCTGAGGCAGCCTTTGGAAAGAATATTATCTGCAAAGGAGAAATAAGGGAGATCTTTGTAGGTGTCTGATGCACTCTGGGTCCATGAGTTGCAGCTTTAATTTAATAATGTGAATGGGTCATTTCAGAATGCAAGTTACCAGAAATGTTTTCAGCTCATGGTTGAACATGGGTGATAATCCATAAGACCTAAATCTGGGTTGGCCTTTGCTTCTATTTTTTATAATGGGGCACTCTGCTAGATGTCAAGGTGAAGAATTTATGTGCAAGAAACATATTTTCTTGGTTTCCCTCATGTCTAGATATTTACAGATTGCAAATTATTTAGTGACGATACAATTGGAATTTCAAGAACACATCAATCCTATTTCCTTCAGTACATGATCAAGATCATTTGGTGTGGGGGGAGGTTGAATGATTGATCACGATGACTTAACAGAGCCCTGGTACTACCACTAAGTATAGTTTTCATCCCCCCTGCACCTCCCCGCCCCCGCCCGCCCCAGCCTTACTCATGTGGGATATGCAGAGTTTTCAGAGCATTGCTCTAAGAACTTGAGGTCTCTGTTGAGTGAGATTCATAAAGTTGTTTTTTCTTCTCTTCAAATAACTAGTTATAAGATTTAAGAACTTAAAAGCTGAAGATATTTAAGAGTAAGCTTTACATTTTTGTGTAGCCATTTCATAATATTTTTTCACACATGATAAATCTTATTTTGAGAAAAAATTTACTTTTCTTAAAAACAATCTGTCACTCTAGACCCCTTTTTCTTATAGGGTTTGCACACTCCCATAGGAACAGGAAGTTGGTCCAAATTAAAACAGAAAACCACAGTTGACTAATTTTGAATTTACTGCTTTACTCTTGGTTTCTGCCCAAGTGAATCCAGTGGCTTCAATGGGAAAATAAACCCCACGGTGTTCTCCAGGGACCTGGTAAAAAGTAGTGAGTATTTGGAGTTTTCCTAGAAAAAGGAAGAAAAGTATTAAGAAGCTCCCAAGGCTAGAAGGAGACAGAAATCGAAAGTTGGCTTGGCTCATCAGCTTGTGGGAATGCATTTTAAATGCAAAGAACAGAAGTTTTGCTGGTCAGTGTGGTCCATGACAATCATCATTGAATAAAAGAGAGCCCACTCTGCCAGGAATGGAAGAGGAGGTAATGAATAAGCCCTTAGAACTCTCAAACTTGGTTTTATTTAAGGACAAATGGAAAAATGCCCGATAGGAAAAGATGAATATAAAGAAGGTCCTAAGAGGTGAAGAGAAAGAAAACTGCATTTTTTGGATAGCTGTTTGTGGGCAGGGCTGGCCCCATGGCCCCATGACTTGAACCTGTCCTATGAGGTCATCATACATTCCTAGTCAAGTCTCCGATTGGCCTCTGTGATTCTGGCTCTGCAGTCTTGCTCTGGAGGCTTCAGTTTTTCTGGAGGCCCCTTTTAGGAGAGATGGGGAAGATGGTGGGTGGAGGCCTAAGGCTGTCTTATGTGCTTCTCTTGGACATGGGCAGAGACTGAATTTTAGTTTAGATCCTGGCCTGGAATTGAGTGAAGAACAGAAACTTTGAAAGCTTCCCAAATTCACACTATATTTGCTCAGGAGAGGATTGTCACGGCTCAAGTTATCCTGGTCTCTGGAGAAAATCAGACTGTTTTATAACTGGGTTGTCCTCATGAGTGATTTTTTTTTTTTTTTTTAAAGACAAAACAAGGAAATTAATTTTTTGTTGTTGTTGAGGCCAAAAAGGCTCTGTTTAAAGAACGGGGATGTTGTAACATAAACTGACAAAAACCAGGGAGTCTGCCGTCAGAGCTGGAGCTAAATGTCACATTATCAGCTCCAAACTTGAACTTGCCCAAAAGTGTTAGGTTAATGTTTAAAAGGTGCCATTTAAGAATATCTTGATTTTCATATTTACTTGTCTTAATTTGACATTATCCTTAGGGTTGCATGGTCTTTACTACAGGACTTGCCCCTTAGAGGATGTAGAATCTACCCTGCCTTTGTCTTTGGAAGGTAACTGCTCCAGCTACTAATTCCAGCCTGTATTGTTCTAGGGGGGCATGATGAGGTTACTGTTCAATTGCACTCAGTGGTTATCATGTGTCACACTGGTGGTCAGAAGGGAGCAGGCAAATGGGTGCTTCACAACTGTGTCCTTGGGTTCAGAACCACAATGGCCGTGTAAGACAGGGAAAGCCTCAGGATCCATCAGGTTCACTGTTATAGCCTGAGGAGGGAGGCTGTGAATTTGAAACTGCACTCATTGAAAAGAAGATCCTTTCACATTTTCACAGCACCTTCCATGCCCCATAGCTACGGGTACCACAGACCTTGCTGTTGCAAGCTTGTTAGAAAGGCAGACCTACTGAATGACAATCTGCATTATAACAATATCCCTGTGTGACTGTCTGCAAAGTCAGGTTCGAGAAGCACTGTCCCAGCAGAATCTTTAATACTCTGATGCTTCTCTCTTGCACCCTCCTTTTGAAAAATATACTTATCCTGTTCTTCCTTCTCTGTCTGTCCCGCCTTCCCCAAATATACTGCTTTAAAATAGTCTTCCTTTCTCTTATTTACACTCCTCATTCCATTCATTTTTCTCTCTCTCCACCTTTGCTTTCCTTTTTTTTTTTCCTTTTTGGTCAATTTTCCTATAGCCTCCTCTTCTCTTATTTTAATTTTTTTTTGCCATTGTTCCTGCTGACCAATATCTAATTCCAGACCCAGTCATAATAATTCACTATCATAAACTTATTCAACATATCTCTGGCAATTATCTATGTAAATATTTGCACACACCTGTTTTCTTGTGCCCATTTTTCTACCTTGTAAATTTCATATACACATCCATGCACATACACACATATATGTGAAGGACATGTTTCATCATTTGGAAGTGTATCATGGTATTTGTTGTTGTTCAGTTGCTAAGTTGTGTCCGACTCTTTGCAACCCCATGGATTGCAGCACACCAGGCTTCCCTGTCCTTCGCTGTCTCCCGGAGTTTGCTCAGATTCATGTCCGTTGAGTCGGTGATGCTGTCTAACCATCTCATCCTCTGCCAGCCCCTTCTCCTTTTGCCTTCAAACTTTCCCAGCATCAGGGTCTTTTCCAGTGAGTCAGCTCTTCAGTGGTCAAAGTATTAGAGCATCAGCTTCAGCATCAGTCCTTCCAATGAATATTCAGGGTTGATGTCCCTAAGGTTTGACTCGTTTGATCTCCTTGCAGTCCAAGGGATTGTTAAGAATCTTCTACAGCACCACAATTCGAAAGCAGCACTTCTGCGCTCTGCCTTCTTTATGGTCCAATTCTCATATCCATACATGACTACTGGAAAAACCACAGCTTTGACTATATGGACCTTTGTTGTCAAAGTGATATCTTTGCTTTTTAATATGCTGTCTAGGTTTGTCATAGCTTTTCTTCTAAGAAGCAAGCATCTTTTAATTTCATGGCTGCAGTCACCATCCGCAGTGATTTGGGAGCCCAAGAAGAGAAAAATCTGTCCCTGATTCTACTTTTTCACCTATTATTTGCCATGAAGCGATGGGACTGGATGCCATGATCTTTATTTTTTTAATGCTGAGTTTCAAGCCAGCTTTTTCACTCTCTTCTTTCACCCTCATCAAGAGATTCTTTAGTTCCTCTTCACTTTCTGCCATTAGAGTAGTATCATCTGCATATCTGAGGTTATTTCTCCTGGCAATCTTGATTCCAGCTTGTGATTCATCTAGCCCAGCATTTTGCATGATGTACTCTGCATATAGTTTGATAATACATAGCCTTGTTCTCCTTTCCCAATTTAGAACCAGTCAGTTGTTCCATGTCCAGTTCTAACTGTTGCTTCTTGACCCACATACAGGTTTCTCAAGAGACAGGTAAGGCAGTCTGGTACTTCCATCTCTTTAAGAACTTTTCACAGTTTGTTGTGATCCAAACTGTCAAAGGCTTTAGCATAGTCAATGAACCGGAAGTAGATGCTTTTCTGGAATCCCTTTCTTTCTCTATGATCCAAGAAATGTTGTCAGTTTGATCTCTGGTTCCTCTTCCTTTTCTAAATCCTGGTGTACATCTGGAAGTTCTCAGTTCATGTACTGCTGAAGCCTGGCTTGAAGGATTTTTGAGCAGAGTGACCTTGCTAGCTTGTGAAACACACAAAATTGTGCAGTAGTCTGAACATTCTTTGGGATTGCCCTTCTTTGGGGTTGGAATGAAAACTGACCTTTCCCAGTCCTGTGGCCACTGCTGAGTTTTCCAAACTTGCTGACATACTGGGGGCTTCTCTGGTGGCTCAGACAGTAAAAACTATGCCTGCAATGCAGGAGACCTGGGTTCGATCCCTGGGTCAGGAAGATCCCCTGGAGAAGGGAATGACTACCCACTCTAGTATTCTTGCCTGGGGAATTCCATGGACAGAAGAGCCTGGCAGGCTACAGCCCATGGGGTCACAAAGAATCTGACATGACTCATGACTGAGCAACTTTTTTGAGTGCAGCACTTTAACAGCATCAACTTTTAGAATTTTAAAGAGTGCAACTGGAATTCCATCACCCCCATTCGCTTACTTTTCACTTCAGGATGTCCAGCTCTAGGTGAGTGACCACACCATCATGGTTATCCTGGTCATTAAGATCTTTTCTCTACAGTTCTTCTGTGTATTCATGTCACCTGTTCTTAATCTCTTCTGCTTCTGGGAGGTCCTTACCATTTCTGTCCTTTATCATGCCCATCATTGCATGAAATGTTCCCTTTACATCTTGAAGAGATTTCTAATCTTTCCCATTCTATTGTTTTCCTCTATTTCTTTGCATTTTTCTCTTAAGTCCCTCCCCCCTTTTAAAAAAAAATCTTCCCTTTGTTATTCTCTGTAACTTTGCATTCATTTGGGTATATCTTTCCCTTTACCCTTGCCTTTCACTTTTCTTCTTTTCTCAGCTATTTTAAAGCCTCCTTAGATAACCATTTTGCCTTCTTGCATTTCTTTTTCTTTGGGATGGTTTTGGTCACTACCTCTTGTACAATGTTATGAACCTCCAACCATAGTTCTTCAGGCACTCTACCAGATCTAATACCTTGAATCTATTGATCACCTCTACTGTATAATCATAGGGATTTGATTTAGGTCATACCTGAATGATATAGTGGTTTTCCCTACTTTCTTCAGTTTAAGCCTGAATTTTGCAACGTGGTTCTCATGATCTGAGCCACAGTCAGCTCCCAGTCTTATTTTTGCTGACTGGATAGAGCTTCTTCATCTTCAGCAGCAAAGAACATAATCAATCTGATTTCATTATTGACCATTTGGTGATGTCCATGTGTAGAGCTGTTTCCTGGGTTGTTGGAAAAGTGTTTGCCATGACCAGCATGGTCTCTTGACAAATCTCTGTTAGCCTTTGCCCTGCTTCATTTTGTACTCCAAGGTCAAACTTGCCTGTTATTTCAGGTACCTCTTGGCTTTACTTTTGCATTCCAATCCCCTATGATAAAAAGGACATTTTTTTTTTTTTTTGGTGTTAGTTTCAGAAGGTGTTGTGAGTCTTCAGTCTTCACAGAACTGGTCAACTTCAGCTTCTTCAGCACCAGTGGTTGGGAAATAGACTTTGATTACTGTGATGTTGAATGGTTTGCCTTGGAAATTCACCAAGATCATTCTGTCATTTTTGAGCTTGCACCCAAGTACTGCATTTCAGACTCTTTTGTTGACTATGAAGGCTACTCTCTTTCTTCTAAGGGATTCTTGCCCACAGCAGTAGATATAATGGTCATCTGTTGAAGTCACCCATTCCGGTCCATTTTAGTTCATGGATCCCTAAGATGTTGATGTTCAATCTTGCCATCTCCTGTCTGACCATGTTCAATTTACCTTGATTGGTGGACCTAACATTCCAGGTTCCTATGTAATATTGTTCTTTACAGCATCAGAGTTTACTTTCACCACCAGACACATCCCACAACTGAGCGTCATTTCTGCTTTGGCTCAGCCACTTCATTCTTTCTGAAGCTATTAGTAATTGCCCTCTGCTCTTCCCCAGTAGCATATTGGACACCTTCTGACCTGGGCAGATGGGGGGTGGGGAATCATATTTTGGTGTTATATCTTTTTGCCTTTTTGTATGGTTCACAGGTGGGCTTCCCTGGTGGCTCAGTGGTTTAGAATCTGCTTGCAGTGCAGGAGACTCAGGAGATGCAGGTTCCATTCCTGGGTCGGGAAGATCCCCTGTAGAAGGAAATGGCAACCCACTCCAGTGTTTTTGCCTGGAGAATCCCATGAACAGAGGAGCCTGCTGGGCCACAGTCCATAGGGTCGCAAAGAGTCCAACACTACTGAGTGATTGAACACACATGCACATTGTTCATGAGATTTCAGGCAAGAATACTGGAGTGGGTTGCCATTCCCTGCTGCAGGAGATCTTCCCCTACCCAGGGACCGAACCTGTGTCTCCTGAGTCTCCTGCATTGGCAGGCAGATTCTTTACCACTCAACCACCTTGGAAGTCCCAGTTGAGTCCATATCTTGGCTTATTTGCTGTATAACTCTGGATGAGCTAATTCATGGCTTCATGGCTCAGAGGGTAATGAGAATAGCAGTACCCAATACCTGGAGATATTGTGAAAGCAAAAGAAATCATTTACATCAAGTGTTTACCAAGTGCCTGATAAAATATTGGCTGTTTTATTCATGCTTTTGTTAATTAACTTTTCTGTTTTTCATGCCTCCTCTCTATCTCCTCTTTTTAGCATGAGCCGCACAGCCTACACTGTGGGAGCCCTGCTTCTCCTCTTGGGGACCCTGCTGCCAGCTGCCGAGGGGAAAAAGAAGGGGTCCCAAGGGGCTATTCCCCCACCAGACAAGGCCCAGCACAATGACTCGGAGCAGACTCAGTCTCCCCAGCAGCCTGGCTCCAGGAACCGGGGGCGGGGCCAGGGGCGGGGCACCGCCATGCCCGGAGAGGAGGTGCTGGAGTCCAGCCAGGAGGCCCTGCATGTGACCGAGCGCAAATACCTGAAGCGAGACTGGTGCAAAACCCAGCCGCTGAAGCAGACCATCCACGAGGAGGGCTGCAACAGCCGCACCATCATCAACCGCTTCTGCTACGGCCAGTGCAACTCCTTCTACATCCCCAGGCACATCCGGAAGGAGGAGGGCTCCTTTCAGTCCTGCTCCTTTTGCAAGCCCAAGAAATTCACCACCATGATGGTCACGCTCAACTGTCCCGAACTCCAGCCACCCACCAAGAAGAAGAGGGTCACGCGTGTCAAGCAGTGTCGTTGCATATCCATCGATTTGGATTAAAGCCAGGCACACCCAGCCTGTCCTTGGGATGCAGGCCTCAGGCGGGCCCAGAGACAGACCTCAATCAACCTGATTCTTACTTGGCTTAAACCTAGAGGCAAGAAGGACCACCAGCTGCCTCCTCCCAGGAGCCTGCTAGTGCGTAGTTTGTGTGCATGAGTGTTCGTGGGTGCCTGTGGGTGTTTGCAGACACCAGAGGAAACACAGTCTCTGCTAGAGGGCACTTCCTAGTATGTAAATGTATCTGCTTCCTTGCGGGATGACACAGAAAACCCAAGCTACTACCCCAGGCACTTTGGGGGGAGGGGGCGGTGGGCAGGCTGTAGTCTGGGTCTGCCTCGGTCTTCCATGTGCCCTCCTGGGGACCAGATCCTCCTTTCCAAATGAATGTTAATGGAGAGGCTTCTCTGAGGGCGTGAGACCTGTTTTGTGCTGCCTTGGCCTTGGAAAAGATGTTTTACCCTGTGCTTGCTTCCCTCCTTCCTCTTCCCTCTCCCAGGCCATCCCAGGCCATCCCCTCTTAGGATCTCAGTGACTATTTCTGTCCACCACCTTCCCTGTCAAGGATTCTAAAGCAACTTGCTTGACCATAGATGCAAATGTTTCCTATTTGGGGAAGACCTTTGAGGCTCTGGGGGAAGTTGATGGTGCAAGGACAAGAAGGATAGAGGGTTGAGAGAAGGGAGAGATTGCGGGTGAGAACCAGTTGGTCCAGCAAAATTCAGGCGGGAGATGGGCAGGGTGTGGAAAGGCCAACCTCCAAACACAGTGAGACTCTTGCTTTAGCAAATTTCCCCCTGATGTTTAAAGAAGAGAAATAGAATTGCCAAAAAGTCATTAGCTTTGGCAGTCACTGTGACCGTTGAAATTAGCTGTAACTCAATACCAAACTTAAAACATAAATATTGACCACTCCTATTTTCAGAACCAAGTGAGTGAAACCAAAACAGCCCCTCCTGCTTTGCCCCTCAGATGGACAAAAGATGTAATTCAGAAACTCCTACACAGGAATAGGAAAAAGACAAAAACCTCGTAAGCAGAAGGTCTTGTTATCTGTCCTTTTGGCTGGGTTATCATCACCCTTTCCCCGGTTCATTGTTTCTGTGTGGTGCTTCTGAGAACCACAACCCTGTAGGATAAAGATGCTGTCTGCTGGGTGAGTGTACCTGGCAGTGAAGGATCCGGCTGAGATAAAAGAGTTTAGGGCCTGCTCCTTTCCACTCATTTGGGGTCTGTTTTAGCCATCGTTTGCGATTGAGCTGGAGAGCAGAGCAGAGTAAGGCAAGGAAGGCAATTGCTTCTGGCTAAGGAGTAGTTAAAAGGCAGGGAGGAGATGTAAGGGTATGACCTGTGTTTCTTCCTTCACCCTCTGAGGGTCTGAGGGAAACCCCAGTTAAGAAATCAGAGCATTTGTGTGCATTCGCTGTCCTACTGCTGGTAGGATTTATATAACATTATAGCCTCTTGGAACCTACCGGTAGTTGCTGTTCTCTGATTAAACTTGGGTTATTTGCAATGCCTATTTAGGATTTATCTAATGGCCAAAGTGCAGGGTGGGTAAACCTTCCTGCATTTTGGATTTGGCCAACCTGCTTTCTTCAAGCCTGAAGTTTTATATGTAAACCACCCCACCCCCATACTCTTTTTGCCTTGCATCTTCTCAATCTCACCAGCCAAGTCATGTGTAACATGGGAAACAAACACCATGGACTTGCATTTAGGTTGCCCATGAAGGCTCTAGCGTTCAAAGAATCATTGCAACTAAAGAGGCTGCTTTTATTTTATTTTTGTTTTGGTCCAGTGCTCTCCCCACTAACAACTAAATAGGAACCATACTTTGAAGCAGAAAGTCATCTTGAACACCCAAAATATTGAGTCTAATTTTAAAACGTTGAAACTCACTACTGATGATTCTACACTAGGAGAATTTGTGCTAACATATAGTCTGTGCATTTCACATACACTGTAGTCCCTGCCCTAAATCCTTCTATCGTCCACATCCTCCAGCAATAAAGCACATAATGGATTTAATTAAGCATGCAAATACTAAGCTAGAATTTTGAGGGTGGGAGAGAAGAAAAGAAGGGAGAAGGAGCTGAAAATATACAACCACACTAGAAAGGGAAAATAACATTCAGAACCAGCAGACACCAAATCTCTCTTGTTTTAACTGCCACAAGCTTGCAATTTTGTTAAAAAGAGATGACTTAAGTTGGCAGCAGGAATCTTCTTTTAGTAGCTTGTACCACAATTTTGCATGTAAGTCGGATTTGGCTTAAGTGAAGAGAATTTGCTCAAAATGAACTTCACTGGGATAATATGCAACATAACTGCTCTAAAAGCATAGCGCTACCCAAAGAAGGGGATGTCTGCTTTTCTTTTTGTGCCTATATTAAAACTAGCCCAAGTCCCATGCATCTTCCAACATTATTGAAAGTGCCATATCTGTTAATATTGTATTGGAGTCACTGATGATGTAATGATATGTTTTTTTCATTACTATAGTAGAATTTTTATGGCAAGATATTTGTGATCTAGATCTTTCCTATTAAAATAATGCCAAACACCAAATATGAATTTTATGATGTACACTTTGTGCTTGGCATTAAAAGAGAAAAAACACACATCCTGCGTCTGTAAGTTGTTTTTTGTTATTGTAGTTCTGCAAAGTTAAAAATGTAAGCGAATAATCTGGAGGAAAGGATAATTTCCACTGTGTGGAATGTGAATAGTTAAACAAAAAGTTATGGTTATTTAATGTAATTATTAACTCAAATCCTTTGGTCACTGTGATTTCAAGCATGTTTTTTTCTTCTCCTTTATATGACTTCCTCTGAGTTGAGCAAGGAAGAAGCTGGCACATTGTATGTTGTTGGAGGTTTTTATCAGGTCAGAGGGAAACAATAAAATCTTGACACATCTGAACGTGCTTATAGAGTCAAGACCTGAGCTTTTATTTTTATAATTGAATGTTCCTTAAAGGTTAACATTTCTGAGGCATCCTAAGAGAGATCTTAAATGTTATTTTGGAAGAATTAAATGTGCATATACTAATAGCCAATAATAATGAATTGTCCACAAGTCCTTTTATGGAGAAAATCTAAAATAAAAAATGTATGTACAGAACATTTATAAATGACAAGTTAATGCTAAAGAGTGAAAGTAGTTCTACTGATTTGTCATTCTCAATATATTTAATATCAACTGCATTATGTATTATGTCTGCTTTAATCATTTGAAAAACAGAGAATTATGAAGACTATGATCAAGGTCCTTTGCTGTCTATGAGGATAAGGGGGGATTTGGTAGTCTCATAAAAGCTAATTTGGTTGAAAGCGAAGTTCTATGAATCTATAACTAGAATTTAACTTCACCCCAATAATGTTCTATATAACCTTTCCCAAAGAACAACCAATAAATTGAACTTCTTCTCTGTGTGTGTGTGTGTTTCACTGGTAGTGTTCACAGGATAGAGCTGGGGCAGGGATTCATTTGTCATGGGAAGTGAGGTAGAAAATAGATCATGAGATCTCTTGTGATCGGAAAAGGAATTTATTTCCTCCATTCACACTTTCCAGATCTCACTTGATTTCAGGAGGACACCTCAGGCAATGGCAGTTAGAGGCAGGGGAAAGCTGGTGAACAGTAGAAAGTACCAACTTCTTCCCCAGAGCTAGAAAGAAGAGTTAAAATGCTTCTGAGAAGCCTTCAGATAGTGGAAGAATTGTTGAGCTGAAATGGTAATAGCTTTATTCTTGAGGTATTCAAGGGAAAAAGGGGAGAAAGATTTGGGGCTCAGTAGAATAAGGAGCTCTCTAATGATGAGAGTGATTCAGCAATGCAATGAACTATCTTTGAGATAGTCAACTCCCTTGGAAATATTAAATCATATGCTTGATATCATTTGATAGGGATTTGAGGCATTGTGAATTATTGCCCTGGTTATGCAACTGAATGAGTGAATTTCTGAGGTCCCTTCCTACTTAGATGGGCAATACAGGATTGCTGCTACGTTTTGATGCTCTAACTGATAATGAAAACGCCTATGCCAGACACTGTCAAGGATTTTATTTTAATTATTTTCCACTTAATTTTCATAGTGACTCAACAATGTGTGTACCATTATGATCGCTGCTAGGAAATGGTGAATTCTTGTCTTACTACAGCACCTGTGCCCTTAAACACTATGGAAAGTTGTGAGATTTTTCAACTTACCAGTTCTTTTAAGGATAGACTGCAGCAGTTTAAAAACAGATTCAGTCTTGACTATTTGCATCTAATGATCAAAGCCACCCTGAGGTTGTATTGGCATCATCATCCTGATGGCATCATCAGGAACTCCTGTTCTGAAGCATTCAAAGTCTCTTTGCCACCTCTTTTTGTCATGGCCTCCTTGGACTTGGGAAAAAAGGTGGCAAGTCTCAAAAAGACAGTGTCCTCAGAAAAATCACATGCACACCTAGGAGATAATATCTGGACAGGGTTTGAAAAGGTAGTGGGACGAAAGAGAAATACGTTCTAGGTTTCAAAAAAAGTATGTAATAGGACATCAGCAAAAATGTTGGAGTGAGAGGCATTGAAAATTCTTTCCTCCATAAAATCTTTGGAAGTCTGCAAAAATAGAATCAGATATTTAGAACTCAGGAAATTTACCTAAAGACTTGCAGCAGTCTGAGGAGTACTTATTGAAGAGAAAGGCTGGATATCTGTAACAACAGTGAGCCTTGTCTATATTGTAACTTGGCCCTATTCTCATCTCCCTCTCCAGTTCCGCAGAAGCCTTGAAACCAACAGCCTGCAATTATGGCAAGCACCAGCAGTCTGACAGTCAGTGGGAGAGGTAGAATGGGATTTGAGTTCTTTGAAAGCCAAATACCCAGAGAATTGTAATTATTTGACCTGTCTGTCAGGCCCTGGAGGCCCCACTTGCAAAAGTATCTTTACTTGACCTAATTGGAAACTGCCTAGTGTGAAAAGCCCTGTTGAAAACAATTAGAGGCAATTGATTATTTTTGTGGCCACCTGAGGCAGTGGATAGCAATTGGGGCTCACAATAGGTTAAACAAAAAGCTTAAAAAGGAGACTGCAGAGTGACATTTTGGGGGGCTTTAAAAAGCTTCAACATATTACTGGGAATCTAGAAAGCCAAATCATATATAGGGCTGTGTGCCTGCCCAAGGCTGTGGACAAGCTCAGGAAGACTCTGAGCAGGCCATAAGGTCTTACCGCAGGCTGACCTTGAGGCTCTGCTCAGGCAGAAAGCGAAGGCAGGGCTGTGAGCTGTCTGGCTGAGTATTGACCGTGTGCCCCAATGTTCACACAGAGCCCCTCAGCAAAGACTGGAGGACTTATGGGTTCCAAGTATTTGAGGAAATTACTGTTCAGCTATTAGCTGAACACCAAGCTAGCCAAGCAGAGGTCTTAGTGGCCATACACAACACAAAATATAGACTTTACACAATTAGCTTGGAAAAGCTTCTAAAGAATGAAATAAATATTAACAAACAGAAGCAACAACAAATCCTGGGGAGGGGGAGAGAGACTGATTTCAAAAGTCACCACATCGTATTATTTAAAACGCCCACTTTTCAACAGAAGATTGAAACAAGCAAAAAAAAAAAAAAAAAAATCCAAGAAAGTATGGCCCATACATAAGAGAAAAAAAAAGAAACAGTCCCCTAGAAAGCTCAGACATTAGACAAAAGCTTCGTCAACTTTTAAAATATGTTCAAGAACTGAGAAAAACCATTTGTGAAGAATCTAAGGAAAATAGGAGAATGAAATCTCACTAAATTTGTAATGTCAGTAAAGAGATAGAAATTACTGTAAAAAATAGAAATTTTGAAGCTGAAAAGTATTATAAGTAAAATAAAAATTTTACTAGAGGGGCTGCACAGCAGATTTGAGCCGGCAAAAGGAAATTAAGAAACCTTTACCTAGACTGATATGAGAGAAAGACTACTAAAAGAGGGAATAATACTATGAAACTTACAGAAATAAAAAGGACTACAAGAGAATACCATGAACAATTGTAGGCCAACAAATTAGAGAACTGAGGAAATAGACAAATTTCTAATATACGAGTCTGATTCCATTTTCTTGATGTTTGACTACTAAAATCTTTTAAGCCTCATCCCTCTATCTTCCCCTCATGCCCCACATCTGATAAAGCTGATAAGAAAGCCCAGGTTCTCTTTCATTTGCCTCTGATGAGATGATTAAACTAAACAAGGGCCCATCTCCTCCAGGTGGGAGCTCTCATCCCAGCATCATTCTCTAACCACCATAAAAGCTCCACGTCAGCTTCCTTCTCTTGCTCTCTCAAGCCATTTTTCAGACCAGGTTGGGAGGCCTGCCCTGTTCTCTATAGAAAGCCTCTTTATGTGAGTAATAAATCTTTTCGTATACTCTTGGGGTGTTTGTGGTGTTATCGGTCTGAACCAAACTTTAGGTAAGGTCCATTCTGTTTATGCAGGTGTGCATAACACCTAGAAACACACAAACTCCTGAAACTGACTCAAGAACAAATAGATATTTGAATAGAATTATTACAAATAAATGAGATTGAATTTGTAATTAAAAAAAACTTTCCACACAAAAAAGCCAAGACCATAAGCTTCACCAGTGAATTTCACCAAATATTTAAAGAATTAATATCAATTTTTTATACCTCTTCTAAAAAAAAATAGAAACACATTCTGTCTCATCCTATGTACCCTGACAACCAAAACCAGACAAAACATCATAAAAGAAAATTATAGACAAATATCTCTCATAGAGATGCAAAAATCCTCAGCAAAATAAGTAGGTGAGTCCAGCAACATATAAAAAAGATTATATACCATGATTGAATGAGATTTGCCCCAGCAATTTTAGGTTGGTTTACTCAAATATCAATGTAATGAAACATTATAGAATATAGGAAAAAAAAAAAAAAGCCCATAGAGTCATATGGAAAAAACACTTGATAAAATACATCTTTTCATGATACAGTCACTCAAAACGCTAGGAATAAAAGGGAATTTCTGTAACCTGATAAAAAGGCATCTATGAAAAACCAACAACTGATGTTACTTAAAGGTGAAAGAAAGACTGAAAACTTTTCTCGTGAGGGTATCTTTACTTCTTTTCAATATTGTACTTGAGGCTGTAGCCTGGTAATTAGGCAAGGAAGGGAAAAGAAAGTCATCCAGGTTAGAAAGGAAGAAGTAAAACTATTCCTATCTTCATACAACAAAAACTTGTATGTAGAAATACTAAGGAATTGACCAAAATAATTAAAAAATTAGCATTGTCTTAGTCCATTCAGGAGCTTCTTTCACGGCTCAGTGGTAAAGAATCCTCATGCCAACTCAAATTGATCCCTGGGTTAGGAAGATCCCCTGGAAAAGGAAATGGAGACCCACTCCAGTATTCTTGCCCGGGAAATCCCAAGGACAGCGGAGCCTGGTGGTTCCTGGGGTCCGTGGAGTTGCAAAGAGTCAGACACAACTGAGCAACTGAACAACAGTCCATTCAGGAACTGTAACAAAATACCATAGACTAGGTAGCTTATAAACATCAAACATTATTTCTTACAGTTTGGGAGGCTGGAAATCCAAGTTCAGGGTGCTATCACGGCCTGGTGAGGGCTTGCTTTCAGGTCCCCAACTTTTCATTGTGTCCTCATAGGGGGAAAGGAGCTAGGGATATTTCTGGGGCCCCTTTTATAAGGTACTAATTTCATTCATGAAGTTTCTGCTCTCCCAAAGACCCCACCTGCTGATTCCATTATATTTGGAGGTTAGGATTTCAACCTGTGAATTTGGGGTGATGGGCGGACCCAAACATTCAGACCATAGCAAAAATGAATATCAAAGTTATGGGTGCAAGATCAATATTCAAAAATTAACCATCATCTAGACACTAGCAATAAAAAATCTGAAACAAACTTAAAAACTAATTCCATTTGCAATAGCATCAAAAGAATAAAATACATATGAATACATTTGACAGAGGAAGTTTTATAATAAAACTATAAAACATTATTTAAAGGATTTAGAAAACACCAAAATAAATAGAAAGATACTTTGTGTTTATGAATTAGCATTAATATTGCTATACAGATTCTACACGATCTCTATCAAAATCCTAATTGACTTCTTTGCAGAAGTTAATAAGCCAATTTACATGAAAATGCAAACGGCCCAGAATAGCCAAAACATTATAGAAAAAAGGACAAAGTTAAAGGACTCACACTTTCTGGTTTCAAAATTTACACAAAGAATTGTTACAAGGTGAACACTCATTTTTAACAGTCATTAGGTTAAGAAATAATAATTTTTCCAGTCTCCCCAGAAGCTTTCCTATGCCCCAGCCCAACTTTACACACTTTTTCACATCACAGTAACAGTCAAACTTTTATAGTAATTTCTTCTTTCCATGGCTTTAGTTTTATTACAAAATTGTGAATCCCTAAACTCTACAGTGTAGTCTGATTGCAAATATTTTAAACAGGAAAAGATAAAAGCCTGAATTACAGTAGCACTAAACCCCTTCCTATGATCTTGATGGAGATTACCAAGTAGAGAATTACCAGCTCACTTCCTGTTGCACCAACAAGTTTGCTGGGCAAAAGGTTAAAATAACTGGACATATCAAGGTATTTAAAATAATTTTCCTCACTGTTTTCTACTATCATAGAAACAAGACTTAGATTCTGATGCTCACAAAAGGAAGCTTAAAAAACCACTTTATTTTATTTATCATTAAACACATGTAGCACAAGTCCATTGGAAATGAACTTCCCTACCATCCAGACAATTTATTCCAAAATTGCCAATACTGATCCCTTGAATGTAGAAGTTTATTACTATGCACAATGACAGCAGAAGGTTAAACATGGGAATGACTTTTGAGTAGATAACTATTGTTTATTTCTTTCATCTCTTTTCTATACATTTTTAGAGAATTACCCTTCCATCATTTCATGTGGGGCCATCTAGGCTTCTTATCATTGTACGTTTTGTCCCTATTCCCTCTCTAGGTATAGGGGTGGATAAGACCACAGTAGAAAATCAGAATACTCATTCCACTTGGCCACCATGATTGGCTTTAGAAATGGGCTTGAAACCAAGCCGAGTCCATAGAATCATCTTTAACATTTGAATATGGAAGCTGGGAGATCTATTTCCTTTTCTAGGATCACAAGTCATAATAAGCCTGTAGAACAAAATCTGCCGACAGCCATCTTTCCCAAATGTATGGAGATTCTGAAGAATGAAGCTTCCACACAGAAAAGTAGAGCCAAAAAGATGAACTGAATGTCTTGACAGATTCCCCTCCCCCTGCCCCCTCCTGGATCAAGCTATGATGGAAGTCAAGCAAACCTCTGAATCATCTCATATTAGTAACATATTGCTCTAATGGATTATGTCAAAAGTTAGTAGCTTTAAACTCACACTTACTATCACACATGTTCAGATAAGTGACTAAACTGGATGTATCTGGCTCAAAATCTTTCATGAGCTTGTAGTCAAGGTGTCAGCAGGAGCTAAGGTCATCTTAAGGCTGAGAGGTACTATAGAATCTGTCTCCAATATGGCTGACCCACATGGCTGTTGGCTGGAGGCCTCAGCTCCTCACAATGTGGACCTCTCTTCACAATATGGTAGTTGGCTTCCTTCAGGAAAGTAACTCAGAGGAAGCAAGGGAGAAGCCACCATACCTTTCATGACTTAGCCTCCAAAGTCATATACCTTTACTTTTACTTTATTCTACTAGACAGAAGCCCTGCCATGGACTGTAGCCTGCTAGGCTCCTCTGTCCCTGGGATTTTCCAGGCAAGAATACTGGATTCGGTTGCCATTTCCTTCTCTAGGGGATCTTCCCAACGCAGGAATCAAACCTGGGTCTCCAGCATTACAGGCAGATTCTTTACCAACTGAGCAGCGAGGGAAGCCCCTATTAGAAGCAAGTCACTAAATTTGCCCTCAAACAAGAGGAGGGTTTTTAGACTTCAACTTTTTAAGGGAGAAGTATCAAGAAGTTTAAAAACCGGCACACTTGCAGCTACATAAATAAATTCCTCTTTTTGGTTTAATTCTTATTGGATTTATGTCACTTAAAACTCATAATCCTGATCAATGTCTATATCTTAACCACTCAGAAAGATTTAGATGTTATAATCTATTGCTTTTACTCTAGCTAGTTCATCTCTCATGATCTAACGCAATCACAGCAGTGTTACTTTCACTGTTTTACATATGTATCACCAGTAAGTAACAAAACTGGTCTATAGAAGGCTAGACCAAACATATAGCAGAGGAAACTTACTTTCCAGCAGGTCCAGAGCATGGCCTTTTTCATAGGATCTAATATTCAGTGCCATGGGGAGACCTGTTACATAGTACCTTCCGATTTCTTCTCCAAATCTCAAATTCAGGCATCTTTTTGTAGATTAAAATTTGGGAATCAATTTTCAGTTAGAAGAAGAAAATGCCTTATTAGCACTTATTCACCTTTAAGGGTTCAACAAGAGAATATTAATGTTGAAGATTCTAAGTGTCACGTTTTTGAAAATTTATGCCAGTAAAGCAAAGTAAAGCAAAGTAAAGTGTGCTTTGAAAGAAAGGGACCATCAGTTCAGTTCAGCAGCTCAGTCGTGTCTGACTCTTTGTGACCCAATGGACTGCAGTTATGGAAGGGACCATAAACCATGAAAAAAATTGTACTTTGAATTACATTTATAAACTAGTTGACTAGAACAATTATTATAAATTTTTAAAATTAATTTTTGTTTTTTTAAAAATATATCAGTGAATGTTCTTGGTTATAAATAACAGAATCCACTCCAGGTAGTTTAACCATAAAAGACTATATAAAAAGTTATCAGATAGCTCACAGAATCTCTGAAGGGTCAAGAATACAAAATCCAGAAATGATCTAGGTGTTTCCAACACACCGTGGGGCTATTGTAGAAAAATGCCACCAGTTTGCCCGTTATTCACTTCTTATGTCGCTAGGGACCTATGTAAAAGCTGCAACCAAGTTGCCCAAGAACCCAAGGACTTCCTCTCCATGCCTAACAGAAGTTATGAGTCTCTATGAATGGTTGCTGACTCAGAGTGGTTGCCTCTGCCTACAAGTCTAGTGTAAGATCTGTTCATTGGGACCTAGTGCAAATTATTAACTTCTTGGGAGTCTGAGGAGTACAAATGTTTAGCTGTGTATGCTCTATAGTATATGAAACAATCTAAAAGGATACTGGAATAGATGACCAAGTAATTCATAAACACAGGGGTTGGAAAAAAAATTTAAAGGTTTCTATTGAAAAAAACTGTCTCTTATCTCATCTAGTCTACCTAACTCTCCTCAGTTTCATTTCTCAGGATCAACTCTTTTCAATTATTTTTATCTGTTTCTTCTGCATCCATTTTTCTTGTTTCTTATTTTTAATTTTACATATTATCTGTCATCAATGTATTGTGGGAAGGAATCTTCAGCTCATTCATTTTCCACTTTGCTCATTCCATCCTGTTGTTGCATTGTTCAGTTACTAAGTTGTGTTAGACTCTTTGTGACCCCATGGACGGCAGCACACCAGACTCCTCTGTCTTCCACTATCTCCCGGAGTTTGCTCAAATTCATGTTAATTTAGTCAGTGACGCTATCCAACCTGTCAACACAATTGTATCACAAATTTTGCTTACATCAATAACCAGAGTTCATATTGTTATGACAATTATTATTTACTGCTGAATTACTTTTCCTTGTTCATTTTTTAAAGGTTTTTTTAAAAATATGAACCATTTTTAAAGCCTTTATTGAATTTGTTACGATACTGTTTCTATCTTACGTTTTTTGCTTTGTGACCATGAGGCATGTAGAATCTTAACTCCCCAACAAGGGATCAAATGCTCAATCCCTGCATTGGAAGGCAGAGTCTTAATTGGACCACCAGGGAAGTCCCATCTTTATTCAATTTTTTGATCCTAGAATTATTTGATCTTTCTTCATTCACAGGGTATTCATATATATGCATATACTCTTATCCTTATTTTTATATACTCCATTAGTTTTTTATGTTTATGATAGTGATATTAGGTGTCCAAATATTTCAAAGAATGTATTAGTTCCATTTTGTTCACTGAAGAACTCCCTTTCAGGACTCTACTTAACCAGCCTCAGTGTGGACTGGTTGTTCTTTGTTTGAGAGTTCTCTGAGTCCTTGTGCTTTTTTAGATGTCTCTTGTTTCTCCCCCATTTATTTATAGAGTCAATGAGCATAAAATTTTAAGGCCCTCAGAATTTTTAAGACATTCCTCCATCATTATCTATGTTCTGCCATGCTTTTAAGAAGTTCAATGGAATTCTAATTTTTCTCTCTGGAAACAATTAGAGTTTTCATCTTTTGTGTTCTAAAAATTCACACACAAATGATGTGCTTTGATGTTGAGTTTCTTCTTAATTTTTGATAGGTACTCCATGTATCCTTTTAATCTATAGAATCATGTCCTTCAGTTCTGGGACATTTTCCTGTGTTACCTCTTTCTTAATTTCTTCTCCACATTTTTCTTCTGGTCTCTCTTTCTAATAATACTATTAGTCAGATATTAGACATCTCAGACTAATCCTCTTAGTTTCACATATCTTCATTTCAGAGCTTTTTGTTTTCTAGTGATTTTCTGAATGCACTAATAAAACTCTTTTGTGGCAAGCAGATTTGTAAGTGGCCCCTATCATGTTTTAGGTCTTTCCACCGAAAAAACCATTTACTGATATTCAAATGTTTACCTGGTACCCTCCCCTTCAGTGTGGCTGGGTCCTAGAACTCGATTCTAATCAATGGAATGTGACTAGGTGTATAGAATCCATATGATCATCACGTGAGTGTGATTGCATAAAAGTGTAGCTCCCATCTTTCTGGGATCTTTTTCTCTTCCCACTGGTGACTTTGAAGAGACAAGCTGCCATGAATCCTACAACTGTAAGGAAATGAATTTTACAGGCTACTTGAAGGAGTTTATAATTGGATCCTCCTCTAGTCAAGCTGAACCTAGTTCTGGCTAAAACGCTCATTGTTGCCTTGTAAGATCCGCAGCAGAGGACACAGCTAAGTTGCGCCTAGACTCTTGACCCACAGAAGCTGTGTCTTTAAAAATGTGTGTTGTTTTAAGCCATTGAGTTTGTGGTAATTAGTTTTGCAGCATATAAAATTATATATTTTCCTGTGAATTTTAAATTTGGGCTATTATGTTTATCATTTCTAAAGTCTTTCTTTTGCTTATTATCCTAAGTAACATCCTATTCTTGTTTCACGGATGTGATATCTTTTTCTTTTGTCAATTTATTTCTTGTTCTCTCTATTGTTTCTGTTTAACTCTAGCTTTTTAGGTGTGTGTGTGTTTAATTTCTAGCTTTCCTAAGATGTTGGTTGATCTTTAGTGGTGTTTCATATTTAAGAGTGACACTCAAATAAGCTGATGAGAAGATCTGTATGCAGGAGCGGCCATTAAATTGGTATCCTTTACTGCAAAGTTATCTACTAGTGAGGCAACCTTTTCATTGGAGAACTCCCAGATGTCAGTATTTAATAATCTTTTCTCTGGGGCCATTCAGTTTCCCCAAAGAAGACCCTGTTATCTTTTTCTGGACGCTACTAGTCTTCTGTGAGGGAGGAAAAGGATGGGTGAGTTCTTTATTTAGCACGAAGACCTTCATTTCTTTCTTTTCATTTTAGCTCCATGGCTCATTCCAGTTTTTAGCTGGCCTAGTTTTCTGAATTCAGAGGTTTCTAGGTTACTTTCTTTAAAAAACAAATAAATTTTTAAGGGTCAAGTCAAGTCAGGTATTCCTGGTGTTCCAGTTATCTCTTGTTGCATGAAAAACCACTCTAAAACTTAGTGGCTTTTAAACTTATTATCTCTCATTGTTCTGTGCATTGACTGAACCCAGGTGTTTGTATGTATGTTCAGTCACTAAGCCATGTCCAACTCTTTGAGACTCCCTGGACTGAAGCATGCCAGGCTTCCCTGTCCTTCACTATCTCTGGGAGTTTGCTCAAACTCTTGTCCATTGAGTTGGTGATATCATCCAACCATCTCATCTTCTGTCTCTCCTTTCTCCTGCCCTCAGTCTTCCACAGAATCAGGGTCTTGGCCAGCAAAGTGATTCTTAATTGGGATAGAGGTTTCCCACGCTAAAACAGTCAGATCACACTTGGGGCTGGAATCATCTGAAGGCTCAAGTGGTGTAAATGCCCCAGTGACTCCCTCAGATGTTTGGCAGTAGATGCTGGCTACAGCTGGAAGCTTAGTTTCAAGTGATCCTTTAATGTGTCTTAGGCTTCTGTGATCATAGTGGTTAGGTTCCAAGAAAAAGAAGGAGAAAACTGCCAGTTTCCTGAAAACTATACTGTGTGACTCCTACCATCGTCAGTTGGTCAGAGCAAACTAGACTTGCCCAGATTCAAGAAAGGGTGTGTCCCTACCTCTGGATGAAAAGAGTGTCAAGTAATTTGTAACCATCTTTAACTTACCACACCTGACTTTCCTGGCTGAGAAGGGATGGGGGTTCAGCCCTTCTGCGTATGGACTTAGATTCCATCTCCTTTTGTTCAGCCTTGCAAATTGCTGTGACATCTCTCTTCTGATGTTATCTTGCCTCTGAGCCTTGATTCCCTTAAGATTTTTAATTCTGTTTTAAACTTCTTCCATTGTGATGTCAATGTTCACTTTCCTGTCTGCCACCCATTTCCTAGAAAATTTACTGAAATCACTCAATTGCTACTGTCTCTTTTTTTCTTATTCTTTATCCTTGTATGGTCATACCCCTTTACAATTTTTACTTTCATTTTAGAGGACTTCCACAAGAAAGAAATGATGTGGTGCATTTTTCTGAGTTCAACAAAAAATTATACCCCTTGTTTACTTGTTAGCAAGTTGACTTTGCAAGAGTGCTTTAAAATTTACAAATGTACTTTTGCATGCATCATATCGATTCTCATTAATTTTGAAAGAAGGCAGGATAGATATCGAAATTATCTCTATTTTAGAGGTGAACAAGCTGAAATCAGAGATACAAAATGATTTGTATAATATTGCACATGTGATTTGCTTTCATTTAAATCCTCTAGGGAAATGTTCTGGAATTAAGTCTAAAGGACAAGGGCAAGTCAAAAGAAAACTTGTTTTTCTTTTTATTTGAGGGGGAGGGTATTGTACATGGAGTTCAGAAAAATTAGAATTTGTATAGCACTGAAGCAGTCATGTCACAATCTGGAATTTTTATATAAATGGGTAGATGTGGTGGGTGGGTCAGGACCCAGTTTAGTAATGAAGTAGGAAGATTTCATGACCTAGCTCAGCTTCCTATTCAGGCCACACTGGTGATTTTGTTCACTTGATCCACATGCTAGGATGTGAGAATTTTTTCCCACGTCTCTTCGCAGGAGCCCATTTTGGCTGTTCTTAGGGTAGTCACTGAGTTTCAAAGAGGAAGACCCTATAATGTCTCCCAGGCATACTACAAAGGAAATATAAGTCAGCAGACAGTTGGATCTGGATCTGGGCCAGGATAACTCGACTCTTCTTGTAGAAGGTGCCATGGGATCTCTAGTGATGGCAGGTGATGGAAGAAGAGGGTCCCCTCAGCTTTATGTCTTGCCTGAAAGATGATAACCATGCTAATAAATTTAGTGCCACATTCTTTACAGTGTGCTCATCCGACCCCTAGAATAAGGCCATAAACCATAATGGGGTCCATGATGCTTTCAATTATTAGACATTCATTTCTGCTCTTCAATTTCTTTCTATGCTGCCCAAATTTGGCTTTATTGATGTGCTTTCTGGAGGCATGGGAGAAGACAGGGGTGGAAAAAAAGTCTACTTTTTAGAAATCTGAGAAAAAGTATATGTCTATCAATATAAAACCTAGGCTCCCTAATGGGGGAAAACATAACATTTGTCATTGTATCCACAATAAATACATAGACATATCATAATGAAAAGAGCCTATCTATAGGCATTCCTGGGTCTTTTCAGAGCCATAGGCTATTTTATGTTATCACCACCCTCATTAAGGAAGTATTAAGTTTTTCTTTTAGTAGATAGAAGTTAGGATTTGTGTTACCCTATTTCTCAGGCTTTTCTGAGGGCAGGAAGGCATCCAGAAAAGAGTTTATGGGATGTGGCACAGAGCCCCAGAGAGAGGCTGAGTTTGTTAGGAAAAACGCAAAAAAAGTCAGTGCTAAAAGAAGATTATTTGGGTTTCTTGCCCTGATACTCAACACTGAAAAATTACCTTTCCAGTTCTTTGAAGCAAGGCTGGAAAGGTTAGTTTCATCCCTGCTGGTCTCTCCCTCTACATTTTATTAAACATTTCAACTCTTCCTTGCCTTTCCAGACACACTGTCAAAACTTGAATATCAGATCCATACCACAATCTCACTTCTGATGTTCACTCATGATTCAAGTGAAACTGGGCAGTACTCTCAAAGTAGAATTAAAGAACCATTAATGTTAATGAAGTACTAAATGTAAAAATTCCAACTCCCCCCAGAAACTGAAGACCCTTTTGATACCCTACTCTGAGATCTCGTTGTGCAATAAAATTAAAATTTCCCCATTTACTCTTATCTCTCACCCAGGATTCTGTTTGTGAACGACAGTCTTTCATCAGCCAAAAAAAAAAAGGCATACTCAGGGACAAATGAACAAAAATTACAGAAGAGACTCCAGTCTCTTGGAGAAGATTATCAGCTAGGATTACTCCAAATCTCTTGATGATTCTCTTCTTTTTAACTTTTGGTTGGCCAAGAACCTTTCATCTGAAAGACGGATAGGGGAGAATAGATGAGGAGAAGAGAAGGCAAAATTTTGATTTGTTTTGGAAGTTTCCAGAAGGCCCTCAATGGAGAAGACCAAAATTAGAAGGACATTGGGGTGGAAGGGAAATAGACAAAGGACTGAATAATATCAAGTAATCGTGGGGATCCTTCAGTTGAAACCTAGTGCATTACTGGAAAGTGAGTGGGGAGTTAGTGTTTAATGGGGACAGAGTTTCAGTTTAGGAAGGTGAAAAATTCGGGAGACGGATGATGGTGAGAGTTGCACAACAATGTGAATGTACTTAGCGTCACTGAAATGTCCAGTTCAATATGGTTCAAATAGTATGTTTTATGTTGGTGTGACTTTTACCACAATAAAAAAAATTTTTTTAAAGAGAGTAAACCATGTTAGTAGATGAAGAATGTTTCTGGGAGCTTTGTATGATGTACCCCACACAGAACTCCTACTGTCATTTCTGCAGTTGCTTCTAGACTCTTGGGGGTGATGAACAGGAGAGGAGAGAGAGGGTGGTGTTGAGGTGCTAGAGAACTGGAAAGAATTCTTAATTATGGTGCTTACCTCTCTATTTGCTCCCCTCAAACAACCTGGGAGAAAAATACTCTGTGTTTTGTATTATTAGCTCATGAAAATCAATGAAATTAGAGCCAAACACCCAGGTGGCATAGTGGTAAAGAACGTGTCTGTCAATGAGGAGATGTGAGTTCGATCCCTGGTTGTGAAGATCCCCTGGAGTAGGAAATGGCAACCCACTGTGGTATTCTTGCCTGGAAAATCCCATGGACAGAGGACTCTGGCAGGCTACAGTCCATGGGGTTGCAAAGAGTCGGGCACGAATGAGCACAAGCACTGACTAAGTGAAGAGTTTCTAGTTTTGAATATTAACGATGGCCTTTAAATTGCTGTGATTCCCTCAACAATGCTAAAAGGGAGATCTTATTCATGTAATTTAGAACTGAATCTTGTATAGAATTTGTACAGATATTAAGCAAATTGCACAGTCGACAATTGCAAAGTTGACCTTTCTTTCAAAACTGTTTTTATGAAATATTTATGGTAGGCTTCCATTATGGCTCAATTGGTAAATAATGCACTTGCAATATGGGAGACTTGGGTTCAATCCCTGGGTTGGGAAGATCCCCTGGAGAAGGGAATGGCTACCCCTTCCAGTATTCTGGCCTAGAGAATTCCATGGACTGTATAGTCCATGGGGTCACAAAGAGTCAGACACGACTAAGTGACTTTCACTTCACTTCACATGGTAGGACAAACCTCTGCTTTTATAACCAAAATGGAGGAAAATAAGCACATGAGTTTTCAACTAAACATTGTTACTCGGTTTTAAACCGTGATTTGGGCAAAACAGTTTTGAATAATCTAACGTGGATATACAATCTCAATTATGAAGTTAGCTTTGCAAACCGAAAGTTCTCGCTTTGGGGGAGGGGATGGCAGAAGAGGGGTCAGTGGACTGGACCACATGATAACAACATGGTCATGGCTTTGAGCCCTTGAAGGCCTTGCACATGACCAGAGAGGCATAAGGTTGAACTTCTCAGTACATATTTAGGTGATTCTGTGGAACTTGTTTATTTTCAAAAGTACCAGGTTTGACTGATTTATCCAACATGCTTCCCTAGGAGTAAAAAGCCCTGTTCTCTAGACCCCAAATCGGAGAGAGTGGATGTATCTAGTGATTGGTAGGTAACGTGATCTGCCTTTTGTAGCAAGCCAGAAGCCAGATGTCCCCTCCCCTTTGATCTGAATAACACTTTAGGCTGCAGACAATAAGATTGGTTTTAAATTTATTGTCTCTTTGATTTCTGCATTCTAATGCTTTTTAAATTCTTTACACAAGACAGGGCTATATATAGGCAACTGGGGTGGTTCAATGGAGGCCAAAAAAATGCCAGTAGCTTTTGAGAAGTGCTGGGCAGAGGCTCTTGCATATTTCTCTGCAAGGAAACAAAGACGACTTACTTGCGGGTAGGAACCTTTTTCTTTTCCAGGCGTTTTACTCCAAAAGAAAGTTTCCCACTCCTGGTTCCAGCCAGATTTGTGGAAAAGTTCCTTGCAGAACTCTCCTCTTAGCAAAGCACTAAAGCAGAAGAATCCAGTTTAAGTGAAGGAACCTAATATAAGAATGTCTTCCTCCTCGAAGCTCTCTATAACCTTCACCACAGTTAATGATTTATTCCTGTCCTTGGTTGTGGAGCCTGTGTAAGGCTGTCAGCTGAGGCCATGGGCTTGATTTCATTAGTTCTGTTGAGGGTGGAGATGTAAAGGTCTGAATCCAACTTCACTCCCTGAGAAGGGTTAAATTATTAAGTATTTGGGAATCTCCTTCAACTAAGTGAGCAGTACCGACAAGGTCATCAAATGGGTAAAAATACTTGGTCCAGTTCCTCCCCCGAAATGGATCAAACCACAGAAAACTGCCCCAAGAAGTCCGCCTGTTCTAGGAAGAGCACCAAAAGGATGGCAGTGAAAGGGGTTCACATGTCTCCGCGTGTTTGCAATGCAGCTTTGTGATCTTGAGTAAGTCATGGCTTGCCTTCATCTCGTTTTTTGAGCTAAAGGGATGAAGGTGTTCCTGGAAGCCTTATAACTAGTCTGAAATGAAGGTGAAACCAGGACTGAGATCTCATGGTAGCTTCTCCAGCGCTCTGCCTGCCTGGTAAGACCTGCCCTTGTCTCTCTGCTTGTGGGTCCTGAGGACCAGGGCTGGTTTTCTCTGTAGGGTGGCTTTGCAAATGGATACAGTTATTACAGATTACAGCAAAATTCTGATTCCCCTCCCCAAGAATCCTCTGCAAACTTCTCCATGAAGAAAGGGCAAGCCATGCAAGGACTCAGTGAGGTGAGGAATAAGAAAACATCAAATGCTCGTTTCCCTGCCTTCTGAGACTGCAACTTACCTTTGCAGCGTGGGAGCAGAGTCCCGGAGAATCCCCTTTGTGTAGCACATCCATCAGATTTTCCAGGCCGTCTTCAATCAATTCCTTGGATATCAGGTATTAAGCTAGAAAGCACTTTTTTCCCCCTCTTCTTTATGGTTATGAAATATGAAGGATGGCCACAGCTGAAGCTTTTAAGCCTGGTGGGGATGGCTCCCTAGAGAGGCTCTTACAAACTTAGAGGATAGTCAGAAGGGGCTGTGAGGTTGGAAAAGCACTTCAAAAAAAATCCTGTGAAGTCAGCAACTGCAGGATAATATCCTAACAGACATACCTGGAGATAGACTCAGGACCAGTCACGGAACTGTTGATGTGGCTGGATTCACTTATGTTTTAAAGAGAGGTGTCTTAAAGTGACTGCTTCAAGGTGTCCTTTCAGACCTGTTTCTTCTCTACACTTTCATCCTTTTTCAATAGATCTTAGAATTCTTCCTATCTGAATGAAGACTTCCAATATGTTGAATGAATGACTAGCAGGTTCCAACTACATGATCAAATTGCTTTAGATGGTCTGAGAAAGAATCATATACGGACCGTGGGATTTTATCCCAAAGGCTCAGAACCTCAGTTTTTACTCATTTTCTATGAGCCCCAGTTCTTCCCTCTGACTCCCATTCTGGAAGACAGAATGGGAGAATTGGGTACTCTCCAGGACGAGGTCTGGGCTACAGGTGACACGGTGCTGTGGGCAGGGAAGCAGGGTGCCACTTTAATTCTGCGTGAGGGAGAGATCACTGCTGGGAACGGAGGTTTACAGTTCAGGATGGTCTGTCCAGTCCTAGGATTCAAATGCGTATGAGATTGCAAAGGAGCCTGGAAATTCCATCGTCAGGCCTTGTCCTCGTCCCAGTCAAAACATGAAGAAGGTAGCTGAGGACACCATTTAAATTGAGATCCCCTGATGTACGTAGGTAGCATGGGGATATTTAAACATGAAATTTAAAGAGTACGCTAGTTCCACTGTCTTACAGTGTATAGCAACTTGTTCTCTCTAACGTGCTGACGTCTGATCCCATTAGATTCTCATCACTCGACGAGGTAGGGGGGTGAATGCACCTTCGGCAGATTGAGAGATCAACATTCTGAAAGGTCCAGTGACTTGCCTGAAGTCACAGGGCAGAGATGTGACAAGAAACCAGCCTTACAAATTAGCCTTACCCAGCCTAATTTAGCACTTTTGAGCATTTTTTTTTCTTTTTTATTTTTTTGTTTTTTTATGTCTGGCTTATTTCACTTATTAAAATGCTTTCTATGTTCATTCATATTGTAGTGTGTATTAGAATTTTATTCTTTTTTATGGTTGTGTAATATTCCACTGTGTATATATGCCACATTTTGTTTATTCACTCATTTGTTGATAGACATTTGGGTTTCTACCTTTAGGCTATTATGAATAATGGTGCTGTAAACTTTGGTGTACTAGTATCTGTTTGAGTCTCTATTTTCAGTTCTTTTGGCTATATAAATAGGAATGTAATTGCTGGATTATATGGTAATTCTATGTTTAACTTTTCGAGGAACCACAGTAGTATTTTCTACAATAGCTGTGCCATTTTACATTCCTATCAGCATTGTACAGGGTTTCCTCCACATTCTTAAAAATGCTTGTTATTTTCTGTTTTTTAAAATAATAATAATATAAAGAATAATTTCTTTCATCAGTGTTTTCTAATTTTCATTGTACTTTTGAGCATTTTTACTAGTTTATTTTTGCCTCGTAGTAGGATCTGTGTTAGCCTCCAGGATTGCCTGGATTAGAATGAAATTGTGGCTTCTGTCCTTTGTTTCCTTTTGATCCTTTTAAAGATGTCTTATATACATAAAGAAAAACACACAAAGCAAAGTTAAGTTTATTGACTCATTAGAAAACAAAGAATTGGATGACGCTGCCAGCACCATGGAGGCTTTCTGTGCTGCCTTGGGGAAGCTGCGTAGGTATGAGACAGGATCCTGTGTTTATCTGGGCTCTACTCTTGGCTGGATGTTCTGCTGTCACTTTTGTGAAATTCTTAATAATTTATGAACAAGGGACCCTATATTTCATTTTGCACTGGGCCTATAAATTATGTTTCTGGTCATGCTCCTACCTAGTCATGCCGCCTCCTCCAAAGTAACCATTATCCTAACTTTGATGGTCTAACTCTTCTCTATAGTTTTTATCACCACAGTATGCACATGTGAACATTATGGTTTATTTTATTTGTTTCTGAATTTTATATAAATGGAATAATATGGCATATTATTTTGTGTGTATGACTTGTTTCAGTCAGCCTTGTTTGGGAGTTTTATCTGTGTTTTATTTATAGCTGGTCATTCATTCAGTTGTATCATATTCTAACATATTAATATATATCACAATATTTTATTATGCTTTTGATGGAAATTTGAGTGTTTTTTTTTCCAGTTTTGGCTATTATGAATCAAGCTGCTATAAACATTGTTATGTATGCATCCTTGTACAAAAATACATCCACTTCTGTTGGGCGTTTTCCTAAGATGAAACGGCTAGGTCAGAAAGTATGTTTGCTCAGCTGTAGCAGATAATGCCACACTTTTCCTAAAGTAGCTTCTCAATTTACATTCTCTAACAGCATAAGAGAACTTCCTCGCTCTGCATTCTTATCAGCAATGGGTATTATCTATCTTTTAATTTCAACCCTTCTTGTGGTTATACTAAATCATAGTGATTTCTCATTGTGATTTTAATTTGGATTTCCCTGATCAGTAATGAATTTGAGTATCTTTTCATAAATGTATTGGCCATTTGAATAAACTCATTTGTCTAGTTTCTTAATGTTTCTTTTTTAAAAAAATATATTTATTTATTTGGCTGTTTGGGGTCTTGGTTGAGACACTCAGGAGCTTTAGTTGTGCATGTGGGATCTAGTTCCCTGACCAGGAATGGAACCTGGGCCCCCTGCATTGGGAGCTCAGAGTCTTAGCCACTGGGCCACCAGGGAAGTCTCATTTCTCACTGATTATTGTATTATAATATTTGGGGATCTTTTCATATGAATTTATTATGGGAGATCATTATGTATTCCGGACAGGAGTCCTTTATCAGAAATACATACTGCAGATAATCTTATCCCAGTCTATCCCTAAAAAAATATTGAAACCGTGGCTTGAATCCATTTCACCTGCCTTCACTAATCAAGGTAGTTTTAAGACTTGCATGTCCTCCAGGCAGCACATAGTCTAAGTAAGATGTTTGCCCAAGTTATTTTCCAGAAACTAGGAGTGTCAGCTGCATCTGGTTTGACCTGAGCTGGTTAAGACTAAATGGGACCATCTATACTCCAACCGGGCAAGCGCCGAGTATCTGCTTGGTAACCTTTTGCACGTGTAAAGGTCTCTAGCATAGTCAGACCTGGGCATAACGATAGTTACCACACCTTTTTCTTTCTTTAAAAAATTTTTAAAAATATTTATTTATTTGGCCCTGCCAGGTCTTAGTTGAGGCACATGGGATCTAGTTGCCTGGTCAGGGATCAAACCTGGGCCCCCTGCATTAGGAGCACAGTCTTAACTGCTGGACTACCAGGGAAGTCCTACCACACCTTTTCCCCATCACCTTTCCCCACGCTCCCCACTGCCCAGATCACCCTGCTTCATTATTAGTTGTTCCACAAATACCTCAGCCCTTTGCCTGCGGGGAGGTGGATTTGAAATTTGTTTTCTCATTTCCTTGCTTGGCTGCCTTGTGAATAAACACTGTCTTTGTTGTAAGCTTCCATATATCAGTGTCTTGGCTTGCTGTGCATGAGAAAGACAAACCTGGTTTGGTAAGAAATTTAGTGAGCCAATCAGGATGTAAGTCCAGATGGTCATTTTGCCCATGGTCTGTCAGCCCCTTGGTGGTATTGGGAGTCTGTGGATGAGTCTAAGCATCTGCCTGGTCTCTTTGTTCCAGGGACTGTCCTCAGGATTTCCCCAGTGAGGTGCCATTGACCTTGGGTGTTTAGTTTTGTCTTACAGCAGAGAGATGGGTTTTGGGTTTCTGTGTTGGGAAGACGCCTTTGGATGAGTAACTTTGTTAAAAAGCATCTGTGCTTAGATTATTGTTGTGATCCCCATCAGACTGTGGGTTGGAGGCCCACCTTGTGGGACTTTGGTGGATGACATAAAAGGTTACAGCTGCCGAGGTACTCTGTACCCGGGTCAGAAGCCGGGGGCTCTGATTTTTGGTTTTGCTTCGGTCTTCTTTGTCCATCTGTGTCTGATTTATCTTAATTGTTAAGAATTGGCTACTGGGGATATGGCTTCTTGGTGCTTGGAGCAAGGACCTTTAGAAAGATTTCGTTGTTGTGACCACCTGGAAGCCAAGCCCCTTCAAAATGGGAAAGTTTAATCCTCCCTTGCAGCTCCCTAGGTTGCATTCTCCAAAACTGGGTGACTTTCAGTTATGGTATCATGCAAAAAAACAAAAATACTATACACACACACACACACATATATATATATATATATGTTTTTGGTATCACAGCATGGCCACAATATCATTTACACTTGGAGCAAAATGGCCTAAAAATGGATCCTTAAATTATGATACAATTTCACAACCAGACTTATTTTGTAAATGAGAAGAAAAATGGGATGGATAGTCTTACGGATAGTCTTTTGTGTAATTAGAATACGTCTGTTTTGCCTGACTCTAATGAAATGGAGGCCAGCCTGCTGTTAATTCAAACAGTTTGTTTCTTCTCCACTCCTGTATGATAGCGCTGCTGCTCCTTCCCTGCCCAGTGCCTGAGCCACAGCCTTAGGCTTGTCTCTTCCCCCAGTCTCTGAGGATTAAGATATAGAAATAGTCGCCCCTGTCAAAGATGCAAGGGCACTTAATTTGGCCAGAGAGTTATCTAAACTTAGGGTGGGGTAATATTCACTTAAGGCAAGTCACACACGTTGGGAGTGTGAATGCTAAAGCTGGGCAGCCCACAGGATTGATCTGGGTCTACACCCCCTTTTTCAGTTTTGGATTTATTTAACTGGAAGAACCATTTGCTGACTCAGAGAGAGTGGAGCATCTTTTTTGATCGATTTTTGCAACCCACAATCCAACCTGTGCAAATGTTCAGAATTCACCAAAGACACTCCTCACTTGAGAAGTATATAGAACGGTGCTAGATAAAACTAGGGAGGCGGCAGATCAATTTCATACAGAAACCCCTGGCAACACAGTACGTGCTGCTGCAAGCATAGCTATACCAACTGCTGCTGCTAAGTCGCTTCAGTCGTGTCCGACTCTGTGCAACCCCATAGACGGCAGCCCACAGGCTTCTCCATCCCTGGGATTCTCCAGGCAAGAACACTGGAGTGGGTTGCCATTTCCTTCTCCAATGCAAGAAAGTGAAAAGTGAAAATGAAGTCGCTCAGTCATGTCTGACTTTTTGAGACCCCATGGACTGTAGCCTACCAGGCTCCTCTGTCCATGGGATTCTCCAGACAAGAACAGTGGAATGGATTGCCATTTCCTTCTCCAGTGCATTAAAGTGAATAGTGAAAGTGAAGTCGGTCAGTCATGTCCAACTCTTAGCAACCCCATGGACTGCAGCCTACCAGGCTCCTCTGTCCATGGGATTTTCCAGGCAAGAGTACTGGAGTGGGGTGCCATTGCTATACCAACAGCAGATCCTAATTGGGATGTAATGTTGGGGATAGGGCCAAAGTTGAAAACAATCAAGACTGTATTCTCATGAGATTGTGAAGAAGGGTGCAAAACCCAGAAAGACTTAGTAAAGTACAGGAAGCAAAATAGAAACCGACTGAGGAGCCTTCAAAATTTCTAGAAAGGGTCTTTAACTCCTATAGGCTATGTGCAAATACAGACCCTGAAGCCCCAGAGAATTTAAAGATGGTTAATGACTTTCAGTCGATTCATTGGAAAAGACCCTGATGCTGGGAGGGACCGGGGGCAGGAGGAGAAGGGGATGACAGAGGATGAGATGGCTGGATGGCATCACTGACTCAGTGGACATGAGTTTGAGTGGACTCCAGGAGTTGGTGATGGACAGGGAGGCCTGGTGTGCTGCGGTTCATGGGGTCGCAGGGAGTAGGACACGACTGAGTGACTGAACTGAAATGAATGACTTTCATTGGTCAGAGCACTCCTGATACACAGAAGAAACTGCAACAGGTGGAAGGGGCTTTAGGAATGCCTCTGCTCAACTTCTTCAAACTGTCTTCAAAGTTTTTAATAGCAAAGACCAAGTTTAGGAGAAAAGGGAACAGTGTAGAGTGAAATAGTACTCTCCTGGCAGCTTCCTTAACATGAGGAAGAGCTGGACCAAATTGAGGACCCCCACGAGGGGCTTGGCAAGAGGTTGGTGGTTCCAAGCCCCAAACTTCCACTGAAATAGGGCACTGGATAGTGGGACCCCATCAGAGTGCATATTACAAAGGGGAGGAATGCTGGGAAAGAGACTGTTCCAAGGAAGACTCTTGAAGGTAAACAAGATACCTGAGCTGAGGATGGCAGTTACCTCTTGGTCATTCCTAAGACAGGGCCCAGGGTCTCTGCTAAATCCTGTTGCGTCCGTCAGTTGTTCCAGGTGACTATGACAGTGGGAAATCAACTTTTGAATTTTTTGGTTGATATGGAGGCCATTTACTAGGTTTTAGATACCTAATTTTCTAAACTTTGTTCTGAGACCGTGGGATGTCTGGAGAAACCTGGAAAAAGCCTTTTCTCCAGCTGCTAGACTGTCAGATGGGAAAAACCCACCTGAAGCATAGCTTTCTATACAATGCCCCATTCCCTTCTGGGATGAGATTTACTAAGTAAATTAAATACCACGGTTACCTTTGCACATGGACAAGTGGACTTGAAAGTACCAGCAGAGCAGGCTTGAGCACTGCAGTAACTGGAAGTTATGCCAACCTCCAAAACAAAGCCTGCATCCATTCTGGAAGAGATACTGCAGAAGGTGAGTGTGAAGATACAGGCAGATGGGAGGAACAACAAAGACGACTATGCCTACACGGGTTAGGCACTGGCTTAAGGTGGTTTGTACCCCACTTAAGAGCAACTGATCAAACAGAAGATGAGATATTCATCCAGTCCCTAATACATACACTCTGCTCACTACTCTGTCTAAAGATTTTTGTTGGCTCACCATATTGGATTTGAAGGAGATGTGTGTGTGTGTGTGTGTGTGTGTGTGTGTGTGTGTGTGTGTGTGTGTGTGTGTGTGTGTGTGTGTGTGTGTGTGTGTGTGTGTGTGTGTGTGTGTGTGTGTGTGCGTGTTATATCCTTGAGCTTTGAATCCCAAGAGCTGTTTGCTTTTCAAAATGAAGATCTAGGTACACATTAAACAGTACTGCTGAATAGCACTTCCTCAGGAGTCTAAAAGTTTCCTCACAATATTTAGAGAAATCCTAGGAAAAGAATTAAAGGCACAAGAGAACCCTGATCAGTTTGTAGATGATGCTCTGATCACCTGTAAAACAAAGGCTTAAACCGTTTGACTTGGAACTTTTGGCTGAACAAGGTATCCAAGAAGAAAGCACAAATCTTTCATCCCTCAGTTGATATTTGGGTTTTGAACTTTCACAAGGATAGAGACACTAAATCCTGACAGAAAGGAAGCACTAACCATGGGTGGGGTTTTAACTACCAAGGTAAAATTGCACAGAGTCCTAGGAATGACTGGGTTCTGCCCTATTTGGATCACCGACTTTGGACTTGTGGAAAAGGCACTTTCAGAAGCTCTTAAAGGAGGAGACATCGAACCTCTAGAATGAAATCGTGGAAGGATAAACATTCAGAAGACCAGCTGCACCCTCACTGGACCAGACTTTATGAGGAACATGATGGAAAATTAAAACCAAGCTGCAGAAAAACCACAACTGATATCATCCAAATCTTGGCTGGTTCCAGAACCCTATTACTGACTTGTCCAAGAGGGCAAGTGAACCCCTAACAGATCTTAAGTTGCTCTTTGGAAAGAAGCCGCAAGAAAGGAATTAGGTGAATGAGATTATGCAGTGGTTTTTTTGGGGGAGGCAAAGTAAAATTCTTCAGAAGGCTATTTAAATAACTTGTTAGGCTACCAGAATGGTTTATTTTTTAGGCTTTGTTTCTAACTTCCCAGGCTTGGAAGGAAAATTCAATAATTAGGATTTCTCAAATTTTAGCAAAAGCAGGTAATCTCTCTAGTGATGGGATATGTCATCCAAAACCATCTTCTGTATTTGATCATTCTGGCCCTTTGATTGTGCATGTCATTAATTCTTCAACCGCTCCTTACTTGACAGTGTCTTCAGATATAACATATTGGGTAAAACTAATCAACAGAATTGTCGTCCCTGTGTTTTTCTTACTATGCAGAAATTTGGTTCTATCCTCATGTCCCCTGTCAAGGTTCTACTTGGTCAGGATATTGTAGATATCATCCTTAGAATAGGAAAACATTGTCCCTTCCATATTTAATACCTAAGTATTTCAGCCAAACAGAGTGATTGAGGCACTCCAGTATGTAAATAGGTAAAACGCTGATCCTTGGCTTAACCGTGTAAAATTTAACAATATGTCCTGCATTCTCTGTGTTCCCTCAGGGTACATCTTTGTCTGTGGTTTCCATTACCGATCTTGGGCCTATGAATGCCTTGACAACTGGCACAAAGGTGGTATTTGTTTATTGGGATCGAAATGTTAACTTGAAACGGGGAACAGGAGAATATTCTCAAGTGATTGCTAAACAGTTCCATTCCTCAAGGCCTGTTGGGTCTATACCCCTATATACCCAGAGCAGTCACCTCTCTTTCTTCAAGACTGAGAAATAACCCAAAGATAGGGAGGTACCAAAACTGTGGGTCAAATGGATTTGAGACTTACATGTGCTCCAGGGTCAGGTGGTGCAGGGTAAAGAATCCACCTGCCAACGCAGGAGACACCAGGAATATGGGTTCGAGTCTCCGGTTGGGAAGATGCTCTGGAGAAGGAAATGGTAACCCACTCCGTATCCTTGCCAGGATAATCCCAAGGACAGAGGAGCCTGGTGTCACAAAGAGTCGAACATAACTGAGCATGCAAGCATGCATGTGCTCCGTGCAGCATGTGAACAATAAGATGTTTGCCCAACTCATTTTCCAGGAACTTAAAGTCTAAGTGGCATCTCGTTCAAGCTGAGTTGGTTAGTTCTGGAGAGAACTCCTGATCTCCCAACTGAGCATGTGTGAGTATCTGCTTAGTGACTTCTTGAGTATGCAGAGGCCCATAGCTTGTTTTGCCTGTACAGAATGACGATTACTGCATCTTTTTCTAATCACCTTTCCCCACGCTCCCCACTGCCTTTGTTCCTTATTTGTTACCCTGTAAATATGCTGAGCCACTTGCCTTCAGGGAGGTGGATTTGGGATTTGTTCTCCTGTTTCCTCGTTTGGCTCCCTTGCAAATAAACCTTCCTTAATGCAAACCTCTGTGTCTCAGTGTTCTGGCTTGCTGTGTGTAGGGAAAGACAAACCGGGTTTGGTAACAATAGCTTTTGATAAACAGATGCTATTAGTTTTTTTTTTTTTTTTTACTTTACAATATTGTAGTGGGTTTTGTCATACATTGACATGAATCAGCCATGGTATTAGTTTTAATGTAGTAAAATTTATCAATCTTGGTCATTGGTAATTTTTTTATGCACTGTTTAAAAATCTTTCCCTTTGCTCAAATCATGAAGATAGACTTCTAAAGGCTTGACTGCTTCACCTTTAACATTTAGATCTACAACAGATCTTCAAGGGATACTTGTGTATATTATTAGCAAGAGGTCAAGTTCTTTTCCCTATATAAACACACCACTATTTCAGCACCCTTTATAGCAAACATCTTTTTTCCATTTCTTTGGAGTGCTACCTGTGTCATAGGTCTTGTGTCGTTCTGAGGCTCTATTCTACTTTTCTGTTTATCCTTGCACCAATACCACATTGCTATGATATCTGTAGTTTCAAATTTTTATATCTGAGGACTTTATAAAATACCTCTCTTCAAGAGTTTCTTGGTTATCTCTTGACACTTTGCCTTTACATTCAAATCTTAAAATCAGCTTCTCAAGGATTTCTTTAGTGGTTCAGTGGTTAATACTGTGCTCCCAATGCAGGAGGCCCAGGTTTGATCCCTGGTCAGGGAACTAGATCCCACATGCCACAACTAAGACCCTACGGAGACAATTAAAACCAAATAAGTAAATAATCAGCTTGTCAAGTTTTACAATGGACGGGATTGCTCTGAATCTGTTAATGAGTTATGAGTGAATTGACAACCTAAAATATTCAATAAATAGATATGATTACTTCTACTTGTTTAGATTTTTACTCACAAAGGTAATAATTGTGTAGAGGTGGTATGGATTTTGTTAGATTTGTTCCTTGGTACTTGGTATTTTGTTATGCTATTGCAAATGGTATTTTTAAAGTTTTATATTTATCTGCAACAAATTTTATATAAAATATATTTACCTTGTATCCAAAAACTGTATATGATTATTCTAATGACTTACCTATAGATTATTTTGGATTATATATATGTAATAATGTATATTTTATTTCTTTGATTCTAATTTCTAAAATTTTCTTATTTTAATTTTTACATTATTGTACTGTTTAGGTTCTTCATCCAGAATAGACATGATTAGAGATGATAGTAGCATTCCTGTTCTTAATCTCAAAGGGGAAAGTTTTCAACATTTTACCTTCATGTATGTTTGCTTAGATTTTTAAAAATATATGTCTTTATCAGGTTTAGGAAGCTCTGTTGTATTCTACTTTGGTAAGAGTTTTAAAATTTGGATTTCATCAAATGCTTTTGAGGAACATCAATTGAGATTATCATTATTCTCCTTTATTCTGTGACTGTGGTGGATTAAATTGCTTGATTCTGTTCACTCCCCAATATTAAATAACCACAGTATTCCTAAAATAAACTCAATTTAGCCATGGTATATTTTTATGTATTAGTTAGATCCAGGGGGCTTCCCTGGTGGCTCAGATGGCACAATACCAGATGCTGAGGTCCGACTCCTCTGGTTGTTGAAAATAATAGGTTGAATGATAATTTGGGCTTCCCTGGTGGCTTAGCTGGTAAAGAATCCGCCTGCAATGCAGGAGACCTGGGTTTGATCCCTGGGTTGGGAAGATCCCCTGGAGTAGGGGTTTTTGGCCTGGAGAATTCCATGGAGAAGTCCATGGGGTTGCAAAGAGTCTGGCAAGACTGAGTGACTTTCACTTTCACTTTAGATCCAGGTTGCTAAAATTATTAAGAATTGGTAAAGAAAATATTATGCCTTAAGAGTTACCTGTAATTTTCCTTTGTATGCCTTTGTTAGATTTGCATATTAATTTTTATCATTATTTTGTATTTTCTTTTGTTTATTGAGGTACAGTTGATCTACAGTGTATAAATTTCAGGTTTAGAACATAATGATTCATAATGTAAAAAAATTATACTGTCTATAGTTATCATAGAACTTAGGAAATATTCCCTGTGCTGCACCACATCCTTGAAGTTTATGCCTAGTTTGTACCTCATAACCCCCTCCTTGACTCTCCCCCTTCCTTCTCACCACTGGTAAATACTGGTTTCCTATACCTGTTTCTTTTTTGTTGTATTCACTAATCTCTTAGAATCCACATAAGTAATTGTCTTTCTGTCTGACGTATTTCACTAAGCATATTCTCTAGATCCATCTACATTGCTACAAATGGCAGTATTTCATGCTTTTTTATGACTGAGTAGTATTCCACAACACACCTTAACTGTTCATCTGTTGATGGACACTTAGGTTGCTTCTCCATATCTTGCCGACTGTAAATAATGCTGCCGTGAACACTGGGGTGCATGTATCTATTCAAATTAATGTCTTCATTTTCTTTGGATATATGCCCAGGAGTGGAATTGCTGGATCATATGGGAGTTTGATTTTTAGTTTTGAGGGATAGCCATACTGTTTTCCACAGTGGTTTCACCAATTTATATTGCCGCACGTGTATGTGGGTTCCCTTTTCTCTACATGCTCACTAAAATTTATTAGTTGGGGTATTTTTTATAGCCCTTCTGACAGGTATGAGGTGATATCTCATTGTAGTTTTGAGTTGCATTTCTCTGATTAGCAACATTGAGCATCTTTTCATATGCTTGTTGACCATCTGAATGTCTTTTTTTTTTTTTTAATATCTATTCAGGTTTTCTGCCCACTTTTTTTCTCATGTCTTTTTGATGTTAAGTTGTATGGACCTTTGATAAATTTTGGACATTAACCCCATATAGGTCATACCATTTGCAAATATTTTCTCTCATTCAGTAGATTGTCTTTTGATTTTGTTGATGGTTTTCCATGCTGTGCAAAAGCTCTGGTTTAATTAGGTCCCATTTAGTGTGTTTTGCTTTTGTCTCCCCTGCCTTAGGAGACAGATACAAAAAGATGTTGTTATGATTTACGCTAGACTGTTATACTTAGGTTCACTTCAAAGAGTTTATGGCTGCCAACCTCTAAGATTTTAATCTGTTTTGTGTTTATTTTTATATATGCGATGAGGGAATATTCTATTTTTTTCTGCATGTGGCTGTCCAGTTTCCCCAGCAGCACTTACTGAAGAGGTTATCTTTTCTCCTCTAGGTATTCTGTCCCCACTGTTGTAGATTACCTGATCATAAGCGCATGGGTTTATTTCTGAACTTTGTTTTGTTCCGTTGATCTGTGTCTTTGTGCCAGTATCGCAGTTTTGATTACAGTAGCTTTGTAGTATAGTTTGTGTCAAGGAGCATGATACCTTCAGTTCTGTTCTTCTGTCTCAAAATTGTTTTGACATTTTTGATCTTTTGTGTCTCCATACAAATTTTAAAATTCCTTGTTCTAGTTCTATGAAAAATGTCATTGTTATTTTGATAGGGATTGCATTGACTTTTTAGATTGACTTGGATAGTATGGTCATTTTAAAAATATGAACTATGACTAGTAATCCGTGAACACAGTATCTTACCATCTATTTGGATATGACACAGTTTCTTTCATCAGTGTCTTAGTTTTCTGAGTACAGGTCTTTTACCTCCTTAGAATTATTCCTAGGTATTTTATTCTTTTTGATGCAGTGGTAAATAGATTTTTCTGATACTTCATTGTCAGTGTACAGAGATGCAACAGATTTCTGTATATTTTGTGTCCTGTGGCTTAACCAAATTTATCAGGATCTAGTAGTATTTTTGGTAGCATCTTTAGGATTTTCTATGTATAGTATTAAATCATCTGTAGACAGTGACAATTTTACTTCTTTCCAATTTCTATTATTTTTCTTGATGGACTGCTGTGGCTAGAACTTTGAATACCACGTTGAATAAAAGTGGCAAGAGTAGGCATTCTTGTCTTGTTCCTGATCCTCGAAGAAATCTTACCAGCTTTTCCACTGAGTATGATGTTAACTGTGGATTTGTCATAGATGACCTATATTGTATTGAGGTATATTCCCTCTGTGCCCACTTTCTGGAGAGGTTTTTTTTTTTTATCATAAATGGATGTTGAATTTTGTCAAAAACTTCTTTGCATCTATTGAGATTTCATATGGTTTTTACTCCATTTTTAAGTGGTACATCACATTGATTTGTAGATACTGAACCATTCTTGCATTCTTGGGAAAAAAAATCCCACTTGATTAAGTTGTATGATCTTTTCAATGGATTGTTGGATTTGGTTTGCTAACATTTTGTTGAGGATTTTTGCATTTATGTTCATCAGTGATACTGGCCTGTAATTTTCTGTTTGTAATATAGTTGTCTGGTTTTGGTGTCAGGGTAATGCTGGCCTCATAGAATGAGCTTGAAAGTGTTCCTTCTTCTGTAATGTTTTGAAATAGTTCCTTCTAAATGTTTGGTAAAGTTAACTTGTAAAACCATATGGTCCTGAGGAGGAGCCAAGATGGCGGAGGAGTAGGACGGGGAGACCACTTTCCTACAAATTCATCAAAAGAATAACTGAACGCAGAGCAAACTTTGCAAAACAACTTCGGATCGCTAGCTGAGGTCATCAGGCGCCCAGAAAAGCAGCCCATTGTCTTCGAAAGGAGGTAGGACAAAATATAAAAGATAAAAAGTGAGACAAAAGAGCTAAGGACGGAGATCCGTCCCGGGAGCTCTTAGGCGGCATTGCTTGGGGTAGGGTCCGGCCGGAGTGCCCTGAGGACAATCGGAGGGAACTTCTGTGAGTTTCCAACTTGAACTGTGGGAGACCAAAAGAGAGAGAGTAAATTAACCGGCCCGAACACACTGCCAGCCGTTCGCAGAACAAAGAGACCGAGAGGGTCCAGAGAGGAGCTCGCAGGCTGCGGACCGGCCCAGCCCCGCCGGAGGCAGGGGGGAGGGGAAGGTCGCGGCGAGGGGGAAGGTCGCGGCGAGACACAGGCCGCAGGCACCCGACCAGCGCGGGCGGGGACTGGGGCTGGGGACGCGGAGGGCGGAAGGCGCGCACGTCCGACTGGCGCCAGCGGAAACTGAGTCTGGGTCCGCAGAAGGGAGGGGGCGCGCCACACCTGGGTAGAGTGCGCCCACCAAGCCCCTGGCTGCCTGGACCGCTCTGACGGGGAAGGCACAGAGAGGGGGCGCAGCTTTTCCTTCCGCGCTTTTGTGGAACACCCGAGGGCTGGAACCTCGCGCAGCGCGGGGCGCGCTCCATATAGACCGGCCGGGAGCCTGAGCAGCACAGACGGAGAAAGCAGCGTCAGCCCCTCCCGGCAGCCCCAGCCCATCCCCGCGGCGCAAGCCTGTCCCCACAGCGCAAGGCCCTCCCTGCCCCGCAGAGCGACGGAACTAGCTACCTGAGTAAGAGTCCACCTCCGCCCGCCTGTGTCAGGGCGGAAATGAGGCTCTGAAGAGACCGGCAAACAGAAGCCAAATAAACAAAGGGAACCGCTTCAGAAGGGACTGGTGCAACAGATTAAAATCCCTCTAGGAAACGCTGACTACACCGGAGGGGCCTGTAGATATTGAGAAGCGTAAGCTGGAACGAGGAGCTATCTGAAACTGAGCCGAACCCACACTGACCGCAACAGCTCCAGAGAAACTCCTAGATATAATTTTACTTTTCTCTCTCTTTTTTTTTTAAAATTTTTTTAATTTTTTTTAAATTTTTTTCTTTTTTCTTTCTTCTCTTTTGTTTTCCTTTAAAATCCCCTATTACTCCCCCATTACTCCTTAACTTTCATTTCCACAGACTTTTACGATTTTTTAATTAGGGGGAAAAAAAAAATTTCTTTTTTCTTTTTTTTTTTTCTTTTTCTTTCTTTTTTTTTTCTTTTTTTTCTTTCCTTTTTCTCTTCTATTTTCTATTTTTCTTTTTCTCTTATTTCTTTTAAAGTCCTCTAGTACTCCTCTACTACTCCTTAATTTTCATTTTCAATACACTATAACCTTACAAAAAAAAAAAAAAGAAGAAGAGAAGCCCTATTTTTAAACCGAAGATTATTCTCTCCCAATCTTGACTCTCTGTTTTCTACCTCAGAACACCTCTATTTCCTCCTTTCCCCTTCTCTTCCCAATCCAATTCTGTGAATCCTTGTAGGTGACTGGGCTACGGAGAACACTCTGGGAACAGACAGCTGCGTAGATCTGTCTCTCTCCTCTTGAGTCCCCCTTTTTCTCCTCCTGTTCATCTCTATCTCCCTCCTCCCTCTCCTCTTCTTCATGTAACTCTGTGAACCTCTCTGGGTGTCCCTAACGGGGGAGAATCTTTTAGCCATTAACCTAGAAGTTTTCTTATCAGGGCTGTATAGTTGGAGAAGTCCTGAGACTACAGGAAGAATAAAACTGAAATCCAGAGGCAGGAGACTTAAGCCCAAAACCTGAGAACACCAGAAAACTCCTGACTACATGGAACTTTAAGTTATAAGTGACCGTCCAAAAGCCTCCATACCTACACTGAAACCAACCACCACCCAAGAGCCAATAAGTTTTAAAGCAAGATATACCACGCAAATTCTCCAGCAACGCAGGAACATAGCCCTGAACATCAACATACAGGCTGCCCAAGGACACACCTAACACATAGACCCATCTCAAAACTCATTACTGGGCACTCCATTGCTCTCCAAAGAGAAGAAATCAAGTTCCACGCACCAGAACACTGACACAAGCTCCCCTAACCAGGAAATCTTGACAAGCCAATCGTTTAACCCCACCCACTGGGTTAATCCTCCACAATAAAAAGGAACCACAGACCTCCAGAATACAGAAAGCCCACTCCAGATACAGCAATCTAAACAAGATGAAAAGGCAAAGAAATACCCAACAGGTAAAGGAACATGAAAAATGCCCACCAAGTCAAACAAAAGAGGAGGAGATAGGGAATCTACCTGAAAAAGAATTTAGAATAATGATAATAAAAATGATCCAAAATCTTGAAAACAAAATGGAGTTACAGATAAATAGCCTGGAAACAAAGATTGAAAAGATTCAAGAACTGTTTAATAAAGACCTAGAAGAAATAAAAAAGAGTCAATTAAAAATGAATAATGCAATGAATGAGATCAAAAACACTTTGGAGGGAACCGAGAGTAGAATAACGGAGGCAGAAGATAGGATAAGTGAGGTAGAAGATAAAATGGTGGAAATAAATGAAGCAGAGAGGAAAAAAGAAAAAAGGATCAAAAGAAATGAGGACAACCTCAGGGACCTCTGGGACACTGTGAAACGCCCCAACATTCGAATCATAGGAGTTCCAGAAGAAGAAGACAAAAAGAAAGGCCATGAGAAAATACTCGAGGAGATAATAGCTGAAAACTTCCCAAAAATGGGGAAGGAAATAGCCACCCAAATCCAAGAAACCCAGAGAGTCCCAAACAGGATAAACCCAAGGCGAAACACCCCAAGACACATATTAATCAAATTAACAAAGATCAAACACAAAGAACAAATATTAAAAGCAGCAAGGGAAAAACAACAAATAACGCACAAAAGGATTCCCATAAGGATAACAGCTGATCTATCAATAGAAACCCTCCAGGCCAGAAGGGAATGGCAGGACGTACTGAAAGTAATGAAAGAGAATAACCTACAACCTAGATTACTGTACCCAGCAAGGATCTCATTCAGATATGAAGGAGAATTCAAAAGCTTTACAGATAAGCAAAAGCTGAGAGAATTCAGCACCACCAAACCAGCTCTTCAACAAATGCTAAAGGATCTTCTCTAGACAGGAAATACAGAAAGGTTGTATAAACGTGAACCCAAAACAACAAAGTAAATGGCAACGGGACCACACCTATCAATAATTACCCTAAATGTAAATGGGTTGAATGCCCCAACCAAAAGACAAAGATTGGCTGAATGGATACAAAAACAAGACCCCTATATATGCTGTCTACAAGAGACCCACCTCAAAACAAGAGACACATACAGACTAAAAGTGAAGGGCTGGAAAAAAATATTTCATGCAAACGGAGACCAAAAGAAAGCAGGAGTCGCAATACTCATATCAGATAAAATAGACTTTCAAATAAAGGATGTGAAAAGAGACAAAGAAGGACACTACATAATGATCAAAGGATCAATCAAAGAAGAAGATATAACAATTATAAATATATATGCACCCAACATAGGAGCACCGCAATATGTACGGCAAACGCTAACGAGTATGAAAGAGGAAATTAATAGTAACACAATAATAGTGGGAGACTTTAATACCCCACTCACAACTATGGATAGATCAACTAAACAGAAAATTAACAAGGAAACACAAACCTTAAATGACACAATGGACCAGCTAGACCTAATTGATATCTATAGGACATTTCACCCCAAAACAATCAACTTCACCTTTTTCTCAAGTGCACACGGAACATTCTCCAGAATAGATCACATCCTGGGCCATAAATCTGGTCTTGGAAAATTCAAAAAAATTGAAATCATTCCAGTCATCTTTTCTGACCACAGTGCAGTAAGATTAGATCTCAATTACAGGAAAAAAATTGTTAAAACTTCAAACATATGGAGGCTAAATAACACGCTTCTGAATAACCAACAAATCATAGAAGAAATCAAAAAAGAAATCAAAATATGTATAGAAATGAATGAAAATGAAAACACAACAACCCAAAACCTATGGGACACTGTAAAAGCAGTGCTAAGGGGAAGGTTCATAGCATTACAGGCTTACATCAAGAAACAAGGAAAAAACCAAATAAATAACCTAACTCTACACCTAAAGCAATTAGGGAAGGAAGAAATGAAGAACCCCAGAGTTAGCAGAAGGAAAGAAATCTTAAAAATCAGGGCAGAAATAAATGCAAAAGAAACTAAAGAGACCATAGCAAAAATCAACAAAGCTAAAAGCTGGTTTTTTGAAAAAATAAACAAAATTGACAAACCATTAGCAAGACTCATTAAGAAACAAAGAGAGAAAAACCAAATTAACAAAATTAGAAATGAAAATGGAGAGATCACAACAGACAACACTGAAATACAAAGGATCATAAGAGACTACTACCAGCAGCTCTATGCCAGTAAAATGGACAACTTGGATGAAATGGACAAATTCTTAGAAAAGTATAACTTTCCAAAACTGAACCAGGAAGAAATAGAAGATCTTAACAGACCCATCACAAGCAAGGAAATCGAAACTGTCATCAAAAATCTTCCAGCAAACAAAAGCCCAGGACCAGATGGCTTCACAGCTGAATTCTACCAAAAATTTAGAGAGGAGCTAACACCTATCTTACTCAAACTCTTCCAGAAAATTGCAGATGAAGGTAAGCTTCCAAACTCATTCTATGAGGCCACCATCACCCTAATTCCAAAACCAGACAAAGATGCCACAAAAAAAGAAAACTACAGGCCAATATCACTGATGAACATAGATGCAAAAATCCTTAACAAAATTCTAGCAAACAGAATCCAACAACATATTAAAAAAATCATACACCATGACCAAGTGGGCTTTATCCCAGGAATGCAAGGATTCTTTAATATCCACAAATCAATCAATGTAATACACCACATTAACAAATTGAAAGATAAAAACCATATGATTATCTCAATAGATGCAGAGAAAGCCTTTGACAAAATTCAACACTCATTTATGATTAAAACTCTCCAAAAAGCAGGAATAGAAGGAACATGCCTCAACATAATAAAAGCTATATATGACAAACCCACAGCAAGCATCACCCTCAATGGTGAAAAATTGAAGGCATTTCCCCTGAAATCAGGAACAAGACAAGGGTGCCCACTCTCACCACTACTATTCAACATAGTGTTGGAAGTTCTGGCCACAGCAATCAGAGCAGAAAAAGAAGTAAAAGGAATCCAGATAGGAAAAGAAGAAGTAAAACTCTCACTGTTTGCAGATGACATGATCCTCTATATAGAAAACCCTAAAGACTCTACCAGAAAATTACTAGAGCTAATCAATGAATATAGTAAAGTTGCAGGATATAAAATTAACACACAGAAATCCCTTGCATTCCTATATACTAACAATGAAAAAACAGAAAGAGAAATTAAGGAAACAATACCATTCACCATTGCAACAAAAAGAATAAAATACTTAGGAGTATATCTACCTAAAGAAACAAAGGACCTATACATAGAAAACTATAAAACACTGATGAAAGAAATCAAAGAGGACACAAACAGATGGAGAAACATACCGTGTTCATGGATTGGAAGAATCAATATTGTCAAAATGGCTATTCTACCCAAAGCAGTCTATAGATTCAGTGCAATCCCTATCAAGCTACCAACTGTATTTTTCACAGAACTAGACCAAAGAATTTCACAATTTGTATGGAAATACAAAAAACCTCGAATAGCCAAAATAATCTTGAGAAAGAAGAATGGAACTGGAGGAATCAACCTGCCTGACTTCAGACTCTACTACAAAGCCACAGTCATCAAGACAGTATGGTACTGGCACAAAGACAGAAATATAGATCAATGGAACAGAATAGAAAGCCCAGAGATAAATCCACGAACCTATGGACACCTTATCTTTGACAAAGGAGGCAAGGATATACAATGGAAAAAAGACAACCTCTTTAACAAGTGGTGCTGGGAAAACTGGTCAACCACTTGTAAAAGAATGAAACTAGAACACTTTCTAACACCATACACAAAAATAAACTCAAAATGGATTAAAGATCTAAATGTAAGACCAGAAACTATAAAACTCCTAGAGGAGAACATAGGCAAAACACTCTCCGACATAAATCACAGCAAGATCCTCTATGACCCACCTCCCAGAATATTGGAAATAAAAGCAAAACTAAACAAATGGGACCTAATGAAACTTAAAAGCTTTTGCACTACAAAGGAAACTATAAGTAAGGTGAAAAGACAGCCCTCAGATTGGGAGAAAATAATAGCAAATGAAGCAACAGACAAAGGATTAATCTCAAAAATATACAAGCAACTCCTGCAGCTCAATTCCAGAAAAATAAATGACCCAATCAAAAAATGGGCCAAAGAACTAAACAGACATTTCTCCAAAGAAGACATACAGATGGCTAACAAACACATGAAAAGATGCTCAACATCACTCATTATTAGAGAAATGCAAATCAAAACCACAATGAGGTACCATTACACGCCAGTCAGGATGGCTGCTATCCAAAAGTCTACAAGCAATAAATGCTGGAGAGGCTGTGGAGAAAAGGGAACCCTCTTACACTGTTGGTGGGAATGCAAACTAGTACAGCCGCTATGGAAAACAGTGTGGAGATTTCTTAAAAAACTGGAAATAGAACTGCCATATGACCCAGCAATCCCACTCCTGGGCATACACACTGAGGAAACCAGATCTGAAAGAGACACGTGCACCCCAATGTTCATAGCAGCACTGTTTATAATAGCCAGGACATGGAAGCAACCTAGATGCCCATCAGCAGATGAATGGATAAGGAAGCTGTGGTACATATACACCATGGAATATTATTCAGCCATTAAAAAGAATTCATTTGAACCAGTCCTAATGAGATGGATGAAGCTGGAGCCCATTATACAGAGTGAAGTAAGCCAGAAAGATAAAGAACATTACAGCATACTAACGCATATATATGGAATTTAGAAAGGTGATAACGATAACCCTATATGCAAAATAGAAAAAGAGACACAGAAATACAGAACAGACTTTTGAACTTTGTGGGAGAATGTGAGGGTGGGATATTTCAAAAGAACAGCATGTATACTATCTATGGTGAAACAGATCACCAGCCCAGGTGGGATGCATGAGACAAGTGCTCAGGCTTGGTGCACTGGGAAGACCCAGAGGAATCGGGTGGAGAGGGAGGTGGGAGGGGGGATCGGGATTGGGAATACATGTAAATCCATGGCTGATTCATATCAATGTATGACAAAACCCACTGGAAAAAAATAATAAAAAAAAACAAACAAACAAACAAAAAAAAACCATATGGTCCTGGACTTTTGTTTGAGAGTTTTAAAATTACTGATTCAATTACTCTACTGGTAATTGGCTTGTTCATATTTTCTATTTCTACCTGATTTAGCCTTGGGAGAATATACATTTCTAGGAATTTGTCCACTTCTTCTTGGCTGTCAATTTTATTGACTTATAGTTATTCCTAGTAATTTCCATGAGCCTTTTTATTTCTGTGGTGTGGGTTGTAACTTTTTCATTCCTGATTTTATTGATTTGGGCCCTCTTTTTTCTCCATGCCTCTGGCTAAAGGATGATCAATCTTCTTTATCTTTTCAAAGAACCAACTCTTAGTTTCTTCTTTTCTATTTTTCAGTTTCTATTTCCTTTTTTTCTACTCTGATCTTACATGATTTCTTTCTAACGTTGGATTGTTTTCTTCTCTCTAGTTCTTTTAGCTGTAGGATTAGGCTGGTCTGGGGTTTTTCTTATTTTCTGAGGAGAGCATGTATTACTATAAACTTCCCTGTTAGAACTGCTTTTGCTCTGTCCCATGGTTTTTAGGTCAGTGTGTTTTCATATTCTTTGGTCTCAAGGTATAATTTGATTTCATCTTTGACTTCATCATCTAGCCATTGGTTTCTTAGAAGCTTATTGAGCCTCCGTGTACTTATGTTTTGCAGCTTTTATTTCCTGTAGTTTATTTCTAGTCTAATAGCCTCCTGGCAAGAAAATGCTTGATTATGGTTTCAATTTTCTTAACTTCACTGAAGCTTGTTTTGTAGCCTAGCATTTGATCTATCCTGGAGAATGTTCCACTTGAGTTTGAAAAGAATGTGTCTTTGGATGAAATGTTCTATATATATAAAACCCAAGTCCATCCTGTCTGAGTCATTTTAAATTTAGTGCTTCCTTAGTGAAATAAATATGTAGATATATGTAATATATGTGTATATATTATATATATATATATTTGTTTGAATGATCTGTCCATTGATGTAAATGGGGAGTTGAAGTCCTCTACTACTATGTTACTGTCAATTTCTCTCTTTATGTCAATATTTGCTTTATGTATCAAGGTGCTCCTATGTTGGGTACACTTATATTTACAATTGTTACATCTTGGATTTATACCTCCATCATATGTACTGCACTTCTTTGTCTGTTATAACAGTTTTTGTCTTTTGAAGACTATTTTGTCAATACAAGTATTGCTACTCTAGCTTTGTCTGGATTTCCGTTAGAATCAAATACCTTTATCTATTCCCTCACTTTCCTCATAGCTCAGTCAGTAAAGAATCTGCCTGTAATGCAGTAATCTGCCTCCAATGCAGGAGACCTGGTTTCCATTCCTAGGTCAGGAAGATCCCCTGGAGAAGGAAATGGCAACTGACTTCAGTATTCTTGCTTGAGAAATCCTATGGACAGAGAAGCCTGGTGGGCTACAGACCATGGGGTCACAAGAGTTGGACACGACTTAGTGACTAAACCATAACCACCACTTTGTTTTTAAATCTGAAGGGAGTCTCTCATAGGCAGCAGGTCTTGTTTTTATATACATTTAGCCACTTTGTCTTTTGATTAGACTGTTTAGTCCATTTATGTCTAAAGAAATGTGTATGTTCTTATTGCCATCTTGTTAATTGTATTGGGGTTGTTTGTTATGGTTTTTTGTTTTTTTCTCTTCCCTTGTGAGTTGATGACTCTTTAGTGTTATGTTTGGATCCTTTTCTGTAGTTTTTATCTATGATAGATTTTTGCTTTGTAGTTGGTGTTGTTCATTTACTGAGCCATGTCCAACTGCTTGTGACCCCATGGACTGCATGTCCTTCACCTTCTCCTCAAGCTTGCTCAAAGTCATGTCCATTGAGTCAGTGAAGCCATCCATCCATCTCATCCTCTGTCGTCCCCTTCTCCTCTTGCCTTCCATCTTTCCCAGCATCAGGGTCTTTTCTTTTTTTTTTTTTTGTGTGTGTGTGTTTTTTGTTTTTGTTTTTTTTTTTTATTATTATTTTTTTTTCCAGTGGGTTTTGTCATACATTGATATGAATCAGCCATGGATTTACATGTATTCCCAATCCCGATCCCCCCTCCCACCTCCCTCTCCACCCGATTCCTCTGGGTCTTCCCACTGCACCAGGCCCGAGCACTTGTCTCATGCATCCCACCTGGGCTGGTGATCTGTTTCACCATAGATAGTATACATGCTGTTCTTTTGAAATATCCCACCCTCACATTCTCCCACAAAGTTCAAAAGTCTGTTCTGTATTTCTGTGTCTCTTTTTCTGTTTTGCATATAGGGTTATCGTTATCATCTTTCTAAATTCCATATATATGCGTTAGTATGCTGTAATGTTCTTTATCTTTCTGGCTTACTTCACTCTGTATAATGGGCTCCAGCTTCATCCATCTCATTAGGACTGGTTCAAATGAATTCTTTTTAATGGCTGAGTAATATTCCATGGTGTATATGTACCACAGCTTCCTTATCCATTCATCTGCTGATGGGCATCTAGGTTGCTTCCATGTCCTGGCTATTATAAACAGTGCTGCTATGAACATTGGGGTGCACGTGTCTCTTTCAGATCTGGTTTCCTCAGTGTGTATGCCCAGGAGTGGGATTGCTGGGTCATATGGCAGTTCTATTTCCAGTTTTTTAAGTAATCTCCACACTGTTTTCCATAGCGGCTGTACTAGTTTGCATTCCCACTAACAGTGTAAGAGGGTTCCCTTTTCTCCACAGCCTCTCCAGCATTTATTGCTTGTAGACTTTTGGATAGCAGCCATCCTGACTGGCGTGTAATGGTACCTCATTGTGGTTTTGATTTGCATTTCTCTAATAATGAGTGATGTTGAGCATCTTTTCATGTGTTTGTTAGCCATCTGTATGTCTTCTTTGGAGAAATGTCTGTTTAGTTCTTTGGCCCATTTTTTGATTGGGTCATTTATTTTTCTGGAATTGAGCTGCAGGAGTTGCTTGTATATTTTTGAGATTAATCCTTTGTCTGTTGCTTCATTTGCTATTATTTTCTCCCAATCTGAGGGCTGTCTTTTCACCTTACTTATAGTTTCCTTTGTAGTGCAAAAGCTTTTAAGTTTCATTAGGTCCCATTTGTTTAGTTTTGCTTTTATTTCCAATATTCTGGGAGGTGGGTCATAGAGGATCTTGCTGTGATTTATGTCGGAGAGTGTTTTGCCTATGTTCTCCTCTAGGAGTTTTATAGTTTCTGGTCTTACATTTAGATCTTTAATCCATTTTGAGTTTATTTTTGTGTATGGTGTTAGAAAGTGTTCTAGTTTCATTCTTTTACAAGTGGTTGACCAGTTTTCCCAGCACCACTTGTTAAAGAGGTTGTCTTTTTTCCATTGTATATCCTTGCCTCCTTTGTCAAAGATAAGGTGTCCATAGGTTCGTGGATTTATCTCTGGGCTTTCTATTCTGTTCCATTGATCTATATTTCTGTCTTTGTGCCAGTACCATACTGTCTTGATGACTGTGGCTTTGTAGTAGAGTCTGAAGTCAGGCAGGTTGATTCCTCCAGTTCCATTCTTCTTTCTCAAGATTACTTTGGCTATTCGAGGTTTTTTGTATTTCCATACAAATTGTGAAATTCTTTGGTCTAGTTCTGTGAAAAATACCGTTGGTAGCTTGATAGGGATTGCACTGAATCTATAGACTGCTTTGGGTAGAATAGCCATTTTGACAATATTGATTCTTCCAATCCATGAACACGGTATGTTTCTCCATCTGTTTGTGTCCTCTTTGATTTCTTTCATCAGTGTTTTATAGTTTTCTATGTATAGGTCCTTTGTTTCTTTAGGTAGATATACTCCTAAGTATTTTATTCTTTTTGTTGCAATGGTGAATGGTATTGTTTCCTTAATTTCTCTTTCTGTTTTTTCATTGTTAGTATATAGGAATGCAAGGGATTTCTGTGTGTTAATTTTATATCCTGCAACTTTACTATATTCATTGATTAGCTCTAGTAATTTTCTGGTAGAGTCTTTAGGGTTTTCTATATAGAGGATCATGTCATCTGCAAACAGTGAGAGTTTCACTTCTTCTTTTCCTATCTGGATTCCTTTTACTTCTTTTTCTGCTCTGATTGCTGTGGCCAGAACTTCCAACACTATGTTGAATAGTAGTGGTGAGAGTGGGCACCCTTGTCTTGTTCCTGATTTCAGGGGAAATGCCTTCAATTTTTTACCATTGAGGGTGATGCTTGCTGTGGGTTTGTCATATATAGCTTTTATTATGTTGAGGCATGTTCCTTCTATTCCTGCTTTTTGGAGAGTTTTAATCATAAATGAGTGTTGAATTTTGTCAAAGGCTTTCTCTGCATCTATTGAGATAATCATATGGTTTTTATCTTTCAATTTGTTAATGTGGTGTATTACATTGATTGATTTGTGGATATTAAAGAATCCTTGCATTCCTGGGATAAAGCCCACTTGGTCGTGGTGTATGATTTTTTTAAATATGTTGTTGGATTCTGTTTGCTAGAATTTTGTTAAGGATTTTTGCATCTATGTTCATCAGTGATATTGGCCTGTAGTTTTCTTTTTTTGTGGCATCTTTGTCTGGTTTTGGAATTAGGGTGATGGTGGCCTCATAGAATGAGTTTGGAAGCTTACCTTCATCTGCAATTTTCTGGAAGAGTTTGAGTAAGATAGGTGTTAGCTCTTCTCTAAATTTTTGGTAGAATTCAGCTGTGAAGCCATCTGGTCCTGGGCTTTTGTTTGCTGGAAGATTTTTGATGACAGTTTCGATTTCCTTGCTTGTGATGGGTCTGTTAAGATCTTCTATTTCTTCCTGGTTCAGTTTTGGAAAGTTATACTTTTCTAAGAATTTGTCCATTTCATCCAAGTTGTCCATTTTACTGGCATAGAGCTGCTGGTAGTAGTCTCTTATGATCCTTTGTATTTCAGTGTTGTCTGTTGTGATCTCTCCATTTTCATTTCTAATTTTGTTAATTTGGTTTTTCTCTCTTTGTTTCTTAATGAGTCTTGCTAATGGTTTGTCAATTTTGTTTATTTTTTCAAAAAACCAGCTTTTAGCTTTGTTGATTTTTGCTATGGTCTCTTTAGTTTCTTTTGCATTTATTTCTGCCCTGATTTTTAAGATTTCTTTCCTTCTGCTAACTCTGGGGTTCTTCATTTCTTCCTTCTCTAATTGCTTTAGGTGTAGAGTTAGGTTATTTATTTGGTTTTTTTCTTGTTTCTTGATGTAAGCCTGTAATGCTATGAACCTTCCCCTTAGCACTGCTTTTACAGTGTCCCATAGGTTTTGGGTTATTGTGTTTTCATTTTCATTCATTTCTATACATATTTTGATTTCTTTTTTGATTTCTTCTATGATTTGTTGGTTATTCAGAAGCGTGTTATTTAGCCTCCATATGTTTGAAGTTTTAACAATTTTTTTCCTGTAATTGAGTTCTAATCTTACTGCATTGTGGTCAGAAAAGATGACTGGAATGATTTCAATTTTTTTGAATTTTCCAAGACCAGATTTGTGGCCCAGGATGTGATCTATTCTGGAGAATGTTCCGTGTGCACTTGAGAAAAAGGTGAAGTTGATTGTTTTGGGGTGAAATGTCCTATAGATATCAATTAGGTCTAGCTGGTCCATTGTGTCATTTAAGGTTTGTGTTTCCTTGTTAATTTTCTGTTTAGTTGATCTATCCATAGTTGTGAGTGGGGTATTAAAGTCTCCCACTATTGTTGTGTTACTATTAATTTCCTCTTTCATACTCGTTAGCGTTTGCCATACATATTGCGGTGCTCCTATGTTGGGTGCATATATATTTATAATTGTTATATCTTCTTCTTTGATTGATCCTTTGATCATTATGTAGTGTCCTTCTTTGTCTCTTTTCACATCCTTTATTTGAAAGTCTATTTTATCTGATATGAGTATTGCGACTCCTGCTTTCTTTTGGTCTCCGTTTGCATGAAATATTTTTTTCCAGCCCTTCACTTTTAGTCTGTATGTGTCTCTTGTTTTGAGGTGGGTCTCTTGTAGACAGCATATATAGGGGTCTTGTTTTTGTATCCATTCAGCCAATCTTTGTCTTTTGGTTGGGGCATTCAACCCATTTACATTTAGGGTAATTATTGATAGGTGTGGTCCCGTTGCCATTTACTTTGTTGTTTTGGGTTCACGTTTATACAACCTTTCTGTATTTCCTGTCTAGAGAAGATCCTTTAGCATTTGTTGAAGAGCTGGTTTGGTGGTGCTGAATTCTCTCAGCTTTTGCTTATCTGTAAAGCTTTTGAATTCTCCTTCATATCTGAATGAGATCCTTGCTGGGTACAGTAATCTAGGTTGTAGGTTATTCTCTTTCATTACTTTCAGTACGTCCTGCCATTCCCTTCTGGCCTGGAGGGTTTCTATTGATAGATCAGCTGTTATCCTTATGGGAATCCCTTTGTGTGTTATTTGTTGTTTTTCCCTTGCTGCTTTTAATATTTGTTCTTTGTGTTTGATCTTTGTTAATTTGATTAATATGTGTCTTGGGGTGTTTCGCCTTGGGATTATCCTGTTTGGGACTCTCTGGGTTTCTTGGATTTGGGTGGCTATTTCCTTCCCCATTTTTGGGAAGTTTTCAGCTATTATCTCCTCGAGTATTTTCTCATGGCCTTTCTTTTTGTCTTCTTCTTCTGGAACTCCTATGATTCGAATGTTGGGGCGTTTCACAGTGTCCCAGAGGTCCCTGAGGTTGTCCTCATTTCTTTTGATCCTTTTTTCTTTTTTCCTCTCTGCTTCATTTATTTCCACCATTTTATCTTCTACCTCACTTATCCTATCTTCTGCCTCCGTTATTCTACTCTCGGTTCCCTCCAAAGTGTTTTTGATCTCATTCATTGCATTATTCATTTTTAATTGACTCTTTTTTATTTCTTCTAGGTCTTTATTAAACAGTTCTTGAATCTTTTCAATCTTTGTTTCCAGGCTATTTATCTGTAACTCCATTTTGTTTTCAAGATTTTGGATCATTTTTATTATCATTATTCTAAATTCTTTTTCAGGTAGATTCCCTATCTCCTCCTCTTTTGTTTGACTTGGTGGGCATTTTTCATGTTCCTTTACCTGTTGGGTATTTCTTTGCCTTTTCATCTTGTTTAGATTGCTGTATCTGGAGTGGGCTTTCTGTATTCTGGAGGTCTGTGGTTCCTTTTTATTGTGGAGGATCAACCCAGTGGGTGGGGTTAAACGATTGGCTTGTCAAGATTTCCTGGTTAGGGGAGCTTGCGTCAGTGTTCTGGTGCATGGAACTTGATTTCTTCTCTTTGGAGAGCAATGGAGTGCCCAGTAATGAGTTTTGAGATGGGTCTATGTGTTAGGTGTGTCCTTGGGCAGCCTGTATGTTGATGTTCAGGGCTATGTTCCTGCGTTGCTGGAGAATTTGCGTGGTATATCTTGCTTTAAAACTTATTGGCTCTTGGGTGGTGGTTGGTTTCAGTGTAGGTATGGAGGCTTTTGGACGGTCACTTATAACTTAAAGTTCCATGTAGTCAGGAGTTTTCTGGTGTTCTCAGGTTTTGGGCTTAAGTCTCCTGCCTCTGGATTTCAGTTTTATTCTTCCTGTAGTCTCAGGACTTCTCCAACTATACAGCCCTCCTTTCGAAGACAATGGGCTGCTTTTCTGGGCGCCTGATGACCTCAGCTAGCGATCCGAAGTTGTTTTGCGAAGTTTGCTCTGCGTTCAGTTATTCTTTTGATGAATTTGTGGGAGAGAAAGTGGTCTCCCCGTCCTACTCCTCCGCCATCTTGGCTCCTCCCCCCAGGGTCTTTTCAAATGTGTCAGTTCTTCACATCAGGTGGCCAAAGTATTGGAGCTTCAGCATCAGTGCTTCCAATGAATATTCAGCATTGATTTCCTTTAGGATTGACTGATTTGATCTCCTTGCAGTTCAAGGGACTCTCAAGGTTTGTAGTTACTGTGAGATTATATAAAGCCAGCTATATACATGATGTAAGTTGGTGATCTCTTAATTTCAAATACTTTTTTTAACAACCTTACATTTATACTCTTCCTCTTAAAGTTACTGTTTTTTGACCTTATATTTTACATCTAATTTTTCTGTGTATCCCTTAACTGCTTACTGTAGATATAGATGATTCTCTATTTTTTTAACCTTTCTACTAGCTTGGTACATCTGACTTTTCTACTTTTATTGTATATTTGCCTTCACCGATGAACTGTTTCTTTCTGTGTAATTCTCATGTTTCTAGTTGTGGCCTCTCTTTTGTTTAAAGAAGTCTCTAACTTTTCTTACAAAACTGATTTGATGGTATTGAACTCAAGTTTTGGTTGTCAGTAAACCTTCTGATCTCTTCAACAAATCTGAATGAGAACCTTGCTGAGTGAAGTATTCTTGGTTATAGGTGTTTTTACTTTTCATCACTAAACACATCATGCCATTCCCTTCTGGCCTGCAGAGTTTCTGCTGAAGTGTTATGTGATCACCTTATGGGAAACTCCTTTGTATGTAACTTGTTTTTCCCTCGCTACTTTTAATATTTATCTTTGATTTCTGCCATTTAATTTTCATTTTATTTTGGAGTATAGTTTATTTGCAATGCTGTGTTAATTTTAGGTGTATCTCAAAGAGATTTAATTATGCATATACATATATCTATTCCTTTTCAGACTTTTCCCCATATAGGTAATTACAGAGTATTGAGTAGAATTCCTTGTGCTCCTTGTTGATTATCTATTTTATATATAGTAGTCTGTATATCAGAGAAGGCAATGGCAACCCACTGTACTACTCTTGCCTGGAAAATCCCATGGACGGGGGAGCCTGGTGGGCTGCCGTCTATGGGGTCGCACAGAGTTGGACACGACTGAAGTGACTTAGCAGCAGCAGTGTGTATATGTTAATCCCAACCGCCTATGTTATCCTCCCCTCGCCTTTCCCCTTTGGTAGCCATAAATTTGTTTTCTCAGTCTGTGAGTCTGTTTATGGTTTGTAAATAAGTTTATTTTTATCATTTTTTTAGATTCCACATACAAGTGATATCATATGACATCTGTCTTTTTCTGACTGACTGACTTCACCTAGTGTGAAAATCTCTAGGTCCATCCATGTTGTTCTGAATGACATTATTTCATTAGTTTTTATGTCTCAGTAATGTTCTATTATATATATGCCTTTTCATCTGTTGATGGACATTTAGGTTGCTTCCATGTTTTGACTATTGTGAGTAGTGCTCCAATGAACACTGGAGTGCATGTATCTTTTCAAAGTATAGTTTTTTCCCAGATATATGCCCAGGAATGGGATTGCTGGATCATATGGTAGTTCTATTTTTAGTTTTTTAAGAAACCATGCTTTTGTCCATAGTGGCTGTACCAATTTACATTGCCACCAACAGTGTAAGAGGGTGCCTTTTTTCCCACACCTTCTCTAGCATTTACTGTGTGCAAACTTTTTGATGATGGCCATTCTGACTGGTGTGAAGTAATACATTGTAGTTTTGATTTGCATTTCTCTAATAACTAGTGATGTTGAACATCTTTTTAAGTGCTTTTTGGCTATCTCTATTTCTTCTTTGAGGAAATGTCTGTTTAGAGTTTTGGCCCATTTTTTTGATTGGGCTGTTTTGTTTTTTTATATTAAGCTGCATGAGCTATCTGTGTATTTTGAAGATTAATCCCTTGTCGATTGCATCATTTGCAAGCATTTTCTCCCATTCTGTGGGTTGTCTTTTCATTTTGTTCACGGTTTTCTTTGCTGTGCAAAAGTTTTTAAGTTTAGTTAGGTCCAATTGTTTATTTTGTTTTTATTTTTATTATCATTACTCTAGAAGGTGGATCCAAAAAGATACTGCTGCAACTTATGTCAAAGTGTGTTCTGCCTATGTTTTCCTCTAAGAGTTTTGTAGCATCCAGTCTTAAATTTAGGTATTTAATCCTTTTTGAGTTTACTTTTGTGTAAAATGTTAGAGGATGTTTTAAGTTAATTCTTTTACACGTGGCTTTCCAGTTTTCTAGCACCATTTATTGAAGAGACTCTTTTCTCCATTGTTATGTTCTTGCCTCCTTTGTCATAGATTGACTGTAGGTGCACAAGTTTATTTCTGAGCTTTTTGTCCTGTTCCATTGATCTGTAAGTCTGTCTTTGTGCTGGTACCCTACTCTTTGATTACTGTGGCTTTAGAGTGTGTGTGTGTGTGTATGCGCACGCGCGCGCTTCCCTGGTAGTTCAGACGGTAAAGAATCCACCTGCAATGCAGGAGGCCTGGGTTCAATCCCTGGTTTGGGAAGATCCCCTGGAGGAGGGCATGGCAATCCACTCCAGTATTCTTGCTTGGAAAATTCCATGGACAGAGGAGCCTGCCAGGGGGTCACAATGAGTTGGACACTACTGAGTGACTCAGCGCAGCACAGCACAGGCTTATCTAATATGAATCTCTCTCTCTCTCTCTCTCTCTCTGGTATAGTATAATCTGGGGTCAGTGAGCCTAATTTCTCCAGCTCTGTTTTTCTTTCTCAGGATTGCTTTGGCTCTTCAGGGTCTTTTGTGTGTCCATACAAGTTTTAAGGTTTTTTGTTGTTGTTGTTCTAGATCTGCAAAAAATACCATCAGTAATTTGATAGAGATTTTGCCTTGGGTAGAACAGTCATTTTGACAATATTGATTCTTTCAATCCAAGAACATGGTATATCTTTCCATCTGTTTCTGTAATCTTCTATTGATACTTCTTTCACTAGTGTCTTACAGTTTTCAGAGTACAGGTCTTTCAGCTCCTTAGGCAGCTTAATTCCTAGCTGTCATATTCTTTTTGATGTAATGATAAATGTAGATATTTCCTTAATCTCTCTTTCATTGTAAGTATGTAAAAATGCAAGAGATTTCTGTGTATTTAATTTGCATCCTGCAACTATACTGAATTAATCTGATAGCATCTTTAGGGTTTTCTTTCTGTAGGATCATGTCATCTGCAAACAGTGACAGTTTTATGTCATTTTTTTTTTCCAGTTTGGATTCCTTTAATTTCTTTTTCTTCTCTGATTGCCTTGGCTAGGAAATTCCAAACCATGTTAAGTAAAAGTGGCAAGAGTATAGACATCCTTGTCTTGTTCCTGATTTTAGAGGAAATGATTTCAGATTTTCACCATTGAGTATTATGTTAGCTGTGGGTTTGTCATATATGCTGTTTATTATGTTGAGGTATGTTCTCTCTATACCAAACTTCTAGAGTTTTTAAATCATAAATGGTTGTTGAATTTTGTCAAAAGCTTTCTCCACATCTACTTAAGATGATCATATGGTTTTTATTCTTCAATTTGTTAATGTGTTTATCACACTGATTAATTTGCAGATACTGAAAAATTCTTGCCTCTCTGAGATAAATCCCACTTGATCATGGTGTATGATCCTTTTAATGTACTATTGGATTCAGTGTGCTAGTATTTTGTTGTAAATTTTTGTGTCTATGTTCATTAGTGATATTGCCTGTAATTTTCTCTTTTTTTGTGGTATCTTTGGTTTTCGTATCAGGGCGATGGTGGCCTCATAGAATGAGTTTCAGAGTGTTCCTTCCTCTGCAGTTTTTTTGGAGTAGGTTCAGAAGGATAGGCGTTACCTCTATTCTAATGTTTGATAGAATTTTCCTGTGAAGCCATCTGGTCCAGGAATTTTGTTTGTTGGGAGTTTTTTGTTTGTTTTGGGGTTGTAATTTCTTTTTTGGCTGTGCTGCAAGGCCTGCAAAATCCCAGGTCCCTGGCCAGAGATCAAACCCAGGCTGCCGGCAGTGGAAGCACTGAGACCTAACCACTGGACCACCAGGGAATTTCCGTTGGGAGTTTTAAAATCACAGTATCAGTGCTTGTGTTTGGTCTGTTCACATTTCCGAGTTCTTCTTGGTTCAGTTTTGGGAGACTGTACCTTTCTAAGGATTTGTCCCTTTTTTTCTAAGTTGTCCATTTTATTGGCATATAGTTGCTTGTAGCAGTCACTTATGATCCTTCGTATCTCTGTGGTGTCCATTGTAACTTCTTTTTCAATTGTAACTTTATTGATTTGAGCCCTTTCCCTTTTCTTCTTGATGAGTCTGGCTAAAGATTTATCAGTTTTGTCTTTTCACAGAACCGGTTTTTAGTTTTATTGATCTTTTCTATTGTTTTCTTCATCTCTATCTCATGTCTGCTCTGATCTTTATGATTTCTTTCCTTCTGCTAACTTTGGGTTTCATTTGTTTTTTCTCTAGTTGCTTTAGGTGTAAGGTTTGGTTGTTTATTTGGGATTTTTCTTGTTTCCTGAAGTAAGACTGTGCTGCTATAAACTTCCCTCTTAAAATTGTTTTTTGCTGCATTGCAAAGGTTTTGGATTGTTGTGTTTTATTTTGATTTGTCTCTAGGTAATTTTTTTATTTCGCCTTTGATTTCTTCAGTGGTCCACTGGTTGTTTAGTAGCATATTGCTTTTCCTCTATATATTTGCATTGTTCATAGTTTTCCCCTTGTAGTTGATTTTTCATCTCATAGTTTGTGGGAAAGAGGCTTGATATGATTTCAAATTTTTAAAATTTAACTCTGCCACCAGTGTTTTGTCTGCAGTGAGGTATAGCCAACCCTGCTTGCCCAGGAGACCCTCCAAACTCAGCAGGTAGGTCTGGCCCTCACTCCTATGAAGTCACTGCTTTTTAAAACCTCTGGGTCCTGGTGCTCATGAGACTTTGTGTGCACCCTCCAGAAGTAGAATTTGTTTCCCCCAGTCCTGTGGAGTTTCCACAATCAAGCCCTGTTGGCCTTCAAAGTTAAATGCTCAGGGTGCTCCTCCTCCTCCCGATGCCAGTTGGGAGAGCCTGACCTGGGGCCAGGAACTTTTACTTTTGTGGGAGAACCTCTATGATATTATCTCCCAGTTTGTGGGTCGCCTACCCACTGGGTGTGGGATTTGTTTGTATTGCACATGTGCCCCTCCTACCTTCTCATTGCGGTGGCTTCTTTGTCTTTTGAAGTAGAATATCTTTTCTGTAGGTTCTAGTCATTTTTCAGTCAATGATGATTCAGCAGTTAGTTTTGACTTTGGTGTTTTCATGAGTAGGTGACCTCAGGTGCTTCTACTCTGCCGTCTTGTCCCTGGCCCTGATTTTTGCCACTTTAATTACATAGTGTCTTGGTATGGTCCTCTCTGTTTAGAATCTCTGTGTTTCCTGGCCCTGGATGTGTTTCCTTTCCCAGGTTAGGGATGTATTCAGCTGTTAGGTCTTCAAATACATTCTCCGCCCCTGCCTATATCACTTATGTATAACTACCTCTCTCTCTTTAGTTGCTCAGTCGTGTCCGACTCTTGTGACCCCATGGACTGTAGCCTGCCAGGCTCCTCTGTCCGTGGGATTCTCCAGGCAAGAATACTGGAGTGGGTTGCCATTTCCTTCTCCAGGGGATCTTCCCGACCCAGGAATCAAACCCGGGTGTCCTGCATGGCAGGCAGATTCTTTACCAACTGAGCCATGAGGAAAGCCCCATATATGACTGTAGCGACCCCTATAATGTAAATGTTAGTATGCTCAATACTATGCCTGAGGTCTCTTAAACTGTCCTTATTTCTTTTATATCTGTTTAGGAATAGTGATATCCACTACTGTCTTCCAGCTTGCTGATAGAAAGGAACGTATCATTTAGTTTATTAATACATTCTAGTGTATTTTTCATCTCAATTATTCTTCATATGTTTAGTTCATTTTCCAACTCTTTGTTTAAAGAGTTGTTTAAAGCTATCAGGGCTTCCCTGATGGCTCAGACAGTAAAGAATCTGTCCACATTGTGGGAGACCCAGGTTCAATCCCTGGGGTCAAGAAGATCCCCTGAAGGGAATGGCAAGCCACTCCAGTATTGCTGCCTGGAGAATTCCATGGACAGAGAAGCTGGCAGGCTACAGTCCATGGGGTTGCAAAGAGTCAGACATGACTGAGTGACTAACACTTTGCTTAAAACTTCTAAGCTCTTAATCTGTGCATCCCATCTTCTGAGTTCTTTAATAATCTTTCTTCTGGGTTTTTGCCTCATTCCTTTGTTAGTACATGTTTCTCTGTTCCCTCATGTTGAAGTAAGTCAGAAAGAGAAAAACAAATATCATGTATTAACACATATATGTGGAATCTAGAAAGATGTTACTGATGAACCTATTTGCAGAGCAAGAATGGAGACACAGACATTGAGAACAGACTTGTGTACATGGCTGCTTTTGGGGGAGGATGGAGAAGATGGGAGTATGGACAGAGTAACATGGAAACTCACATTACCATGTGTAAAATAGACAGCCAATGGAAATTTGCTATATGACTCGAGGAACTCAAACCAGGGCTCAGTGACAGCCTAGAGGGGTGGGATGGGGAGTGAGGTGGGAGGCAAGCTCAAGTGGGAGGGAACACTGGTAAGCCTATGGCTCATTCATGTTGATGTTTGGTAGAAACCAACACAATACTATAAAGTAATTATCCTTCAATTAAAATAAAATTTTTAAAAGGGCAGAATATCTAAATAGACATTTCCCCAGAGAAGATATATAGATGACTAAAAAGCACATTAAAAGATGCTCAATATCACTAGTTATTAAAGAATGCAAATCAAAACTACAATGAGGTATTACCTCACACCAGTCAGAACAGTCATCAAAAAGTCTACAAACAATAAATGTTAGAGAGGGTCTGCAGAAAAGGGAACCCTCCTACACTGTTGGTGGGAATGAAAATTGACATTGCCACTATGGCAATCAGCATGGAGGATTCGTAAAAAAATAAAAATAGAACTACCATAAGATTCAACAATCCTACTATTGGGCATATATCCTGAGAAAACCATAGTTTAAAAAGACATGTAGCCCAATTTACACTATTTACAATAGCAAGGACATGGAAGCAACCTAGATATTCATCAACAGATGAATGGATAAAGAAGTTGTGGTACATATATACAAAAATATTAATCAGCCATAAAAGGGAATGAATTTGAGTCAGTTCTAGTGAGGTGGATGAACTTAGAGCCTGTTACACAGAGTGAAGTAAGTCAGAAAGAGAAAAACAAATATATTAATGCATATATATGGAATCTAGAAAAATGATACTAATGAACATGTTTTCAGGGCAGGAATAGAGACACAGATATAGAGAACAGACTTGTGGACACAGTGGTGGAAGGAAAGGGTGGGACGAATTGAGAGAGGAGCACTGAAACACATTTTCTAGTGCAAACATTTTTGATTAGCTTGTTTTGTTTTTTGATATTGAGCTGCATGAGTTATTTGCATATATTGGTGATTAATCCCTTGTTGGAAGTTCCTGATGGGAGAGAATGATCACTCACCTAGAGCCAGACATTCTGGAATCTGAAATCAAGTGGGCTTTAAGCATCACTACGAACAAAGCTAGTTGGAGGTGATGGAATTCCAGTTGAGCTATTTCAAATCCTAAAAGATGATGCTGTGAAAGTGCTGCACTCTATATGCCAGCAAATCTGGAAACCTCAGCAGTGGCCACAGGACTGGAAAACGTCAGGCTTCATTCCAATCCCAAAGAAAGGCAATGCCAAAGAATGCTCAAACTACTGCACAATTGCACTCATCTTGCATGCTAGCAATGTAATGCTCAAAAGTCTCCAAGTCAGGCTTCAACAGTATGTGAACTGTGAAATTCCAGATGTTCAAGCTGGATTTAGAAAAGGTAGAGGAACCAGAGATCAAATTGCCAACATCCACTGAATCATCAAAAAAGCAAGAGAATTCCTGAGAAACATTACTTCTTTTTTATTGACTACACTAACGCCTTTGACTGCGTGGATCACAACAAACTATGGAAAATTCTTCAAGAGATGGGAATAGCAGAACACCTGACCTGCCTCCTGAGAAATCTGTGTGCAGGTCAAGAAGCAACAATTAGAACTGGACATGGAACAACAGACTGGTTCCAAGTTGGGAAAGAAGTATGTCAAGGCTGTATATTGTCACCCTGCTTATTTAACTTATATGCAGAGTACATCATGTGAAATGCTGGACTGATGAACCACAAGCTGGAATCAGGATTGCTGGGAGATATATCAATAACCTCAGATATACAGATGACACCACACTTATGGCAGAAAGTGAAGAGGAACTAAAGAGCCTCTTGATGAAAGTGAAAGAGGAGAGTGAAAAAGTTGGCTTAAAACTCAACATTCAGAAAACTAAGATTGTGGTATCTGGTCCCATCACTTCATGGCAAATGGATGGGGAAACAATGGAAATGGTAAGAGACTGTTTTTTTGAGCTCCCAAATCACTGCAGATGGAGATTGCAGCCATGAAATTAAAAGACACTTGCTCCTTGAAAGAAAAGCTATGACCAACCAAGACAGTATATTAAAAAGCAGAGACATTATTTTGCCAGCAAAGGTTTGTCTAGTCAAAGCTATGGTTTTTCCAATAATCATGTATGGATGTGACAGTGGGACTATAAAAAAAGCTGAGCGCCACAAGAATTGATGCTTTTGAACTGTGGTGTTGGAGAAGACTCTTGAGAGTCCCTTGGACTGCAAGGAGATCAAACCAGTCCATCCTAAAGGAGATCAGTCCTGAATATTAATTGGAAGGATTGATGCTGAAGCTGAAGCTCCAATACTTTGGCCACCTGATGCGAAGAACTGACTCATTGGAAAAGACCCTGATTCTGGGAAAGATTGAAGACAAGAAGGGGACGACAGAGGATGAGATGGTTAGATGGCACCACTGACTCTATGGACATGAGTTTGGGCTCCAGGAGTTGGTGTTGGACAGGAAAGCTTGGCACGCTGCAGTCCATGGGGTCGCAAAGAGTTGGACACACCTGAGTGACTGAACTGAACTGAATCCCTTGTTGGTTACATTATTTGCAAACATTTTCTCCCCTTCTGTAGGGTTGTCTTTTCTAATTGCTTATGGTTTTCTTTGCTGTGCAAAAACTTTTAAGTTTAATTAGGTCCCATTTGTTTGTTTTTATTATTATTATCATTACTCTTGGAGGTGGATTCAAAAACATACTGTTGCAATTTATGTCAAAGAGTGTTCTTGCCTATGTTTTCCTCTAAGAGTTTTGTAGTATCGAGTCTTACATTTAGGTCTTTAATCCATTTTGAGTTTATTTTTGTATATGGTGTTAGAGGATACTCTACGTTAATTCTTTTACATGTGGCTGTTCAGTTTCCCAGCACCGTTTATTGAAGAGACTGTCTTCTTTCCTCCATTGTATGTTCTTGCCTCCTTGGTCATTGATCAACTGACTCTAGTTGCACAGGTTTATTCCTTGGGTTTCTATCCTGTTCCGCTGATCTATAACTCTGTCCTTGTGCTAGTACCCTACTGTTTGATTACTGTGGCTTTATAGTATAGTCTGGAGTTGGTGAGCCTGATTTTCAGCTCCATTTTTCTTTCTCAGGATTTCTTTTGCTATTCAGGATATTTGGTGTTTCCACACAAGTTTTAAGATTTTTGTTGTTGTTGTTCTAGATCTACAAAAAATGCCATTAGTTATTTGATAGGGATTTCACTGAATTTGTAGGTTGCCTTGGGTAGTATAGTCATTTTGACAATATTGATCCTTTCAATCCAAGAACATGGTATATCTTTCCATCTGTTTCTGTCATCTCCTGTTTCTTCCATTAGGGTCATGTAGTTTTTTGGAGTACAGGTCTTTTGACTCCTTAGGTAGCTTTATTCCTAGGTATTATATTCTTTTTGTAATTGTTTCTCTTTCACTGTTAGTGAACAGAAATTCAAAAGATATCTGTATATTAATTTTGTATCTTGCAACCTTATTGAATTAATTAATAGCTTTCTGGTAGCATCTTTAAGATTTTCTATGTGTGGAATCATGTCACTTGCAAACAGTGACAGTTTTATGTCTTCTTTTCTAATTTGGATTCCTTTAATTTCTTTTTTTTCTCTGATGCTTTGGCTAGGAAATTCCAAACCATGTTAAATGAAAGTGGTGAGAGTAGACATCCTTATCTTGTTCCTGATCTTAGAGGAAATGCTTTCAGCTTTTCACCATTGAGTATTATGTTAACTGTGGGTTTGTCATATATGCTTTTTATTATATTGAAGTATGTTCTCTCTATGCCAACTTTATAGAGTTTTTTTAAAATTATAAATGGTTGTTGAATTTTGTCAAAAGCTTTCTCTGCATCTATTGAGATGATCATACAGTTTTTATTCTTCAATTTGTTAATGTGTATATCATACCAATTGATTTGCAGATATTGAAAAATCCTTGCATTCTTGGGATAAATCCCACTTGATCATGGTGTATGATCCTTTTAATGTATTGTTGGATGCAGTTCGCTAGTATATTGTTGCAGATTTTTGTGCCTGTGTTCATTGGTGACATTGCCTATAATTTTCTTTGTCATATCTTTGTCTGGTTTTGGCATCAAGGTGATCATGGCTTCATAAAATGAGTTTTGGAGTGTTACTTCGTCTGCAGGTTTTTTGGAATGGGTTCAGAAGGGTAGCTGTTACCTCTTCTCTAAATGTTTGATAGAATTTTCCTGTGAAGATCTCTGGTTCAGGAATTTTGTTTGTTGGGAGTTTTTTGGGTTTGTGTTGTGTGTGTGTTTTTTTTTCCCCAGCTGTGCTGCACTGCCTGTGTGATCCCAGTTTACTGAACGGAAACAAAACCCAGGCTCCCAGCAGTGAAAATGCTGAGACATAACCATGGGACCACCAGGGAATTTCTTCTTGGTTTAGTTTTGGGAGATTGTATTTTTTGAAGAATTTGTCCATTTCTTTTAAATTGTCCATTTTATTGGCACATGGTTGCTTGTAGTAGTCGCTTGTGATTCTTTGTATTTCTGTTGTGTCCACTGTAATTTTTTTTTTTTCATTTCTAATTCCATTGACTTGAACCCTTTCCCTTTTGTTCTTGATGAGTCTGGCTAAAGATTTATCAAGTATATCTTTTCACAGAACCAGCTTTATTTTCATCGATCTTTTCTATTTTTTTTTTCATCTCTATTTCATTTATTTCTGCTCTGATCTTTATGATTTCTTTCCTTCTGCTAACTTTGGGTTTTGTTTGTTCTTTCTCTGGTTGCATTTGGTGTAAGGTTAGGTTGTTTATTTGGGATTTTTCTTGTTTCCTGAGGTAAGATTGTGCTGTGATAAACTTCCCTCTTAAAATTGCTTTTGCTGCATTGCAAAGGTTTTGGATTGTTGTGTTTTGTTTTCATTGTCTCTAGGTATATTTTGTATTTTCTCTTTGATTTCTTCAGTGATCCACTGGCTATTTAGTAGCATATTGTGTTGTGGTTGAAAAATATGCTTGATATGATTGCAATTTTAAAAAATTTACCTCTGCCACTTGTGTCTTGTCCACTGTGAGGTCCAACCACCCCCTCCTTGCCCAGGAGACCCACCCAGACCAGTAGATAGGCCTGGTCCTGGCTCCTGTGGAGTCACAGCTTTTTCCTCTGGGTCCTGGTGCACAGAAGACCTTCTGTGCATCCTCCAAAAGTGGAGTTTGTCTCCCCCAGTCCTGTGGAGTTCCTACAATCAAGCCCTGCTGGCCTTCAAAGCCCAATGCTCAGGGGGCTCCTTCTCACGATGCCAGACCTCCAGTTGAGAGAGCCTGACTTGGGGCCAGGAACTTTCACTTTTGTAGGAGAACCTCTGTGATAAGATTATTTCCCAGTTAGTGGGTCACCTACCTGCTGGGTGTGAGATTTGTATTGAAAAGGCACCCTCCTGCCTTCTCGTTGTGGTGGCGTCTTTGTCTTTGGAAGTAGAATATCTTTCTGGGTAGGTTCCAGTCTTTTTTCAGTCTACGGTTTAGCAATTAGTTGTGATTTTGGTGTTTTCATGAGAGCAGGTGAGCTCAGGTCCTTCTACCCTTTCTTCCTGTTCCTGACCCTGATTTTTGCCACTTTAATTACAGCGTGTCTTGGTGTGGTCCTCTATGAATTGATCTTGCTTAGATTCTCTGTGCTTCTTGGACCTCAATGTCTCTTTCCTCACCCAGGTTAGGGAAGTATTCAGCAATCAGGTCTTCAAATACATTCTCTGCCCCCTGCCTATATCTTTTCTTTTGGGACCCATAAAATGTAAATGTTAGCATGCTTGATACCATCCAAGAGGTCTCTTATACTGTCCTTATTCCTTTTCCTTCTGTTCAGGAATAGTGATATCCACTACTGTCTGCCAGTTTGCTGATAGAAAAGAATATATCATTTAGTATTACATTCTAGTGTCTTTTTCTTCTCAATTATTCTTCATATGTTTGATTCTTTATTTCCCAACGCTTTGTTTAAAAACTTCTAACTTGTATATCTGTGCATCCAGCCTTCAGAGTTCTTCAATAATCTTTCTTCTTCTGAGTTTTTGTTTTGTTCCTTTGTTAGTAGGTGTCCCTGTGTCGACTCATTACACCTAACTTTGTTTTTCTTATTTCTAGTTATCTGGTAGGTTGGTTACATTTTCCAGTCTTCCAGAAATGGCCTTTTTAGGAGGTGGCCTTTTCAGGAGATGACCTATGTCCCAGGATCACACTTCCCTCTCATCACCAGGGCTCTGTGCTCTAGGGCTGTCCTTTATGTGGGCTCATGGCTGCGGGCAGTCTGTAGGCTTGGTTGGTACCCCTGTCCAGTTGACTGATGAGCCTTACATTTGCAGAGGCTGCTGACCACTGGCTGGCAGGGCTGGGATCACAAGTTGGCTGACTGTGCTACCCCAGGACTAGCGCTGTTTCCTGGGTGAGCAAAGTTGGGGTCCAGGAGAGCCTAGGACTGCTTTGCCCCCAACTAGTGGGTAAAGCTTGGTCCTGAGGTCTAGTGTCTGGCCACCAGCAAGCAGAACTGGGTCCTGTGGTCTGATTGTAGGGCTCAGGGGACCCAGAGCTGGTTTTAGGCTGCTGGTGGGTAGGCTGATTCCTGACACAGCTGGCTGTGGGGTCCAGGGTGTCCTGAAGCTTGTGTTGGCCTGGTGGTGATTGGTCTTAACACTGGTGCTGGCTTTGTGGCGGATAGGCTAGGTCTGCAACTGTGGCTACTGTTTCCTGGGGCCAGGCCTCTGCCCTGGTGCCTATACGCTGTCTGGAGAGGGCGCAGCTGGGTTCTGAGGCTAATATGCTAGAGGGAGGATTCCAAAGTGGTGCTTTCCGGCACCAATGTCGACCTAGTAGAACAAGCTTCACCAGAATGACTGCTGCCAGTGTCTGTGTCCCCAGGATGAGCTCCATTTGCCTCCTTCCTCTCCAGGAGGCTCTCAAGGATTGGCAGGTAGGTCTGACCCAGGTTCATTTCAAATTGCTAATGCATTCCTGGATCCCTAAACAAGTGAGATTTGTCTATACCTTCCAAGAGTGGAGTCTACTTCTTTCAGCCCCCTGGGACTCCCAGATTATGCCCCTACTGGCCTTCAAAGCCAAACATTCTGGAGGCTTGTGTTCCTGTTGCAGGATCCCCGGGGTTGGGGAGCTTGATGTGGGACTCAGATCTCTCACTCTTTGGGGAGGACTTCTGCAACAAAACTTTTCTGTTTGTGGGTCACCCACCTGAGTGTAAAACACTTGACTATACAGTGACTCGACCCTTCCTAACTCATCTCGTTTTGGTGCTTTCTTTATATTTTTAGTTGTAGAAGATCTTTTCTGATGAGGTTCTGGTCTTTTTCATAGATGGTTGTTCTGTAAATATTTGTAATGTTGGTGTGTCCATGGAGAGATGAGCTCAAGGTCTTCTATTCTGTTATCTTGGTCCATCTCAGTCCTTGATATTTTATTCTTAGTTTTGGTTATTGGATATTACATTTTCCATTTTACTTATGTCTTAAATACATTGGCATGCAGTTTTTAGATAATTTTGTCAACTTCTGTAGCCTCTGTAGTGATAAATCATGTCCCTTCTTTCATTCTTTTTTTCCCCTATCACTATGAAAGAAAAGTGAAGGTGTTAATTGCTCAGTCATGACTCTTTGTGATCCCATGGAGTGTTGCCCGCCAGGCTCCTCTGGCCATGGAATTCTGCAGGCAAGAATACTGGAATGGGTTGCCATGCCTTTCTCCAGGGGATCTCCCTGACCCAGGGATCTCCCTGAACCAGGGATCAAACCCAGGTCTCCTGCATTGTAGGAAGATTCTTTACCATCTGAGCCAAATTAGCTGGTGTTATCTTCTATCACTATAGATTAGTTTTATTTGTTCTTTGCTGTCACGTAAATGGAACCATACAATATGTATCCTTTATATTTGCTTTCTTTTACAGTATGTAATACTCCTGAGATTCATTTATGTTGGATATATCAGTGGTTTCTTACATTTTGTTTTTGGATATTGTGTTTATCCATCCTAAATACACACTATTTATTTCAACTGTCAAGTGACATTTAAATTATTTGGTGACTATGCATAAGACTGCTGTGTATATTCTTGTGAAATATTTTTGGGGACAAACACTTTAATTTTTATTGGATAAATATCTAGGAGTAGAATCAGTAGGTCACATGGTGTAGGTATAGGTTTAACTTTATCAGAAACCACAGAACTACACTCCAAAGTTGTACCATTTTACATTTTACTTTGTTGACATACTTTATCAAGAAAGTATGACAGCTCCAGATGCTACATACCTTCAGGAACGCTTGATATTGTCAGTCTTTTAAATTTTATTCATTCTAGTGAGTGTGTAGTTATATCTCATTATGGCTTTAAATTTAATTTTTATCTGTTGAAGATCTTTTTTGTATGCTTATTTGCCATCCACATGCCATCTTTTGGGAAGATTTGTTTAAATATTTTGTCATATTTTGTTGGATTATTCATCTCACTGTATTATAGGCAGTTTTTATACATTTTAGATACCTATTCTTTTTCTTATATATGAGTTAGAAATATTTTCTCCCAATCTGTGACTTGCATTTTCATTTTCTTCATGGTGTCCTTTAAGAAACAAACATATTAAAGGTTGATGAAGTTCAAGTTATCAATATTTTCCTTTTGTGGGTCATATGTTCTACATCTTATCTAAGAAATATGTTTTTATTCCAGGGCTATGGATATTTCTCTCCTAATTTTTCTTCTAAAAATTTAATGGTTTCACTTACTTCTAAAAATTCAATTGTTTCACTCGTGATTAATTTCAAATTAGCTTTTATATATAGATCGTGGTGAGAATTGAGGATCATTTGTTTCCACATTGATATCTATTTGTTCTAGCATTATCTGTAAGCAGAGCTTCCCTGATAGCTCAGTTGATAAAGAATCCGCCTGTGATGCAGGAGACCTGGGTTTGATCCTGGGTTGGGAAGATCCCCTGGAGAAGGGAAAAGCTACCCATTCCTGTATTCTGGTCTGGAGAACTCCATGAATGGTACAGTTCATGGGGTCGCAAAGTGTCAGACATGACTGAGCGACTTTCACTTTCACACTTCACTCTTTGTAAGCCAATAAACAAAGAAAAAGATACTTTCCTATTCCCATTGAATTCTACTTGGTAGTTTTGTTGAAAATCAGTTGAAAATACATGTGAGTCTATTTTTGAACTCCATATTTTGTTCCTTAGTGTTTACCAAATTATTATTTTACTAGAACAGTACTTAAAAATTTTTTTTAATTGGAAGATAATTGCTTTACAATGTTGTTTTGGTTTCTGCCATACAACAATGTGAATGAACCATAGTATACACATTTCCCCTCCCTCTTGAACCTCCTCCCCTCCCCTACCCCATCCCACCCCTCGAGGTTGTCACAGAGCACCAGCTGAGCTCCCTGTGTTATATAGCACCTTGCACTAGCTATCTGTTTTACAGATGGTAATGTATATGTTTCAATGCTACTCGCTCAGTTCGTCCCACCCTTTCCTTCCACTGCTGTGTCCACAGTCTGTTCTCTATATCTGTCTCTATTCCTGCCCTGAAAATAGGCTCATTGGTACCATTTTTCTAGATTCCATATATATACGTTGATATATGATATTTGTTTTTCTTTCTTACTTCACTCTGCATAACAGGCTCTAGGTTCGTCCACCTCACTAGAATTGACTCAGATTCATTCCTTTTTTAATAATATTTCATTGTATATATGTACCATAACTTCTTTATCCATTCATCTGTTGATGAACATCTAGGTTGCCTCCATGTCCTTGCAATTGTAAATAGTGCTGCCATGAACTTTGGGCTGCATGTGTCTTTTTGAATTATGGTTTTCTCAGGGTATATGCCCAGTAGTGGGATTGCTGGGTCATATGGTATTTTTTTTTTTCATATGGTAGTTTTATTCCTAGTTTTTAAAAGAAATTTCCATATTGTTCTCCATAGTGTCTGTATCAATTTACATTCCCATCAGCTGTGCAAGGAGGTTCTCTTTTCTCCACACCCTCTTCAGCATTTACTGTTTGTAGATTTTTTGATGACGGCCATTCTGACCAATGTGAGGTGATACCTTATTCTGATATGCATTTCTTTAATAATAAGTGATCTTGATCATTTTTTCACGTGTTTATTAGCTATCTTCTTTGGAGAAATGTCTGTTTAGGTCTTCTGCCCATTTTTTGATTGGGTTGTTTTTCTGATATTGAGCTGCTTGTATATTTTGGAGATTAATCCTTTGTCCATTCCTTCATTTGCAGTTAGTTCCTCCCATTCTGAGGACTGTCTTTTCATCTTGTATATGGTTTCACTGTGCAAAAGTTTTAAAGTTTAATTAGGTCCCATTTGTTTATTTTTTATTTCCATTACTCTAGGAGGTGGGTGATAGAAGGTCTTGCTTCAATTTGCAGAGTGTTCTGCCTAAGTTTTCCACCAAGAGTTTTATAGTTTCTGATCTTATATTTAATCCATTTTGAGTTTATTTTTGTGTATGGTGCTAGGAAGTGTTCTAATTTCATTCTTCTACATGTAGCTGTCCAGTTTTCCCAGCACCACCTATTGAAGTAACTGTCTTTTTTCCATTGTATATTCTTGCCTCCTTTGTCAAAGATAAGGTGCCCATAGGTGCATGGGTTTCCTTCTTTCATTCTTGATACTGGTTGCTTGTCTGTCTCTGATTTGATTCAGTCTTGTCAAAAGTTTAAAATGTTGATTAGACATTTTAAAGAATCAAATTTTGGCTTTAATATTTTAATCCTTTAAATTTTATTCACAATTTTCCTAATTTCTTGATGGATATTTAGCTCATCTGTCTTGTATTTAGAAGTTAATATCTTAAAAGTATAATACTGATTTTGCTACATGCCACAAGTTCTTTTCATGAAATATTCAGCTCAAAATATTCTCTAATTTCAATCATGGTTTCTTTTTACCTACTGGTTATTTAGAAGTGAATTTCTACATTGATGGAAATAAATATTCTAGCTTAATTATATTTCAGTTTAATTGCATTTTCACAAAGCATATTCAATAGATTCAATACTTTTTGAAACTTGCCTTATGGCTCAAGACATCAATTTTTGAAAAATGTTTTGTTCAAATTGTATTTCTTCTGTGTTATATCACTTCCACAATGTATGAATCTATTTCTCCTTATAGTTCTATCTTTCCTTTAAATATTCTGAGGCTGTGTCATTAGAGGACTAAAATTTAAGATTCTGTTATTACCCCAGTAAGTCAAGCCTTTGATCATTGTGAAGTGTCAGTTTTAATTTACAGTAATGCTTTTCACCTTCAAGCATTCTTTAAATCAGTGGCCCCCAGCCTTTTTGGCACCAGGGACCAGTTTTGTGGAAGAGAATTTTTCCATGGACCAAGGTTGGGGAATCGTTTCAGGATGACTCAAGCACATTAAATTTATTGTGAGCTTCATTTCTGTTATTATTACATCAGCTCCACCTCAGATCATCAGGCATTAGATCCCAGAGGTTGGGGACCCCTGCTTTAAATGATACTAATATAGCTACATAAATTGTAGGTCAGGGCTTCCAGTGAAAATTCTTGTGCTTTTTTTGAATACTGAATAAACCATGTCCTTATCTTTTGGATTTCATTGCTTTGCTTGAGAAATTAGCTGTCAGTATAATTCCTAAAACTTTAAATAACATATTTGTACACTTTAACATTCTTTGACTTTCACCCTTTTGGAATCCTTATATATCCTGTCAATAACTACAAGGGCTACTTTTTACCCCCAAGAGATTCAAGTGACAGAGTTTAAATAGGGTAAATCTATTTACCTAATATAATTACTAATGTAAGTTTAAAGCAATAGTAGTACCCCCTCATTTGTGATTTGACTTTCCATGGTTTCAGTTACCCAAGCATGTTCAGAAAATATTTAAATGAAAAATTCCAGAAATAAATCATAAGTCTTAAATTAGGCACTGTTCTGAGTAGCACATTAATCCAGCACTGTCCAGTTCTGTTTTTCTCAGGATTTCCCAACCATTGACATTGTCATGGATCAGTGATCCAGGATCACCTGAAGTGAATGATGCTCCCTCTGACTTTCCATCTCACTTCATCTCATCTCATCCTGAAGGTATTGTATCATCACATGTCATCACAAGAAGGGTAAGTTGAGTACAATATGGTATTTTGAGAGAGAAATAGACTTCATTCATATAATTTTTATTACAGTACACTATAACTTCTCTATTTTATTAAGACCCCAATGCTGGAAAAGACTGAGGGCGGGAGGAGAAGGGGGTGACAGAGGGATGAGATGGTTGGATGCCGTAACTGACTCAAAGGACATGAGTCTGAGCAAACTACAGGAGATAGTGAAGGCAGGGAAGCATGGTCTGTTGCAGTCCACGGGGTTGCAAAGTCAGACACGACTGAGTGACCAACAAATCTTAATGTGCCTTATTCATACATTAAACTTTATCATAGGTATGTAGAGGAAAAAATATAGTGTATATATAGAACTTGGTACTATCTGTGGTTTCAGGAATCCAGTGGGCATCTTGGAATATATTCCCTGCAAATAAGGAAGGACTATTACTGAACCATTCTACTACAATGATCTTTTTATTTTCATGTCTTTTGTCCACTGCATGTGTGTAAGATTTTAAAATTTTTCCTGAAGTTTAATTATGATATATCTAGGAATAAATTTCTTTTAATTTATATTGCTTTGGTTTCTGACACCTTCTCAGATCTGGTAGTTCATATCTTTCAGTTCAGTTCAGTTCAGTCTTTAGCTTTAGAAAATTGTCATTTACTCCAGTATTTCTTTGTTACTTCTGCTCTCATTTGTGTCCTCTACTTTTTCTTAGTTTCTTGTCAGTGTTTAATCTCTTGAGTTTTATTTTGAACACTTCCTTCTGACTTGCCCTCCAATTCTGTTAAATTATTTCTAATTTGCTATTAAACCCAGTCATTGCATTCTTCATTGGGATTACTATGTTAGTTCTAGTATTCTTGTCACCAAATCTGCTCTGTAATTTTGTGATTTTCTGTTCCTTGGAAATGTTGGCCATCTGAACATGGTAACCCAATAGTCCCAATATCTGGAGCCTCTGCATGTTTTATTCTTCTGACAGTTTTCCTGGTTCTCATGCATGATTGTCTCTTGTTTATCCTTGTGTGATGAGACTTTATTTTTTAAATTAAAAAAAAATTGTATTGGAGTATAGTTAATTGACAAAGTTGTGTTAGTTTTAGGTGGCCAGCAAAGTGAATCAGTTATATATATATACATATGGCCACTGTTTTTTAGATTCTTTTCCTAGATAGGTCACCACAGATCATTGAGTAGGGTTCCCTGTGCTATACAGTAGGTCCTTGATAGATATGTTTTATATATAGTAGTGTGTATATATCAGTTCCAGTCTCCCAATTTATGCTTTCTCCCACTCCTTACCCACCAGTAAGCATAAGTTTGTTTTCTACTTCTGTGACTCTATTGTTTTGTAAATAAGTTAATTTGTACCTTTTATTTTTTTAAGATTCCACATATAAGCAATATCATAGGATATTTGTCTTTTTCTGTCTGACTTACTTCAAGACTTTATTTTAAAAATGGGTTTGTTTGTACAGGTTTACCATGATACTCTTCAGGAAGAATCTGCTGCAGTTACCTGAGAGCGCTAGCCATCTGGTATTGTCTTACCTTGGCACTATTGACATTTCAAGCTGGATAATTCTTTATTGTGAGAGCGTGTCCTGTGTTTTACAGGATGTTTAGTAGTATCTTAGCCTCTTCCCACTAGACACTATTATATTTCTTCACAGTTAAAATGTCTTCAGATTTTGCCAAATGCTCTCTGGTACTTAAACCACCGTCTTAACCCCCAACAAGAGAATTTTATCAGGTTTAAATATAGCTGTCCTTGATCTTTACTTTTGTCCCCCTAATTCAAGTATTATCCTACTTTTCCAGGTGTCCTCAGAGGAGACTAGATCCAAATTTGACATTGGGATGTATATGCACACACCCATTCCTGCTGCCTGGACAGCATGTATGTTTAGAATTCCAATATCCACAGCTGCAGGTAAGTTCTACCAATACTGTGTGGTTCTCGCATGGGCCATTCTGCTGATTGTAGAGGGTTTTTCTTTGCCATAACAGCATGCTTTATGCTATTGAGACATTTTTCTTGAAGAATATTTTAAGAATCAGTCTTCAGTTCTAAACTCAATGACCGAGTCTCAAAGATTGTTGACTTACATGCCCATCCATTTTCACAAATGGAGTACTTCCTTTTTGGTATACTTGTGTGTCTTGAAGACCAGGGCTTAGAGAGCACTTTCTGTGGTAGCTGCTCAGAGAATCCTAAACTCTCTGGGATTTAAAACTGGGAATCCTAAAAAGCACCTAGCCCAAATGGATATAGAAAGTGAAGCACAGGAAGTCTGAGTAACTATACTGTCTTGTGATAACCAGAACTGAAGAAATGTGTCCCCTCTAGAGAAATGAGAAGGGCCAAAATGAATCTCATGTACTAACAAGGCTGGGGTTGAGGAGGTGGGACAGTTCTACCCCATTGTAGAATTCAACAGGTGATGGTCCCAAGAGAAGTAAAGCTATCCTGATGTTTCTTTTTTTTTTTATGTTAGTTGATTCTATATGTAAATGATTTATTTCTTTTCTTTTTTTTTCTTTCTTTCTTTATTTATTTTTTCAGTGGGTTTTGTCATACATTGATATGAATCAGCCATAGATTTACACGTATTCCCCATCCCAATCCCCCCTCCCACCTCCCTCTCCACCTGATTCCTCTGGGTCTTCCCAGTGCACCAGGCCCGAGCACTTGTCTCATGCATCCCACCTGAGCTGGTGATCTGTTTCACCATAGATAATATACATGCTGTTCTTTTGAAACATCCCACCCTCACCTTCTCCCACAGAGTTCAAAAGTCTGTTCTGTACTTCTGTGTCTCTTTTTCTGTTTTGCATATAGGGTTGTTGTTACCATCTTTCTAAATTCCATATATATGTGTGCTCATGGATTGGAAGAATCAATATTGTCAAAATGGCTATTCTACCCAAAGCAATCTATAGATTCAATGCAATCCCTATCAAGCTACCAACGGTATTTTTCACAGAACTAGAACAAATAATTTCACAATTTGTATGGAAATACAAAAAACCTCGAATAGCCAAAGTAATCTTGAGAAAGAAGAATGGAACTGGAGGAATCAACCTGCCTGACTTCAGACTATACTACAAAGCCACAGTCATCAAGACAGTAGGGTACTGGCACAAAGACAGAAATATAGATCAATGGAACAGAATAGAAAGCCCAGAGATAAATCCATGAACTTATGGACACCTTATCTTTGACAAAGGAGGCAAGGATATACAATGGAAAAAAGACAACCTCTTTAACAAGTGGTGCTGGGAAAGCTGGTCAACCACTTGTAAAAGAATGAAACTAGAACACTTTCTAACACCATACACAAAAATAAACTCAAAATGGATTAAAGATCTAAATGTAAGACCAGAAACTATAAAACTCCTAGAGGAGAACATAGGCAAAACACTCTCCGACATAAATCACAGCAAGATCCTCTATGACCCACCTCCCAGAATATTGGAAATAAAAGCAAAACTAAACAAATGGGACCTAATGAAACTTAAAAGCTTTTGCACAACAAAGGAAACTATAAATAAGGTGAAAAGACAGCCCTCAGATTGGGAGAAAATAATAGCAAATGAAGCAACAGACAAAGGATTAATCTCAAAAATATACAAGCAACTCCTGCAGCTCAATTCCAGAAAAATAAATGACCCAATCAAAAAATGGGCCAAAGAACTAAACAGACATTTCTCCAAAGAAGACATACAGATGGCTAACAAACACATGAAAAGATGCTCAACGTCACTCATTATCAGAGAAATGCAAATCAAAACCACAATGAGGTACCATTACACACCAGTCAGGATGGCTGCTATCCAAAAGTCTACAAGCAATAAATGCTGGAGAGGGTGTGGAGAAAAGGGAACCCTCTTACACTGTTAGTGGGAATGCAAACTAGTACAGCCGCTATGGAGAACAGTGTGGAGATTACTTAAAAAACTGGAAATAGAACTGCCATATGACCCAGCAATCCCACTTCTGGGCATACACACTGAGGAAACCAGATCTGAAAGAGACACGTGCACCCCAATGTTCATTGCAGCACTGTTTATAATAGCCAGGACATGGAAGCAACCTAGATGCCCATCAGCAGATGAATGGATAAGGAAGCTGTGGTACATATACACCATGGAATATTACTCAGCCATTAAAAAGAATTCATTTGAACCAGTTCTAATGAGATGGATGAAACTGGAGCCCATTATACAGAGTGAAGTAAGCCAGAAAGATAAAGAACATTACAGCATACTATCCTGATGTTTCTTATGAGAGAAGGAACATATTTCAGGAATTTCTGCATTATTAAATTTTATCCTTGATAAACTTAGGCAGCCAGATTTTTTAATGTCCATTTTTAGAGGAGGATCTGAGGTTTAGCATGCTATAACTTGCTTCAGGTCATCAGGTTAGTAGGTGGTAGAGCTGGGCTAGAGGCAAACCTTAAAGCCTTAAAGCCAATGATTTTTTGTTTTTTATGGTTTGCTATTCTCTCTTAGGGTCATGACTTCTCATTCAAGGGCCTGTGGATTAAAATATGTATAAAAAGATGATCCAAGTTACCACTGAATCTTAGGTGGGGACCCAGTGAAAAGAGGGAGTCATATCAGAAAGGATCTCTTTGTATATTTATTTGGCTGTAGCAGGTGGTATCTACTATCTTCATTGCAGCATGTGGGATCTAGTTCCTCAACCATGGATTGAACTCAGGCCCCCTGCATTGGGAGCGCTGAGTCTTCGCCACTGGACCATCAGTGAAGTCCAAGAAAATGCCTCTGTGGTGGGACTGTAAGTAAGACGGCCGCTTGGAAAGCCTTGGTGGGGGCAGTGTTCTCTTATCTGTCACACAAACCAGAAGTAGGATCTGAAAACAGGGTGCTCTGCCTTTTAGGTTAGCACTCTCTACTTTTCTTCTTCTTCTTCTTTTTTTGTGGCATCTTTGTCTGGTTTTGGAATTACTTCTTACACCCACATTCTTTCATCTGTGGGACACATTCTCCTAAATTCAGTAATCCTCAAAGGAAGCTAAATCATTCTATTATTTGGAATTAGCCTGGAAGTCTTAGAAGATCAGGTAAGTAATGAATAATTTTGGTAACTCTGGATGTCTTCTAGAACCTGAGGTGTGAGTGAGGACATTTTCTTTCTACTACTGGTTCTGGCCAGCATTAGAAAACTGAGTACAATCATTTAGAGGTTCTTTCACTAACAATAAAATACTCTGAACAGAAGGATTTAATTTCAACAGTAAATTTCTTCAAAATGGTTTAAATGAGGTCCAACTAGGCCTCAATTTGACCTCAAATCAAGCAATGGGCATACCACAGTATTGGTAAAAGGCTCTGAGAAATTCTAGCACTATATGATCCAGTTTGTTTAAGCAGTCTTTTCTGTGACTAGGGCACTTGTCAGATATTTTTCCAGACTGATTCACTGCAAGGTTACTCTAGGATAACTATTCAGATAGATGCTACTTTTCATCTTACACTATTCCTCATATGGTTCTCACCAACTCTTACTCATTTCTGCCTTGGTTATACCCTACTATAGAATTAAGAAAATTCCAGAAGGTACCTGTTAGCAGTTCCTTGAAGGTTAGCTATACAGCTCCATTCCATTAGTTTCCATGGCTTTTATAGAAGTGCTGTTGGCTCCAATATTTTTGGGTTAGATACTTTACTTTTTTGTCAAGTTCGAAAGAGCTGCTGCTGCTGCTGCTGCTGCTGCTGCTGCTGCTAAGTCGCTTCAGTCGTGTCCGACTCTGTGCGACCCCAGAGATGGCAGCCCACCAGGCTCCCCTGTCCCTGGGATTCTCCAGGCAGAAACACCAGAGTGGGTTGCCATTTCCTTCTCCAATGCATGAAAGTGAAAAGTGAAGTTGCTCAGTCGTGTCTGACTACCAGGCTACCAGGCTCCTCCGTCCATGGGATTTTCCAGGCAAGACTACTGGAGTGGGATGCCATTGCCTTCTCCATTTGAAAGAGCAGTGATATATTATAATCTGTTTGTACATCTCCCTTTTTCCTGTATCAGCTAATTCTATGATTATAGAGACAGGGCAGTCATTGGCAGTGTTTCTCTGGAGTATCTGAATTCTCCACTTAAAATTACATGGGAAGGTTAACTTCTCCAAGAGTTAGTTTTCTTTTCTGTAAAATGGTAGGAAAGCAGTATCTCTACCTCATAGTATTATCAGGCTCAAACAAAGCTGTTCATATAATACACTAAATACAGCACCTGCCTCAATTCAGAAATTAGTTCTCATTGTAGAATACACATAAAACTGACATGTTAGCCACTTGGAAATGTACAGTTCTGTGGCACTGAGTGCATTCATATAGTGCAACCACTGGTACCTTTCATTTTCATAATGTTTCCATCTTCCCGAACTAAAACCCTGTATTAAACAACTACTCCCAGTCTATTCCCTGACAACCATCATTCTATACTATCTCTATGAATCTGACTTCTATATGTATTTCATGTAAATGGAATCATATACTATTTATTTTTTTGTGACTGAAGAACACTTAGCATCTTGGGTTCAGCGTTCATCCACACGTTAAAATTTTCTTCTTTTTAATGGCTGAATAATATTCCATTGTGTTAATATGTACATACTATTATAAGAGTCAAAGCTCTATTATAGCTATTGAAAAAGTAGTGTCACTTACTTGCTAAGACATAGCTTTGGTGAGGGTTAGCACCTCTACTACTATAATAAAAAACGCAGGCTTACACTTTTGGAGTAAATTACCAGACTCACCTTTGATTCCTTTTCTCTATCAATGTTTACAAAGTCTCCCAGTTAGGATGTCCTCACTTTCTTCAGAGGTAAAGAATGCCTGGAGAGGGGGATCAAGATGGTGGAGCTCACCTCCCCACCAGACTCCCAATACCTCAAAAACACATCTATATGTGGAACCATTCTCATGGAAAACTGGAAACCAGCAGAACTCCTATGCAACCAATGCTGCAAGAAAGATTTCCTCGTGACCAGGTAGGGCAGGGGGAAAAATAAACAGTGGGTTGGGACCTGGGCCCCTGAGAGGAGACTTAAGATCCCAGGGGCAGACCCTCACCCTGGGGTGCAAGTGGGTTAAGCCACAACTGGGTCTGTCTCACGTGAGGAAATAAGCCCCCTTGGCCACTAGGACAGTGCTGTGACAGACAAGGGCTGGAGAAGTCTAGACACCACTGGGACAATGTGGACGTACTAGCTTACTAATACACAAGCCAGTGAGAACACTGCACTGGTGCCTGCTACCTCACCACACTTCCCAACCTGAGCTGGGTGATCACCCCAGCCTCACTTACTGCACACTCGCTCTAGTGATGTAGAGATGGCCAGGAGTGTGGTTCCAATGGGGCAGCAGTGGTGGGCATGGCTGGGACTTGCTCAGGCAGCCAAGCAGGTCCAATCCTGGAGGGCAGAGCAGCCCATCTACACCCTTGTGACCAGCACACCACAGTCCCCACTCTCAGCAGGGCTTACACAGCCCAGACCCACTTCATGCCATAGCCTTGCACTGGATCTGGGGCAGAAAAGACTCGATCTAGGGATAGAGAGGAGGCTTGGGATGTGGTTCAGGTGGAGCAACTGGTGTTGGCACTTGCTCAAACAGAGATCCAGAAGCAGCCCAGGCCTCTGATGGCAGCACAACCACAACACCCTGACCCTCACTCCCAGCCTAATGAATGCTCTGGCTCTGCCTACTGCATGGCACAATCCGAACACTAGATCTGGGCTGACCACTGAAGAGAAAGGATGCCACTGGGAGCTGATTCTAGCAGAGTCACAGACACTAACAAAGGGAGTGTATCAGACCTCGGTGGGCACATGAATCTTACTTCACCACTCGCCTCCTTTGGGGCAAAGGTCACAGTGCAGGGACAAGGAGAAACACACTTAAAGGGAACAGAGGCTGCTTGAGCCCAACCCTCAGGACGTCTCCTCTAGCAACTGGGGAACAGATTCCGCTCCTGACATGACAACACCATGGAGTAGAGAGGAAGTCCTGCTTTACGCCCTGTGTAGGCTTTAGCCCTTCTTACACCAACCACACTCTCTCAAGGTGATAGTGGGCACTAACACCCCCTGAAGACAGACATGGCTGGCATCCACAGCCAATCTAGCCCTCACACCAGAGATACTCAGCACACACAGTTTACCTAGGAATGGTCCCACATAAAAATCCAAAAGGAAAATCCCTGGAAAGTAATGAAACAGTCTTTGAGATCGTGAGTTACAAGGTTGGTTTGAAAAATGCTGATTGAATTTAATAAGATTATCAAAATAAACCTACAACATTTTAAAAAGGAACTAGAAATTATAAAGATGACTCAGTCAACAATAAATAATTCAATTTCTGAGATAAAAAGCAATATAGAAGCAATGAATAGCTGACTAAATTACACAAAAGAACACCTGAGTGATGTATAAGACTGAAAAGTGGGAATTGCACAATCAGGACATCAGACAAAGATAAAAGAACATATAAGATCTATGGGATAATATAAAATGTGCCAACCTTTGCATAGTAGGAGTTCCAGAAGAAGAGAGAGAAGGGGATCAAAAATGATTTTGAACACATGTAAATCCATGGCTGATGCATGTCAATGTATGGCAAAAACCACTACAATATTCTAAAGTAATTAGCCTCCAACTAATAAAAAAAATGAATTTGAATAAATTATGGCTAAAAACTTCCTAAACCCAAAGAAGGAAATGAATTTCCACGTATAGGAAGCATAGAGGGTTCCAAATGGACTCACACCAAGACATATCATAGTTAAAATAGCAAAAGGTAAGGTAGCAAGAGAGAAAGTCATTTACAAGGGAACCGCCATAAGGCTACCACCTGATTTCTTTGCAAGCCAAAAGGGAGTGGTGGCATGACATATTCAAAGTCCTGAAAGGAAAAAAAACCCACAACCTAGGATACTCTAACCAGCAGGATTATAATTTAGAATAGAAGGAGAGAGAATTTCTCAGACAAGCAAATACAAAGATTTCAGCAATACTAAGCCTACCCTAGAGAAAATGCTGAAAAGTCTTCTCTAAATGGAAAAGAGGCAAGAATCTATAGAAAAGGGAAAATCCAATAGAAAGGCAAAAATATAGTACGATTGGAGATCACTTAAATAAGCCAGTGTGTAGATTTTAAAAAAATTGTAAATGACTAATAAACAGTAAGGGGATAAGCATGAAGATGTAAAATAGATCATCAAAAACACAACGTGTGTGTTTCAGTGCTATTCTCTCAGCATCGCTCCCTCTCCCTCTCTGAGTCCTAAAGTCTGTTCTTTATGTCTGTGTCTCCTTTGCTGCCCTGCATGAAGGATCCTCATCTACATTACCATATGTAAAACAGATAGCCAGTGGGAGTCTGATGTGTGACACAGGGCACCCAAAGCCAGTGCTCTCTGACAATCTGGAGGGACAGGGTGGGGAGGGAGGTGGAAAGGGGGTTTAGAATGGAAGGGACACGTGTATGCCTATGGCCAATTCATGTTGATAAATAGCAAAAACCATCACAATATTGTAAAGTAATTATCCTTCAATTAAAATAAATTTTAAAAGACACAATGTAGATCTTTTAGAACGTGTTTGAACTTAAATGATTATCAACTTAAAGCAAGTAGATATAATAATGGGTCAACACATATCACATCAACCCTCAATGGGGAAAAAAAGAAATGAACAGAGAACTACAAAAAGAACTAGAAAACAATAAATTAAATGATGGTAAGTACACACGTACTGGGTTTCTCAGGGTTGCACAGAGTTGGACACGACTGAAGTGACTTAGCACACACACATGCACTACCATAATACCCAGGACATTTTTCATAGAACTAGAACAAATAATCCTAAAAGTTATATAGAACCACAAGAGAACTCAAACTTCCACAGAAATCCTGAAGATAAAAGAACAAAGCTGGAGTTTAATCCTCCTTGGCTTTATCCTACAAATCTGCAGTAATCAGAATAATATGGTATCGGCACAAAAACAGACACATGTATCAGTGGAACAGAGTACCACAGAAATAAACCCATGCACCTATGGTCAGTTAATCTATGACAAAGGAGGCAAGACTATTTAATGGGGTAAAGACAAGTGTCTTCAACGAGTGGTGTTGGGAAAACTGAATGCCACATGTAAAACAATAAAATTAAAACATTTCCCTACACCATATACAAAAATAAACTCAAAATGGTTTAAAGACCTAAATGGAAGACCTGAAACCATAAAACTCCTGAAAGAGAACATAGGCTAAGCCTCTTTGACATAAATTGTAGCAATATTTTCTCGGATCAGTCTCCCAAGGCAAAGGAAATAAAAGCAAAATAAACAAATATAACCTAATCAAAAGATTTTGCATGGCAAAGGAAGCCTTTGAAAAAGGAAAATACAACCTACAGAATGGGATAAAATGTTTGCAAATGATATGACTGACAAGAACTTAATACCCCAAATATACAGACAGCTCACAAATTTAATATTAAAAACAATTCCAATTAAAAAGTGGAGATAAGACTTGAATAGACATTTTTTCAAAAAAGACATACACATGATCAGTAGGTACATGAAAAAATGCTAGATATTGCTAATTACAAGAGAAATGCAAATTAACAGTGACATAACACCTCAAACTGGTCAGAATAGTTGTCATCAAAAAGTCTGCAAATAACAAATGCTGGGGAGGATGTGGAGGAAAGGGAACCCTTGTACACTGTGGGTAAGAATGTAAATTGGTACAGCTACTATGGAAAACAATATGGAGGTTCCTTAAAAAACTAAAATAGAACTACCTTATGATCCATCTATTCTACTCCTGGGTATATATCTGGAAAAAATGAAAACTCTAATTTGAAATGATATATAACACATGCATTCCAATGTTCATTGCAGCACTATTTACAATAGCCAAGACATGGAAGCAACCCATCAACAGATGACTGGGTTAAAAAAATATTTCACATAATGGAATATTATTCAGCCGTAAAAAGAATGAAATAGTCCCATTTGCAGCAACGTAGATGGACCTAGAGAATATTATGCTCAGTGAAGTAAGTCCAACAGAGAAAGACAAATATCGTATGATGTAACTTTATGTGAAATCTAAAAAAGAATACAAAATAAATGTATACACAAAAGAGAAACAGACTCACCGGCATAGAAAACAAACTTGTGGTTATAAAGAGGAGAAGGAAGGTGGGAGAGGGACAAATTAGGGTCATGGAATTGATAAACTATTGTATATAAAATAGATAAGTGGTGGTCCAGTGGCTAAGAATCTGCCTTCCAATTCGGGGGCTGTGGATTTGATCCCTAATTGGCGAACGAAGGTCCCACATGCCATGGAGCAGCTAAGCCTGTGGGTCACAACTAAAGAGGGCAGGCACTGAAGCAAGAGATCCCACATGACACAACGAAGATCTACAACTAAGGCCTCACACGGCCAAATAAGTATTTAAAAAATTTTAAAATAGATAAGCAACAGGGATTTAAGGTATAGCACATTATCTACTAATCTACAGTGGAATATAATCTGCAAAAATACTGAATCACTATGTTGCACACCTGAAACTAACATGATATTGTAAATCAACTAAACTTCAATAATAATGGGAAAGCATGCCTGCATTCAGAGGAACAAGACAGACATTTCTGTGCTGTGATATGCCGGCAGAGAGAAGATTTGGGGAAGACAAGTAGGGACAATTTTGAAAACAATCTAAAATTTAATTTTACAACAAAAATAGGAACAAAACCAAATGGAAAGAACAGGGCAAGTTACTGAGGCGAACTGTATTACCCAAACATGGTTGTACCAACACATTTCTCATCTTACAAGCTCTTCCTATAGTATTGACATTCCTCCATCAGGAGGTGAGTCCTTTTTGTCCATTCCATGGGAAGAACTTCATAAATGCCTCAATCAATAGAATACAATGAAAGTAACTCTAAAGCCTTGGTCAAAAAAAGTACTACATATTTCACCTTGGACACTCAAGCAGACCTGTAGAGACAGAGGCCCTGAGGCCCCCCAGCCTAGAGCCACCAACAGTCTGCCAGCCAAGTGAGTCAGCCACCTTGAAGGCTTACGTTCCAGCCATCCAGATGACTGCAAACCCAATGGATAGAGCACTAAAACAATATGAGATTCCAAGTGAGAACTGTCCAGTTGAGTTCTTCTCAAACTAACAAGAACCAGGAAAAATAAGTGATTATGGTTTATTAACACTGAATTTGGGGGTATTTTGTTATGCAGCAGTTGATAACTATAAAGTTACCTTATCTTACCTTTCATCCTCACACAATGATGGGCATGAAGCAAACATTACCTGGAGAAGACTTAGAGGCATAAAGCAGGCATGGCTGGTGCAGGCCAACATTAAATCTTATTTCCATGAATACATCATATCCAGGTGAAAGTAGACAGCTACACTCTAAAGGGGAATTTAGTCTCAGGAATTTATGGCCTGTTGGACCATCGGCATACCTGGACTATTTAAAGAATAGGTAAAAATGCATACTTAAAAATTCAACAGGTACCATTATGCTCTGCAAGGGAGAGTAAATCTCAGTAAATCAAAGAGGCAATTCTTCCTAAGGTGGAATATTTTTCCTAGGTCTTCATGATACAGAAGTCTCCACCCTCTACTAAGTGCTTTAATTCAGGGTACAGCTTTAATAATGGTTTCTCCAAACCCTTAGGAGCATTTGAACCCTACTTTCCAAACAACAGTTCTAGAACATTTCTCCATAATGGGGTTTTTTGAAGAAAAGAACTTAATGTGATGAATGAGTTGAGCAGTGGGAAGGGCTTTGGCCTTAGGGTCAAGAGATGTGGATTCTGGTCTTGATGTACTTACTAATGCTGAGTATAACTTTCAACAAGTCCCTTGAATTACAGTGGTTTTCAACTCTGTGAAATGGAGATTTTTATCCAGTGTCCGAAGATTTTTGCAGCTCTATGACTCTGATTTTAAAGCTTTCCTAGTGATAAAATGTCTCCCCAGATGATAACTATGTGTGTTCATTAAACCCATTAGGGCATATTTCAACAAACTTCTAGAACTCAAGAGTGCATGGCATTCAGGTATACTGAACAAATGAATCAGTTAAACATGCAATCACACAGATTGCTCTTCTATTTCACAGAGCAGTGTTTTGCTGAAAGTCTTTTAGTTTTTTCATAAATACCTGCATTTATCTTATCATCTGCCTGAAAAGAATTTGAATGTTGTCTTTAGTGTTAAAATACAATCATATTTCTGTTCTGTTTCCATACTCTACCAATTCATAACACAAAGTCGCCAATCCTTGTGGTTCTCCACCCCACATCCAACTTTGGGTAATTTATGTTCAAGTAGAATTGCTTTCAGGTCCGTACAACTGAGACCATGCTTGGCTGGTTTTGTCTGTTTGGTGTCAGCCTTGAATGCCTAGCCAGATTTCCCACTGTTGGTGTGGAGAACAGAGGAGAAAGAAGAAAATGCGAATGATGGACTTACCGAGATCCAGCTTTTGTAGTTCAGCAGTAATGCTGCCCTTAAGCAATAATGCAAGTTAGAAATGATTGGTATTCTCCACACTAGAGAACTGTTGGGATACTATCTTAAATGCCTCTCGGAAACAGATCTGCACTGCACACCACACAGACATGAAACCAAAATTTATTAAAATACCCTTAGCATATTTACAACTGGAAGCCATGAATGCAGTTCTCTGCAAGTTCCAAAAAAATAGAATTCTATCTCTTAAAACAAATTAACAGAGGTATCAACAGTAGGATAAATATAATCTTTCAGAGATAGATGTCTTTGAATAGACAATCTACATTTTCTAACCAATATATATATTATGTACAAAAATACAATTGATGTGGGGACCAAGTAATGTCAAGAAGGAAAAATATACACACAAACACATATATTCATTATGTACACATCAGTATTGATTCCTTCACCTTTTCTTTTTAAAAATAAATACTTCATTTGGTTTGCAAATAACATTTACAAGTTCAACTAGAGAGCATTTCTCAGTTTTGACAAAATTAAATATGCAAATTAGAAATACATATTTTTAAAAATTTAAAGGGAAAAAAATACCTGAATCCAATTAGCTTATTCCATTAAAAAATATCCACGAGTATGTAATGTAAGCGTTCATGTCTTTAAAGTGCCTTCTCATTTCTCAAACTGTCTTCATTATTGCATTAAAAATCCTTTAAGATTACATCTACAGATTGGTCTAATAATTAAACAGAGAAGTCAACTTTTTTCTGGGTCAAATGGTTGAATATTTAAGATACGCTTAAACTTTCTTTTTAAGTGCTTTCAAGAGGGTAACAGTTACTGCTGATCTGAAAATAACCACAAATTGTCAACATCCTGATCCAGCTTCATGAAGATGTCTGAATCATGAGTGGTAGTAAGAGCTGAGGGGCAATAAAAAGCCTGTGATTCAAAATATTTGCACAGAATTCAGTCACTTTGTCCAGCAGCACAGAGATTCAACACTCGAGTCTTACGCCTCATAGCTGGTGACCTGGACTGATTTATACATTTATCAAAAGAATGGTCCTTCATTAGACAGTTTTAAAGTAAAACTCTCTGGGAAACTGAGAAGGACTGGAACCACCCCTCTCCTCAAGCTTCTTAAAATAAAGTAGAATAATAATAAAAAAAAGAAATGTATTTTCCATCTCTTTTATGGATTTTTCCCTCTTTGCTTAAGTGATGAGGTGGTGCTGACATTAACAAGAAGCAGTCACAAGGCTGTGTCTCTCTTGGTGACAGCAGAGCTCCCTGTCCACAGGGCTGGGGGATGGGGCATGGGTGTGGGACGAGGGGGTGAGGGCTCAGGGGCACTTCAGGTGTCTGTGCGGGAAAGAGGGAGAGAAAGCTGGGTCCTGGAGAAACAGTCAAGGGAGGCAAACGTCACTGTGGGATGTGAAGGAAAGGGAGGCAATGCAGAAGTACTGAAAGGAGAAAAACGAAATGAAGCTTGATGCCAAAATGAACTTTAAACAGGCAGAGAGGAAACAGGAAGGTTCATGGACAACTGATCCCATGGAAGTTAATCTGATATTCAATGGAGTTATTTCAGCAAGCACAGGCCAGTCCACTGGTATGTACCTGCTTTTCCAGCACACCATCAAGCGTGGGCCAGTACGAGATACCGGGCACTCCCACTGCCCTCACACCTATGCCCTGAGCTTCCGTTGAAAGACTGCCCATGAAACAACCATGGCAACAGTCACCAGCTCCCTAACAATGCATTATATCAGCAAAACATTACACCCTGACCTTGTTCAAATTTTCCTTTTCTACTGTCTATTTTTCTCCCTCATCCCATTGCTTGCAATCTCATAAGGCAAAATGAAGACACATAACTGCAAGGATCAAATTAATTTTCGGAAACAGGATCGAGGGTGTTGCTAAGAAAATTAAACCCCAAAGGTCTTGAAATAATTTACATTTCTGTTAGGCCTGATTCTCATTAGGACACTGACTGACTTCATTCGGGTTCTGGGCATGCAGGCCACTACTGACTCTTCAGACCAAAGCACGATCCCCTAAATCAAAGCCCAGGGGCACTCTGCTTCCCGTGCTAGTCTAAATTAGAACTCGACGAAAAGGAAAAGACTATGATGAATCAACGACATGTTTTCTCCAAAGAATCTTAACAATTATTCAATTTCTAATTTTAAAAATTTCTTTTGAGGAATATCTTCGATTGTTTCTTTAAAGAGAAGTCCCCTCTTCTTAATGCTTATGTTCTTCAAAGATTCTACACCCTACTAACAGTAGGGTCACATTATTTGTATCTTGAGAAATTAAAGAATTGTAAAATTAATATTTGGCATAGATTTAGCTCAAAATCCCATGTGTGCCACCCTGGGCTAAGAGAATGGTCACTAGACTTTCCCCTCTTACCCATGGATTTGTTTCTAAAGGAAATGGACGTCTTTAGAGGATTTTGCAGGGGGCAATCTGAGCGGGTTGACACTTCATGCCTTGGTGGTCAGATGTGAAGGAATAAGATTATAGATAGGAACAAGTTGCCAAGAACAAAGGGGGAAAAATGAGCTACTTATAGTTCGCTGAAATCTATCTAAGATGTATAGATTATAAAGCTCTTAATCTCTTTGGGGGAGAACAGTATAATCTTTGTATGCTATGTATACAATTTTATATACTTCATGGAAACCTGGAATTCAAAAATCCATCCCAAGAGATCCCAGAAAGTTGTGCATCCCTAAATACACCTATCAACCATGTCATGGGGCAGTGGAGGATAACTTCCTTTATACTCAGTGGTCCATGGGACTAGCCTTTCCTTCTGGAAAGCTGACCCATATGAATAAACAAAAATACATTTGTTTCATGAGACAAGAGTGGAAGCAAGTCTGAGAAGAGAAAAGGGAAGGAAAGCATGTATAATTTTGCCAAAGATGTTGACAGACCTCTGGGAATGCATGCCTGAATACATTAGATTTTTTACTTGATATACTAAGTATAACACACTGCCAGCTCACACTATATATGGGGAGAAGTACTCATTCTCTTTTAAGACATTCTTACAGCTTCAAAGACAGAAGAACCCCTTGGTGTCTGCACGGGTAGAATTTAGGCAAACACTCAGCCTACAAAACAGCTTAAGGGTGGTAGAAGGTTGTTTATTCCATGGAGAAGAAGGCCAAGTTGCTGTGGGAAATTGGGCTCATTTGCATTTTTCTCACCCAGTGCTACTGAATTTCACACAAAGCATTAAAAAAAAAAAAAAAAACCAGCCCACAGAAGTCTATGAATAAGCTTTCAGAAAAGGAGATACAATGGAGATTCTTAGTATATTTAATATTAAAAAACAGAAAGTTATATGAGATGGAATGTAGAATAAATTAATGGCTTTAGCCACCACTCTATATAAAAACTTGAGATTAAACCAGTCTTCCCCAGATTATAGCGTGAAGAAGATATTCATGAACAAGTGTTCCAGAGACATAATACTCAAGAATGAGTTTGAGCTCTGACTAAAGTGAACCATCATGTCAGAGAAGGGAGGACAAGAAGAAAAAGGTGCTCTGTGTTACTGTTTATCACCAGGATGACTGAGAGAGGAGCTGGGGCTGGAGAGGAAATGAATCCAGAAGCACCACTGAGGACAGTCTGACCTACCAGATGAGGCTTGACTTGCCCCGCTAACCTCTTCATTGGTAGAAACCTCATGGGCACCTTAGGAGACAGAGACATCTTGCTGACATTTTTCTATCTTCACATTTCCAAGTCAGCTGTCAACTACAAAAATTTCCCAAATGCTAAGTTTATATCAGAGTGTTGATTAAGGGTCTTGGAAGAAATAAAACTACTGAACTGGATTCCAGTCTGACATGTTAATACTCTGGAATTCACTACTTCCCAGCAAAGCACTGATCTGGGAGGGTCTGGTAGATTGCCCGCTCCCTGGGAGGGGAAATGAAGAACTGTGAAACTAAATTTCAGTGCCTCTAACAAGGTGTCAACAACTGACGGGTTTGCAGAAATGACACAAAATGAGCCTCCGAGTCACATACAGCGATGTAAGTGAGCCCAGTGATGCCTGGATTCAATCACTAATGGAGTTATAAATACAATTATGTGAGTCTCAGGGAGCCAGACCCGCTGAGGCCTGTGCCAAAAGGTGCCTTTAAGTGACTTCTGCACCAATAACAGACAAGGTTCCATCCAGCCAGACTATTTCTCTCCATAGCTGGAAAATGGAAATATGATCAACCGAGTTATTTACATTTTGGAAAAGTTAAAAACTAGCCATTCATTTCAAATACTGTAGACTTGTCTGCACAGACTTGTTTCTCTTGTAGATTTCTTTATGATAACAAAGTAGCTGACATGAATGAAAGTTCATTTCTTTATTCAGTCCACTCTCTTTAGCTGTGTTTCTACGGTAAAAACCTGATAAATGAAGTGTGGTATTTATGGTTTTCTGGATGGTCCATCCATTTATGAACTGCTCTTACAAGAGAATCAGAGAAAGGAAATTTTAATTGTCTAACACTTCTTTCTCTACATACCACTTCTCTTTGTATGTGATTTTTCCAAAAATAAATTGTTCAGAGCAATACTTCACTCTCTTAAATCCACTCTGAAAATTGCCTGGTTTAGGCTGAAGTCTCAAGTGGGCAGTTAAGAGCTTTTGCTTTGTCCACACTCATCAGCCCTCACAGCTGTTCAAATTCTTATATGCTTAGGACCTCTACAATACTGGGTGTCACAGTATGTCCTTCTTTTGTGATTCAGGAACTAATTACTTTGTTGACTTCCAAATTTCTGATGCTTCTTTTCCCCTTCTACCTTTTGGTCTTTTTGTTTTAAAATGATGAGAACGGTCAAGATCAAAGAAAAATGAAGCTCAAATCTACTGGAGAGTCCTTGTTAGCAATTTTTAGACTATTTACACTAATTATAGAATGGGATATTTGATATTTGCATCAGTTATTTTGAGGGGGAAAGCTATGTTTTATTGACTTCTTCCTTCCTCTTCACACAGAAAACCCCAAATTGGTTTTATTTTTATTTGGCAAGGGTGGCAGTACTACAAAACAGACCAATTTAGAATATCAGGGAATGAAGTTCCCATGTCAATGTTACCGTCTGGTTACTGGGAAAGAGCCCACCGGTCTGCACTTTAATTCCCTTTCATATTCTGGCTGACTAGGTGCTGTCTCTGTGTGCAACGATCTATGTCAGTGACACCAGGCAAGAATGAAATAGAAATAAAACATCATGTCCAACAAAGACGTAAAATTAAAATTTCCCCATGCAGGTGGTATAATCTAGAGAGAGAGATGTGCAATCCCAGTCCAACAAGCAAATCTTTATCAAAAATACACTTACATATCTTTTGATACATCTGATCACAGTCTTGGAAGGACTGTACCAATGACTTCTTCACCTTGCTGAATACTACCAAAGAGTTTTATTCCTTCCTTTAATCTTCACCAACAGCATATGAGCTTTTAGGGAAATGCCTTTCCTTATGGTATTTATGAGAAAAGGAGGTGCATCAGAGCAGCTGAGCAGGTGTGTAGCTTCTACTATTCTCACCGGGACGAAAAGAGGACTGGAGACCGGAGTCAAACCTGGCATTCAGTTTCTCATCATGTTGCCCACTGTTTTGGCTAAAACATTTGAAGATGGAAGAGCATGACTGGATCTCTTTATTCTACTTCTCAGATTTCAGACTTTTTTCTTCATAATTCCTGGGTAGTTGCAATGAATGTTTAAAGAGATTTCATAGACATCAACTCAAGGATTCAAAAGGTAACTTCTGAGCAGCAGGTCTATCACCTTTGATTCCTGGGCCTTGACCATCACATCATTCATTTCTTCTTGGCTACCTTTTCCCTTTTTTTTTTTAACCATGCCTCTGCCCATAAACTGCCTCTTCTTGGGTTAAAAGGCATAGAGCACACCCCCTCCTCACTTGATCCTCAATACTTCATAGGCCTGTTTTTTACCTAACATGTTTGTATAATGCTTTTACGTCATATATGATATACTTGTGTGCTCGATGATTATGCAGGTTATGCAAGAATCTGAACTGCTATCCACTATGCCCTCAGCTTTAATGAATCTTAACTAGGCAGAGATGATGTTGTTATAAGTTAAGGTATTTCTCTGAATCTGACTAGTAAGTCAAATATGTCTGGTTAGACACAGAGTAGAAATACTGGCCACTGTCCCTCTTGTGCAGGCAGGGCTGTGCTAAGAACAGCCAGACATGCCCAAGCTGCTAAGTGTACCCCAACTACTTACTCCTGTGTAGTTAACACAATCTCAGCTGCATTTTGGATGGGTCATTCTCTCAGGGCCTCCAGGTTGTTTTAGATGGTCCACCTTAGACAAAGTCTTGTGAACTTTTACCAAGCATTGGGTCAAGTTACAAATGAGGGCACCGTCACACTGAAGTCCATGTATGGACTTGGGAGGGGTGTCCAGATACCTAATGCAGGATGCAAATTGGGTGAGAATCATGGGAGTCCTGCCATGGTGTCTTCACACACTAATGGTATATTGCACTCACCAGGTTTTCCCAACAGAGGTAGGCAAACTTTGCTCTTTAGAAAAGGTTTTATTTTACTGCCAATTTCTGGTCTGTCCACTAGAATGAAATCCAACTTGAGCATGGGTAAAACAGGTGCTTTTTCTTTTGTCCGATAATACTAGAAGGACTGTCACAGAGCATGGGGTAGCTGTAAGCAAGATTTGTTTCAAATTGAGGAATTTCTTAGGTCCTCACCATTAAGTGAAAATGAAGAGAAAAACAATCGAAGAAAGCAGTATGAAAGGCTTGCTCACAAGCAACTGCTATTAGTCATGTAAGTTCTTACCAGCTCTTCTGTTTTGCTTGTCTCATTCTTTTTTTTGGGAAAAAAACAAACCATGTTATTATATCCCCCTTTTAAAAAAATTATTAGAAAGAGTGGCTAGCACCTGCGGGAATATGGCTTTGTGACTAGATTTGATCCTGACTGCATTCCTGGGCATTGTATTAGGATATGGTGCTGCTTTAATTGGCTGTATCTATTATGGGGTCCCCGTGGGGGCTGATAACTAGCAGGCAGGTCCTGGGTAGACACTCAGGTACCTGGCAAGTTGAGAGATTCTGGCAAGATGCTGGGGCAAGGGGCAGCTCACACATGACCAGCAGATGGGGAAGGGTTTTAAGGTTTCTGCTCTTCTCTAGATGGTCTCCCATCAGTTGGGAGGAGAAAGCTTGGACCTCTCTCCTTTCAAGACTGAAACCTGATAGGCTTTGATCCTTACTTCAGTTCACCCCAAGTCTCACTTCTCCTCTCACAGCATAGGAGAGTGGTTTAAGGTAAAAATGTCAGGAGAGAGGTCCAAGGTGGTTTTCCTGTGACTCTAGAGGCAGTAATCACACAGGCTTCCAGGGTCAGAAAAAACTGCCTATTGAACTCAAAATTCAATATCAGTGTAATCACCTTCTTCCCATTTTGATGTAAAGAACTTTTTTTTCTACTCTCTCTTTTTGGGACATTAACCCCCACCCCCCTGCTTCAACCATAGGTCACATGTCTGTCAGTCAAGGTCATGATAAACAGCTGCAAGTAGCATTTTCTCTCTTGTCTAGACACTGCCTCCTGGGGTGCGTGGGAGAGGCCCAGTCATATTCAGTCCCAGAACCTGGTGTATAGCTAAGCTGCAGGTCAACATGGTGGATCCACTCATAGATGATTTGAGGTGTGAAATGTACTCTGACTGACACTGGGTCACTCATCAAAGCAGATGCTTTGACCCCAAGTCTGTTGCTGCTCAGTTATCATAGTTTTTTTTTTTTTTCCTTAAAAGAAAGGGTAGAGAATTCCTAGTGGCCTAGGAAACCTCAATGAACTGATATGAAAACAGAAGAATGGGTCTTGCTAAATGGCTGATGCCAACGACCTGTATTATAATTTGTTCTCCAGAAAGAAGTTTATGACTATTTAACCCCCTTCTCCATCCATGTATAAATCCATTTTCTGTTCTTTCTAGCACATGAAAAACAATGAAAAAATAACCATTTCTTGAGTGTGGGGCATACAGTCTTGGGCCTCTTAAAATAATTCTGGTAAGTCTCAACATTTTTGGCAAGAAGGGTGCTTCAGGATCTTGCTGCAATAGAATCAAAATTAAGATCAATAATCAAACCAGCAGGCTTGATTATTCTAAGGATCAAGGCTTGAACTTGCTCAAGGCAGCTGTCACAAAATATCCATCTCTTCTTCTGTCACAAGTTTACATATATCTTGCCTGGGTTAGAAAGCTTGAGGTCTCTGATTTAAAAAAAAAAGAAGAAGAAGAAGAAAAAAAACTCAAAAATCTTGGTAATTCTCTGGTCTTGTAGCAGAGCAAATTTTGGACCTTTGGAAGAAACAGTTCTCAAATATTTCTTCAGTGGCATTTCATTGTTGCTATGGCTTAACAAGGGGCTTCTTTAAGAAGGCACAGGGTGCTCAGAAAGGGATGAGCAAAATAAACATTGAGTGACATATCTTTTGAAGACTTCTTGTAGCATTGGTGTTACAGAGGATCATGCGGGTACTATGCCTCACCATCGTTGCTTTCCCACATCTCTGTGTTAGTTGGTGCTCACACTGGCTTCCTTCTGACGCAGTCTTTCCTTCTGTTATTTGAGACAAAAATTGAGTTAATTATTATTCCTTTTTCTAAATTTTCACCTTTCTCAAATTTTGGTATGTTTCTCAAATGTTGATCTATGATGCTGAATAGAGTTGGACCAAATGCCCTAGAAATGAGAGGACAGAGGCCTGGGGAAGGAGCAGTGGATAATGAGGGAAGAAGACAAAAATCTGAGTTGAGCCCACTGCCACCAAAAATATAGACATACCATATAAAGATGAGTGTACCGAATACGCCACCAAATGGGCACAGAATGTTTCCATTCAGGTAGGAGCTCTGTAAGCCAACCATGGCTGTCCCTGATGAAGTCGTAGGGCCCTGACTTCCCCGTTTCTCACTCAACATTCGCTGAGCTGCTGATGGGGTTGTTAGGAGGACATCATCGTTGGTTAACAGAAATCATCTCACTTATACCCCCACTTGGGTGGTCAAAGGATTTAAAGCAACTGGCAAAAGTATTAGTGAAGAATAAGGAAGCAAAGTAACTTCACTATTAGCAAAATACAACTAGTAAGTGGCTAAGCTGGGACTTGAACCTCTATGCCTTGGGTTCCTAACCATTCAGCTATTCCAACTGTATCGTGGAGATTCCTTGTGATCAGTATTGCCAGTGGGACTGTGGAGGACAGCTTCCCTTCATGGCTAGGAAGACACACTAGTCTGCTAGTTTCTATCCTAGGGAGAGCAGTCAGGGGACCAGTCAGCAGTCTGGTTCTGGTTTTTGCTATCCGTTTGAGAAGTGATCTCAGGTAGGCTGTATCTTTCTGCATCTCAGTTTTACCAACTATCAATAGAGGCTACTCCCTGCCCCTTTCTTTAACAAGGATAAGGAATTGGTGAGGGTAAAATGCGTCAACAAGTTCAGGAGAAGGGTACTTTGAGATGAAGGGGATCCCGGCGTGAGGTGCGATGGAGAAGGGTGTGAAATGGCAAGTGACTACACTTGGTTTATCGGGAAAGGACCGTGTTTGAATTTGCTGGCAGAGCACAAAGCCGGGTTTCGCGCCTTACTCTGTCCTCTCCTGTGTCCTTTCTTACCACGTGGAATCCTGGGATGGGAACTGAGAATACGTATACTACTCATCCTTCTGAGTTTTATCCCTAAGATTTAGGCCCACTCCTGGGTGCACCTCAGTTATAATGAAAAGTCTTGAGATTCTGATGAAAAATGCATCTCACCAGACTAGCCGTGGGGTTGATTTTCTTTGTCTCCACTTTCTTCTCTGCTGTTAACTTGCTGACTGATTCCTGAGCCATTTTCAATCTGAAATCAAAACAGGGAGTGGGGAGGAGAGAGGAGGAAAAGAAAAGAGGAGAAAAAAAGGAAAGAAAAAAGAGGTCAGGTTAAACAGAAATCCAAATGCTGTTGAATTAATCAGTTAGCAGTCTGAAATATAAGGGGTGGCTTTTCAGTGCTTTTCATTAAATTCAAACTCTGTGAGGGTATCTCCGCTGGGGTATCAAAGCTGATCTTCCTCCACTGACCGAGAAGCTCACTGAGATCTGCCTGGGAAATCTGTGCTTTAGGGACCAAGGTAAGAGTTTCTGATCTATGGAATACTGGATGGACTCCCTGCACTCTAAGGGCACACCCCAAGGCTATCTGGCTTGTGAGCCACTCAGCAGACAGGATAAAGACAATCTGAAAAACCAAAATTTTGGAGAAACATACAAAACTGCAAATATTAAAATCCACCAGAGAGTTCCCTGGCTGTCCAGTGGTTAGGACCTGGTGCTTTCACTGTCAGGGCCTCTGGTTCAATCCCTGGCTGGAGAACTAAGATCCTGCAAGCCTTGCAGCACAGAAAAAAACAATAAAAAATCCACCAGTTCACATCAAGAAAGTCAAAAGACAACCTACAGAATGGGGAAAATATTTGTAAATCATGTATCTGATAAAGGACTTACATTCAGATTACATGGATAGCTTACAAACTCAAATAAAAAGACAAATCACCCAACTTAAAAAATAGGCAAAATACTTGACTAGACATTTCTCCAAAGACAGACAGATGGCTCATAAGCACATGAAAAGATGCTCAACATCATCACTCAGAGAAATACAAAGCAAAACCACAAGGAGATACCACTCCTAGCCCCTAGGGATGGATAGAATTAAAAAGAAAGACAATAACAAGCGCTGGAGATGAGGATGTGAAGAAATCAGAATCCTTATACACTGCTGATGGAACTAGAGAATGGTACAGTCACATTGGAAAACAGTTTGGCAGCTTTTCAAAATGTTAAACATAGTTAGCATATGACCCAGCAATTCTACTACTTGGCATATAAATATATGTATATCCAAGTAAATGAAAATATTTGTCTATAAAAAATATATGTATGAATTTTTAGAGCAGCATTATTTAAAATTATTTAAAACAGCCAAAGTAGAAACAGTCCAAATTTGCATCAGCTGATAAATGAATAAACAAATGGTAGTATATTAACACAACAGAATATTTTAAGGAATGAAGTCCTGGACCATATTAAGGAATGAACTGCTGAATGAAAGCTACATCATGGGTGAACCTAAAAAAATCCATTTCATTAAAATAAATGAAAGAAGCTAGCTACAAAAACCCACATACTATATGATTCCATTTATATGCAATGTCCCGAGTAGGCAAATAAAAGAAACATAGAGTAGCAATGCCAGGGGCTGGGGGCAGTGGAGAAGTGGGAGTGACTGCTAATGAATAAGGCGTTTCTCCTAAAACTAGGGATCAGTGATGATTGCAGATCCTTGTGAATATATGGAAAACCACTGAACTGAACACTTTCAAAGGGATAAATTTTACAGCATGTGAATCATATCTCAATAAAGTTGTTAGAAAAAACCCAATTCCACAACATGACATTATTTTTTACTCAGTTTATCAATTCAACAAGGCAGTATTTTTCAACCATCAGATTGGAAAATCTAACAGTCAGAGAATGTCAACTGACATTGAGGACAATAATGGGTGACAAGGACCCAAAACATGTATGAGGGTGTGTAAATGTGTACAGCAAGCTTTGGCAGCATCAAGTGAAACTGAACACATACATACCCTATGAGCTATCAATTCCTCTTCTTGGGAGATACCCAAAAGAAAATGTTATCATTAGACACAGGGCTTTCATTGTTGCAATATATGCAATAATGAAAAATTGAAAACAACCTATTAATCAGGTTCAAGAGGATACAGGATAGATGATAAGAGCAAACAGTAACAGCTGACATTTACAGGGTGCATACTCTATGCTAGGTACTCTTCTACCCGCTTTATTTGAATTAAGCCATTTAATTCTCCCAACAACCCTGTGAGGTAGAAACTTTCACTGTTTGCATTTTATAGGTCTTAAGCACCATGCTGTCGTGCATGTGCTCGGTCGTGTCCAACTCTTTGTGACCCCACGGACTGTAGCCCATCAGGATCCTCTGGCCATGGAATTCTACAGGCACGAATACTGGAGTGAGTTGCCACTGCCTATTCCAGGGGATCTTCCCGACCCAGGGACTGAATTGGAGTCTCTGCATCTCCTGCACTGGCAGGCAGATTCTTTACCACTGAGCCATCTGGAAAGCCCAAGCACAGTGCAGTGATGCTTATATATTATATTCATTTAACAGAATACGGTAAAACTGTGAAAATGAATAAACTAAATCTGTGAACGAAAATTGTGGATGTCAGAAACATGATATTGAAAGAGTGACAAATTCTGCAGGGTGACAGAGTGAAGAGGCCATCTAGCCTGCTGGTGAAGTGCTCAGCTCCAGAGCCTGACTGCGGGATTAATTCTCAGCCCCAGTACTTATCAGCTGTGTGACCCTGGGCAAGTGACCTCTCTGTGCACCTAGAAAAGGAGATAACAACAGTGTGGGCTATGCTGGGTCACTGAAAGGACTGAGAAAGTGCTGCTCCAGGCAGAGTGTAATCATTCAACATATGTTCACTACTATTGTTACTGTGTGTGTGTTATGCCAACTTGTGTATATGCTGGGGAGTAGTGCCCACGAAAGACTGATCACAGATGCCTGCACCTGTATGTAAACATCTATTTATACTTATATGCAGACTGGAAAGAGACTAATTTCATGATAGAGGTTATCGCTAGAAAGATGGAAGAAGAGAATGACTTTGGGCAGTAGTATGTCTAAAGGAGAAGAGGGTGGCAGAGGATGAGATGGTTGGATGGCATCACTGCCTCAATGGACATAAGTTTGAGGAAACTTCTAGAGAGACTGAAGGACAGGGAAGCCTGGCCTGCTGCAGTCCATGGGGTTGCAAAGAGTCAGACACAACTTAGTGACTGAACAACAACAACAAATGTCAAATAAATTTCATTTTTATCCACAATATTTCATTTTCAATTATAAAATCTTAAAAGAATGTGGCAAAATGTTAACAATTTTAGGTGGTGGGAATATGGGTGTGTTGTGCTATCTTTAACATGTTTACCTAAAAATTTCTTCAAAAATGTTTTATGTTTTTGAATGTCTTTGTTTTAAATGTCTGTATTTTAAAAATATCTTCAAATCAAAGACATAAAAAAATGAACATGCTTTTTTTCAGGGCCTCAAATCTGAATCTTTTACTCATTACTAATCCCATACCTGCTTAATACTGAAGAAGTGGCTGAGCGCCTTAGCTCGTTACTTCATTTTGCACAATTTGTTTGAAATACACACTTCATAATCCAATCTCCCTGCCCACATGCACAAGTTAGTTCAATGAATTCAACATGCTGACTTGTGCATCAGAAAAGGAAAATGAGACAAAGATGAGCAATGATTTATGTAACCCAAGAAATGCATATGCAGAGCTGCCGTGAGAAGAAGCTCTGGCATAGGTCTGACATATATACCACACTGCCTACTAAACTTTTCTGCTTGTAGCAATAACTGTCACCATACCCACATAAGAAAAGAATGCACTAGAAGGATCAAATCCTGTTCAGACTGCATTGGAGACCAATCAGTAAGGGATCTGCAAACAAGATGAGGCCATGGTTTGTAGCATCTTCTTTCCTTGGTTTTCTCCAGCAAGATCTGTTTTCAACAAGAGCACCTATTGTTCATCCTTTAATCCCAAATCCAATGGAATCGCTTGGAATTACTATTCCTCCTGCAGCTCCCTAACTTTTAGGAAATTTGAGGGTTATCTTTTGCTTAAGTAGTTCCTTTTCACCTTAGAATTCTGATCTCTTCTTCCAGAATCGGTCTTCTACCATGATCTAGGCTCAGCATTGCCTCCCCCGATTCCCATACTTCTTAGTAGTTCTGCAATCACTTTCCATGTTCTCTCAGTATCCGGGGGGGATGGTGATTGGAAAAGGGGAGTTAAGTAAACTGGGAGATAACCTAAGGTCCTGTCCCCACTGCTAACCATTTCCTATTGCTCTGTGACTGTTCTGTAGACTGAGGCTCTCATGCATACCCCACGTTTCCGAGGACAATTTCGAGCTCGGTGATTCTATCTTGCTATTCTCTAATGATTCTCATTCTCATTATGATGTCTCCCTTTCAGAGGGCACTCTAAAAAATCAGAAAGGACTGAGAAGAATCAAACCTTGGTACAAAGTAGATTCAGGATCAGTGAGGCTTGATTTTAACTCCAACTCTGCCAGTTGTTAGACAACTTGGAGTGAGTTAATCAACTTTAAGTTTCTATATATATACATATGTATCATATATGTATGTGTATGTGTGTGTCTATGTTAGCTGCTCAGTCATGTCCGACTCCTTGACCCCATGGACTGTAGCCCACTGGGCTCCTCTGTCCATGGAATTCTCCAGGCAAGAATACTGGAGTGCATAGCCATTGCCTTCTCCAGGGGATCTTCCTGACTCAGGGATCAAACCTGGGTATTGTGCATTGAAGGCAGATTCCTTACAGCCTTAGCCTCACAGGGAAGCCCCCAAACAAACAAAAAACTGCAATCATATATACATAACATTAATTACATGGTGTTTCTGTGAGGGTTAAATTAATTAACATATCTAGATCAAACTGCCAACATCCGTTGGATCATAGAAAAAACAAGGGAATTCCAGAAAAACTTCTGCTTCATTGACTATGCTAAAGCCTTTGACTGTGTGGATCACAACAAACTGAGGAAAATTCTTAAAGAGATGGGAATACCAAACCACTTTACCTGCCTCGTGAGAAACCTGTATGCAGGACAAGAATTAACAGTTAGAACTGGACATGGAACAATGGACTGTTTCAAAGTCATGAAAGGAGTACGCCAAGGCTATATATCATCACCCTGCTTATTTAACTTATATGTACAGTACATCATGCAAAATACCCAGCTGGATGAACCACAAGCTGGAATCAAGATTTCCAGGAGAAATATCAATAACCTCAGATATGCAGATGATACCACTCTAATGTAACAAAAGAGTAACAAAAGAACCTCTTGATGAAGGTGAAAGAGGAGAATGAAAAATTGGCTTAAAACTCAACATTTAAAAAGCTAAGATCATGACATCCAGTCCTATCACTTCATGGAAAATAGATGGGGAAAAAAATGGAAACAGCGATAGACTTTATTTTTTGGCACTCCAAAATCACTGCAGGCAGTGACTGCAGCCATGAAATTAAAAGACGCTTGCTCCGTGGAAGACAAGCTATGAAAAACCTAGATAGTGTATTAAAAAGCAGAGACATCGCTTTGCTTACAAAGGTCCATATAGTCAAAGCTATGGTTTTTCCAATAGTCATGTATGGATGAGGGTTGGGCCATAAAGAAGGCTGAGTGCCAAAGAATTGTTGCTTCTGAACTGTGGTGTTAACTGAGAAGACTCTTGAGAGTCCTTTGGATTGCAAGGAGATTCAATCAGTTAATCCTAAAGGAAATCAGTCCTGAATATTCATTGGAAGGACTGATGCTGCAGCTGAAGCATCTTGATGCCACATGATGCAAAGAGCCGACTCACTGGAAAAGACCCTGATGCTAGGAAAGACCGAGGGCAGGAGGAGAAGGGGGCAACAGAGGATGAGATGGTTGGATGGCATCACTGACTCAATGGACATGAATTTGAGTAAACTCTCGGAGTTGGTGATGGACGGGGAGGTCTGGCGTGATGCAGTCCATGGGATTGCAAAGAGTCGGACATGACTGAGCCACTGAAATGAACTAAACACCTAATAAAGGATAACCATTAAGGAATCTTCCCTCACAGAGATAAAGGAACTCCTGAAGAATGCATGACAATAGTTTCTGACTATAAATAGTATTAATGGAGCTGCTAGTTAAATATTATCTTGCAATAATATTATTTACATGTATTCCGAAAGCAAACCAAATCAACTAATGCTATTATCCAGAGATTCAGCAAACCAAGGAACTCAATTCAACTTTTTCTGATCTGAACACAGATTTTAAAAGTCATAATGAGAAGCTATACTTTGATGCAGGCATGACATACATTTCTCAACCAAATAAATCAGTTCAGTTCAGCCACTCAGTTGTGTCTGACTTTTTGTGACCCCATGAACTGCAGCACGCCAGGCTTCCCTGTCCATCACCAACTCCCAGAGCTTACTCAAACTCAACTCCATCCAGTCAGTGATGCCATCCAACCATCTCATCCTCTGTTGTTCCCTTCTCCTCCCACCTTCAATCTTTCCCAGCATCAGGGTCTTTTCCAGTGAGTCAGCTCTTTGCATCAGGTGGTCAAAGGACTGGAGTTTCAGCTTCACCATCAGTCCTTTCAATGAATATTCAGTGTTGATCTCCTTTAGGATGGACTGGTTTGATCTCCTTGCAGTCGAAGGGACTCTTCAAGAGTCTTCTCCAACACCACAGTTCAAAAGCACCAATTCTTTTGTGCTCTGCTTTCTTTATAATCCCACTCTCACATCCATACATGATTATTGGAAAAATCATAGCTTTGACTAGACAGACCTTTGTTGGCAATGTCTCTGCTTTTTAGTATGCTGTCTTGGTTGGTCATAACTAATCTTCCAAGGAACAAGTGTCTTTTAATTTCATGGCTGCAGTCACCATCTGCAGTGATTTTAGAACCCAAGAAAATAAAGTCTGTTACTGTTTCCTTTGTTTCCCCATCTATTAGCCATGAAGTGATGGGACTAGAAGCCATGATCCTAGTTTTCTGAATGTTGAGTTTTAAGCCAACTTTTTCACTCTCCTCTTTCACTTTCATCAAGAGGCTCTTTAGTTCCTCTTTGCTTTCTGCCATAAGGGTAGTGTCATTTGACTATCTGAACTTACTCTTATTTCTCATGGCAATCTTGATTCCAGCTTGGGCTTCATACAGCCTGGCATTTCGCATGATGCACTCTGCATGTAAGTTAAATAAGCAGGGTGACAGATGCACTCCTTTCCTGATTTGGAACCAGTCTGTTGTTCCATGTACAGCTGTAACTGTTGCTTCTTGACCTGCATACAGATTTCTCAGGAGGCAGGTCAGGTGGTCTGGTATTCCCATCTCTTGAAGAATTTTCCACAGTTTGTTTTGATCCACACAGTCAAAGGCTTTGGTGTAGTCAATAAAGCAGAAGTAGATATTTTTCTGGAACTTTCTTGCTTTTTTGATGACCCAATGGATGTTGGAAATTTGATCTCTGGTTCCTCTGGCTTTTCTAAACCCAGCTTGAACATCTGGAAGTTCATGGTTCACGTACTGTTGAAGCCTGGCTTGGAGAATTTTGAGCATTACTTTGCTAGCCTGTGAGATGAGTGCAACTGTGCAGTAGTTTGAACATTCTTTAGCATTGCCTTTCTTTGGGATTAGAATGAAAACTGACCTTTTCCAGATAAGTAAATAAGAAACTATTTCAACTTCAAAAGAAGATTGAATCTATTTCCTCACAATTTCCTCAAGTTTCTTTGATGTAAGTATCATAAATAAAATTTACATTTCAAATTATAGAATTTATGAGTAAATATATTTTTTCACGTTAACCCTGTTTTTCTCATAACCAAAATAACTCTTGTTCCTTATAGGAAAATTCTATATTTATACATGAAAGGATTATATTTTCAAATTATATTACATAATTAAAAGTATAAAGAAAGAGCAAGGCTTACTGGCCATTTAAATACTTTTCTGGGAATGTAATTAAGACACAATGGGACAGTTACGGAAAATTATCACATACAAATGTCTCAGCTAGACAGTAAGATACATGAGGGCAGAAATGGTGGCTATCATTTTTATTGCTGTGTTCCTAGCCCTTGATACAGTAGCTGGCACACATTTACATGCCATAAAGAGACCTACAGAACAAAATTTTTTAAAAATCCTTTACTTCCTTAAAATACTGCTCATCTGAATTTTTCAAAATGCTGAGTCCTCGAGGCTGCCTGGGCACACACATACACAGTTGCATGGGGCTTCTTCATTTAATGCACTCCCACCACTTCTTGAGATTCCCAGTTTTTGAACAAGGAGCTCTGTAAATTATAAGGTTGGTCCTCTCTAAGACTTTCTTGGACATTTAAGGTTATTTTATTAATAAAATGAAACGTTTTCCAATCCTTTTTTTCCATGGCACATTTATTACATAAAGAAAGAAATCTGGTTGGATAAAGTTCATACCTCCCGTCAAGGTTAATTTATTTCACTGTGTTGCAACCATGTTATGCACCTGTTTTTTACACAAGACCAGAGCTGCTCAAAAGCAGGGGATAGGACTTCACCTTCTTTCCCTCACATTTTGCACTGTAAAATGGCATATAGTATGTGACCATAAAACTGAGTTAATGAATTAACAAATAATTATAAGTCATTAACCTCCAAACTGTAAAAACTTAGGTCTCAAGAATGGTTATGCAGAAAATATTCAAGTCCATTCAGGTGCATGAAAATATAAAGTCACTTTCTCTCACCATAACATCACCAATGCTCAATGCTCAATGACACCACCCTTATGGCAAAAAGCAAAGAGGAACTAAAGAGCCTCTTGATGAAAGTGAAAGAGGAGCTGGCTTAAAACTTAACATCAAAAAACGAAGATCATGGCATCGGGTCCCATCACTTCATGGCAAACAGATGGGAAAACAATGGAATAGTGACAGACTTTATTTTCTTGGGCTCCAAAATCACTGCAGATGGTGACTGCAGCCATGAAATTAAAAGACGCTTGTCCTTGGAAGAAAAGCTATGACCACCTAGACAGGATATTAAAGAGCAGAGACATTACTTTGCTGACAAAGGACTGTATAGTCAAAGCTACATATTTTTTTCCAGTAGTCATGTATGGATGTGAGAGTTGGACCATGAGACTGAGCACCGAAGAACTGATGCTTTTGACCTGTGGTGTTGGAGAAGACTCTTGAAGAGTCCCTTGGACTGCAAGGAGATCCAACCAGTCCATCCTAAAGGAGATCAGTCCTGAATATTCATTGCAAGGACTGATGCTGAAGCTAAAGCTCCAATACTTGGGCCACTTGCTGCAAAGAACTGACTCACTGGAAAAAACTCTGATGCTGGGAAAGATAGAAGACAGGAGAAGGGGACAACAGAGGAAGAGATGGTTGGAAGGCATCACTGACTCAATGGACATGAGTTTGAGCCAGCTCTGGGAGATGGTGATGGACAGGGAATCCTGTGTGCTGCAGTCAATGGATTCGCAGAGTCGGACATGACTGAGTGACTAAACAACAACAACAATGCTCAAAGCCAATCCCGCAAAATACAGACCATCAAGTTCTCATGAGAGTCTCTAAATATCCTTACCATAGAGGGCAATGTTCATGGTGGAGGGCAAGGCTATTTGTCAATAGTTTTTGTATCATATGATATGAAACTTATACATGCATGCTAAGAGACAAACACTTAAAAATTCTGACCAGCTAGCTATGTTACATATATTGTCATAACAGAGCATATAGGCAGGTCTTAAAAACCACCTTGACCTGAAAAGAGATCAATTTTTTTTTTTTTTTGATAATTGGTTGATCAGTCAGTTGGCCAGTTAAGTCTGTCTGTCTCTCAAAAATGTCCTTTAAAAACTGGTCAAAGTGTCCTGTACCTGCGGTATTCTGGTAGTCACGTGGAAAGAAATTGAAGAGAAGAGGCCGGCAGTGTGATTGGCCAAGGGGGATTTAAATGAATGCAAATTCAGTTTCCATCAACTCCAGGAGGTTTAAACAAATGTGAGCTAGCGTGGGTAATGCAGAGACTTCACACAGAATCCAAAGTTCTGGCCTCCCCTAGAAAACTAGAAGGTATGGTAACAGTGAGTGGCATTTGTCTGAGACCACACCTCAGTCTGCAACACTTGCCATCACTGCCCAACGCTGTGAGGTGCTGCCAGCCACCAGCTTGTTTGCACATACCTGGCACACTTCAGTCATTTTTGCTGCCTGCCTGGATTCTCTAAGCTTCCAAGTTTTGGTCAGAAACTTGCTGGAAGGCTACTGTGATTGAGAGCACAGGGGTGAGGGCCTAGATTACTAAAATAGTCTTTGAAATGATCTAGTTCCCTCTGATGCATCCTACTGATGAAAATGATATCAATGAATAACACATCACTCTAAGAATGGCATCTCCCTTCTCAAAAAAGTCTCAGTGACTCCCAGTCAACCACAGTCAGCATAGCAAAGGTTTCCTGTAAAGAGCCAGAGAGTCAGTATTTTAGACTTTGTGAGCCATAGGGTCTCTGGGACTACTCAACTCTGCTGTTGTACCATGAAAGGAGCCCTACAATGATGTGACTGAACGGCAGTGCAATGCTGCGTTCTAAGAAATTTATTTACAAAAGCTGGCTGTGAGGTGGATTTGGCCCACAGGCAGGAGCTTGCTGATGTTTGAACTATAGTACGTTGCTGTTGTTTAGTTACTAAGTCACGTCCAGCTCTTTTTCGACCCCATGGACTGATGTCTATCAGGCTCCTCTGTCCATGGAATTCTCACGTTAAGAATACTGGAGTGGGTTGCCATTTCCTTCTCCAGGGATCAAACCTGCGTCTCCTGCATTGGCAGGTGGATTCTTTATCACTGAGCCACCAGGGAAGCCAGAACTACAGTATAGGATCCAGAAAATTCCTTACTCTGGCACTCAATGCTCCCCCTGTTTTAAATGTAGTTTACCAGTCTATCTTACCTTTTCAGACCCAGATCTAGTTTAATACTATCCTTGGGCAAATCACTTAACCCTTTAGAGCCTCAATTTCCTCATCTGTTAAAAGTGGAAATAGGGACTTCCCTGGAGGGCCAGTGGTTAAGACTCAGGGCTTCCACTGCAGGGGGTGCAGTTTTGATCCCTGGTTGGGAAACTAAGATCTAGCTAGCCAAAAAAAAAAATTTTTTTTTAAGTGGAAATAATATCACACCTAAAGAGCACAATTGCTATGAAAACTGAAGAAACATATTATCTGTGATTACTTATCAAGCATCCTTTCCTTCACTTCACTCCATGCGTTCCTGTCCTGGTCAAACTCCTCACTCTTCTTTGTCCCAAGGCTCTTCTCTCCCCTGCATCTTGCTCTGACTGTTCCCTCAATGACTTTTTTACTCGATTCCATGTGTTCAAATTCTTCCCATTCTTCTCATCCCAGCTTAAGTGCCAGCGTCATGAAAGCTTCCTTCATCTCTCTTAGTCATAAGTAATTGCTCTTTTCTCAAGCAAAAGGGCACTTTGCCCCTCTCTTAAGGCACTTAGGAACTTTTCCTCTTAGGACTGTAGAGGTGTCTTATTTCCCTTAAACTACTGGAACCACTTGAGGACAGCCATTATGCCTTCTGCATATCTGAGTGTCCTCCCTGATCCCACACTTAGCACTGTGCTATACACCAGTCAGTTGTTAGCAAATGTCTAAGTGACAAATGACTTGCACTGACAATTTTTACCCCCTTCCTTAAACAAGCATAAATGTTTAGTAAATACCCAGAAGTTGTAGAAAAATTATTTTCTGCATTTAGCTTTGGGGGAAAAAAATAACACGTAAAAGCATTTAAAAATCTAGCTCTAGTAAATCTAGCTGGTTGAGTCCTACGTATGGAAAAGGAAAGGATGCTCAAGGCCACCCAAATGTGCTAAATATTTACACATATCAGATTATGTACACATTCCAGGATTCCTGAAAGTATCCACACTGCTTTGTCCCCAAGGAGACCGAGGCTCCGTGAGGTTATACAACTTTTCCCAAGTCTGGAATCCACCTCTCTCACTCACGAAGTAAGAACTTTTTTGCATTCAGTCAAAGAACTGGGTAGACAATTTCTAACCTCCTCGGCTCCACTGCTCATGGACTTATTTTTGGCCCTGGCCTAGATCTTGGTTCTATTTTTGTTTCTTGTCTAAATATTTACTCTAGACTATCACACACAGTTGCTCATGATTACTCGTAGAAGAATACCTAGACTTGATTTCAAAGATGACATCTCACCCCCTCTAAAAAAATATCTGAAATATAGGGAGAAAAACATAGAAACAAGTTAGAGAAAGAAAAGAACTACTTTGAATTTACAAATGCTTTAGTAAAATTGATTTTTGAAAACCTTTTCTTCCTTCTTGTTATAATGTATCTCTAGAGACTTATTGAGGGCCCCAGTAAATTTCAGTTGCTGTTAAAGGTTACTGGGGAAAGACATGAATATGAGACAGGGCGGTGACATGTGTCCTCTGACAGTCCTGCTCAGTCTTTATTCCATAGAAATAATTCACAACCTTGGATAGTTGGGGAGGGAATTCTGCTTCTACTCCTTGGTTGCAGAGGAAATTCTGCTTCTATATAGAAAGCTCCAAGAAAATATTATTCCCATCCTCAATGAAAAGATCTGGATAATGGACAAAATCACACTTTTTCTTTAACCCATCAGAAAGCTGGGATCACAAGGCAGTTGAGGGAACTGCATTCCAAACAGTGATATATCCTTCCATTCAAAGGCTCAGATTCTCCATACTACAGCCTCCTTTTCTGGAAGATCTTAAAACTGAGCATACTTTGGAGTTTCTACAGGCTAGATGTGTATTCCTGCAGCTGAATGAAACCAACTCAGAACCCAGACTTCTGGGAGACTGAAGATGTCTTTACTCTTTTGACATCTAATTTTTCATTGATTCACAATGTACAAGGCAGAATATACTGAAATCATCCTGAACTTTATAATAACAGATGTGCCTTCATTTTTAACCATAGGGATTGGGCATACTAGCCAACCAAGAAGTAAATGAGATACAGGAGATGGGGTAGAGTGTTAGGCTGTTTCGTATTCCATGTCACTAATGGAATAGCCAATGACTTAGAGCAGCGTTCTCAAATTGTCTTCCAAAATACCTTAAAACTCAGCAAAGGTGCCTCAGGAAAAGAAGGCAGTGTTAAGGATTCTCTTAACCCCAGCATCTGTAAGACTGCTTCAACCAGAAAAGTTAAATTTTATTTGTTTAATATATTGAGGTTCCATGAATGTTTTCATTTGTATTAAAAAAAAAAAAAGCTCTTAAAAAAAATAAAAAGTTGGAAAACCCTAATGTATGGAACTCAGTGGAACCCACTGAATTTCCTGGGAGAAGGAGAAAAAAACGACCTTCTTGTCCAGGAGAACGAGAGCCAAGAGAAGTCTTCTTCTTAAAGAACTGTCCAGGGATCTCTGGGAGATAAAGAGCTGATTAAGAAGGCCTCTCAGAAGAATGATTCTTCTGACAGCCATAGTCACCAGATTCCAGCTTTGAGGCTTTAATAAAATATCAAAGCTTTAAAAATCAAAACACAGCCAGTTCTGCACTCTCCTCTGCTTGATACTTTCCAGAAATGTTCTAAGCCTGGAAGATCAACAGCCTCTGACAAAGACTTACAGACAGGCATTGTGGGGACAGATTCAGAGGAGCTGAAATGTGGGGAAATTAAGTACCCATGGGAGCATCCACTTACTTCCCTGTAATAAAGACATTACATTTCATTATGATTCATTTTCTTTGTGTTTTTGTGCTGGAAATTTTAATTGATCTTCCTGATTTCAGCCCTATTCTACTTTTCCATTTCTGCTTACTTCCTTTGCTCTTAATACCTTAGACTGGAGATGAAATGAATCCAATTGATTATACCCTATGATTCCTTCCAATTTAATTGACTGCAACTAACATTTTCTTTGGGTCATCTGTACTTTCCTGTTTCCTTTCTTTCCCATTACAAATAACTGTCTGAATTGTAACAAGACTGTCAGCCTATTAACCTCTGAATAACTCTTATGTATAAGCCTAGGTTATGTTTTTAATTTAAAAAGTCATACAGGCAACTCACTGCTGTCTGGACACAACTGATCTCAAATCATAGCTCAGGCTGAAATCTACAATCTAAAGAGTGGGGTTAATTTCAGCACTGAAAAATGAGTAAATGTTCTGGAAAAGGCAAAACCATGGAGACAATAAAAAGATGAGTGGCTGCGGGGCAAGAAGGAGATCTGAATAGACAAAGCACAGAGGAGTTTTAGCACAGTGAAAAATACTCTGTATGATATCAGATGTTATAATAGATTATATTACTACACAATTTGTCAAAACTCAGAAAATGGACAACACTACCAGTGAACCCTAAAGCAAAAACTATGGACTTTGGGTAATTATGGTGTATCAATATATTCATCTTTGGTTAAAAAAAAAAAAGTGTCATTATGATGAGTGACGTTGACAATGGAGGAGGCTATGCATGTGTGGGGACGGGAGGCTATACAGGAAATCTCTGTAGGAAATCCACCTACCTCTCAATTTTGTTGTAAACCTAGAACTGCTCAAAAAAAAATTTACAAAAAGAAAAAAAACAGGTAGATGACTCCCACAAATTACCATTCTGTTTTAAACACTTGTTGGTGCAATTTGTTAGAAATTCTCTAAATGATGATGATGAATTCATTTCAGCAAGTAGAAAACAGATAATCTGGTTATATTAGCAGGACATACTTGTTAATAACTCATTCAACTCTTGTAATGTTAACAATGGGACTGAGGAAGTGACGCAGGATTACAGGAGTACAGTTTTACTTATAGTGCCGCTAGCTTCAAAGAAGAAGCTCTGTTATCCATCCAGGATGGTGTGACCTAGAAACATTAACCACTGCATGACCCACACCATCTACACATCTTCACTGAAGATTTTCAAAGTCAATGGCTTTGGGAACATGGGTGGATGAAGGCAGAGGAAAGAGCGGCATTACAGGGACATAGTTCATGAAATGCATGTTGGTAAAAGCATGAAATCTGACCAGCTGTAATGTAAACCTGTTTAAAGAAGACTTAATATCACTCATCACTAGAGAGGTCAAAATAGTCTAGAAAGGGGGCACAGCAGGCTCTGAGCGCCAGTATGTGTAGTAACGGGTGTCTGAGTCAGCATGCTGCCGTGAATAACACCCAAGGTCACCGAAAGAGAGGATAAGAAAAGCTAAAGATCCAAACAACTATGTCACTAGGCTTATCCTAAACTTCAAAAACATGTGAACCAGAATCTACCAAGTATGAGAGCTCTTCATTCTGGTGGCTATTCTGAAATACACAGAAGAACATGATCGGCAAAGGGACGTGAGAAAAACATGCCCTTGTCTGTGGCCTCGTAAATTCCAGCATGGACCTCTTTGAAGGGTGGATAAGGTTTTTGTGGGATGGGAAAGGTATTGGCACCTACTGAAGATCATGCTTCTAAATAAATGTCTTGCCAGTCTGGCTTCCCAGGGTGGGTTGGCCTTACCAGTCATTATTAGGGACACCTTCTATAAGTAAAGTGCTATTATAATAAAGTGCTATTTTTATGGTTTCCCTTTAGGAGAAAAAAACAAGAGACACTGTATAAGAAGCTGCAGAGATGAAATACCAACAGATTATTCACTCCCCTGTCATGATCTCCTTGCAGCCTTGAACTAAGTATCGTCAGGTCAAGGAGCCAAAAATACTATTCAAAGAGACTTTGGGGAAGCCTGGGAGTGGCTTGATTGCTTAAGAGAGTTCAGTTGTACATAGTTTCTGGTACTTTAGATGGAGAAGGCTGAGGTATTTTCCTCATTAGGATTCCCTGCAGCACAGACGGTATTAACATCATAGGGGTTGTTTTTAACATGCTTTTAGAAGGTGTTGCTATGTCAGGGTATCCTTCCAAACACCGCCTAGTAGCCTGGACATTAGAAGGAAGGTATGGGCACTCTGTGAAATTTTCTCTACATCTTTCGATACTCCTCAAGTGTCCATAGGTACTGTCCTCAGTTCACTGAGTCAGGACATTTCTCCACACCAGGGTGGGGGGAAGAGGGCAAAGGTCCAGCTTGGGTTCTAAATAATAAGGGCAGGAGATCCGTGCAGAGGCTGTAGGAACTGCCCTTATTTCCACCTGCCTTGAGAACACTCCTTCATGAAGTGTGTTTCTGAATTCTTGATAAAACTACTACACAGAGATACTAGTTATGAAAGCCAATGAAATAAAGTCACTCTTTATTGTCAGTAAAGAACCAAAAATACAATATATGTATAACTGAACCACACTCCACCTAAAACTAACATGATATTGTAAATCAACTATACTTCAATTAAGAAAAAAAACCTACAACACAAAGATTAAACTTATCATCTCCTCAATGTAAACAGACATTTCTCCCTCACTGCAGCAGCTGATGGAAACATCATGAACTCGTCTATGTGGAATGTTTCTGAAGGGTAAGAAAATAAAACCCCAAGAAGACAGCCATAGACAATATGAAATAATGGGTAGCCTCAAAATCATTTATCTCAGGCAGGCCAGCAGGGCTACAGACTTGGGATAGACGCACACTCTTCTATGCTTATTCCCTCTTCAGAGTCTGATCCTTGACCTTGACTAACCCTTCTATCCCCATGGCCCCCAGGCCAGTCTCACTAGCAGCCATGGTAAGACAGACCAGCCAGAAAGTAAGACAGGTCTTAGACTTAAAAGACAGCTCCTTACACATCAGAATCTAGCCTCTCAGTGATTCCATGATAAATTAGCCCATCACTTCCACTTCCTACATTTGACAACTTTCTCTACCTCATTCCTAAGATATTTTTCTATTTACAATGAAGGAAGTCCTCCTAGACACCGCATTTCACCAGCTTACACAATCAGTCACTTGATAGCTTTTGTGGGTTATCACTAGTAGTACCCAAACACACTTTGACTTCAAATGATTAATTGCAGAACAAAGGCCGCTTCCGTTTGCAGAGTGTCTCCCCCAAGACACAGGGGAGTGGAAGTAGGGGGGTCCTGGACTTGCAATGGAATGCAATGATCAGTTAAAGCCAATCACTCTGCACTTGGTAGACGAAACACCCTGAGCCGCCTGGGCGATTTAGGTGCAGAGTGAAAGGTAACAGCATTGTGTTTCCTTGTCCAGGGAGAGGCGTCTGGGAGACAGCTTGGAAACTCAAGCCGGCCGTCGGACATAAATCCACAAGTTTAATTGCAATGCACTCCTAGTCCTTGGAAGACATTTCCAATCCTGATAATGAAGACATGCACGTGCTTGTAGATGTCCCCTCCTCCTTTGGTTTTGAAACCTCTACCACCAACTGAGTCTCACCAAAAACTGGAACTGATCAGAGCCTGTTTGCAGGGGTGACTAAAACAAAAAGGGGAGGAAGCAGGGGAGATTGGGTGGAGCAGGCAGTCTTTCTGGCGCCCCTCAAATTACACTACCCAGGCAGCCCCCCATTCCATCCATTCTCTGCCCAAGGCAGGAGCTGTCAGGAGTCCCACAGATAAGCAATTTAGAAATATTCTAGCTGAATGAAGGAGACTTACTTTGGGTTTCCATTGCTGTCTGCCAAGCTAGGGAAATAGAGTGTGGACAGATGCTCTCAAAGGTTCTTATGTGAGCTCTAAAGAGGTTTGAGGCTTGGCACAGCCATGAATCCTAAAGATCTTCACTTCCCTTTTTTTTTTTTTTAAGACAAATTGAAAGTAATACAGTCAAGAACAGAGAAGGTGATTGTTTTACCCCACTAACTAGTCTTTCTTGTTTTGAGCATGTCTATCCTCTTTAACCAAGCTATAAAGATTTTAGATACCTGAGCAAAAGCAACCCATATGGGATATGTTTGGGGAATTCTACCACCTAAGTCTAAATAAATAAGATCTCTCATCTATCAGCAGTAGGCAGCAAATTTTGTAATCAATTTCAACATGCCAAATGAAAACACAGTCATTGTTTATTTGTTCAACAAATATTAATTGAGCACTCACTATGTATGAGGGAATAGAAGATGCCAGAGAGAGAACAAATAAGTATGGAGGCATTGCTCTTGTCTTCTCTGTGTGTTAGTCACTCAGTTGTGTCCGACTCTTTGCGACCCCATGGACTGTGGCCTGCCAGGCTCCTCTGTCCACGGAATTCTCCAGGCAAGAATACTGGAGTGGATTGACATTCCCTTCTCCATTGTCTTCTAGGGCTTATGATTTATTTGAGGGGAAAATGTCTATAACAAAATTAATGGAAAAGAAATCACTAATACCAAAATTAAAGAGACAGTAACCATCTCTTTCCTCCCTCCCAAATTTTGGAGGAAAGATAGCTCACAGAGATCAGAGAAAGCTTTATGAAGGAGGCATTACGTGATCACCAGGTTAAATTCTTTCAGAATAGGAAGCTTCAGAGCACTTAAGGAATAGATATTTTAAAAGTACGTGCTTAAATCAAGCTGATTAAGTGGTGCACGTTTATGTTAGGGGATTGGTTGAACGTAGTGAGACTCCCTGGGAATATGAACTTCTTCCCATCTCCAAAGCTGATCTGATAGATTTCATCAGGGGATGAAGCCAAGGCATTTACTGAAGCAACCAAACACAAACTGTGTTCTTGCTCATCTTCTCTATGAGGAGCTTTCTAAAATGGCGAGTCCCTAGGTTCTACCCCTCTGCGATTCTGATTTGGTAGATCTGACAAAGCTCTCCAGGTGATTTAGAAGACCTGCCAAATTTGGAAGTGACTGATATCCAGCATTCCCATACAGGTTTCTGAATCTCTTCTACAACTTTTGCAGAGGGTGGCCCTTTTGATGGCTAACCATCTTCCCAAAGTGCCCCCTAGCCCCCTCATTTTTCCTAGGAATTCACTTCCTCCTCCACACTCACCCTGCCCAGATCCTTAATGCTCACTCAGCATCATTTTGTACTATGTTGAAAAGTCCTTTCTCTATCAATAAACAATTATCAGGCTCTACACTGGAGATGTACCACAGAAGATATGACAAGGAATGGGCTTATATCCTAAAGGTGGAAAAAGACATGTAAAGTACCACAATAACACGTTGGAATGAATTAAGTGCTAAAGCATAGTAAGAAAAACATGCTATCTGATACCAGAGGAAGATGTAATTCTTTTACTTAGGGGAGAGGCGTTGGAGGTAGCCCACACAATGAGAAAACAAGGGAAGGATGTGCAGATCTGAGTCAACATCCTGAGTGAGGGAGATGAGGATATGGGAAATGAGGCTGGAAAATAGGCTAAGGTAAGTTTTTGGACGCTCATGCTCTAAGTTGGGAGAAATATGGAATTATTGAAAAAGCTCAAGCTTTAGTTGTCACATAAGACCTAGGTTCTTATCCCCATCCTGTACCTTAGGAGTGAAACTGTGATGCTGGCAATTCATTTACTCTCTCCTCTGCTTAGTTGTACAACAGCAATACACCTTTTCAGGGCTGTTGTAAGGCTCTCAAAGTTAATAAATATAAGAACCAGTCAAGGCTGATTTTCTTCCTTTTATTTCAGAACAGAATATGCTTAAATAGGAGTATGTTTAAGGAAACAGATGCAAAGTCAACATTGTTAATCAGCTATAACCCAATACAAAAAGTTAAAAAATGTATATATGTTACAGCTAAGTAAAAAGAAATAGATGTGATCTAACTTCTGTTTTAATGAGATAACTGGATACAATATTAAGTGCCAATGAAGAGGAGATAGAAAAACTCTAGGTAGAGAGAAGAGTCGGAGGATGTAGCAGTAATCCAGGGAGACATAAGGTCCTGAACTAGGGCAAAGTCTCTGAGAAAACAGGGTGAAAAAGCAGCCACTAAGGAGGCAAAGCTGAGAAGTTTGCAATGAGTGGAAAGTGAATCTTGTAGCATTAATATGATTCCAGTTTCCAGCCTGCCACTGACTAGTAGGAGGAGGAGAGGGAAATGAATGTGTTCCCTAACCAAAGGAAGCTAGGGAGCCTCAGAGGAGTAGGCATACTGAATCGCAGATGAAGGCTGGGCAGCCTGTGGGAATGCTCAGTGTGAAGTAGGAGATTTGAGTCCAAGACTTAGAACTAAGAGGTTGCTTCTGGGTAGGAGGACTGGGCAAAGAGGTGTTCAATGAAGTTGTGAGAATTATTGGGATTAACTAGGGACAGAGTACAAAGAAGAAAAGAGGAACAGGGATCCGAACCCTGGGGAAGATCCATGCTTAAGGAACAGAAGAAAAAGAGGAGCTGATGAAGGAGATGGAAGAGGGATGGTCACTTTGCAGAAGGAGCCCCAGAATACCCTCAGAGCACCTTCAAGATGGAAGAAACTAGCATCAGTGTCAAAAGCTAGTAATGGCGAGAAGTCAGATGCTTGATTCCGCAAATGGGAAAGGGGGCAAAGTCTGCCAATGATCTCAACATTCATTTCTCCTGCTCTCTTTAGTAACAGAAATCAGGGCTTCCCCAGTGGTTCAGACAGTAAAGAATCTGCCTGCAATGTGGGAGACCTGGGTTCGATCCCTGGGTTGGGAAGAGTCCCTGGAGAAGGAAATGGCAACCCACTCCAGTATTCTTGTGTGGAGAATTCCATGGACAGAGAAGCCTGGTGGGCCACAATCCACGGGGTCACAAAGAGTCAGACATGACTGAGTGACTAACACTCATCAGTCTTTAGCCGGACCCTGGCTCCTAGAGAAACCTGCCTTACCTGGTCTCCCTTGCATAGAGCTGTGAGACTGAGTTCTGCTTAGTGAAATATGCGTACCTTTCAGGCCACACCCTTTAAAGGAAAGGGTGTGCCAGCCCCTTTCCACGGACAGGAACTCAGAGCTGTGGACATCATGTGAGCTGTTGTTGGCCTTGCGAATAAGGACCACACCTAATGATGGTGGTCACAAAAGTAAATCTGGATGCGGGATTTCTAAACAATTTACACTCAGATTGTTATGCAAAAGTAAAATTTACTTTGGTCTTTGTTATGGCAGCAGAGCCTTCATCCTTACTGACACAGAAAGGAGAGTGTTACGGAAAAGGAAGTGCAGAGATGAATATAAACTCTTCTTTTAAGAAGCTGGAAGGAACAGGAAATAGATAATTTCCAGAGGCAAGAGGATCAAAAGAGGTGTTTTAGTTTTTGAGAATCAATGATCCCATAATTTTTACCATTAAAAAATCTACTATCTCCTCTCTTTATTCATGACATATTTTTAACTTTGCATAGGGGTTTTAATGTTTTAGCTTGGGAAATAAGCAGGTTTAATTCTCTGTGATCAGGATAATCACACATTCTGTTTATAAGTTAACTTGTTGGGACCTATGCTGCTGCTGCTACGTCACTACAGTTGTGTCTGACTCTGCAACCCTATGGACTGTAGCCCACATTTACCATTTGTGTATTTGTACAGAACCGTTCACACTTGACTTAGGAAAATTCAAAGTTATGCCAATCAACTAGGGGGTGATTATTTGTATTACTAAAGGGGTCCTTTAAAATATGAAGTTTCTTAGCAGTTGCATATATACGTGTTCAGTCACTTGGTTGTGTCTGACTCTGCCACCCCATGACCCCCTGTAGCCTGCCAGGCTCCTCTGTCTATGGAATTTTCTAGGCAAGAATATTGGAGTAGGCTGCCATTTCCTTCTCCAGGGGATCTTCCCAACCCAGGGATTGAACCCAGGTCTCCTGCATTGCAGGCAGATTCTTTACCACTACGTCACCTGGGAAGCCCTTTTATAGCAGTTAAGTGCATATAAATCATTTAACCACATAACAGAAGGCTGGGGAAAAGAAAGTTAGCTTGTTAGACATTACTGTAATGATCATGATTCAATAAATAAAAATTTTAGTTTGTGGAACTTTTTCCAGGAATAACTTTATCATATAAAGGGAGGAATTCTTGTAATGTCTACACTGCAATCAACAGCTTCTTTGTGGGTTGAGTGACGGCCACTCCAAGTCCCCAGCTCCTGGTCCTAAAGTGACCTGAGCAGTGGGGCCCTGAGAACAGCTCTGGGATAACCCCACAACAGCTCTGAACCATCTGCTGTCAAGGGTATGGCAGTTGCATAATTAACCATAATTGCTGCAACTAGTACACTTAAAACAAAAACTCTGTTGTTATTTAGCTGAACTTAAAACACCCCAACTAATAGTCCATTCCCCCATGGTGTAAATTATAGTTATGTATATAACAAAATGTCTTATTTGCATTTCATATAAAATTTACCAAACTCCTTATTCACTCATTACTCAGCCATTATGGGTTTTTAAATGGTACTTTTAAAGTTTGACTTGGCTCAGGGTTGAATTATTTGTCAAGACTTTATTCCTGGAGTCATGACTCCCCTGGGACTTCTTTACCTTTTGCAAATTCATAGCTCATTTTGTGGGTAGCAGTGGTTTGTGGCCTCTATATGTGCATGTGTGGGCATATGTGGGGAGCAGTCTTAACATATCCTAGAGAGTGGGAAACTTCATAAGGAAGAGTTGTATATGCCAGAGAAATTAAACAGGAAAAAAGAAAAAAAGCAGAAAGTGAGTAAAGAATAGTCAATGAAGGTAGCAGCAAAAATTAAGTTACCTCCTTGCCACTATGCATATGGTTCCGATAACCCATTGATTTAATAAGTGGAAGAAATGTGTGTTACAAAAATTCATTGAATGTTTGCATGTCAAGAGACACAAATACAAAAGTGAATGAAAAGGTAAAACTGAACCAAAGCTGCTTCTGAGAATAAAAATCTTGAGGAACTTTCATAAACCAGCAAATGCAATGTTGGATGCAGATAAGCAGAGGAAAATTTTTTGTGTGTATACTTTTAATGAAAAAAATGTGGTCTTCAAGACCAACCTGAGTATTTTAGGGGAGGAGCTGGGGGTGTGAGCCAAGGTAGCTGCTGACAGTTACTAAGGCCAAGAGGACAGTGGAAACTCTGCTTGTCTCCAAAGCTCTCCTCAACTCACCACCACACCTTGGCTTGAAATATATTTTGGTCTAGTCCCCTATGAGCTCAGGAGCAAAGGTGAGGGACATTATCTCAGAAAGAAAATGCACAGTTTCTCAGAATATATAGAAGAAAATAGTTTCTTGATTCATAGAGATTTCAAACCAGAAAAGATCTTAGTAAGCATTTAGTTCCTGCCTCATCCCAATACATACCTTTTACAAATGTGATATTTGGGTCCCTCAAGCAATAAGTGACTGGCTCAAGATCATAAAGCAGACTAATTGCATAAAAATGCCGATTTTCAACTCTCTATCCAGAAGTCATTTTTTATACTATGGAGCACTTCCAGTACTCAGGAAGGGTAGAAGAGCCTGGTATATTTCACTAGAGAGTAAGTTCTAGTACTTGGGCAGCATGAGGACTGGGTGGGTCACAGACTGAGGTCTAGGGAGCGGGGCACTCTGAATTTGTGTCTAGTCTTAGAAGCTTGCCATTTTGGCTTAATAATGGCTTTCATGACAAGCAAAGTTTAATGCTGTTATATACCATCACATAGTAGCTTGCTCCTCCACTGACAGAGTTAATCCACAGGTAAACCATACCCCCAGTTAAGTACTGTTTCTTCAACTCAAATACCGAATTGTGTCCTGACACCATCTTAATAATAGGGTTTATCATTCATTTGCAAGGCACAAGCATACTGAACTTTTCAATCAGTCATCTGTGTGTTTAGACATTGTTCTGGGTCTCATGAAGAGTACTTGTTACCCTGCAATGGAGTTGCATCATTCAGTTTTAAATCAAACTAATGTGGTGTTGGAGAAGACCCTTCAGAATCCCTTGGACTGCAAGAAGATACAACCAGTCCATCCTAAAGGAGATCAGTCCTGGGTGTTCATTGGAAGGACTGATGCTGAAGCTGAAACTCCAACACTTCGGCCACCTCATGCAAAGAGTTGACTCATTGGAAAAGACCCTGATGCTGGGAGGGATTGGGGGCAGGAGGAGAAGGGGACGACAGAAGATTAGATGGCTGGATGGCATCACCGACTTGATGGACATGAATTTGGGTAAACTCCGGGAGTTGGTGATGGACAGGGAGGCCTGGCGTGCTGCGATTCATGGGGTCGCAAAGAGTTGGACACGACTGAGCGACTGAACTGAACTGAACGTGCATTCAAGCAGACCATGTTAAGCAGAACAAGGAGCAAATATCGTCTGTCACCTAAAATCTACTTCAAGTGGCCTAAAGTAGTTTTCAAAATTGCCATTTCATTTGGAAGTGACTTTGTCCCCTTGAAAATACTATTATTGATCCTTAAGTTTTCCCAATGATTTTGGGGATTTTAGTTGGCCTTTAAACACATCTAAAAATGAAGTGAATGAAGTTATTGAATCCCAAACTATAGTATTTTTCCCTAATAATTACAAGCTATCAAGTTTTCATTTGGTTACGAACTTAATTTTTGAGGATGTTTTCATACTATGTTATGCTGAAAGTGAAAGTATTAGTTGCTCAATCATATCCGACTCTTTGTGACCCCATGAACTGTAGCCTGCCAGGCTTCTCTGTCCATGGGATTCTCTGGGCAAGAATACTGGAGTGGGTTGCCATTCCTTCTCCAGGGGATCTCCCCGACTCAGGGACTGAACCTGGGTCTGGGTCTCCTGCATTGTAGGCAGAATCTTTACTGTCTGAGGCATCAGGGAAGCCCCCTGATATTTAGTGTTGTTAGGATTTATTGGATTTCTGGGAAAAGTACAATAAAAATGATAACATCAAACAGCATTAAATGTAATACTAGAGCAATCATATTGTTTCTCATCATTAAAGCAGTCATATTGTTTCTCATTTCATTATAATAGAAGAATTCAAGTTAGTTCTCTTATTTCACCATAATGAATGTGATGCCAATAGTTTGAAAGCTAAAACCCTTAGCAGATATAGAGAACAACTGAAAAATCCCTCATTTCATGAGAAAATCCCGGATATTAACAAGTTTGTTTTAAACTGGATGAGCAGTAATACATATAACGTGCTAAGATTTCTTAACAAAATGATTTTTGTAAACAAGCTGCTTCCACAAATATTTTATGAGCCACCATTAACTTTCAGAGATGTTGTTTTAGGTTGGAAACCTTGGTGATCCATCTCACAAAGCACGGCTGGAATGAAGAAACCCCTGGAACTGCTAAATGAGATCTGAAAAGGGTCCCGGGAAGTCATGACCCTTTAAAGGTGTTGGTTTACAGAGTGTGAAGTGGGCAATTCACCAGCTACACCCAGGAAGCAGCACAGCAAGTGACCGTCACTAGGGGGACAGGTCATTCTGAAGGGCAGCTGGAACCACCGCAGGCCCAGAGTGAGCGTGGTCCAACTTCTGTGATAGGGAAAAACTCCATGTGGAATATGGTTCAGTATTTCAGTAGTAGTTTATCCAAATGAAAAGCGACTCATTACCCTCTCTGCTGGTGTTTTGGGACTATTTTCAGGGCTCCAATGAAAAGGAGAAATTCACTAAGGGCTATGATCAAAGTCTAAGATGTAAAATCTCAAGCAAAGGCAGGACATTCAGGGCCCGCCAAGGAATTCCCTGGCCTTCGGGTGTGGACGTGGAGAGCTGACTAGCCTGCTACTACCTCGTTAGAGACAGAAGAACTTGGCTCTGCCACTTTTCTGAGGCTCACAGAACACAGAATGCATTCCACAGAAGCTTATTTTAGCTTAAAGGGCTAAACAAGAGATTGCGGGGTGAGAACAATGGGTTGGATGTCAAGATTTTTAGGATTTTTTTTCATGCTGTTATCAACAATCTATTTTCTTAACAATGTCACTTAACTTTTTTCTGCTTCACTCTATAATGGATATACTCAGTTTAATTCCCATGTTCCAAAAGAGGTATGGTGGGAAGAAGATATGTTGATACACATTTTTAAAGCTCTGTGACCTCCTTAGAAAGCAAGCATAAGAAAAAATTCCCAGAGAAAATATTTATAGATTTAGTAAAACTGAGTCAAGAAATCTCTAAATTATGAGTTTTTTAAGGTAGCTTTATAAGGTAAAATATATGAGTGTACTGTGTGTGTCTGCATGTGTATAGCTATATTATATATACACTTTTTCTCTGATTCCAAAGTAAAGAACAGAAGTACTGAATTTTGGACTTTAGGGTCTCAATGTTTAGTGAGATATAGATGTTACAATTAAACCACTTCCCTTCATTTGTTGAATTTTTTTTTGTCTCCAACCTCACTTTGAATGACACTCTCATACATCTGTTCTGCAGGAGTAGCAGCAAGACCTGTTTGAAGTTTAAATCCATGACACCCTTTGTAGAACAGTGGCAACCTGATCAAAACACTGATCAAGCAGAAATGCTTTTTTTTCCCCCCTGATCAACAGGGCCAAACGCAGTCTTTCTCTAAGGAGAACGAACACACACACTCTCCCTATATTCAGTGCCGAGGTTTTCCTTCTACCCCCAACTAATAAAATCAGGAGGTTGCAATGAGGCGAGCGGCACGCAGTTTGATGTCCTCAGCAGGATGCGGGGAGTCAGAAGTGGTGCTGTAAATCCAGAGCGGGGCTTCCACACCGTGTTAAGTGTGGCCCGACTCTCAGAGACTTCCCTTTGATGCGAGTTCAGTATATTAATGGGAAAAGCATTCACTTTTATTTGTCTGTACTGTCTGCGACAGCAAGGCTGCCTCATTTAGCTTGGGCCGACATGAAAATACACAGAGAAGCAATCTGTTGCAAATTAGCACAGCTCCCCTTTCATTTACTAGCTAGTAATTGGAAGGGGTTAAGAAAGTGTAACTTATCAGATCACGTGAGAGTATCTGCCCGTGTGGACAGCAAGCCCTCCCACCCCCACATTTCCTTATAAACTCTCAATAATCCTTTCCTGACGTCCACTTGATCTGAAAGGCAATGCTGACACGGGGGAGATGTCCACGCCTCATTAGGGTTGAGAAGGTGGTTTCCTAGACTCCCAGGGTTAACCTGTCTATTAGAGCCTTACCTTTCTTTAGATATGTTTTTACTCTCCCGTTTCCAGATTGTCTTGAAGTCACTGCAAAATTCGTACCACACCATAAACACGTAGTTGGGTGTGATCTCCTTCTCACCAGACTTTGGCTTCATCCCAAAATAGCCTACTGTTGTTTCAAAACTGCAAATGTAGAGGAATAACAAAGTGTGAGGTGGAGGGTGAGAAGCTGTCAATGCCAAAACCCATTATGTGAAGAGAGAAGACACTCGGAACTCCTCACCGCCCCCACCGCCCAACCTTTTCTAGTTTAGAAGCCAGGTTTAGCAGTCATGGTGGCTTATGCTAAGCCTAAGTATTGAAACCAATTTTCTAAGAAATTCAACATGATTGGGGATACTGTTGGACACATCTTATCGGCATAAAATCAGCATGAACAGTTTCAGGGTGTACATAGGTAAAAACTTTGGGGTTTGTTCTTCATCTCAAATCCATGTCATTTACCCACTCTTTGTGTTATGCTGAATGATTACATGGAACACTGATGCCATGTTGGTTCTGTACCACTAGCAGCGGACAGTGAGAGAGCCTGCAGGGAATTCTCAATCTGTTGAGTGCTCCATGGAAAATAGAGAGACTGTTTTATCCTTATTCTGGCATCTGCTGGCTTTGTAATCTTGGGTCAATCATTCAACACTTGACTCTCAATTTTCCCAAGGGTAAAATAAGAGACTTAGACTATATGATCTTTAAGAAGGCTACATTTTAAAGCTTATCATAAGAATACAAGCCACCAATGTGCAAAAACACATATAACTGAGGATGTAGCAAGGATTGGAGGAAAAACCATTTTTGGTCTTAAAAATGATCTCTAATCTGGGTCAGAAAAGAATCCAGGTTTTATAAGGGTGATTCCCAGATATCACTAAGAAACTCCTGACCAACCCCATGGAGGCTTGTTCCCAGATGACTACCCAGGCCCCCCAAGCAGCCCTTCTTGGAGGCACCAGCTTTGCAGCAATTTACAGCTCTGCACTCAATCCTTCCCCCCACCCACTCCAAGCCCCACAAGCTCATTTGCCGTGAGCAAGAACACTTAAATAAATGACCCCCTTTTCTAGGGTGTTGGAAACTAATCAAAGCAAGAATGACTGGCCAGGGTTTATTACTCAATGCTCTATCATCTGTTCAGACACAGGGTTTTTTTTTTTTGTGGCCATCCCGAATACGGAGTTTCTAATGGAACTCTATTCAACAATGATTGTAAAACCCTGAAGCCCCGTTACTATTATGGAGCATACTTTCATCTCGTTCTCAGTTATTGGGCAATATGTATCTCATAAGATTTTATCACATTTCACAGATGAACTGTTAATTGATTCCATGGCTATGATTAGGCGAGATCCAAGCTGGAGCTGCAGCTCTGAGTCCCATAAATTCTTTGTGCTTCTGTAAATAATAAATCTGTTTTTAATGCAAATTAAAACTACTGGTCAGGGAATTTTGGCTCTCAGTTATTAAAAGACTAGAAGTGCATAGGTGGAGAAAGGCAATAACTGCAGTAATTTCTTAAGGGACTCTCTTATAATTCCAAACACACATATTCTGGAGCAAAACCAGAAAGGAGCAATGTCCACTTTTGCTCAGACATGACTCCTAATTCTGCGGCGGTCAAAACACTGATAAAGCCCAATGTACAGTCTACAGCATATACTTTTATTTCATTCAAAATGTAAACTACATTGATTGTATTATAGCATGGAAATATGTACGGAGAGAGTTCTGTAACCTAAAGGAACAGACCATGAATTTCTTATGGAGTCACAAGGTTTTAAAACTGGAAGGGATTTGGGGTCAGTCTGTCCAATGTTCCCATCTTACAGATGAGAAAACAGAGACCTAGAAGGACTGAATGACCTTATTCATTGGCAGAACTGGGTCTACGGAATCATTTCTCAGTGAAATGCTTTTTCTGCTCTACCCACTGTTCTGTTGTCCATACTCATTGACACATGCATTTAAGAAATAAAATAGTCAAATGTTGGTTTGTTTCCACTTTTGACACAGTTGCTGCTTGTATGACACATAACATGCATTATCCCCCGCAGAACACACCATTATTTTTCTCTGTTCCTTATTTGGACCTTCTACACAGACACATATTTACTTGTGCACTTTAGAGAGAAGAGAAAGTCTTTCATGTTTGGTCTTCAGAGGGACAAATTATCTTCCTACTTTTCCAGCAGGATATAGTGAAGAGCACAGAAACGCCAGTTACCACAGTGCTTTAACCCCAACTCTGGCATTCTTTGGAGTGTAGATGGCGAGACCAAGACGCTGAAAGTATGCTGCTGCTTCAGAGAATGACAGCATTGTTTGGTGGGTTATTACAGAGCTTGAGAAAAGCGTTTCATCATCCTGTGGGCCTTGCTCTTTCTAGCTCTGAAATGAAGCTAACCATGTACCCTCACCACCTTTCCCCGGGGACGGGGGAGCCTGACTTGCTAACCCTCAAAGAGGATGAAAACTAAAGGAAGGAATGAATTTCAGCAGCTTCTCCCCTATGTGTTTAAGAAAGCAAGTGAACCTCTTCAGAAGAACCAACGCAAACAGAGTTGCAGAGGATGGCCTGGCTTTGGCACTTGGCAAGTTTAACGAAGACAAAGCCACTCTGAGGGTGTGCCTCGTTGGATTTCAGTGTGATCCCTTTGTTCCAGGAAAAGCCAAACGCTAGAATATGAACCCACAGCTATCTGATAAGGTCTAGACTACTCCCTCCCATCCCCAAACACAACTCTCTTCCTTTCAAATTCAATTCTGATTCACAGAAGACTGATTATTGAAAACCTTCTGTAATTTGGACATGAAAACTGCTGCTATTCGACAATATTGGAATTTTCTTTTGTTTCTCAGCAGGTAACTAACATAGTTTTCAACTTTTGAAAGACAGGTTTCTAATTGTATATTAGGTTCTATAAAACCTGTCTACCCCACTCTCAATTGCTCCCTGATTCTTTTTCTCTCTGCTGTAACTCCTTTTTTTTTTTTTTTTTGTCTGATTCCATCTTTTTCAACTCAGCTAAACATTTTGAGAGCTCAGACAACGATTCTATCAAAGAGCCCATGGCAAAGGGAACGGTTTTTCTTTTGCAGCATTGAGATGCCAGGGCGGAACATATCCGTTTATTGCCCCTCATGCATGCCTTCAGAAACTGCTGAGGAAAAGCAAATATTCCTTAGCCTCAGAGTAAATTGTTTCTCTTGAGAATACAACATAAGAATTTCCTAAATCTCACACGAATGTTGCAACACTGACCACCAACCTCCTTCAAGAGTGTAACCAAACAACTGTGGTTTCTACATTAAAGATGGGATCTAACATATTTCATGTATGACATGAAAGCTAGACTACCTTCACCACAAAGTCACGGAAAACGCTGACAACCAAAATTTATGACCCCCCTCAGCATAGCTAATGCACAGCAGCAACATCAGCCCCTCTCACGAGGGCCTCCTTTTCCTGGAGCGAGAATCTTGAAGAAGAATTAGATATTTGACATCCACCTTGGAAAGTGAAATTTTGTTTGGCCTGATACCCATGTGCCCTTGTGAATGATCTTTTTTTATGCTTGTGGGATATTTATATAACACAGACACACCAGCTTGACATGCTGATGAAGGGAAGCTTAATAGAGGGATAATGTAAAATATATATAATACTTAGGGGATAAAGCCAATAAAGGGGCACAATCTAAAAATCTATAAACAGAATCATGTGATCATCTTGGTTGTTAAAATTATCATGCAAAGATGCTAATCATGATTCAAGAACATGTCTGCACTTAGAACATTGTGAGATGAGCCTTCACCTTGCTTTTATCTGCATTTTAATTTTATTGGCACTTAAGTGGGAAGAAGGGCAAGATGTCAGCATTCGTCAATGCAGAGCAGAAACAGCACTGACTACCGACTTTCAGAACTCTCAGAAATTGTGCTGAAACCGGAGGAAAAGGGCTCATTTCTAGAGCTTGTTCACTTGCATTTAGTGAACTCTTCTCCTCACACATTTGTCAAGTTCATTTTTACCTTATATACTGTTTCCTGTCCTTATCTCTTATTTAATTTTCTGGTACTTTTTAGAATGGGTCCCAGCAAACTTTTTCTCAGTTTTTTCAGCTCTGAGTATGAGAAAGCCTAAGTGTATTCCCCCTCACCTTTCTAAGAGTGGGAGCGGGCCAAGCTGACTAATGCCGGCCAACTGCCAAAAAGAAAAACCACCATAAGGCGAGGGGTTAAGATCATTACTGAGCTCTAACAGGTGAGGTGGAGAGTTTCACTTGGGTGCCTATTAAGAGAAACAAGAACACAGAAGAGGTCTGAGGTAGGTGAGAGGTTGAATAGAAGACCTCTGAGGTCTCTTTCCCAACTTCTGGGGAAGTTTTCTAGGCACAGAGAGAGATGAGTCCCTACTCTCCAGCTGCCCCCTGTTTACCACATTCTCCAGAACCTGAGGAGAAATGTCTGTCTCTTAGGTACCTGTAATAATTGGTTTAATCTAGTTGTACTACTAAGAAGGGTCCTGTTTTCCCCAGCATCCATGGAGTCTTTAGGAGCAGAGTAACGGGAGAGAGTAAAACAGATGGAAATAGTGTCAGACCTGGTGAGGCAGGTGGGTCACTCCCGGATGATTCCCTGCTTCTTGAGGAAAACTATTCCCAAGGGCTATTCCTGGAGTTTTTCACTCCAGCTCTCCTTAGACTCAAACTGCTCCTGGATGCACAGTCTTCACAGGCGGGGTGGGGGGCGGGGGACGTGGTCAAAAGAATGACTAATCATTCATTATGCTAAGTGAAATCAGCCAGTCATAAAAGGAAAAGTTCCGTAGATTCCGCTTACACAAGATACCTAGTCAAAGTCACAGAGAGAGAAAATAGGATGGTGATTGCCAGGCTGAAGGAAGGAGAGAATGGGGGCGTTATGGTTTAACGAGTACAGAGTCTGCCCTTGGAGAAGAAGAAAAAGTTCTAGAGAAGGCTGGTGTTGACAGTTGCATAGCAGTGTGAATGTTCTTAATAATAATAAAAAAAAGAATGGATGGTCAAAGGCAGACTTGAGGCCAGTCAGAGCTGCTTACCTTTTCTGTGCATTCTCCAAGTGACTTTCTTCCATTTTATGTTCCTTTTTGGCTGTGAAAGAGAATGAATTATGAATCAGAACAGCATTTACTTCCATCATATCCTTTGTGTAATCTGACTTTGATTATACCCATTATTATCAAAATAAGTCCAAATTCAGGGGTTGGCAGCCCTGCCACATGTCCTGGTGACTGCACTCAATTCTCTATGTCCATTATCACTGCTTTCTTGTTAACAGCTATAGCTAACGGTGACCACAAATATAATTCATTTTTCTTTCTGGAATACCTTTGAAAGGGGTAATATTGTTAATTATGCTGAACAAAGGCTTAAAGTGGGATGATCTTGGCCAGATTGGATCATGTGGTCACCCAAGCCATAGCTGGCCTCTTTGTGACCCCTTGGCATGTGCTCAGCAGCCCCATTCCCTCAAAACAACAACATAAACTCAGTACCATTTGTAGCAGTTCTGCTCAGATTCAAAGGATTTCACTGGAATCATTGCATATGCTGTCTCTATACCCATGGTCTAAGGACGACTACAGTCTCTTTTCTTAGAATAATGTTTTAAATGCATTGGAAAAAATACTTATGATTACTAAAGAAATAAATGATACTGAGATAGAATTCTGAATTTACAGATTAAGAACTTTTGGGAAGGTCATATACATACTCCTATATTTAAAATGGACAACCAACAAAAAAACTATTGTATAGCATACGGAACTCCGCTCAATGTTATGTGCCAGCCTGAATGGAGGGGGGTTTGTGGGAGAATGGATATATGTATATGTATGAGTCCCTTTTCACCTGAAACTATCACATTGTTAATTGGCTATACCCCAAAACAAAATGTTCTTGGTGCTAAAAAATAAAATAAAAAAAATAAAATGGATAACCAACAAAAACCTATTATATTTATACATAAAAGAACCCTTGTTCTGAAGGACCACAGGGAAACTGGGAGGTCTCATTTTGGAGTGGTTCTTTTATATATTTTCTCTTTAATCAGAACATAATACTGTCATATATGATAATACAACTCTTACACTTTAAATATGTCTAGAGAAATCATCAAGACACTCTCTATGAGCCTTAAGATGTCTTTCATTTAGATATGCCATACTCTTGGATTGGAAGAATTAATATTGTTAAATGGCCATACTACCCAAAGCAATCTACACATTTAACATGGTCCCTATCAAATTACCTATGACGTTTTTCACAGAGCTAGAATCAACAATCTTAAAATTTGTATAGAACTTTAAAAGACCCAGAATTGCCAAAGTAATCCTGAGGAAAAAGAACAAAGCAGGAGGCATTAACGCTCCCAGACTTCAGTCAATACTACAAAGCCATGGTAATCGAAACAGCATGGTACTGGCACAAAAGCAGACATATCAATGGAACAGAATAGAGAGGCTGAAATAAACCCATATACCTATGGTCAGTTAGTCTGTGACAAACGGGGCAAGAGTATACAATGGAGAGGAAGTCTCTTTAGCAAGTGGTGTTGGGAAAACTGGACAGCTGTATATAAATCAATGAGGTTAGAACACACCTTCACACCATGCACAAAAATAAACTCAAAATGGCTTACAGACTTAAATATAAGACATGACACCATAAAATTCCTACAAGAGAACATAGGCAAAACATTCTCTGCCATATATTGTACCAGAGTTTTCTTAGGTCAGCCTCCCAAAGCAATAAAAATAAAAGCAAAAAGAAACAAATAGGACCTAATCTAACTGGCAAGCTTTTGCACAGCAAAGGAAACCATAAAGAAAATGAAAAGACTACCTATGAAATTGGAGAGAATGTTTGCAGAAGATGTGACCAACAAGGGCTTAATTTCCAAAATATATAAGCAGTTCATACAATTCAGCAACACAAAACAAGTAACCTAATTAAAAAGAACACCTAAATAGACATTTCTCCAAAGAAGACATACAGATGGCCAACAGGCACGTGAAAAGATCGAAACTGCAATGAGACCAAAGATCAAAACTACCTGACATTGGTCAGAATGGCCATCATTAAAAAGTTTAAACAGAACAAGTGCTAGAAGGGTGTGGAGAAAAGGGAACCCTTCTACACTGTTGGTGGAAATATAAGTTGGTGCAGCCACTATGGAAAACTACTGTACAGAGGTTCTTCAAAAAACTAAAAACAGAGTTGCCATGTGATCCAGCAATCCCACTCATGGGCACACATCCACACAAAACTATAATTCAAAAAGATACATGCATCTCTGTGTTTACAGCAGCACTATTCACAGTAGCCGGGGCATGGAAACAACTTAAATGTCCATTCACAGATGAATGCATAAACATGTGGTACATACATACAATGGAATACTACTCAGCCATAAAAAGGAATGAAATAATGCCATTTTCAGCAACATGGATGGATCTAGAGATTATCATACTAAGTGAAGTAACTCAGAGGAAAACAAACATCATATGGTATCACTTATATGTGGATCTAAAATATGACACACATGAACTTATCTATGAAACAGAAACAGATTCACAGGCATAGACAACAGACATGTGTCTGCCAAGGGGGAGCTGGGGATGAGGAGGGTGGAGGGTGAGTTTGGGGTTCAGTTCAGTTGCTCAGTCATGTCTGACTCTTTGTGACCCCATGAACTGCAGGACGCCAGGCTTCCCTGTCCATCACCAATTCCCAGAGCTTGCTCAAACTCATGTCCACTGAGTCGGTGATGCCAAACAACCATCTCATCCTCTGTCGTCCCCTTCTCCTCCTGCCTTCAGTCTTTCCCAGCATCAGGGTCTTTTCCAATGAGTCAGCTCTTCGTATCAGGAGGCCAAAGGATTAAAGTTTCGGCTTCAGCATTAGTCCTTCCAATGAATATTCAGGACTAATTTCCTTTAGGATGGGCTGGTTTGATCTTCTGGCAGTCCAAGGGACTCTTTAAGAGTCTTCTCCAACACCACAGTTTAAAAGCACCAATTCTTTGGTGCTCAGCTTTCTTTATAGTCCAGTGCTCACATCCGTACATGACTACTGGAAAAACCATAGCTTTGGCTAGACAGACCTTTGTTGGCAAAGTAACGTCTCTGCTTTTTAATATGCTGTCTAGGTTGGTCATAGCTTTTTTTCCACGGAGCAAGGGTCTTTATTTTCCTGGCTGCAATCACCATCTGCAGTGATTTCAGAGCCCCCCAGAATAAAGTCTGTTACTGGTTCCATTGTTTCCCCATCTATTTGCCATGAAGTGATGGGACTGGATGCCATGATCTTAGTTTTCTGAATGTTGAGTTTTAAGCCAACTTTTTCACTCTCCTCTTTCACTTTCATCAAGAGGCTCTTTAGTTCTTCACTTTCTGCCATAAGGGTGGTGTCATTTGTTATCTAAGGTTATTGATTATTTCTCCCGGCAATCTTGTTTGGGGTTAGCAGATGCAAACTAGTATATATACAATAGAATGAATAAATAACAAGATTCTACTATGTAGCCTTGGGAACTATATTCAATATCCTGTGATAACATATGGAAAAGAATAAAAGAAAAGAATGTATACATATTTATACCTGAATCACTATGACGTAGAGCAGAAACTAACACAACATTGTAAATCAACTATACTTCAATTTGAAAAAGATTCTTTTCATTTAATGCTTATGATGTTAAAATGAATAAGAAAAGAAAATCAATCATATCTAGCTATGTTGTGATACCTCATGAAAGGTATTAAAGGATTTTAAAAGCTAGGATATTTGAAAGGATATTAAAAGATTTTAATAGCTAAGATATTTCAAAGGATATTAAATAGCTAGGCTATTTAATAAGCCTAGCTCTGCCATTTACTACCTGTGTGACTGGACAAGTCACTCATGATGAACTGTGTAGGTTTGGCCTCATCTGTACTATGAGCATAGCCACAGAGACTATCATCACACAGATGCGATAAAGATTAAATGAAATAATACGTGTAAAGCCCTTAGCACGTAAGATATGCTTGATAAATAACAGGGCAGGTATTATTAGCATCTCATCATTATTCACTCAATCAATGTAAATTTATTAATTTATTTCCCTGATCAAAACAGCTTGTCATCACTCCTGACAAAGCCTTTGAAGTCTTTACAATGGGCCAGAGGCCCTGCCAGTCTGCCCCCCGGCTCCCCTGTGATGTCACCTCCTCCGTCTCATGCTTGTTCCTTTCCAGCCTAGCTGGCGGGATGGCTGAAGGAGCACACTTGAGTGTGTGTACTGGGCATCATTGCACCTGCCTTTCCTCTTTCCTGGAGGACGCTGCCCACAGCCCCTGTGTGACTGGCTCCCTCACTGCATTAGGTCTCAGCTCAAATATCACCTTCTCTGATCCTGCCACATTCAAGATCATCCTCTGCCACGCACGCCCCGCCTCTTTTCCTTAGAGCCTCTATCTACCCGACAGACTATCCATTTACTCATTTATTACACAACAGTGAATGTAAGCTTCAGGGGAGCAGCCCCTTCATCTGGTCTTAAACATGGAAAAGTGTCTACATGTTAAATAAATTACTTTAGCTAAAAATGTATATACTTGACAATAGTTGCTTAAATAGACAGATACTAAGTTTCCTGAACATGAGACTTTATATTCAGAATATGAAAACAGGCTAAAGAAGAATGTCAGGCTAAAACTGTATACTAGAATCTCTAAGTTCAGCAAATTTCAAGAAAATTTTTTATATTAAAATGATTTAGATAGCTACATCATTTTAGGTAAAGTCACAGTCATTGCCATTTTTTTGTGCTATGATTTCCCTAGTTCTTCAAGCAGGAATCTCTGTGAATTAGCTGAGTTCTTGGCCAATCTGACAAAGAGAGGTGGCTTGCATCTCTCCTAGGCTACCAAGTTCCCCCAAATATGAAATCGACTAGTGGTTTGTTCCTATCCAGTGATTATTAATTACGTACATGACCAAATAAGGGGGAACATTCCTTTGAGGCCTGAGTGATCTTCCTGGAGCTTAGGGGTGCTGTTCTCTGTCACTAGGTGTTTCTAACTGGCTACTTCCACTCTGTGCTAAGCAGACTGTGGTCAAGCCTGTTGATGCATATAAACTGAGTCACAAGAAATACCCTTTCCAAACTGAATTAAGCATGAGATGAAGACCGTGCAAGAGTTCTATGAATATACTTATTTGGGGGGAAAAAAACAGTATCCAAGTGTAAAAAGAGGTATTGCTAAGCAGCAATGCATACTGTGGAACCTCTGAGGGTTTGGGGGACGAGAGCCTTCAAGAAAAGTAGAAGAACCTAGAGATCTCAAGCTTTCTTAAGTCAAGGGTTTCTGTTCAGACAGAAAAGGCAGCCATTTCCCTGGTGTGACCCTGAAGCCCCACCAGCCTAAAGTATTTCTCCTGCCACGATGTGTGAGATTTCCAACCATGTCATTATACACTTTAAGTCCTCAATGTTCTGAGTAAAACAAAAATGGCATTACCTAGAAGGGAAATGTTTAAAGACAGGAGTCACAAACTCAACTTCCAACATCACCAAAAAATAAGGTAATTGTTAGGCCAGGTATAAGAATCATACTATTCCAAATTCTATCTCTAGCTTCTTAATACTAGAACTGACAGTCTCAGTACAAGAAAGTCAGAGCAGAGAGTGGGAGCGAAGTGGGAAGGCCAGGCCCTTCAAGGTACCGGCCACTGCTATTCTATCCTCCTCCACCTTTTCCAGAGAAGCTAGGATTTTTAAACATATGTTCACAAATTTAAAAACATTTTTTTCTGTCTGTAGGACAAAGAGCACATTCCTGTTGGCGGTATCTGGCTCTGTAAGCTCTGGTAACTACAGACATCATGACATAGGTGAGTCTCTTCTTTCATTCCATTTGCCAGACTCTGTTTTAGGTGCACGGCACCCCTCAGTGAAGACAGCAGACAAATATCCTATAAAACCTTCATTCTGGGGAAGACAGAAAATTAAACCCGAGAGAGTAAGAAGCAGTGTAATTTTTGATGACAGTTAGCAAAAAAAAAAAAAAAAAGAAAAGAAAAAACTTCCAGAGCATGGATTGTTCCCTACAGTAGGAGACTCTACCTGGGTTACTCAATTAGGGGTGCCTAGGCAGCCACAGCATGCCACAGAGGTACCCCACACAAAAAGGGAGAGACAAAGTTTAAATTAAAGATGGCACATCTTAGACAGAAACTGTCCTTGGCCTACAAGTAAGACGAGCAGTGGTCATGAATCCAGGTGTGGGCTTTCCTTAGTTTTCTATTGTACAATTCCATGGATAGAGCATAAGTATGCTTCTTTTCCAGTTTAACTTGGTAATAGCTATGGGAGAGGGGGTTTCCCTGGTGGCTCAGTGGTAGAGTCCACCTGCCAATTCAGGAGATGCAGGTTTGATCCCTGGGTCAGGAAGATCCCCTGTAGGAAACGGCAACCCACTCCAGTATTCTAGCCTGGAAAATCCCATGGACAAAGGAGCTTTGTGGGCTACAGTTCATGGAGTTGCAAAGAGTCAGAGATGACTGAGCATGCGTGTGTGCATGTAGCTAAGAGGGAAGTGGGTAGGCTTCCAGAAGAGTAAGTTTGGAGACGCTGTCAGATACTGACACAGCACCAGGGGAGGTGGAGAAATAACAGGCATCCCTGACCTTCCTTTTTTCTCTTCTCTTCGCTGTTGCAAAAAGTTGTCTCGTTGTCTCAACAAATTATTTTTCAAATCAAGGGATTAAAACAACTGCTTAGAATGATAACAGTTTCACAACTTAAGATAATAAAAGCAATAAGAAAAACAAACCAGAGTACTGAAAATGAGACATTTTGCTTAACATCAATTCCATCTTCCAAAGTTCCTTATCAAGACCAGGTATACACTGTGATGATGGTGATTTAATGGAGGGGCCAGGAGAGAGTGTAGTTGTTTTTGCTTGGTGACCTGCCTACAGCATCCTATAATTTCTCTATCACTGATAGAACTGTGTTGCTTTTCTTATATTTTAATTTTCTCCCTTAAAGAGTGATATTTATTTCTTATGTAACTCTATGTCCCAGAGAGAAAGCAACACAGATTCTTTGGAAGTTTTTTATTTAAGAGATAATTTTGCGGATTTTATTTAGTGCGGCCTTTACTGAATAAAGGCTGTTTGTTTTTGTGTAAATATTTAATGCCTTGGCATTTTGTTTCCTGGTTCACTGGATGGCCATTGTTTCATTAGTTTTCATAAAGTTGCCCCACGATAATGATTCTGAAATTTGTAAGTACTGTGGTCGACCAACTGAAGCAGAAATGGTCCTTACTATTCACTGGTTGCGGGCCCAAGGAATGCAAATCAGAACTCAAGCTACTTAAAGGCCAAGTTTCAAGCCCAGCTCCGCCACTTAATGTCATGGACAAGATGCACGTATCCTGTATTCCAGATTTCTCCTCTAGAAACAATGACAACACCCACCTCCCACACAGTTATGAGGGTTACATGAAAAGGGCACAGTTCTTGGTTGAATCAGAATCATTGCAGTCAGATCTTCAATGACTCAATGCCACGCAGAGGCTGCCGGGGATCCAAGCTTCCAGCTGGATGGTTGCTTTGACAAAGTTAAACACAGGTGTGGTAGAGTGGAGAGTGCTTGGGCTTTGTGTTAGGTGGACTTGGCTTGAATTTCTGCTCTGCCACTTATTAATGGAGAGATCTTGGGGAAGCCACCTGACTGCATTGAACCTTGCTCATAAGATTAGAATATAAGATCTTGCAAGGTATTGGGTACACTGAACTTTGAGAGATGAACACAGTGACCAACACACGCCAGGTACCCATGGATGACTGGTTAGAATCAAATTCTACTGATTGGCTAGAAGCAAATGCTAGTAGTCACCACTCCAGCTCTTTGACACTGGGATGAATAGTACACAATTGCAAGCCAAATGTTCTTTTCTTGTTTGAGAATGTTAACAACCATTCTCAGCAGATGTTAATTTTCTTTGATGTCATTTTCACATCAGATCAGGTGTGCTCAGGTGCTTAGTCATGTCCAACTCTTTGCAGCCCCATGGACTACAGCCCACCAGGCTCCTCTGCCCATGCAATTTTCCAGGCGAGAATACTGGAGTGGGAAGTGGGGTGCCATGTCCTACTCCAGGGGATCCTCCTGACCCAGAGATCAAACCCACATTCAGGTATCCTCTGCTCAAACCTGTTTTCCCACTTTACTCACAAAGCTGATGCTGCCTTTTTTTTTTTGTTGATGGTCTCCTTTGCTGTGCAAAAGCTGTGAAGGTTAATGAGATCCTATTTTTTTAATTTTGCTTTTATTTCCTTTGCTTTGGGAGACAGAGCAAAAAACACTGTTGTGATTTACATTTAAAAAAGTTCTACCTAGGAGTTTTACTGTTTCTGGTCTTACATTTAGGTGTTTAATCCATTTTAAGATTATTTTTTAATATGGTGAGAGAAAATGTTCTATTTTCAATCTTTTATATATAGCTATTAGAAAGAATTTAAGGAAACAATTCTCATTTACAATCACATCAAAAATAATAAAATATCTAGAAATAAACCTACCCAAAGGTGTAAAAGATATATACTCTGAAAACTGTAAGATATGATGAAAAGAAATTGAAGATGACAGAAACAGATGGGGAAAGATAAACCATGTTCTTGGACTGAAAGAATATTGTTAAAATGACCATACTATTCAAGGTAATCTACAGATTTAATGCAATCCCTATCAAAATATGAAGGGTATTTTCCACAGCACTAGAACAAATAATTTTAAAATTTGTATGGAAAGAAAAAAGGCCCCAAACAGCCAAAGTAATCTTGAGAAGGAAGAACAGAGCTGAAGGAATCATGCTTTCTGACTTCAGACAATACTACAAAGCTACTGGAATCAAAACAAAAAAGATCTTCATGACCCAGATAATCACAATGGTGTGATCACTCACCTAGAGCCAGACATCCTGGAATGTGAAGTCAGGTGGGCCTTAGAAAGCATCACTATGAACAAAGCTAGTGGAGGTGATGGAATTCCAGTTGAGCTACTTCAAATCCTGAAAGATGATGCTGTGAAAGTGCTGCACTCAACATGCCGGCAAATTTGGAAAACTCAGCAGTGGCCACAGGACTGGAAAAGGTCAGTTTTCACTCCAATCCCAAAGAAAGGCAATCCCAAAGAATGCTCAAACTACCGCACAACTGCACTCATCTCACATGCTAGTAAAGTAATGCTCAAAATTCTCCAAGCCAGGCTTCAGCAATATGTGAACCGAGAACTTCCAGATGTTCAAGCTGGTTTTAGAAAAGGCAGACGAACCAGAGATCAAATTGCCAATATCTGCTGGATCATCGAAAAAGCAAGAGAGTTCCAGAAACACATCTATTTCTGCTTTATTGACTACGCCAAAGCCTTCGACTGTGTGGATCACAATAAACTGTGGAAAATTCTGAAGGAGATGGGAATACCAGACCACCTGACCTGCCTCTTGAGAAACCTGTATGCAGGTCAGGAAGCAACAGTTAGAACTGGACATGGAACAACAGACTGGTTCCAGATAGGAAAAGGAATACGTCAAGGCTGTATATTGTCACCCTGCTTATTTAACTTCTATGCAGAGTACATCATGAGAAACGCTGGGTTGGAAGAAGCACAAGCTGGAATCAAGATAGCCGGGAGAAATATCAATAACCTCAGATATGCAGATGACACCACCCTTATGGCAGAAAGTGAAGAGGAACTAAAAAGCCTCTTGATGAAAGTGAAAGAGGACAGTGAAAAAAAGTTGGCTTAAAGCTCAGCATTCAGAAAACATGGCATCTGGTCCCATCACTTCATGACAAATAGATGGGGAGACAGTGGAACCAGTGTCAGACTTTATTTTTTTGGGCTCCAAAATCACTGCAGATGGTGACTGCAGCCATGAAATTAGAAGACGCTTACTCCTTGGAAGGAAAGTTATGACCAACCTAGATAGCATGTTAAAAAGCAGAGACATTACCTTGCCAACAAAGGTCCATCTAGTCAAGGCTATGGTTTTTCCAGTGGTCATGGATGGATGTGAGAGTTGGACTGTGAAGAAAGCTGAGTGTTGAAAAATTGATGCTTTTGAACTGTGGTGTTGGAAAAGACTCTTGAGAGTCCCTTGGACTGCAAGGAGATCCAACCAGTCCATCCTAAAGGAGATCAGTCCTGGGTGTTCACTGGAAGGACTGATGCTGAAGCTGAAACTCCAATACTTTGGCCACCTCATCATTGGAAAAGACCCTGATGCTGGGAGGGATTGGGGGCAGAGGGAGAAGGGGACGACAGAGGATGAGATGGCTGGATGGCATCACCGACTCGATGGGCATGAGTTTGAGTAAACTCCGGGAGTTGGTGATGGACAGGGAGGCCTGGCGTGCTGCGATTCATGGGGTCGCAAAGAGTCGGACACGGCTGAGCGACTGAACTGACTGACTGAGTATGATACTGGCACATACTGACCTCTGAGTCTACAAAGATCAATGGAACTGGATTGGGAGCCCAGAAATAAACTCATGCACTTATGGTCAATTAATCTATGACAAAGAAGGCAAGAACATACAATGGAGAAAAGATAGACTCTTCAACTAGTAGTGCTGGGAAGACTGTTTCCTCTGATTTGAATGCCTCCTCCTCCTGCCTTTCTCCCTTCCAAACACACCCACTCTAAGTGTCTTTTTCTCTCTTCAAAAGCCAAGCTTTAAAATGGCCTTGACTGTGAAGCCCTCCAAGTGGGCCTCTCCTCCATGGAGTGGTGAACGCTCTTTCTGTGGAGTTCTAACCGCACTCTGCTCACATATGTGGGTCACGGTACTGGGGTCTTTGGTTGGCAGTCGGCTTACTCTCTCAGACTCTGTGCTTCTTCAGGGCAGTGACCTAAGCTATTTCATAGTGTTTCTCTAAACTACCTAGTAGGTACTCCACTTATCTGAGAGCAAGGAACCCATGCGAACAGAATACACTCCCTGCTCACTGTCTCTCCACTGTGGGACCACATCCCATTGCCTGGCACGGCAATTTCAAATTTTCCATTTTCTTTTTGCAGCAAAAGAGAAGAGTGCAATAGAATCAAAGGGTGAGAGAGGACTATTTTTCATCCTGTTAAATCCTGTTTTAGACGGATCCATTATTTAGACTGATACATCACAGGCACAAAAAGCATTAACTCTTGAGTTTCATTTATATTGGACTGAATTTTTTGAATATAGTAATTACAAAGAATGTACAGGGTTTATAATGAAAATGACACTTCCAAAAATAGACTAAGAACATTCATCATCTAGATAACTGAAATATCCAAAGTTTTATCTTCAAGAGGGTTGCATTCATGCACTAAAAGTGGCAAAAGGAGGAGGGCCCTCTTCAAAGAAAGTGGGAGTTTTATGCCAAATGTAATTAAGTCATATTTATGGATGCCCGTCTGGGAGGTAATAAATTGTGAAATGAGGGAAAGGGATAGAGGTTGGAATATCTTCCTAGTATTCTTTACACAGTCTATTACACTTTAATATACCATGGTTTATGGACCTGACATGGTTGGTATAAACCAACAGGACGCACAGTAAAGAAGCTGTTTTTATTACAGCTCTACAAATAGAGGAGCTGGTGATGCTAATAAGGAAACAAAGGGACCGCACTCTACTTCATGTGGTATCCATCTGACGTGAACACAGCAGTCATTTTTCATTTCTTAGAAAATCAGCCTGTCATGTACTTTCTCGGAGAAAAGAATGCTTTCACCCACAGAGGCAAGACCAGCACATTGACACTGGAAAAGAGGGATAATTTTCTTAACATTTATGAGAGAGGGGAAAATACAAATATGTAGAATCACTGGGTTATGGAGAGGCCTTCCCCTTACATTTGTTCTTTTGACATGCTTGCCCACAGAGGTTGAGATCCTTCTATTTAGTCTTCCTATTTTATTAGTTTTCTTGGCTGTGACTAAACTAAAAGAAGGATCATTTCTGGGCTGTCACAGAGTTTACATCTGCAAAGATCCTGTTGGTTGGTAAAGCTGAAGTGCCTAAGAGATCATTTAGAAGATTTTCTGTGTAGTCTGGTATGACCTGTGCAAAGGCATGGTATGAAGGTTCTCAATATATGGGTATAATTTGATTTCTAGGTCACCTATCTAAGGCTAAAGCTGACTAGAAAATTAAGGCTTTTGATGAAAGTACCAAGTAAAAGACACTGGAAAAGAAGGCATTGAAGAGGTCTGGAGAGTCATAAAAGCAAAGGGACCTAGATAAAAGGAGTGTGAAAAATCATCTAGTCTAACCCTCAGGCTTATGTTTGAGCTGGGATCCTCTTGTGTTCAGTTAGACTTGCCAGATCTCATCTTCTTCATCATTTTGATCTGCCATTTTCAGTTGCCTTTACAACTAAATCTGAATATCTTTATGGGGGACAAAGGAAAGCAGAATAGGGCTTTCATGTAACTCGGGTACCTGGGGCCTTTCTCAACCAAGGTTCTTCATTTGAACTGCAGAATGTGGAAAATGATTTGGGAAGCTATTTTCTCAGTCTCTCCCCACCCCTCATCTCTTGTGCACATCAGTAAAATGTTCTAGATGCATGTGGTGGTGGCATAGAGATATGCAAATTCATTACACACAATGGTGCCCTTTTAGGTCAATAGGGCTTAATTCTCTCATCAATGGTTGGAAAAGAGATAGTCTTGATGAAATCAAGATTACAGATGACTCATGATTTTGAGTCATTTACATTTTAATATTTCTAAATCCAGGCAATATAACATTCAAATACCTCATAAAATATCATACTGGAGTAAGAATTTGAATTAGAAAATCTCCCTGCTTATCTAAGAATTATACTACTATTTTATATTCTATGATGACTCTAATAATTATTTGTACTGGTGATGAGTACAGTTTAATAGACCACAATGTAAATCTAAGTGTTCATCAGATTATGTATCTGTTTACTATTGCAACAGTAAACATTTTATCCATTTACAATTCTAGGAAGTAATCAGGTTATGAGTATCACCAATATCTAAATTAAATAAATTTATCCACAATTCGTAAGTCGACTCACTGTGAAAGCTTTATGATACTTTTTTTTTCAATATATATCCATCTTAGATGAGATTTTGCCCCAATAGGTAAGTCTTTCACCACTCAGAATATTGACACAATACTCAACTTTAGACTTCAGAAGGAATTCTGCTTATTATTTTCAAAGGCAACCACTTAATTAGCTGCTAATATTCTACTACCCTTTTCCTCCACTTCTCTGTAGTCTAGTGAAGTCCCTAAAGACTGTAAACTATCTGTACACAGCAATTTTGTTTCAGTGTGATACAGATGCAATTACTTGAGAAAGTTGACAAGACAGTATCACCTACAACCTAGATATAACCTACTCCAACAATTTAATTTTATGAAAGTGAGAATATGGATACCTGAGTTGACAAAGTTACTTTCCTGGGTCATGCTGATAGCGACAGAATCCAAGTCTCTTGATTCATAATTCAATATACTTTCCAGTGCCCTCTGCTGCTTCCCAAGATGGTAGGCAATGTTTTTCTCAAGAATTTTCAAATACAAAGGTATATTGGGGCTGCACTGTATTGTACATTTTCCATAGGAATATATACATCAGAGAGGAAGTGCCAAGATGAAATTTTAGCTTTCACTCTAAATTTCCTGACTCTTGATATTTTAAAACAGACCATGGGGTAAAATTTTAGAATGATCTGTGAGAGGCTCATTAACATTAATGGGAGACAGGTGGTTGCATTCTCAACACGACCTGAAATTCTTCATGTTATCTCATCTTCTGGGACCATACATACCTTTAACTTATCAACATTAAAAGAAGTGACGAGTCTTTTGTAAGGATTTTTTTTTTTTGGTTATTTTTTCATGGATACTTTATCATTTATATAATATGATTCTTAGAGAACAATTATACATAAATCCTGTTTCCCATAGTATCTACCTTATCTCTACCATTTCATTCTCAATGGGAAGCCTCAGGCCTTCTACAATGCTTTAGGATTTTTTTAGGGGTCATGGAAGAATAGTGAACTCCTGTGGGCTCATCATTCAGGGAGCAGACACTAAATGAATTGTCATCTAGGAACTATTAGGAATTGCAAAGATGTTAGCTTTGTAAAAGAGGCTGCCCCTCTTTTGTTTTGTTTCATCAAGAACCTTGGTGATATTTCAGAGACACTGGGGTCCAGAGTTTCAAGGCTTTAAATTAACTATCTGGTGACAAAATGCAGGTGTACTAATATTGGAAGAAGATCTTTCAACTTTGTCCCATCTTTGTATCAGCACTTGCCTAAGATGCATATTAAAAAGCAGAGACATTACTTTGCCAACAAAGGTCCCTCTAGTCAAAGCTATCGTTTTTCCAATAGTCATGTATGGATGTGAGAGTTGGGCTATAAAGAATGCTGAGTGCCAAAGAATTGATACTTTTGAACTGTGGTGTTGGAGAACACTCTTGAGAGTCCCTTGGACTGCAAGGAGATCAAACCAGTCCTTCCTAAAGGAAATCAGTCCTGAATATTCATTGGAAGGACTGATGTTGAAGCTGAAACTCCAGTACTTTGGTGACCTGATGCGAAGAACTGACTCATTGGAAAAGAACCTGATGCTGGGAAAGACTGAGGGCAGGAGGAGAAGGGGATGACAGAGGATGAGATGGTTGGATGGCATCACTGACTCAATGGACATGAGTTTGAGTAAACTCCGGGAGTTGGTGATGGACAGGGAGGCCTGGCGTGCTTCAGTCCATGGGGTCACAAAGAGTCAGACACGACTGAGTGACTGAACTGAACTAACTGAAAGATGGTTAATTTTGGGAAGACATGGACTGTGTGTGTCTGTGTTTAACTTTGTAGTCAAAACACTTAGCACTTGAAACTACGAGCTTAGTGTTAACAAATCAACAACTTTTTTGCTCCACTAACTGGTGAGAAGGAGAATGACTACAAAAGCAGATGCTAGTTTGAATTTGTAAGCAGATTTGTGAGCAAAGCAGGAACAGGCTCCATGCTCGTTTTTTCCTGATTTCAAAGTATTGTGCTCAAAAGCAAGGGCCTCATTTATTTGTTTATTTCATAGCATTTTCACACTTGGTTTTCAACAAATCTTTCTTTAAGCCCACATTAACAAATCAGGAAAAAGTTCACCAATTGGCTTCTTTGGTAAGCCCATAAATTCTTTTGATGACTATCCATGTACTGAAAAGTCATTACTTGATTCTTCGTACTTCAGCTTGCCCATCTGTACACTGGGTAAAATGAAACTTTACACTTAAGAACCCTGGAGCAACGAGAAACGTAAGAAATTCATGTAAGCCTCTCATGCTGTAGTTTAAAAGTGAGCTAAGTTAAAACAAGAGGATAATGAATAAAAAAAATATTGGATGGTATGCAAATAGTATACAGGACTACAACCCCATCAGCCCACCAACCATAGCTAGTGGGGTCCAAGGACAGTTAGTCCTCTGGCTGATTAGCTGCTGAGGAAGCAGGTAAATACACCTGACTGGTGGTGGCAGTGATGATGGTGATAATGGTGAATATTCACTGAGGCATACACAGTGTGCTCCAAGGGATTTTCATTTATCATTTAACCTCTTCACGTATCAGGTGGGTTCCATACTGCGGATAATACTGGAGCCAAAGCTTCACATTGTTCTGTTACTTATAAGCGGTTAGTCATGGGCAAATTGTTTAACTTGGATAAGAATGAGTTTTTTAATCTATAAATGGAGGTAATAATAGGACCTATATTAGGCAGTTGTAATAATTAAATGAGATGTTTGTAAGGTACTTAGCCATTGCACCTGGCATGTTAGCTTGGGAAATGACAGTTATTACAATCATTTCTATCACCACCATAACAATTATTTGTCCAAATGACACTTGCTTGTTCAACTTTTCTTGGGTTCCCATGAGACGTCTGAATAGTTAAACATCCTGTTTTTCCTTTAGTGACATTTGTATTACCACAATAAGCTCCCGAAGACCTGAAGCAAAGGGACTAAATTCAAACACCAAAATCATGCTTTCAAAGGATACCATCAAAAAAAGCTATGACATGGTTGCAAGTGAAGAAATTCAGACTATAAAGCAGTAAATATGTTATGACTAAAATTATATTAAAATACATATCACAGAAATACATATTTAGTAAAAATATCAGAAAGTAATATTACAGTTGCTATTTCTGCCTCTCTGGTTGATAGGTCTTTTGTTTTTCTTTTGTTTTTAATTTTTTAAAAAAGAATTTGCATTGCTTAATACAATCAGATATGGTAACAATAGATTCTATTTGGAAGCATGGCACGTTGAAAGTAAGTGACTTGCTTAAGGTCCTACAGATGGTTTGGGGGATAAAAAGAAACAATTTGTTCCCTTATTACAGTTTCTTTTCCACTGTTTCACACTGTTATTCCATATAGGTTCCTGCTTAAAAACTGTAAAACTGTTGGATCACTGCAGAGTGGGAAATGAAAGAAAGAAGAAGTCATAACTGAAAAACAAGCATTTGAGTGAATAAGTTAAATTTAAATGTATAGTCACCTACATTAAAGTCATTTATTTATATCTTATACACACATACAGAAATGTGAAATTTTACCTTCTCTATAATGTAACCATCCTATGTATTTTTATGGACTTTCCAGAAATATATCCACTATAAAGAGTGGTTTTAATCACATTTTAAAGACTAAAACTCAGATAAAAAACTGTTATGCATAGTCAGAGAGCTTAACAGCTTAAGACTGATCTTATGTAATCAAAAACAAAGAGAGGGGGAAAAATCCCTACTCATACTGTCAGCTAAAATATAACATGGTACCCATAACTTTACAAAAGAAATTTTCTCTTTGTCTAGATTTATTTAAATGGAACCTCTGACATCTGTATGGCAAAAAAGGGATGTTTGTTAAAGAATAGAAGCTCTCCCTCTAGAAAAATAAATGCTTAGATGTTTAGTTATGAACATGAATGGACCACCAGAATGTCCAGCAAATCACCACAAAGCACCCATTGCTACTCTTGAGTCGGTCTTCTTTTAGAACCTTGGCAAAGCTGAGTATCCTAGGAGTTTCATTTACAGAGCCACATTAGCTGAAAAAAGGCTCACTTCCCTGATAACTTCTATTGCTTTGAACATTAAAATACTTTCTTATCTACTTTTTTTTATCATATAGTCAAGAATTTGTCCTAACTGGGGATATAAACTGACCCACTAGAAATGTTACCCAAGAACTACCATAACTTCAACGGTTGTGACATTACCAAGAATATAGGTGGAGGGAAGGGAAGCAACAGTCTGTTTGTTGAGAGCTACTTCTAAGAAGAGAAAATACTTGGAGAACTAGGATTCCCTAAAAAGATACTGTAGAAGATATTTTTTCATATTAAGGCACATTTAATTTGTTCTACCTGTAAAAGTTACGCAGAAGGAACATTAGCGCAAGTAATCACTATCAAGGTCAGTACGTTGTTGCTTAGCTGCTACGTCATGTCCAGTTCTTTTGCAACCCCATGAATTGCAGCCCAATAGGCCCCTCTGTCCATGGGATCTGCCAGGCAAGAATGCTGCAGTGGGTTGCCATTTCCTTCTCCAGGGGATCTTCCCAACCCAGGGATCGAACCCACGTCTCCTGTGTTGGCAGGTGGATTCCTTACCATTGAGCCACCAGGAAAGCCTGAGTCAGTAGAAGCAAACAAAGAAATGAGGTTTGGTTTTAAGACTGACCATAGCACTTATAAGGCTGCTGAGGTGAAAATGCTGGTGGGTGAGCTGAGCAGAATTCCAGGTGGTTCCCCTGGAGTCATCATTCAACAATAACTGTTACCTTCCTTTCCCTCATTTTTAGACAAATCTTTATATTTTCCCCAGATTTTAAATTAATAAATCCTCATTGTAGAACACTTGAGGGGAAAAAAACAAAAAAGAATAGTACATAAGCCTTTCTCTAAGCGAGATATTACTGATATTCATTTTTCATAAATGTAGGTATATACTTATGATCACATGTACTCATTTGTGCTTTTTTATATAGTTGAGATTATATCGAATATACAGCTCACTTGCTTGCTTTTCCATTTAATGTGTCAAAACATAGGTAACATTTAAACAAATATTTTTACAGATAATTTGCGATTATTGAAATTAATTGTTAAAAAACAAGTCTCTATTCCAAAGCAGGTATGGACCCTATTCAAATAAAACCAAATAAATTTCTAGAAACCCAAGACAACATTTCAAGATAATTTTCTTACAGTATCTCTTACATAAAATAGTGTAGGAGAAAAATGCTTGGTTTATGAAGCACTATTACAATATTACCAAGGACAATTAAAGCAAATTCTTATCTTTTGATTCAACTTGGAAATAATCTTTACCCTTTAGTCTTTACCCTTTAGTGTTCCCCTTTTTGTAGCTCATTAGAGAAATGTTTTAGATGGCCACAAGTATTAAAATTATGTCAAATGCTGCAAAGTTAAAATTTCTGTCCACCGTACTTAAACCTAATATACCTATTCTGTATTTGGAAAATACAGGATAAAGAAAATATCCTCAATAGGAAAAAATATTGAGGGTCAGTATATGCTTGGAAGCAAGCGAGGGGCCTCTGAGCATATGAAGAGCCCCACACACATGCACACACACACACTTCTTGAGTAACGGGTGTCCCTGAACATTGAATGTTCAAATATCTGGTCAGTTGAAGAAGTGCCACTGTCTGCCTTAGTCTGAAGCTAGGCATGCCACTGGCAAGAAGCTCATTTCATGATAGGAGGAAAAAAAAGGGAAAAAAGAGAGAGAGAGAGAGATCATGAAACTAGAGGCTTGAAATGTTTTACTGGAGAAAAACCATGGCATTACCTCCTCCTGTGGGATGATAACAATGATTTATGAAGCTGAAGTCATTTCTTGTGATTGCGTTCAGGGGAGATTGGTTTCACATGAGCTGGGAAGCCAGGCAATGCAAGCTGAAGAAGAGCCCCACATGTTCCACTGAGGCTGGGATCTGCCCTCTTCCAGGGGATTCCAGGGCCCATCGGAGGGGGAGGAAAAGCTATTGCTTTCTGATCCATGAGCCCCTTTCTTCCCTCCCACGAGCTCATTAGGTAGGCACACGGCTCTCTTATTCTCTTTCTCCTTTTAAAAGTATTACTACTACTGCTGTGTGGGAGTGGAAGCTCATTGTAAATGCGCAGCAGGATAGTAGCAAAGCCGAGATTAATTCCCCACGGATTTATAAGGGTCGTTCTCACCCACGATGACTTGTCCCGTTTCAAAGGTGCTTATGCTGCTGTTTTTATGGCTGGTCACTAACTTTATTCTGGCATATGGCGGCTGGCGCCATGACACGGAGTGAACATTTTATACCTGAATTAAAGTGGATATTTGACAGTTTCTGTCAGAAAGTTCAGAGCAAAGAATTTGTGGGACAAGATTTATTGCATATTTTATATGGGACACATCTGTTTCTTTGCTCGCTTTGTTCCTTCCCTTAAAAAAATTTAAAGAAGTTTTCTAAAGAAATATAATGATGGATAGGAAAAAAAAAAAAAAGAATTCCAAAAGCAGGAGAAAAACATGGTCAAAAGTTGTGTGTTTAGGAGCTAATTTAGAAAACAAAGCAAAAAACAAAAAAAACCACTTCTCCTTTGGAGTGGGAAAAATGACTCATGGTCACAAATAAAAGCTCAGTGAAACAATTCTGTTATCACTGGCAATTATTTTATGGTTGGTTTAATGCCATTTATAAAATGAAGTTAAAAATTAAAGTGCATAACCTACCATTTTCTGCATACTTGAAACAGGACTAGAAAGAATAATCTGCCTTTGATGTACTTGTAAAGATTTTGCCATTTCAAATGGTGGACTAAATAATAAAAGTCCAACCACGTCGGTGTTAAAAAAAAATTGCAGATATTTAAACATTTAAAATGGATATGCTTAAAGATAAACGCAGACAATTTCCAACCCAAATCCATCAACACAATGTGAAGGGCATATGTAAACTTCATCGTCATCTAGAAACTCTTCCCATTGTAGCAAGTGAGTGCCATAACAGAGATTTGTGATTACATAAACACTGGGCTCAACCTGGAGCCTTGTATTAACAGACAGGCTACTTTTTTCTTTTAACTGTGACTAGAGAGCTTTTAATTCTGTATACTGCAAAACTGAAAACTTCCAGTCCTAAAGATTTTGAAAAATTAATTTTTAATTGCTTTAGGTATTAAGCATTCTCCCTGTAAAAATATTAAACACTGAAGATAAAGTTCTCTTTGAGAGCCCCTGCATCCCATCCTCAGTCCCTCCCCATCCCTTCCATTTTTGTTGCTGAGACTCCACTACTATTATTGGTCTGCAGTATATCCTTCTAAAACCTTGAGTGTCCCTGTGCAAAGGTACAAGATTTTTCTAGGACAGAGAGAAGATGTGCTTGCTCATCAGGTATGCATGATTCTAATTTTAATTGAGACTGGCAAACAGTCCTCCACAGACAGAGTACCATGTTATGCTCCTAATAGCCAGTAACTCATATCTTTGAACTCCAATTTTTGCAAGTCACACAGGTTTTGGTACAAATCCTTATGACATGTATTGGAAATACTTTTTCTTATACTTTTGCTTGCCTTTTGTCATTGTTTACAATACCTTTCATTTATCAATTTAATTCTGAAGAGGTCAAATTAATATTTTCCTCATGTTGTTTGCCTTTTAAATTAAAAAAAGACCTTTGTCACTCCCAAGGTCAAAAAGCTGCCCTATATTTTCTTATATATATTTTGCCTTTTATTTGTCTTTTTAGATTTAGTCCCTTAATCACTGGAATTGTGTAGGGCAGGACGCTTATTTTGGAGATGGTTAGGAACTGTTCAAACAGCACTGAGCTCCTAAAAGGTAATCAGTGTATGCAAATAATGGTAGTTTTGTTTCATCTTCTCTTATATTTAGCTGTACCATTTCTTTTTCCTTTATACTGCCCAGGTTAGAGTTTGCAGCCTCTGGGTAGAGTTGACCCATTCATGATTATTGTGGGTACAGATGTCTTTGGATTTATCTCTGTCCTATTTATTTTTGTACTTTTATTTACCAAACTTTCTAGCTATTTCCTTTTCCCCCTTTCCTGACTTTTTTGCTAGATTCATCAAACTTTCATTTTTCCTCTACTGATCTGAAACTGATTAATTTTAACTTTTTGATGGGTGACTATGTTTAAATTTCAATACCCATAATATAAGTATCTGTGATTCCAAGAGTATTCCAAGTTTATTATAGCTCTGCGCCCTAACTCTGGACAATATGAAAGTGGCCTGTTTTTCCTTTCTCCCCCTGCCAAACCTTATGGCCACATTCTATGCCAAATCCCCTGTTGGTATCATCTACAATTTTACTTCCAAATTACCACAAAAGAAATGTTTTTACAATTAATATTTAACCATCATTTTACAAATCTATCTGTTCATCATACCTTTGCCACCCCACTTCTTCCTGGATTCATTTTCCTATTGAAGAAGTGCAACCTCAAGAGTTGAGTTATGAAGAGTAAACTTCTGAGGCTCTGTGTCTCTCAAAAAATTTACTTTTGTCCTTCACTTTGATGATGGTTTGGCTAAATGTCGAGTTCTAGCTTTGAAAGTATTTTCTTTCAGAATTAAATGTATTATTTCATTGTTTTCTTATATCCAATGTTGCTGCTGAGAAGTTTGTTGTTTAGCACTCAGAATTTTTCTAAACCCTTGTTTCTCAGGGTTGATTATAAAAATCAAAGGTTGTGAATATATGTGTGCATTTATCTTCTGTTGCTCTGAAGAGCTCTTTCAGTAAAAAAAAAAAAATGCAATGTCTTTCTTCATTTTTAGGGAGTAATCTCACATTATTTCTTCCTCTTTTAACTTATATTAAATAGATGTAAGATTAAACATGCAATTTCTAAATACATTTTCTATATCCCAACATTTATGCATACTTTTCACTGCTGTTCAGTTGCTAAGTTGTTACCCCATGAAATACTTTTTATACATTTCTCTTTATGTTATACTCCAGAAAAATTCCTTGATTCTTTCAATTCACTAATTGCTCTTCAGTGCTGACTATTCTTCCACTGTGTGCATTTACCAATTTAAAAAAAATTCCATCAACCAAAACTTTCATGTCTATGTTCTCTACTGGATTCTTTTTTATGGAGTGGTGGCCTCTAGTAATTCTCTGAGATTATACAGCACACATGCTCTGAAGACCTGTTCTACCTCCTTGGGTATTTTCTTAGGTACCAGTTCTATTCGCTGAGTTTACTGCCTTTCCTTAATAGCTGATTCTAGATAAAAATCCATTCTTTGTAGTTGAGTCTCACCACTGGGTGCAAGAGCGGGATATTATGCTGCAGCTTGTATTCCAGTTGCTTTGAGGAGAGATACACAGAACAGGGTAAGTCTATCTTCATGTTCTGAGATATCATCAGTTACCCAAGGCAGTGCTGTCTCTCCTACCCACAAGCCCCTCTCCTGGTCCTGTCTCAGAGGCAAATACTTCCTCCTCCATGGTGTGGTCAAAGGGGTTGCCTATGCAGAATGAGAAAATTCCTCCAAGGGTTGTAGTTCTCAGCAACTGTTTACATTTCAAAACTCAAAGTTTTACATTTCTTCCCCCATAGTTTTATGACCATAGGATAGTTCATGCATGCTGTTCTTAGATTTTTTAAAACCAAATAATATGCCAAAGAAGCAGTTCTAGGATTATTACTATAGGGAATGACGTGGGAGTGTAAATAATCATAATTAACCATGTAAAAATAATACCTATTTTAAAGGCGCTACATGGAAACGAAGCCCCTGAAACAAAGGTTCTACTCTAGGCTTACAACTGGAAGTCTGTTCACAAAAATGGTACAAAATACTCTGCTGGTAACTTTCACATTTGCAAAGTATTCTTCACAGCATGGGCTTCTCTGGGCTTACAAGGGAGAAGGCACAGAGCCTGGGGCTGTAACATTCTACTGCAAAAACAGTGCAAGGCTATGCCAGAGCTATGTGCCCCGACCAAAACGCATGTGCTTCCTTTTTTACAGTTCTATAAAATGGCATCTGTGAATAAATAAGATTTCATTTAAGTGCTGGAAGCCACACACAGTTGGAAAACAAGAGTTTGGGGATGGCAGCACATACCGTCACCAACAGATACCATACTGCATTTGCAGGAAGACTAGGGTAGGAGTAAGGCAAGAATTAAAAAATAGCCTTGGCCACACAATTATTAATTACATTATTAAACAAATGTGGGCACCATTTGAAAAGGGGCATGTCCCATTTTCTTCATGCCATGAAATCTAAGTGTCCTTGGATCTGGAGTCCAGTGGTGATTTGTAAAGGCTCAGATTCCTACATGATTGCCTTAGTTTCAAACTATCATATGGTACTGACACATTAGCTACACACAGGTAATACACATAGTTTCAGAAACAGGTTTTTTTCCCCCTTTAATTATCATGAAAGAGAAAGTACATATCAGGGGCAAGCTAGACAAATTCATGTTCAACATGGATCAATATCCCACCTGCTCTGATCACTTTCTCCATTCCTTCTCTTTGCTTTTCTTCTCCTTTCTCTAACACACTAAATATATTCAGCCCCCAAGACTGTCTCTTGGCTCTCTGCTATTCCATCTTGACAGAATGAACTAGACACACAGTTTCCTACCATTCATCTGCTGATGAGCCCCAACTTTATACTGTCAACTCCAAACTACATTCTCAACATCAGTTTTGTATTTCTTTTGCCCTCCTGGACACCATGACATGAATAGCTGTCTAGGAATTCAGATGAGCCCCACCATAACACAAACCTGTTCCTTTCATAGTCTTCCACATCTCAGCAAATGGCATCGCCATTCTTGAAGGTGATCAAAACCTGAGGATTATTTTTGGCTCCTCCCTCTGCTCCAAGGCTGAAGTTGTTGTCAAATCCCTGCCTTTTCTATTTCCAGCACTTGAATTATCTTAAATTCATTCCTATCTTTCCATCTCATCTTCTACCATTCCTGTCCCCAGGGCTGTTTGTCCCCTAAGTTACTTCTGTAATCTTTTATCTATTCTTGCCTCTTCCATTTATTTTCCACAGAGCAATCTGGATCATCTTTTAAAACACAAATGCCGTCATGTCATTTTCATTTGATAAACTCTTCTAAGCCTTCCCTGGAGAAGGCAATGGCAACCCACTCCAGTATTCTTGCCTGGAAAATGAACAGAGGAGCCTGGTGGGCTACAATCTATAGGGTCGCAGAGAGATGGACACAACTGAAGTGACTGAGCATGAACACACATAGAAATACCATTTTGTATGCCCATCCCAGTCATCTCAGTGCCAGCTCTTTTCAAAGTTATTCATTCTTATCTCCTTCAACTACTTTCTAGAGAAACAAGTTCAGAAAACCCAGATGTCTGCCTATAACGAATGCATTTGCTCTGTCCTAAAGCTAAATAAAAGTAAGAAGAGAATGAAGAGAGAGGCTGAAGGCATGGCATTTGCCTCAGGCTTGTTGCCATATCTCCATTAGATTCTGGGTTTGTGTTTATTTTTATAGCTCTCTTCTGTGAATAAATGGTGTGAGACAGAAGTCTTATTTCCAAGGTTCACTTTACCGAGTGGCCTGTAGTCAATCTTTCCAAGAAGAAAGATGGAAAATAATGGCCCAAGCAGCATTACTGTCCATCGAGGGACTAAGGAGAATCCTGGACCTCATCCACTCAACTGCTTACACTACCATTTATGAGCCACAAAATGACTGTCCTTGGGTCTCAGCAGTATTATTTTGGGCTGAGGTTATGGCCCTAAGGTCCTCGCTAATCACAATTATCTAATTTTACATTCCCATCACTTTCACATATGGATGACAGTGATTACACTATTTAAATAGGAAAAAAAGAATACTTGAGGAATCGTTTTTTTCCAAATGTAAAACACAATGTATACGAACACAGAATTAGTTTTAATGTTTGTACCACTTCATAACTAAAGAGTCTTATTCATTTCATGCTATTATCTTGTTTATTTTCCCAAAGTCCCAGTGAATAGGAAGAAGGGATATACAAATTCCTGGCTGTTTTTTTATAGTGAAGTTCAGACAGATGTGACTGACTTTATGACAGAAACGGAAAGGGCTGTGGATAAATAAAACATGGTTCATTCACGCACTGGAGTTAGTCCATTTTGTGGATAAATAAAACATGGTTCATTCACGCACTGGAATTAGTCCATAGCAGTTAAGAGAATTAAATCCGTATTTACTAATATGGATAGATTTTCAAACAATCCTGAATGAAAAATCAGGATGCAGAATGATATTATAAAACCTAGTATGAGGCATCCTTTCCATTGTTCTTTTACTGCCTTCCTGAACAAAGGCAGAATTCTTCTTATTTCTCATTCTTCATTTGGTAAATTTTGATCACTAAAAGTCATCCAAACGGAAATTCAGTTCTCTAAGTGAATGCAGCCAACAACAAAAATGATGTCTTAACTTTTTATCATTTAGGATTTTCTTTCTACTGTTTGTGCAGTAGTGAACGGAGTCTAGTCTGGCTGCAAGATCTAACAAATTGGACAACAGTTCCTCAGCATTGATTAAATTCTGCAGAGTATGATCCAAAGAGGCTAGCTGTCTCCTCTGAGAATCAAAGATAAATATTTGTGGTTACAATAGTGTCACGATTCTCAGATAAAAGGAGGGATTTAGGTCTACCACTTGGCTCATGCTCCCTCCTAACCAAACCACAATTTTTCAGTAACCTAATAACATTCTGAGGAGAGAAAGCATGTTCTTTGACTACTAGGAATATCGACACAATTAAAGGGAACAATTTCACAATTTTATTTTGGTCTTTAAGGATTTCAGAATTCCTCCCTATGCTACTTGATGGCATTTCCAGTGAAGAGGGAACTGGACAGGTAAAACTTACTATTTCTTGGGAGGTGACCTAAAGAAAACCTCTTTATCGGTTGGCACCTTTATACATGTGCTGCGCATCAAATGTTCTGTTGTCCTGTAGAAGAAAGGCCTGGTGGATGATGGCAAGCATGCCAGTAATTACTTTCTTATACAAATAGTTTGCCACGTGGTCACAAACTCAAAACACAATTTGCAAGAACATAAGGAGGGCAAAAGAACTCCAGTCAAATGGAAGAAAACTTCTTTGCTCCCTCAAGGTTTACCCTAACTTAGTATTGATGTAACTAGTCAAATATCCCAGAACAAAAACTTGTTATGCAACATCTAGTCTAAAACTACACCATTTAGGAGACTCATCAATTCTTCCCACTAAGTTAAAAAAGACACTGAGGTGAAAGTTCTGTCAACCTCTAGCTCTTCAGAGCAAGGAACCAGGAGGACCAGGTGAACCATTTACTACTTTCTAGCTGCTAGTGCTTTTAGCTGGTGAATAACACAGGTTCCGGGAGAGGGGAAGTATTTTCTAAGAATGAAAATTTCTTTCTAATCTAATAGTTTCATTAATATTAAGAACTCCATACATGGCTACTGGGGAAGACTGGTGGGAACCAAGTCAGCAGACTATGCCTTCTCTGAAGTCAGTTTCCTGGGACTGGTTTTTTTTTTTTTTTTTTTGGTGTGTGTTTGTGCCTGTATTGCATGAGCTGAAAGCAGATGGATGCAATCACATTCCAAGACACCTTATTTGCTGTGTTATGGACTGGGCCTATTGTCTCAGCTTACAAAAGTAATACGGATCCTTAGACCCCTGCCAATCCATGTACTCACCCTTTCATCTGCTTAAAAGCTAGGATCCATGAGTGATGAATATAGTTACAACTTTTCTGTTGCTGGCATATAAAATCAGGTTCTACATCTAGATCCAGCTCTCCAAGGTCTGAGACCTCAGTGGTAGGAAGACACCACCCACATACTTCCTCATCTCTGTTTTCTCTCTCTTCAAGTTCAGCCCCCACACTGAATTCTGAAGTTGTCCTCACTGGGGTCCTCCTTTGACATCAAACAAACCTGGCCTGTCTGAGCTCAGTCTCCTCATTTGTAAAATGGAGTTAATAATAACTCTTTCTTCTCTTTTTTTAATGAGAACTAGAAGAGACTATAGTTCATATAAAATCTAGGATGAGAGCACTAAATAAATGTTAGTTAATATTGTTTCTATTATTCTTAATAATATATCACAAATATCAGAGGAGCTTGGGAAGTTTCTATAAGAGAGGGAGGACCTGCCGGTGAGTTTTGAAAAGTAGGGAAGCAGAAAAACAGAGCTGTGCCTCCAGGCTCAGGCTGCAGCTCCTATTTCTTCATGAGCAAGTGCTTAGATGAGACTGGAGAGGAAGAGTGGCTGATGGGGGTGTGTGTTGGTGTGGGTGCCAGGTGTTGCAGGGGTCACGGGGACAAGCATGGGACTCATTAGACTAGAGGAAAAATCTTTAGTGGGAGAAGTAAGCTTGGACAAGTGGAATGGAGACCATGAATATAACCTCTCAGAGAGTGACGCAAATAATCCACTCATGCAAATAATCCCCAAGAATGCAGCATTCTTCTCACTGACTTCTGATTCCCTGGGGGGTGGGGGTGGGTGAAGAAGGGGGTAGGGAAAGGAAGGCTGGTTCCTGGTGTCAGAAAATACAATCTTCTGGTGGGGAAATGGTTTGAATACATTTGCAAGAGAAGTTCAACACCCTCCAAGGCAGGAAAAACCAGAACCAGGGATTTCCATGTACCTATCTGGAAATGCTGGACCTCAATTTACGGCCAACTTGAATTTTTGAAACTCTTTAAAAAACAACATCATTCCTGAGGGATTTGGGGCTCTGTTGAAAAAAGTTTTTCTGTTCCATAGGTTAGCCTAACAATATCAAGAGTTCCTGAGACCACTTACAATTTAAAACACAAACTCAGCTTTTGCATGTTTTTAAAACATCCCTACAACTATGGGTTGTTTAAAAATAGCTATACCCCAAAGAGTTTATTTCCAACATCTGACATGATTGCATTTCGCAGTGATTTGTTATGTAAATAATGGTAGCAGAGGAGAAATATGAAAAAACATTGCCCCTTCTCAAAGCCCGATGGATTTAATGCTTTTGTTAACTCTGGATTGCAAGTCTGGGGGTTGTTTGTCTGTTTGTGGTGTGTAAAATAAAATACTATATGCCTGCCTCAGCTTTTCTTCTGATGTATAGCAATTTGTAAAGGAACTATTGTTCCTCTATGGCTTCCCTAAATTTTCTTCACTGTATTTCAGTGTGGAGAGGGGTTTCACAGTGGTGGCTCTTGAGATGATAATGTGAATATTTTCAAAGCTAAGGGAAGGACTTTTTGAGAAGATGACTCAATCAGTGTTTAAAACTGCTGATAATTCGAGGCTTAATGGTAAGTCAGTACTTGCTAAAGATTCCATTTCTCCATCTCAACTCTGTTTCAATGACCTGAATATGGGATGCTTTCTCTGTGTGTGTGTCTGTGTGTGTGTGTGTGTGTGTGTGTGTGAAAAGCAGAAGGTAAAACAATTTATGACATTTAGATTGGTCAATGGGAGAAAAGGCAAGGAACATATTGTTTTGCCTTGATTCTGTTTTCCTTCTAAAACATTACTTTGTCATTCCTCTAATGGCTGCTACCCCTTCGAGAACTATCCTACTCTATAATTTTTCTCTTAGGGGATAAGTAGAAAAGACATAGTGAGGAAAAGATAAGTTGGATTCTTCAGGTAGTGTAACTGATGGCGAGGAAAAGGCTTGGGTTACGGGAATGGCTTTTGAAACAATGGCTGTTTTGTTAGCGATTCATCTGGAAATGTGGGACATATCCCATATTGATGATGGAGAAGACCCACAGAAAGCCAAAACAGCCCTGAAAGCCAAGGGCAGAAGAAGTGAGCCTTCTGATCCAGATCATCCAAAATGCTCTGAAATTACCCTATAGAAGAGATGATGCCATAGCCCAGAGAATGGTTTGCCACCCACACCAATGATCTAAAGGTGTAACGGACTTTGCTGTATAATTATTTGTGAGTTAAAATGATTAATGAGTTTGAATCTCTCTCTAAAACCTGATGAATTATCTAAGCATCTCCTTTCTGAACGTCTCCAGATCTTCTTTATGGAAGTTAGTACAAAGCAGTATTTTCATACTTAGCTCTGTTGTAATGTGATAAACGAACTCCTTAAAAAAGAAAAACAAAAACTTTCGGTGAATAATCTTAACCATATTAAAGGCCTAACTCAAGTTCATCCTCTGAAATCAGTAAGGAAAGAAATGTGAGCATCTTCATTTCATTAAATATGAATTTTCTTCCTTCATTCTCATTTTCTCAAGTTTCTTCATAAGCCCAGATCTTATACTAAGAAGCAGATACTTCTTACACTCTAGCAGCATTTTGACAGTGAAAACTCTCTGTAATCTCCTCTCTGAACTTTCCCATGTTTTCCTGGCTCTTAGAACCTTCAGAGATGTATTCCCAACCCAGTTCTATCTCTGTTAGTTGTGTCTAGACCCCAGCATACCTGTTTGGCCATCTCTGTTGAAAACCAAATTAAACTCTTAGATGGTCAACTCCTCTCCTTAAATTCCTATTTTTTTTTTTCCTACTGGAAAACTAGAAAAGTTATATTGACCCCACGTCAACCATGATCTTGAGTCCAGCTCAGGAGCCTCTGACCCTTGACCAACACACTGATGAAGCTGCCTAACTCAGCTGAATCATCTCCTCCCCTGACTTGGCTCTGGCCTCCACTGGGGTTGGGAAGTAGCAAACTGAGGAAGTAAGACCTGAATCGTATACAGATATGTTTCTCATCCTGTATTAATTCTGCTCCCTTGCCTTCTTATTTCAGACTGCTTCAAAGAGAAAAGCTACACAAAACAAATCAACAAACACTGAAGCCAAAGGCTCAAATCAAGATTATTATTAGTTACCCCAAAGAAACCCAAGAGCCACTACTTGGGCTCTACTTAGCCGGTTCCCCCTCTCCCCCAAATATGTCTGAAATTCACTTCCCTCGTGGCCCTCTCCCACTACCATCACTGTTATTTTAAACCACCCCCCTTTTTTTTTCTTTAAAGAAAAGGCAGCAGCATAAGCAGATGAGGTAATCCAGGTAGCACCTCTCTCTGAAAAAACACTCTTGCATCTTTCTGTTGTCTAGTCAAAGCTATGGTTTTTCCAGTAGTCATGTATGGATGTGAGAGTTGGACCATAAAGAAAGCTGAGCACTAAAGAATTGATGCTTTCGATCTGTGGTGTTGGAGAAGACTCCTGAGGGTCCCTTGGACAGCAAGGAGATCCAACCAGTCAATCCTGAAGGAAGTCAACCCTGAATATTCACTGGAAGGACTGAGGCTGAAGCTGAAGCTCCAATACTTTGGCCACCTGATGCAAAGAGCTGACTCACTGGAAAAGACCCTGATGCTAGGAAAGACTGAAGGCAGGAGAAGGGGATGACAGAGGATGAAACGGCCGGATGGCATCACCGACTCAACGGACATGATTTTGAGCAAGCTCTGGGAGATAGTGAAGGACAGGGAAGCCTGGCATACTGCAGTCTATGGGGTTGCAGACTCAGACACGACTTAGTGACTGAACAACAACTGATTCTGAAGAACCATTCAAAGGCAGAATGGTGGTCATCACTGATTACCTTGTTAACGGTAGGACAGGGGTCTCATAGTCATTGCATAGAGAAGTCTGAAGCATTTACTCATTTAAACTGTTCAAAATGATAACACTGGTACCAAAAATACTCAAAAGTTCGGCTGTACACAAAGTGGCCATGCAGTTGGTATTGTGGCTTTTGGGCATCCTCGTAGGAAAGGCATTACCTTAATTCAAGCCTGAGAATCTGCATTACGTAGGACTGGTTTGGAAACTGAGTAGAAGCAGGGAATCCATTCCCTTTCTTTCTAAAATCCATGGGTGCTGGAAAGCCCACGAGGAAGAACTGGAGGAGAGGGCAGGACACACGGACGTCAACCAGCCTGACTGGGATGCATGTCAGGTCCTCACCACGTAATCACAGATACTCAAGCACAAGGGAAGCAAAGCATTCAGAGAAAATGTAAGTTGACTGACTTTAAATAAAAGGCATCCCTTCTTTTGGTTTATTTTTTCTAAATCATGACTCTAAAACTGTAAACTTAGAATTATTTTTCTCTCCCAAACTGAAATATCACTTTCCTTCCTGGCTCAGACCACCAACCGGGTTTCTGCCACCGGAAGTGGGGAAAGTACTAGAGATCCTGTGAGGAAGGTTGATCGAATGCCCTATTCTTCTAGTTTCCAAACCAGAGTCACTTGGAGACACAGACACATTTTGTTTGTGTGGTCTAAGTTGCAACCTCAAAAAACTTGGCAGTTTTCTCATTATGGGCTGTGATTTCCATGATGTGATGGTTTGCAAGGGTTTTGTTTTCAAATAGATGTTATGGGTAATTCCACAGGACTCCTATTTCAATCCCCCTGAGTTGATAACCTTTCCTTCTTAAGTGTGACTTTGGTGTTCAGATAACCTTGGGACACAAACAAGGAGGATTCCCAGTGGTAAAAGTCTGTCTGGTGTAAAGGGGGAAGGAATAAAGTGAAACTTGCAAAATGATGGAAAGAGAAAACAAAGCTTTTCACATGCTGTTCTGTTCACTGTTTTTTTTTTTTGTTTTTTTTTTTGAGGAGTAATGTTCACATCTTCTCCCATTTCACTGGTTCTACTTATTGTAATTTATAGCAACAATAATTCATACTCTAACTTAGCTTTACTTCAGCAACTCTTTCTTCCTTACTTTTGGATTCAATATTACAAATGGCCAGATCACAAACTTTGCACGTAATGAAAATCTCACAAACTTTGCACTTAATGAAAATAAAACTATATCTATTGTTTGGTAAAGAAGATGACACACCCATTGTTTGAGACATCTCTCTCCTGGTCTCTTTATTGTACTCTTAATAAGAAAGTTTCAAGCTTTTATCCACCTCAGAAATACTGATGGAGAACCAAATAGACATTTCTTCAAAGAGGGAATGTAGACGACCAGCAGGCACCTAAGATGTTCAACGTCACTAACCATCAGAGAAATGCAAATCAAAATGACAATGAGATATTACCTCACACCTGTCAGAATGGCTGTCAGCAAAAAGAACACAAAGATAACAAATGCTGGGGAGGGTGTGAAGAAAAGGGAACCTTTGTACACTGTTGGAAGGAATGTAAATTTCCATGGTGCAGCTACTAGGGAAAACAGTATGGAGGTTCCTCAAAACACCGAAGATAGAACGACCATGTGTATGTGTGCATGCTCAGTCACTTCAGTTGTGTCTGACTCTTTGTGACCCTATGGACTGTGGCCCTCCAGGCTCCTCTGTCCATGGGATTCTCCAGGCAAGATAACTGGAGTGGGTTGCCGTGCCCTCCTCAAGGGGATCTTCCTGACCCAGGGATCGAACCCATGTCTCTTACTATCCTGCATTGGCAGGTAGGTTATTTACCACCAGTGCCACCTGGGAAGCCCCAGAACTACCATATGGTCCAGCAATTCCACTACTGGGTACATATCCAAAAAATCCCCAAAATGCTAAAATTCCAAAGGATGCATACACCCCAGTGTTCACAGTGGCATTATTTACAGTTGCTAAGATATGGAAGTAACCTAAGTGTCCATCACCAGATGAGTGGGTAAAGAAGATGTGGGTTACACACATAATACACATACAGTGGAATATTACTCAGCCATAAAAAGAACTAAAAGTTGCCACTTGAAGCAACATGGATGAACCTGGAGGGCATCATGCTAAGTAACATAAGTCAGACAGAGAAAGACAAATACTGTATTTCACAAGACAAATATTATATGTGGAATCTAAAAAATACAACAAACTAGTGAATAAAACAACAAAAAAAGAAACAGATGCAGATATAGAGAACAAAGTAGTGGTTACCAGTGGGAAGAGGGAGGCGGAGAGGAGCATGATAGGGGTAGGGGATTTGGAGGTACAAATTATTAGACATAAAATGAGCTACAAGCATATATTGTACAACACAGGGAATATAGCCAATTCCTTTATAAAAACTATTTTGTTTGTTATTTTTGCTTTTAGTCACTATGTCATGTCTGACTTCTTCCCAACCCCATGGATTGTAGCCTGCCAGGCTTGTCTGTCCATGGGATTCTCCAGGCAAGAATACTGGAGTGGGTTGCCATTTCCTACTTCAGGAGATCTTCCTGACCCAGGAATCAAGCTCCTCTCTCCTGCATTGGCAGGCAGATTCCTTACCGCTGAGCCAGCAGAGAAACCCCATTAATAACTACAAAGGGAGAATATACTTTAAAGATTGTGAATCTCTGTATTGTACACTTGTAACTTATATAATATTCTACATCAACTATACATCAATTAAAAAGAAGAGAAATTCTGATGATAAGGCAAAAGAGCTTCACTGAAGCAACACGAGGAGCAGAAGAGCTGCGTCGGTCCTGCCGCGCTCGGGCACTGTGGGGACAGGATGAGCAAGGACAGGGTCCAGCCAGTGCCCAGGCTGCAGGGCGATGCTCCAGAACACTCCATGCCTTTCTAATCCCCGACTAAGCCCCTCACAGAAGACAGCACTCACAAAACTAAATCAAATGGCAACTCGGTTTGCTCTCGCCACAAACCCCTTGGCTCGGGTTGGAAAATAACACAACAGTAGTAGACCAATGCTTTAACGTTGTAAAAAGGAGGTGTTGAGATTTATTTCTTTCTCCAAGTGGAGAGACAGTCTTCTGGGCAAGCTTGGGTCTGACATAAACATGTGGTTGACCAGGATACACGAAAACGGCTATGGAAGTAGTAAGGAATGATGTGATTTAAACACAGAGGTCTGACTCCTCCTCAAGCTACTCTCAGTCCTGTAGTGGCAAATCTGTCACCCCAGGGCCACTTCTGAGCCCCCAGCTCCATCCACATTATGTGTAGATTAGCTTTGGTTGACATCCAATACTCATCCTCTTCAGCCTTTTTACAAGAGTTCACGCTGCTTATACCAGCTCCTTGGACTTCTCTTCCCTTAGCTTTAGCGTCATATACTACTTTAGGTTGCATCATTTTTCCCCCCTATCTCTTATGGTGGGCTTCCCAGGAGGTGCAGAGGTAAAGAATCTGCCTGCCAATGCAGGAGATGCCAGAGACACAGGTTCAATCCGTGGGTTGGGAAAATCCCCTGGAGTAGCAAATGGCAACCCGCTCCAGTATTCTTGCTTGGAACATTTCATGGACAGAGAAGCCTGGTGGGCTACAGTCCATGGGGTTGCAGAGAGCTGGACACAACTGAGCACATCTGTTATAGGATGTTGTCTGCCCTCCCACAACCTACTCCACTGCTTTCTCTCCCTCCCCTCGTTCTCCATTTTCAGCCTCACAACTCAGTATTTTGATGTGACTTTTTTCCACTGACAAGTGCTAGACTCAAGTATCCATCACCTGCTAGACATATTATTCAGGTATATTCCCAATATGTTCCAGAGTGAAATCAAGATGTATGGTCCAAGTTCATCATCCAGAGTTCACTTTTTCTTTTCATGATACTCTGTTCTTTCTGCAACTAAAGCTGAGTCTCACTGTCATCTGAACCTCCCACATTCAATGACTCATATTCATTCACTGACAAATATTTAGTGTCTATCTGTTACATGTCAAGTGTTGGGGACACAGTAATGAATACAATTGACGTGGTCTCTGCTCTGCCTTCATGGACTGTACATTCAATCAGTGTCTAAATCCTGGGGATCTGGCCTTTGTAATGTCCATATTCAACTTCTCATACCTTTCCTCATAAAATGCATCCTAATCCAGACCCTCGTCACTTTTCTCTTAAACCACCACAGGGCTTCTTAAATCATTACTTCTAGTCATTGTCGCTCCTGCCTCCAGGTCACTGTACAGGTGGCCAGTATCACCTTTCTATTTCTTAGCTCTCAGCACATCACTTTCTTACTTAAATCTTCAATGGCCCCCTAGTACATAGAAGGTCAAATACAGACCTTTTAGCCTGGCATTCTAGACTATTCATGATCTAGATACATTTTTCCATCTCCTCTACTACTTTTCAAAAATTTCCAACTTTGTTTCCTACTACTAGTAGATATACAGAATGGTGAAGCTAGATGGGACCTTTGGGATCCCAGTATCTTCATTTTAAAAAGAAACAGATGCCATAGCTCAGTCGATAAAGAATCCACCTGCAATGCAGGAGACCTGGGTTTGATTTCTGAGTCTGGAAGGTCGCTTGGAGAAGGAAACAGCAACCAGCCCAGTATTCTTGCCTGGAAACTCCCATGGACAGAGGAGTCTGGCAGGGTACAGTCCATGGGGTCGCAAGAGTTGGACATGACTTAGCAATGAAACCACCATAAATGCCCAAAGAAGTCAAGTGTCTAAGAGTTTCAAAGGAAGGAAAGTTCAAAGTGGAATGGAGCTCAGAGGTGGTGTTGATGGTAGATGGAAGACTCCTGGTCCATCTAGCTGTAATGCATCATTTTTGAGTTTAGTTTTTAGACTATATGACTAAAAACCATCTCTACCAGGGGATGCAATCTTTACTGCTTCTCTTCATCTACTTCCTTTGTATCTTCCTCACACTCTCCCCAAAGTGATTCTGCAGGTGACTGTACCAAGAATGTCTCCCAGTTCCACAAGCAGCCTCTCACTTTGTTGTTACCTTCCTCTGGGTCTAGCACTGGCTCAGCAGAAATCTGACCTCAACAAGACAAGTGTACCTTGGGCAGAGTGGTCAGGGGCATGGTTAGAACTGCCTTGCCTCCTGATCACTCCTGGGCAACTGGGACACTGGGTACAGAATGCACCAGCTACAATGAATCTATTTACTGCAATCTGTATATGCTGCTTGGGGTCAATCCAATCCCCCTGGAATATTCTTCATGTTCTACACATCAATTCTTAGCTCATAATCCACCTTCTTTCCTGATTTCTCTCTCCTCTGAGTTACATGGCACCTTTTATGCACATTCTTGAAAGGATCTCTTTTCTTCATTAATTCAAAAATATCCATAGGGTGCTTACAGGCACTGTAAGTCATGAGCAGAACAGAATCTCTGACTTAAAGAAACATACATTTTATGAGACCAAACAGAAAACAATGAAATGCATCATATTTTGAATGCAGATAAGTTCTAAGCAGCTATATAAAGCACAGAAATGAGAAGAGAGAACAGTAGGGTCGGAATAGTTGTTATTTTATCAGGATATTCTCTTTAAAATTTGTGCAAGGACCAGAATGAAGTGAGAGAGGCAAGCCATGTGAATATTTGAAGGAAGTGCAGTCTGACCAGAGGAAGAGCCAGGACACTTCCTGCAGCCCAAGGAAGTGGTCAGGCCAGGACTATGCTGGCCAGGTTCAAAGGTCAGCAGGAAAGCTAAGGGCATTAGAGCTAAAAAGAACAAGGTAAGGAATGCTAAAAACTGAGGACAGTGAGGTGGCTGCAGTCAGATGACAAAGGGTTTAATAAGGACTCTGAATTTCATGAAGATTAAAATGGAAAGTCTCTGGAAGGTGTTTTTTTTTTTTTTTAAATGAGTGATAGTCTTATATTTAATTTTAAGTATTACAACAGTCCAGGCAAGAAAGAATGATGGCTTGAACCAATGCAGTAGCAGGAAAAATAGAGAGTAGTCAGATTCTGGATATATTCTGAAGAAAGAGGTGACAGGATTTGCTGATGGATTGGTTGCTCATTGAGAGATCAAAAAGGGTCTAAGTGTCCAAGATTTCTGGCTCCAGCATCTTGAAGAATGACAGTTCTGTTTATTAGAGGAAAGCAGATATCTGAAGGTGATGGGGTGGAGTGGGAAATCAAAGTTTGGTTTTGGATACCAGCTATGAGATACTTATTTGACAGTCAAGTGAAGATATCAACAAGCAGTGAGACATGCAAATCTGGAGTCCAGAGGAGGGGTATGGCCTAGAGACATAAATTTGGGAGCCATCAGAATAAAGATAACAGCTATTTAAAGGCTTAATGAGATCACCTGGTAGCAGTGAGCAGAGCTAGAGAGAGAAGACCTCCATGGACCAAGTCGTAAAGTCCTCTGAAGTTCAGAGATCAGGAAGATGACAAACCAGCATGGAAGACACAGGAGCATTCCTGAATTATTAGGTTGGCCAAAAAGTCTGTTCAGATTTTTCAGTGACATCTTCCATAGAGAAATTTTTGGCCAACCCAATAGAAAGAGGATAAAAGAGAATGCTGGCTGGAAGCTAAAAAAAAAAAACAAAAAGAAGAAGAAGAAGAAGGCATTTTCTAAAGCATGAGTTGCTCAGTTCTACCCAGTGCTGTTGAAATGTTGATTGAGGTTTTGTGTTAAAGCTATAGGGCCCTTGAAACTGAAATTCATACCTGATTCATTGTTTTTTCTCAGGGCCTACCTACAGTAAGGCCTATAAATGCTGAACAATTGGAAAAGAATAGTTATGATCAGTCACAGAGGACTTCCTTGCCCATGAGCAGATGTCCAGGACAAAATGGGAGAAAGATGGTCACTTTCACAGTCATCACACTGAAAACATCACCCAGGGCTCTTGTTCCCTCTACACAGCACAGCACGACCCAGTCTGAAGACTTCAAAGGTTCTAGGAGGTGGTAGTGGAGGGTTGGGAAAGGAATGAATGTAAGACTGCAAGCAGTGAGAAAAAAAAAAAGACCAGAATGATTGGAATGATGCTGGGCCAAGACAGGGATTCCTGAATAAGAAAGAATCTGGAAAGCGTGTTACCAGAAACCAAAAACATAAGAGGGGAGGGGGATGCGGAGAGAAAACAGAAAGCTATGAAAGAAGGCAGAGAAAACTGAGGTAAGAGGGAAAAGAAAATTAAAAGCAGAAGGAGAGAAAGAAAAAAAAAAAAAAAACCTGAGGAGGTGATGCCAATGTCTGGGGAAAGAACAAAGGAAATACAACGCCATCGGCTTATGCTGAGGACGGCCTGGGTACCGAGGGACCGGTGTCTGATTTCTGTGCACCTCAAGAAGAGACAAATGGTAAATTGTGGGGTGGGGGGGAGGTGGGGAGCCTCCATAAAGCCTCTGGGCATTTTGAATCCGAGAAGAAACACACTGGCCAACGTGAAATGCTCAAGTAAACATGAATGACGGCAGCCCCAGGGTTACAAGTGACCTGACCGCATGTTTGACAAGGCCACGGGCGGCCAAGCAGCCCAGGAGGCCCAGTCCCATCCTCCCTACACTCCCCCGACCTCTGGTCTGCGTGCATCGCACATACAGCGGCTTCAAGGAGCAAGGAGTAAACGGTGCTCAACTGGGTGACCTCTCTGTCAGCATTTGGCTAATTAAGGAAAGATATTACCTACAGATCTCCATGTCTTGGTTCTATTTCCTGCTCGTTAAAAAATGGCTTAATGAGAAAAAAAAAAAATCAACGCGACAGAATCTAAATTATTCTTTTTTCCCCCCCAAATTAGCTGAGTGGCAGTGGTTGCTATTGCCAAAAACACTTGAACAATAGGATTTTGACACGAAGACTGAAATCTAAACAGCATGAAGAAATCTCGAAAGCTGGGCAGTCCCCATTATCTCATGCCTGCACGCCTGTCGTCCAAGAGATGAGGGATGGTTCTCCGTCGGTGCCAGCGGCGTGGCGGGCCAAAGCCTCACAGAGCCACTAATTGCCCATCTGCTTGTTTACACAGCCTGGAGATGGTGACTGGACAAACAGCTCATTTCCCTTGAAATGGGACCAAACTGGGGGGAGCCTGTCATATGTGACAGAGGAGGAGCGGGCAGAACTCTCATGGGAACACGACTCCAGATCAAAGCCAGGGACCAGCGAGCCCAGCTCGAGTAGCCGGCTTTCCCTGAGTAGTGTCAGGACCGTCACTTTCTTTTTTTATTTTATTTCTTCAAATTGAAGTATAGTTGATTTACAATATTGTGTTAGTTTCAAGTACACAGCAAAGTCAGTTACACACACACACACACACACACACACACACACACGTGTGTGTGTGTATTCTTTTTCAGATTCTTTTCCCTTAAGGTTATTACAAAGTATGGAGTATAGTTCCCTGGGCTATACAGCAGGTCCCTGTTGGTTATCTATTTCATATATAGCAGTGGATATATGTTAATCCCAAACACCTCTTTCTGCATCCTATTCCCCCAGGTCACCACTCCCTGGGGTTGGGAGATTTGGAGATATTCATATGCAAGAATCAACTGGAGAGAGTCAACTGTAAGCAAAGTTCCAAGGCTTCTGCAGCTAAGAAGAGTCTGTTCCAGGGAACTTCTGGGCCCTCTCAGATTTCAATGGACACTTAGCATTGGCCACACTGGACAACTGCTCACTATTTCAGTGTCTTCCTTGTCTCCTAATCTAGACAGTGACCTACTTGAGGTCAAGGACTGGAAGCCCCCCGGATTCCACAGCAGGACACGTCATATGTAAAGAGCTATTAACTGGGAAACGCCATGGTGGTGAAAGGTGATGAGCAACTCCTAGTGTGGTTTATGTGTTTTTCTCTTTGCCTCTGTCAGAAGGTCTCCATCCAGAGACCCAGACTTGGGCTGACTATGGAAATCAATAATGCCTGGTGCCTATCAGAGTCCCAGAAACAGAACTGAGAGGATTCTCTTGAGAACCTATTCCTCCTCAATATGAGAATGAGCATAAAAAAAAATTCTACTGTGCAGCCCGAGGTATTGTTTTAACATGCAGTGATACAGCCACGAAGCGGGCAGCAACAATAAAAAAACATTGCCTCTAATTATTGGGAACTTTCTACAGGTACACGGAGAACTGTATGCATATCGTGGGGAAAACCCACATTGGTAAGTTAACCAAATGTCAGATTTTGCCCTCTGAACAATCAGGGCAACACAACTTAGAAATGTGACAGATTCAGGTTGAACAAACACCCAAGGGAGAACCACAGCCCTGTCATCCTAAACGGATTGCGGGAGACGGGGAGGCTGGTGAGAAACAAGCTGAGATTTGTGGGCAGAACGGAGGGTCCCTGCTTCGTGCATCACTCAGCTTCTGTGTGTCACTGCTGTGTCCCAGCTCTGCGGCTCGGGGACCCCCTGTCCCTGGGGCAGCTGTGGCAGGGAAGCAGAGGGGCAGAAAAAAGCCAGAACAGGTGATACCTCTTCCCTGGAGAGGGTCGACAAGCAGGTCACCTTCAGGATTAACATATCCTCAGGAGGAACCCTGAGACTAGCTGAAAATCTAGCTAGCGGCAGCTCTCTTTCCCCCATTAGGTGGGAGCATTTGGTACCATCACCCGAAAGATTCTGCTAAGGAGTTAACAGCTTGGCACGAGCCTCTCATCTCTGCAGATAATTACCTGTAAATGATTAAAACCGTTTCGCTTCTAAAGTATAACCGCCAGGTGAAAGGCATTTTAGATCACGTGGGGATCAACATGCAGGCAAGTTACAGGAATCCCGGAAGCTTGGTTATTTCATTCAGCACCGAGGCAAAGATGGCTGCTTTTGGGGAGAGGCAGATGTGGGGGGCACAGCGATCCTCGGGAGGACGAGGACAACAACCCAAGAGGGAGGTGGGGTGTATAAAGATGGTGCAGACACGAGGAGGATTCCCCACACATACAGAGCAGTAAGTGGACAGCAACTTGCACAACTGCAGTACTGGAAAGAGAATGCACACAACTGGTTAAGTTCTAAACAGTGTGAGAAATAGCTGTTTAAAGAAGAAAAGATGACTCCTCACTCCACCCTCCCCATCTTTGGAAGATACACATAGACAGGAGTGTCACACAGTACAAAGGGCTTGTATTACACAGAAACTGTTGCTCAAAGAGGGACTTACACATAGGAACAAAATTTAAAAACAAACAAACCACCGCCATTTATCACAGTTTATCCAGCCAGTGGTTTTCTTTATCCCTTTGGCTATTACTTGAGATATTTCTGCTTGGAATGTTTGTTTCCTGTTTCCCGGCAGCTCATTGATCTTGCTTGAGTTTGGATTATCACAGTTTGTGGGAAACAATCTAGGCTACTTTTGTAGCTTGTTCCTCCTTAGATGCCTCTTGGATGCTGTCCATTTAATACTTATGAGAAATAGAAACATACACATTATGCGGTATTCTAATCTCAGAGTAGAGTGTGTCCCGGGAGAAGAGGTTATATAAATCCAGGGGAACAACGTCATTATTTTAAGTTAAGACAAGGTGGTGGTGCAAATCAATCCACCTGGAACACATGATCAAAACTCATAAACTTGAGCATAAATTTCAGATTTTTGGTTTCTCATCTATAGTTTCGGGAACAGAAAACTGGTAGATAAAATAGCAATAGCAAAAGTATTTTCAATGTGGTTTTTAGAAGTGGCTCTTAAACCTATATACCATCCTATAGGTTTATGGTATATAAACCTATATACCATCCCGAGTGGAAAGCATTTTTATTTATTTTTTATTTTACAGTCTTTTATTTTTAATTGGAGGATAGTTACTTTACAATATTGTGATGGTTTCTGTCACACACCAACATGAATCAGCCTCAGTATGTCCTCTCCCTCTTAAACCGCCCTCCTACTTCCCTCCACATCCCACCTCTCTAGGTTGTCATAGAGAACCTAAAGCCATTTATACTAAGTAAGTCAGAGAAAGACAAATATCATATATCAATGAATATATGGAATCTAGAAAGCATTTTTAAGCATATTTAGGCAGTGCGCAAATGTCATACGTACTGTGTTATTCAGTAGTTCATAGTTAAGATAGTAAACGAGGACAGCCCTGATAAGCACAGGAAGAATTCATTGAGTACAAAGGACAAATCCTGATCCCCTGTGACCACAATTACCTGCTGTAGCTAGGGAAAGTCTTCCTAGGTCTGTCTCCAACTAATAAAAAAAATTAAAAAAAAAAAAAAAAATAGAAGGTTGTTTACCTTCTTAGGGAAAAATCAAAATTCTGTGGATTCATATTAGATTAAAATATTCCAGCAGATGCTTTTCTGGCAGTGGTGGGTCACTCAATCTTCTGTCAGAGGCAGCATCGTTAACCTGGCCGTTGAGGGACCAGAGAGCAAAACATAACTCACTAGAGAAAGGCATACAGAACCTATCACTGGGCTTTCAGAGTGGACAATTTTATTAAAGACAAGAGTTCAGTTCAGTTCAGTCGCTCAGTTGTGTCTGACTCTGCGACCGCATGGACTGCAGCACACCAGGCTTCCCTGTCCATCACCAGCTCCCGGATCTTGCTCAAACTCGTCCATTGAGTCGGTGATGCCATCCAACCATCTCATCCTCTGTTGTCCCCTTTTCCTCCTGCCTTCAATCTTTCCCAGTACCAGGGTCTTTTCCAAAGAGTCAGTTCTTTGCATCAGGTGGCCAAAGTATTGGAGTTTCAGCTTCAGCATCAGTCCTTCCAATGGATATTCAGGACTGATTTCATCTCCTTGCAGTCCAAGGGACTCTCAAGAGTCTTCTCTAATACCACAGTTCAAAAGCATAAATTCTTTGGTGCTCAGCTTTCTTTGTGGTCCAACTCTCACATCCATACATGACTACTAGAAAAACCATAGCTTTGACTACATGGACCTTTGCTGGCAAAGTAATGTCTCTGCTTTTTAATATGCTGTCTAGGTTGGTCATAGCTTTTCTTCCAAGGAGCAAGCATCTTTTAATTTCATGGCTGCAGTCACCATCTGCAGTGATTCTGGAGCCCAGGAAAATAAAGAAGACAAGCGTACAGGAAAGGAAATACCCAAGTTCCCAATTTGGTCGATTTTTTGATAATTTACTCTTTAAAAGTTGTAACAGTTAAATTCAGACCTTAAATCAAGCGGCATTACACTGACAAGAAGAACATGGCAGCTTCAACTTTCTTTCCTCTCTCATGTCTGTGCTGGGGAATTTGACTTCTTGGTTTTTATTTTAGTGCATTGAACCATATTTAAAATGAAAAGATGATAAGGTTGTAGGAAAGAGGTCTAGGAGAGTAGATTACAGGTCATTTGTCCCTGGGGCAAGGAAGGAGGACAATCTTCACAGCATCAACAACATGAGGTGTTGAGTTCTCAGAGGACTGATGCTTTAAGGCTCCAATTCCAAGGAAAACACCATAAACAATGCAGAGTAGAAACTATACCAATGGGAATTGACACTGAGATCCAGGAAATATATCCTGATGGTGATGGTTCTCACGTGCTGAAACAAGGGCTAGAACATGTGAATCACTTGGTAAGGTGGGTTCGTGTGGCTACTATTTTTGAGGCTATTTCTTTTCCTGTAGTAACACAGAGAAATAAGGATGTTTCTTCAGAAGGAGACTGAGGAGAGTGATGAAATCTTATTCCCTGGAAATATTATCTGTCCTGAAGAACTTATAAGGACCAGAGGAAACATATTTCTATTTTGCCAACTGTCTGACCCCTCAAGGCAATACCGATTCCTGTTCCCAGGGCAAGCACTAGTAGTCAGTTTCACAAATCTTGGTGGACTCAGTTAAGTAAAAGCCAGAACCTACTAGTTAAGAGTCTAGACAACAAGGGACATAAAACTGGAGAACAATCTGACACTCTGTGGTCGCCTGCCTCCAGGAGAGCCACCATCAATCAATTCTTTCCTTCCTTGTATATATGCACTGTTCTCCACTGAGAGGTGGGGGTCTATTGCTCCACTCTGTTGAAAACGGGCTGGTTTGTGACTTCTTTGATCAAGTGACAAGATGTCTTATTTCCAGCCTTTAAGAGGATTAGTTGTTTCTGCTTTGAGGGGGAACATTTGTTTCTGCAAAGAGTCAGCCACTATGTAAGAAATCTAACCACCCCCAAGACCCAACGCTGTGAGGAGGCCCAGGACAAGTGGGAAGACTGCATGGACTAGGAGAAGTTCAGTACCTCCCACCTGTGCTAGCCATCCCAGCCCAGGATCCAGACGTGTGTACGTAATCAGATGATTCCAAATCCAGCTACTTTCTGACTTCAACCTCATGGAAAACTCAGAGTAAGAACCACCCAGATGAGTCAAGTCAACCCACAGAACTGAGACAGACAGTAATAAACCTACTCAGTTTTGAGTTTATCTATTACAGATAGCCAGAATATAGCATGTGGATTCTTAATGCCAGTAAGCTATAATCTCCACTTGCAGACATAAATTCCAGAAGCAAAGACTGTGTTCATCTTGCTCATCATTAGCAAGTAGCACAGTGCCTAGAACGTAGTAAGACCTTACTATTGAAAGAACAATTTGAACAACTAGTATGGCAAAAAAAAAAAAAAAAGACCTGTTTATCAACAAAGTATCTTAGATGGAACTAAATCTGACTCTGCTTCATAAATATAAGTTACAACAAAACACAAGGGACACAAGGGAACATAATGGGAGGGTTAAGGGAAGGCAGAGGGCAAATATTTATGCATATTACTTGGTGAGATACTGTACTAGGTGGCTGACATATGTAAGCTGATTTGATAATTACAAAAACCTTACGGTGTTGATGTTACTACTTCTATCTTTGGGATGAGACAACTCAGCCTTGTTTGGATACAATAACTTTCAAGGTCAGAAAGGGAAAGGATTTGAACTCAGGTTTGTGTAATTCTAAAGCCAGCCCTCTTTTCACTACAGTCTCCCAGGAGACTACAACAGAAACAATAAGAAAACAATTTGAAAGAGATGCAAAACCCATCCCTTGAATCTTACCCAGGACCAACTAGCTTCATTAATTGCTGTCAACATGCTGGAACCTATTTCACCACATGAAGCTCAGACCAATTACCGTTAATGCCACAGCCATGACTACAAACTGGAAACCAATGCCAGAGGAAGCTTAAGTTTAAGAAAGCAGATGATCACGCACATATATTATGTTAGCAATTAGGCTTAATCCTAGAATCATGAAACCAAAGGGAAGATATTAAGGAAAGAATAGTGCCCTCCTGGGAAGAATAGCAATTTCAAATGTATTTTTAGTGGATTTCCGCATTCAATCTACTTGAATATATTACACTCCCTAAGAATTATTATATTACAGTTACTCATCCCACATTTCATTTATTTCAGCAAGGAACTGGGATGGGGTGATGATCTCAGTAGGCAGATGGTTTGTTCATTTCAATGAATAATTTGAATGTCAACACGTTGGTAGATGATAGGGAGAGAGGGGAAGTGGTAAGTAAAAAAAGGTCCTGGTGCCAGACTCTGAGATGGAGTGAGGATGTGCTATCATGGATCAGCACTTCAAGAAGTTAAGCACTTAGCTTTTGCTAATTTTATTAAAGGACATAAACCAACACTGCATATTTTCTATAGTGGAAAAACCATTGTTTATCCCTACTAAAAACAGTTATGATCTACTCAAACACACATTTTTTTTATTTGCAGAAGAAAACTAAGAGAAATCAAAACTTGAATATAAAAACTGGTGGAGAAAGGCAGATACAGTTCTCAATTCAAAAGATTAATAAAAGGATCAAGGAATTAAATGATCACATTCTCTAGCTTCAGCTTGCAACCTTTCGAAGTCTCATCTTTCTCCCATCTGCTAGAAAGCAGAGTCTGAATGTTCCGGTAATTAACAGTGATCAAGGATAGTTACAATCATTTACTCTAGTGGTGCTCAGTGTCATTTTCAATCACTTTTAGCCCGTGGAACAAGGCAATCAGACTCTTTCTGAGTCCCAGGGATCATGTGTTTGCAGTTCAACTTGATGGCCACTAGGTGGCGATACTGTTGACTTGAGTAACCATGAAGTTAGATCCACAAGGCAAGTCATATTTAATAGAATTATGGAAATACTTTCTATCACTAAGGTATAACTATAGACACTATAATAATAATTTAAAATGAAATATTTTAATATTACAGTAAAAAATACAATACTGTAGAAAAGCTCAGGCATATCTGGTACCTGATTTTTATTCTAATCACATATATGCTGCTAAGTCACTTCAGTCGTGTCCAGCTCTGTGCAACCCCATAGACGGCAGCCCGCCAGGCTCCCCCGTCCCTGGGATTCTCCAGGCAAGAACACTGGAGTGGGCTGCCATTTCCTTCTTCAGTGCATGAAAGTGAAAAGTGAAAGTGAAGTTGCTCAGTTGTGTCCGACTCTTAGCGACCTCATGGACTGCAGCCTACCAGGCTCGTCCGTCCATGGGATTTTCCAGGCAAGAGTACTGGAGTGGGGTGCCATTGCCTTATAGTGATCTACAAATTATTCCTAATGGAAATCAATCCTGAATATCCACTGGAAGGGCTGATGTTGAAGCTGAAGCTTCAATACTTTGGCCACCTGATGCAAAGAACCAACTCATTGAAAAAGACCCTCATGCTGGGAACTACTGAAGGCAGAAGGAGAAGGGGAGACAGAGGATGAGATGGATGGCATTACCGACTCAATGGACATGAGTTTGAGGACACTCTGAGAGACACTGAAGGACAGGGAAGCCTGGTGTGCTGCAGTGCATGGGGTCACAAAGAGTTGGACATAACTTAGTGATTGAACAACAACAAATTGTAACAAATAAAGCTTCATGTCCTAGGGAAATTCAGTTTATTTTCATTGCTTTTGACTTACTTTTAGAAAAGATGAGCAAGTTGAACATGATTTTCCCTCTGGTACGTAAGACCTTTTACTGTACTTATTTATTATTTGCCCTTTGATTTTGCAACTGCAGTTACTCAAATCATTAGGAAGCAACACTTCTGTGATTGATTTTCTGAGCTCCAGCCTCTGAACCTTTTGACCAGATTGTGATAAAATGCCTGAGAATATAGCAGTAGCTGACATATATATAGTGCCAGGCTCTGTGCTAAGCTCTCCACCTACATTACATCATTCAGTCCTGGGTTCCTACTGGCTGCCACAATTCTTCTAAAGCAAAATGAACTCGACAGAAGAAACAGACCTGTAGGCAGGTGGAGAAGGGGACGACAGAGGATGAAATGGTTGGATGGCACCACTGACTCAACGGAGATGAGTTTGAGCAAGCTCCAGGACAGGAAAGCCAGGCATGCTGCAGTTCATGGGGTCGCAAGGAGTCAGACACGACTTAGCAACTGAACAAAAACAATTATTTGAAAGAATGAAGAGATCATTCCAGATCTGTACATTATCTGCAAAATCACATATTATATAATATGTATTAGGGACAATAACTTCCAGAAGGCAGTATAGGTGTTAGGTTCTTCCAACATGAAGACAATAACTGAGTAATTCAAAGAGAAGTCATCTGATAGCAATTGCAATCAATCACTGATGAAAACCTCAATGATAGTTGTCAAGAATCCAAAGAGGAAGTGGCGGCTGAGCCAACAATTACACAAAGCAATTTATCATGAAAACACTATTATGCAAGAATGTAGAGTTCAATACTGATTCCATAAAATACTGAACTACTTGTCACTGCAATTCTTTCCTAAGTACAAATGAAACTTCTGTTGTTACTGTTGGTTGCGGGGGTGGGGTGGCGCCTAGACTGGAGTCTGTATTAGGACGCCAGGATTGGGAGTTGCTGGCATTAAACTATGGTGGACAAGTCTGCTATTTTCATGTTTTTCTCATTTAGATGGTGAGAGAAAATGCTTATTTCTGGTTAGCTACCAGGGTCTTGGAACACAGAAAAAAGAAATTATTTTCCAAGTTATTACAATGGCACAATACCAACACTAGGATTAAGATCACACTGACCTTGAGTAAGTTCCTGAAATTCTCAGACTCGGTCTCCTTACCTGGAAAGTTAGGGATAATAAAATCAGCCTCAAAAGACTGCTGCATTAAATGAAGCACTCTTTTAACTGTTGGAAGTCATGATGCATTCTGGAGATCCATCAAGATGGTGGAGTGAAAGGACATGGAATTCATCTCCCGATAAGAACATGTCAAAAATATGTATACCTGTGGAGTAAATCTTATTGAAAACTAACTGGAAACTGGGAGAAGGACTACTGTACATACAACCAAGGCTGAAAGAAAGGCACCCACGTAGCTGAGCAGGAAGCAAAGAAAAGTGATTGGGTAGGGAACCTGTACCTAGGGCACGCAGGGGGAAAAGGGAGGTTTCACAGGTGGACACCCACCCTGGGAAGGGAGTGGGTCAAGCCACAGACTGGATGCCCCACTCCTAGGGTCCTACAAGGGGAGGTGAGTCCCTTTGGCTCACTGGGGGACTTCTGGGATAGCAGGAGCTTGGCACTGGATCTGGGACAGCCACAACTGGGAATACTCAACTGTGAGATGTAGAGGCAACCTGGTCCCAGGGCAGAGCCCACTGCTGGTGCTTGCTTGAGCAGCGAAGCAGAAGCAGTCCATATCTCTGACGGCAGACACTCTACCACAGCTCACGCTTCGACAACACACACCGAGAGTCTGCTGTGGGCACTAGTCTCCAGGCACGGTGGCGCCACAACAGGCTGCCAGAGACTAGGGTCAGTGATTGGCTGTGTGGGAAAAGGGGACTTGGACCCAAGACTGAGTCTGAGTGGAGGGAGGGAAACAATTTGGGGCATCGACACAAGAACAGGGATTCCCAGGTGGTGCAGTGGGTAAAGAATCCTGCCAATGCAAGAAATGCGGATTCGATCCCTGGGTTGAGAGGATCCCCTGGAAGAGGAAATGGCAACCCACTTCAATATTCTTGCCTGAGACAGAGAAATCTGGTGGTCTACACTCCATGGGGTCACAAAAGAGTTGGACAGGACTTAGCAACTAAAAAAACAACACAGCATCAGAAACAACTTGGACCTCTGCAGCTGACATGGGCTTAGAGCCTGCATGGGCCCCCCTTGCTTCAGCACTGCCCCTCTCTGAGGCAAGGGTCTCCATGCAGGGATAGGGGAAAACACACACTTAAAAGGGACACAGACAGTGTGAGCCTGAACCTCAGGACCTCTGCTCCAGCAGCTTGGGATCCGACTCTGTCCCTACAAGGGCAGTGAGGGCAGTGAGGGTCACTGAGCACAAGGGCTGTCCTGCCCCATACCTGGAGCCAGCTCCAGCCCCTCCATCTCCAGCTGCACCCTCCACCAAGGGGAGAGCTAACAGCACACCCCAAGGAAAGACGAAACTTGTCCACATCAAATCCAACTCTCCCCCTGAAGGCATCGGACACATGCGGTCTGTACAGGGATGCTCCCACATGAGACGCATGCAACGGTTTCACCTGAGTACACAGAGGCAGAGAAGGTAAAATGAAAAGGCAGAGGAACTGCTCTCAAGGGAAAGAGCAAGAAAGAAACCCCTGGAGAACAAAACAGTGAAATAGAAATAAATAATTTACCAGAAAATGAGTTCAAAGCATTGGTAGTAAAAATGTTAGCTGGATTAGGGAAAGAATAGATGTACAATGTGAAGATTTTAACAAGGAAGAGTGAAGCTTACCTATCCTACTGTACTGCCAATAGTCTGTTACTGAATTTTTATAATTTTGCCAGTATTGAATGTGAAGAAAAGGAATTTCAATGTAATTTATTTTGCATTTCTCTCCTTTTGAGAGTGTTATTTGTCATATGTTAAAAAAAAGCAGTTTCTGTTCCTATTATTTGTCTTTCTTTTTAATGGGTACTGGTATTTCTCCTCAATGTCTAGAAGCTCTTATATAGAAAGTAGATTGAGCTTTCACCTATGCTAAGAGTTGCAAATTTAGGGTTATGATGGATTTATTTTTCTTATATTAAGAAAGTATGTGCTAGTTAATTATTACGGAGCTTTTAAATGAAGAATGGATGTTGAGTTCTGTCACCTGCATTTTTTACTATCTAAAGAGATAATCCTGAATATTCATTGGAAGGACTGATGCTGAAGCTGAAGCTCCAATATTTTGGCCACCTGATGCAAAAAGCCAATTCATTGGAAAAGACCTTAATGTTGGGAAAGATTGAGGTCAGGAGGAGAAGGGGGCGACAGAAGATGAGATGGTTGGATGACATCACCGACTCAATGGACATGAGTTTGAGCAAACTCTGGGAGATAGTGAAGGACAGGGAAGCTGGGCGTGCTGTAGTTCATGGGGTCACAAAGAGTCAGACAAGACTTAGTGATTGAACAACAACAACAACAGAGAGATAATCATACGAGTTTTCTTGTTAGAGCTATTAATTGATGAATTGTATTAACTGTCACTATATTAGCAAGATGAGACTTCCCTATATAGTCTCATCTTTACATTCTGGGAATAAATTTCATTTGGTAATGAGGTGTGCTATTTTATTTAGAAGTTTTAAACTATCAGTTTTCTTTTTCTTGAGGGGGGGGCAATATTTTTCAGGTATTTATATCAGTAAAAAGAGTTTAGACATTCTTTTTTTTGCAAAACGTTTCATTGGAGAGAAAGGGGGAAAAAATTACTGAAAAGAGAATTTATTGGATGCTTGGCCAAAAAGAAAATTAAATATTGAGTAAATATTAAATACTTGGGTAAATTAAATATTTAAAGGGGGTTGAGTGGAAGGGAGAAGAGAGGAGGAAGAAAGTGTAGGGAGAGAGGCAGAGAGGAGGGATAGGAAGAGATATAGAAACTGTTGGCAGGTGGGGGAAATACATGCTCTTGACAGAAATTGCTGGAAAAAAAAATGGATTCAAATTAATCCTGTCAGATAAGAGTCTACTTAATAAACCTCTGATAAGGTTTTCTCCACCTTCGAAGGATTACTGCTGTGTTACTTCAGTGACCTGGAAATCACAAGACTGCCTTAATTCTTGGCCATCTAATGTTCTTTGGAGTCATCCCCACGGGTGCTTTTTTGAGTAGTGATGTATACAAGAACTCATTTTGGCCCATGTAGAGTGTGTGTTTCCCCCGCCGCAGTCCTTCCTTCTGGAAGTTCTGTAAAGAATATGAGAATTATTTCCTTTTACAGGTCTCATGGTCCAGATCAGTGACCTGTCCTGATCTCTGTAACCTTAAAATTTGAATACAGTGGCTCAGATGGTTTACTTTCCATATTCTGGGGGCTGAAGTGAAGAGATTACCTAATAACGCTCTTATTCTACAGTTTCCAGAGGTTCAACTTCAGCCTTTCTCAACCTACTTTAAGTACTTATGAAAAAATGGGTATATGCATATCTGCAGCATAGAAAGACACTTTGATATCCAGGAGACCTAACCACAGGGGTGCGTTGTAGACCAAAAATGCATCTTACCCGATTCTGGCACAATTTACCAACACTAAAAGGACTTAAACAGGAAACCCATGTAGGGAGAAAAAAGTCTGCAGGCACTTTACAAGACACAGGTTCTTTGTTCATTAATTAAAAAAATAATTATTAACACCTATTATTGGCCAGGCTAAGCCTATATTATATTGAGACAAGAAAATGAACAGAACCAGACAGACATAGTTCCAGCTATCACTGGGTCTGCAACTTAATAGATAAACCTTTTTGCTTTCAAAGCTTAAAATCAGAGTTATTGTTATTTTTTTTTAACTTGGTAAACTTATCTACTTAGTTTTTATTAGAACATAGTTTCTTGACATTAAGCGTATCTTTAATCTCAGATGGTCAAAGAACCTCAGAAGACAGTTGGATAAATTAAGACTAGCACGGTTCATTCAGATTCACTTTGATTTGAGTCCACTCATGGATGCCAAGTAAAACTAATGGGGAATGAGATAAGGCCAAGTGTGGGAGAGTGTTGGTATTAGCACCAGGTTAGATTCCAGCCCTCCCTGCCAAAGCTATAAATACAAATGACCAATTTAACAGCATGAAAAGACCACCCTAAAGATCTATACCTGAGATCTAATCAGTTGTTCTGCGCCTTCTTTCAATTACAGGATCCCTGCCACGTTTATGGGGACTTTTAATACAAGCATCACATTTTTGAAGGCCATATCATTATGACCATGTTTGATCTGAGGGTGGGAAAACATGAGCTCAAATAATGCCTGCACAAGGTCACTCTGAACGGAGCTGTAAACTGGAATCAATAAGAGCCTACTGTGGAAAAGAAAAACGAAGTCAGGGAAAGGGCTCAGATACTGTGGAGGATGCAACTCTGAAAAGGGGTGCCATTAGAAGTACTTTCCATTCTGTGTGGAAAGTGAAATTAGTGAAGAACATGCTTTGTCAAACAACACTATTTAAGGGTATTTGGAGAAGGGAAGGATGATAAAAGATAGAAGGACAAGCACATCATCCCCACTTGAGTGTGGCAACAGGATATGATTTACAAAAGAAAATTAAACCATCATGATGGCCAAAAGAAACGAACTGCAGCTTATATGAAAATTAGCCTAACCATGAATCAACTGAGTCACAATGCATGTGTATGACTCCTCAGGTGTAAAGAATGTAATTGCTCAAGTTTTTATGAGTGATGAATCTCTAATAGAAAACTGGCTTTCCTGCCAGAAATACTCAAATACTACAGAAGTATAGAAGTATCCTTTCTCAATTATGGTTATTATATTACACCCTGTACTCAGATATTCTGATACTCCAGGAGTTTTTCATTCTCCACCCTTTCTTGGGGGATATCTTCTTCATTCCTATGACTTAAACTGCCATCCTCTGAAGTCTCACCCAATGCTCTCCTATGAGCTCAAAATTCTACTTGTGTCTCAAATTTATGTCAAGTCAACATGTCCAAACTTTATGTCACTGTATTCTACCTCAAGTGGGACTTCTACATCAGTATCCAGCCAGTTATTCAAGCAAGAAAAGGGAGTCATCGTTTCCCCTCTGTTTTTGTACTTCTCATAGGTTATCTAGTTTTCTAACTCCTAAAAGCTTTATCAATATGTTTCTTCCTTTCTTATTTCTACTGTGGTTGCTTTTGCTCAAGTTCTTACCACCATTTGCCTGGACAGCTACAGAAGAGCCTGACAGACTGGCTTCCAATTATTTACTATCCCAACTCTTCTTTATATTGCTCTTAGTTGCGATGTATTTCTTTAAAAAATTTTTTTTTTTTTTGGCTACGCTGCACAGCTTGTAGGATCTTAGTTTCCCGACCAGGGATTGAACTGCACACTGCACTTTCATCAGGGAAAGTGTGAAGTCCTGACCACTGGGCCACCAGGAAATTCTCTACAGTGCATTTCTTAACAACAACAAAAAGCAAAATGATTCCAACACACGAACATCACAACAAACAAGCCCAACAGAACATATCGCTCCCACACACATAATTTTTCAAAGGGCTCTCACTTGCCCATAAGACAAAGTTCATATTTTTAAGCAAGTCACTGAGATTCTCCTCTCCTTTGGGGTCTTGAGTTCTTGTCATATGCCCTGTGATACAATCACACCAAGTCTTAGGCCATTGCCCAAACACAGCACGTCTTTCATCCTGAGCGTTGCAGTGTTTTCCTCTGCCTGGAAGGCCCTTCATAATTTGTCTGCAGAGAATTTCTAATCTTTAATTTCCTCATCTGTACAACAGGGTGATCATAGTGTTTACTTCAGAGGGTTGTCATGAAGACTGAGCAAAACGATCTGCTCCCCACGGTGCCTAGCCTACAGAAGCAATCACCAAATGTTAGCAATCACTGTCATTGCTGTCTCGGTCATCATTGTTATCTCTGTTTGCTTTTGTTTTTCAAACTGCAACAAAAACATCTCCTTCGCTCAGTCTCCCCTCACTTACCTGGAAGCATTAATCATTCCTTCTCTCTGATCTGATATGCCTAAATATAGTACCATTTACATCAATTTCAAAATTGATGGAATTTTCATATTTTAGCATCCTTGATACTGGGGTATATTTTGTAATCTATGACAAGTCCTGGCTTAATTGGCAGCAACTTTTGTTTCTTTGGCCACCTGATGTGAAGAACTGACTCACTGAAAAGACCCTGATGCTGGGAAAGATAGAAGGCAGGAGAAAGGGACAACAGAGGATGAGATGGTTGGATGGCATCACTGACTCAATGGACATGAGTTTGAGTAAGCTCTGGGAGTTGGTGATGGACAAGGAGGCCTGGTGTGCTGCAGGCCATGGGGCAGCAAAGAGTCAGACACGACTGAGTGACTGAACTGAGTAGCACTTGGAATAACGGTGTAACTTATAATGAGCAGCATAATAGATGACACCTAAACTTATGATAACTGCCACAAAAACATGATTATCCAGGGTGGATAATGCGTATTTATAGTAGACAGGAAAGCCCACATTTTCTGTGACTCAATGAACCATCTCCAGAAGAAAGGGACTGCTACGTGGAACTCTACAGTAGCCAAGAGCTATTTCATTCGTATATACTGCAATGTAGCAAGGCCCCACCCCCTGAACCACAAAAAGGCAGCCTGATGAAGCAGCATGCTATCACCTCTTTCAGTTAAGCGCTCACATCTAAGAGCCAAACAGCTGCCAGATCCAGAGAATGAGTGGGGAGAGGCTAGTTTGTGACACTGGGTCCCAAGAACCCAGGATTTAATAAGCTCAGAAGGTAAAACAATTACGTGGAGAAGAGAATGAAGGAATATGGTGGGAAAGGCCAAGGGATCATGCTTCTAGACAGCTTGTCCAATAGAGTTCAAAGCAAGCCACAGACATAGTTTTAAATGTTCTAGTATCCATGCTTTGAAATGAAAACAAGTCAATTAAGATTAATAAGATATTTTATTTGTTTAACCCAACATAGAAAAAAAATGCTATTTACCATGAAACCAATATAAAAAAGAAGAACTATTTGGGGGGCCTGTCTTCAAAATCTGATGTATGATTGATTCATATGGCACATCTCAGTTTGGATCAGTCACATTTCAACTGCCCAGCGGCTGCACATGGCCAATGCCTACCATCCTGGGCAACACAAATCTAGACTGCTTTTTGGACCAATTCAGTTAAGTAATGAGTCAACAGGAGCAGGTATTTCAACAGCGACTCTTTTTCACCACATGATATTGGGAATGTTTAAGGTTTATTTTTACATTTTAAAATTCTTTTTAGAATAGTAATTTTCCTTCAAATTCTTTTCGTGTCTCATTTTGGCTGACTCTGTTTTAACCATAATTTGAGGTTATTCCTATGTCCTTCCCAAATTCTCTTCATTCTGCTGGTTAAAGAAGAGGTGACTCCTTTATTCAATTATAGACTCTTCCCCAGTGAGTCAATCCCTGGGAGAGGGACAAGGAGTCTATGGTTCACCTTAGGATTGTCAGCCTCTGTCATAATGCCTAACACATAGCAGGCTCTGAAGAAATATTTTTGAATACACATTAAAAGGTGAACTAAGGTTGACAACAGTGGTTCTCAACCTGGGCTGAACACTGGAATTACGTGGGGAGTTAAAAAAGAACAACAACAAAAAAAAAGACTGCTGATCCCTGGTCTCACCCCCAGAGATCCTGGAAGTAGGTCTGAAATTTGGCTTGGGTGTTGAAATTTTAAAAATCTCTGCCATGCGATCCTAGTATGCAGTCAGGGTTGAGAACCACTGCTCAGGGCTTTCTTAGGACAGCTTACTCTGGCCACATCCTTGCTTTCTCGACACAAGGTTCAGTTTGCCTCAGCTCCATTCCTACTCTCAGAACAGATCAAAAGTTTCTTAAGAAACCTTGTAGAGAAGAAACTAAAAGAGAATTCCCAAGAATGATTTGCAAATCCTTTTCCAAGGCATTGAAGAGGATTTTCAGTGTTCTAAATCTATTCATATTTATCTTTTCCCAACAAAAGGAATAAAATTCACAATGTGTTTTAAAATGCTAGCTAATTGGAAAAGATCATAAGGTCATTATAGCATACAAACTGATAACATCCAGGCATTCTCACTGCAGAATTTTTCAGATATAAAATAGCAATTAAAAATAGAAATGGACAGCCAAGACATGGAAGCAACCTAAATGTCCACTGACAGACAAATGAATAAAGAAGATGTGGTGTTTATATATATATGTGTGTGTGCATATATATATACTGTGCTTAGTCACTCAGGCATGTCCAGCTCTTTGTGACCCCATGGACTGTAGCCTGCCAGGCTCCTCTGTCCACAGTGATTTTCCAGGCAAGAATACTGGAGTGGGTTGCCAGGCCCTCCTCCAGGGGATCTTCCCAACCACCCAGGTCTCCCACATTGCAGGCAGATTCGTTACCAGCTGAGCTACTCGGGAAGCTCACATATACACATATATACACATACCTATACATATGCACACAATGGAATATCACTCAGCTATAAAAAAAGTGAAAAATCTTATCTGCAGCAACATGGATGGACTTGGAGATTATTATACTAAGTGAAATAAGACAGGTTAAGACAAATATCAAATGTTATCACTTATATGTGGAATCTAAAAACATGATACAAATGAACATATTTCCAAAACAGAAAGAGGTTCACAGACAAAGAAAATAAAGTTATGGTTGCCAAAGGAGAAAGGAGGGGTAGAGAGAGGGATAAATTAGTAGTTTGGGCTTAACATATACACTCTACTATATACAATATAGGAGAAGGCAATGACAACCCACTCTAGTACTCTTGCCTGGGAAATCCCATGGATGGAGGAGCCTGGTAGGCTACAGTCCATGGAGTCTCGAAGAGTTGGACATGACTGAGCAACTTCACTTTCACTTTTCACTTGCATGCATTGGAGAAGGAAATGGCAACCCACTCCAGTGTTCTTGCCTGGAGAATCCCAGGGACGGGGGAGCCTGGTGGGCTGCCGTCTGTGGGGTCGCACAGAGTCGGACACGACTGAAGTGACTTAGCAGCAGCAGTAGCATATACAAAATAGATAATAAGGACCTACTACATAGCATGGGAAACCATACTCAATCTTTTATATTAGACTATGAGGGAAAAGAATCTGAAAAAGAATACACACACACACACACACACACACACACATCAGAGAAGGCAATGGCACCCCACTCCAGTACTCTTGCCTGGAAACTCCCATGGACCGACGAGCCTGGTAGGCTACAGTCCATGGGGTCTCAAAGAGTCGGACATGACTGAGCGACTTCACTTTCCCTTTTCACTTTCATGCATTGGAGAAGGAAATGGCAACCCACTCCAGTGTTCTTGCCTAGAGAATCCCAGGGATGGGGGAGCCTGGTGGGCTGCCGTCTGTGGGGTCGCACAGAGTCGGACACGACTGAAGTGACTTAGCAGCAGCAGCAGCAGCAGCCTACACACACATATATATAGTCCACCTGAAGCTAACACAATACTGTAAATCACCTGTGTGTCAGTCACTCAGTCGAGTCTGACTATTTGCGACCCCATGGACTATAGCCTGCCAGCCTTCTCTGTCCATGGAATTCTCCAGGCAAGAACACTGAAGTGGACTGCCATTCCTTTCTCCAGGGGAACTTCCCAACCCAGGGATCAAACCCTGGTGTCCTGCCTCACAGGCAGATTCTTTACCATTTGAGCTACAGGTAAGTCTCAAAGGTAAATCACCTAGACTTCAATAAAAGAATTTTTAAAAATCCAGAAATGGGGGGAAAAGGAATGAAATTTAAGCACACATGAGCCTCATTTCAAGTTTCCTATACATATGTCAAAAGTAGAAATTATTAATTTGAGGTCAGCAAAGGGAAATATTGTGTGCTCTTCTTTAGGCCATTTAGGCTATATATGAAATAAACATAAAGCAATGTATCATAGCAAATGAAACAACTGACAAAGGATTAATTTCCAAAATATACAAACAGCTCATACAACTCAATGCCAGAAAAACAAACAACCCAATCAAAAAGTGGGGAAAAGACCTAAACAGACATTTCTCCAAAGAAGACATACAGATGGCCAACAAACACATGAAAAGATGCTCAACATTGCTCATTATTAGAGAAATGTAAATCAAAACCACAATGAGGTATCACCTCACACTGGTCAGAATGGCCATCATGAAAAAGTCTACAAACAATAAAAGCTGGAGAGGGTGTGGAGAAAAGGGAATGCTCTTGCACTGTTGGTGGGGAATGTAAATTGATACAGCCACTATGGAAGACGGTATGGAGATTCCTTAAAAAACTAGGAATAAAACCACCATACGACCCAGCAATCCCTCTCCTAGGCATATACCCTGAGGAAACCAAAATTGAAAGAGACACATGTATCCCACTGTTCTTTGCAGCACCATTTGCAATAGCTAGAACATGGAAGTAACCTAGATGTCCATCGACAAATGAATGGATAAAGAAGTTGTGGTACATATACACAATGGAATATTACTCAGCCATAAAGAGGAACACATTTGAGTCAGTTCTGATGAGGTGGATGAACCTAGAACCTATTATACAGAGTGAAGTGAGTCAGAAAGAGAAAGATAAATATTGTATTCTAACGCATATATACAGAATCTAGAAAAATGGTACTGAAGAATTTATTTACAGGGCAGCAATGGAGAAACAGACATAGGTAACAGTCTTATGGACATGAGGAGAGGGGAGGAGAGGGTGAGATGTATGGAAAGAGTAACATGGAAACTTCCATTGCCGTATGTAAAGTAGACAGCCAACCAGAATTTGCTGTGTGGCTCAGGAAATCCAAACAGGGGCTCTGAATCAATCTAGAGGGGTGGGATGGGGAGGGAGATGGGAGGGAGGTTCAAAGGGGAGAGGATATACGTATATCTATGTCTGATTCATGATGAGGTTTGACAGAAAACATCAAAATTCTGTAAAGCAATTAGTCTTCAATTAAAAAAATAAATTAAAAAAAGCAATGCATCTACTTTATAAATCACATCTAAAACCTAATTTTAGCCACATAACTCATAAATGTCAGTATTACTGTCTGTTCTCAAAATGATACCTTGATCTGGTGGCAGGACTTCCATCATATTTGAGGTTCAGCTGCGGCCAAGAGAGAACTCTGACTTCTGCTTCAACACCAATGAGACCTCATCCAGGAGGAGGGAGCAATGAACTCTGTACCAAGGGGCCAGTTGGAATGAAGTTTCTCTGACTCATGGACTGGGAATTTCCCTGACAATTCCCAAGGTGGTTTGGCCATACTTCATGGATTTACTCTGCTTAAAGGTCTTTTGTTGATAGTTTGGTATCATGTGGCCTTATTAATAAATAGAAACAGCATGCTAATAAACCACTAAAAGTTCCTACATGCATTTCCCCTGGCTTTCAAGCAAAGACAAAAGCCCCCTCTTACTAACCCACACTTTTTTTTTCTTTATTTAGATATAATTGATGTAAGACAGTATACTAGCTTCAGGTGTACAACATAATGATTATATATATATATAAGTAAATATGTATATATAGTGAAATGATCATCACAGTAAGTCAAGTTAACATCTGTCCATGTAGAGTTACAAATTTTGTGTGTGCGATGAGAACGCTTTAAGATCTACTCTCTTAGCAACTTTCAAATACACAGTACAGTATTATTAACTCCAGTCACCATCCTGTACATTGCATTCCCCATGAGTTTTTTTTTTTTTTTTGAGTTATTTCTTTTACAACTGAAAATCGCATCCCATACTTATTTTTGCTTCACATCATAAGTTGGATTTGAGAAATCAGAATAGGAAATATCCAAAAGGCATTAAACTTTCATACTCACTACCAGGGCTCAACAAAAGTTCCCCAGTCCTGCCAAAACCATGGAGGAAGGAACATAATTCGCTAAGATTTTTAAGTCAGTGCTGGGTCTCATGCATATCACTTCCATCTGCTAACCCCTGAGGGCCGATGGGTGCCAAGTGATTGGATGTGTGACATTCACCTGGCCCCAATTTTCCTTTCTGAAAAGGAATGGAAAATACAATACCTGTTTCCAAGTTGCTCCACTCATAAAACCAGAAAGATAATCACCACCCGCCTACACGACTGCGTAAGCCTTCCATGGCCGTCACTTGTCAGTTCACAGGTATTGAGGCTTCTCTTGGGAGCCATCAAGAGACAAAGAGAAAGCTTTCCCTCGCGAAGTTTACAGAAACAGGAGTAATGTTAAAGGATTTAAACTATTACAGCACATTTGAAAGGTGAGATGAAGGTTACAGGACAACTTCATCTACACTGAGCATAGACCCACCAAGGGAAGATGGGCTAACGGAATCCTGGGCTGCCAGGGCCCAGGCGGGCTGTGCAGGGCGGTGGGGCTCGGAGAAGATGGGGGACAGGAGGGCATTTCAGAACGCCACATCCCCTACCTTTCTGGAAGAACTCTTCGAGCCTGTCCTTGAACGGTTGCAGATACTCCTTTGGCGACTCCTTACACACAACTGCCATCTGTTTCTCACTTGCTGTGAAGAGAAGGCGGCAGTGAGACTTCCCCAAGAACACAGATTTGCTGAACTCATGCTGTGTATTAACTGTGAAATCCTTACCCATCACTATTTATCCAAATTACAGGGCAAAAAGCAAAAACAAAGAACAAAAATAATTACTCATTCTATACCTTTCTTCAGGAACAGGGAAATGCATCACCTTCAACCTTTTTTTAATTTTTTTAAAGAAACGCAGCAAAACTTCTGACTTTGCACAGGTGTAAAACTCTGCTTTTTGGTTTCTCAAAAAGAGAGGCAAAAGCAACGTAAGGACTAGTCTTAGCAAATTAAGAGCCCAGATCCTCTTCAGCTTCATAGTTCAAAAGCTTAAAATAGATGTTGCAAAAATTCCCAGGTCTTGAACCACGATACAGCATGAGAAGCCAGGTTGGGGAGGATCAAACCTCTCTTCACTTTTGTTCACCTATCCTTCCCATTAATATTTTACTAAAACATATGAAATCATTTTAAATATGATTTACTACAGACAGGATATCCAGAATTTACCATATGTTGTTTTTTGGTAATCAAGACCCCTCAGATAGTTTTCATTTGGTGACATGTAAACTACAATAACCGGTAACAAATTGTCACAAAAGGCAGTTAACTCAGGCAAAAGGCATTTTCCCAAAGTTTTGATATGTTTGTACATTGGCAGAAATGCATTGGGTAGAAAAAAAGGCTTCATTTCTCCCAAGCTAGAGCTGAGTCATGATTACTTTTGTCTGTTGATCATGGCCAGAAATTACTGACATGCCATTGTTTAAGAGAATATATTAAAGCACCAGATTTTCACCATAAAGAAATCACTATAAATGGTTCAAAAAACAGAGAAAGGTATATTCTTGGAGGAATTTACAGAAGCACAAAGGAAGGTATTTTGGAAAAGTACGGTTAGAAAGAATGCCTTTATTTATGTCGGGAAATTAGTATACAAGAACTTGGCGTTTCCAAAACCAGCATCCCAGAATGTTTACTATGAACATGTGCGGTAATCCACAAGCACAACAGCCCTGAAACACAGGAAAGGCAAAAGAGGTCCTTCGAAATTAGTTACTTGACACTTTCTCTTACAATATTGCCACCTAGATTGCTGAAATCCTAGGTGACTCTGGGAGACGATCAGATTGTACTGTAGATGAAAGCATGATGGGAGGGAATTCTGTTCAGCTCAGCATTAGCTGCAATCTCAGGATCACCTCCAGGGATTCCCTCCTGGGATCATGAGGCTGATCACAGGGCACAAGGGCCTAAATGCAGGCTCTTCCCATTGACACTGTTATTTTCCAAAAGTTTTTAATAGAGTTTATTTTGAATATCTATGGTGAACTCTTCTGATAATCACTCTAGTGCTATCTAGGAAAACTTTGTCTGCTGGGATGCAAAGATTCATTTCTTTTTTTTTTTTTTAATGTTCCATCTTATCTGGTACAAATACCTTAAAACCAGTCAATCATTATTTCAAAACATTCCTCCCCCAACTCCTACATTTTTACCTTTATTTGTCAGTATGTTTGTCCTCTCCACAATACCTACTTAATAATTTTCTACTGTTGTATGATTTTCCTTTACCTCTTTGCTAGTTCTGTCCTATGAACCTAATACTCTGCCCATGTTTCTCAAACGTATGTTAAATCAACATGTCCAAAATTTGTGGTCGTGGTTTACTCACTCAGTTGTGTCCAACTCTTGTGACCCCATGGACTATAGCCCACCAGGTTCTTCTGTCCATAGGATTTTCCAGGCAAGAATACTGGAGCGGGTTGCCATTTCCTTCTCCAGGGGATGTTCCTGGCCCAGGGATCGAACCCGGGTTTCTGCACTGCAGGCAGATTCTTTACCTACTGAGCTACCAGGGAAGTATGTCATTATATTTTATCCCAAGTGGGTCCTCCACATCAGCCAGTTATTAGAACAAGAAAAAGGAGAGTTGTCCTTTTCTCCTCTGTTTTTGTATTTCTCATAGGTTATCTAGTCATGTAACTCCTAAAAGCTTTATCAGTATGTGCATTCCTTTTTTTATTTTTACAGTGACCAAAATGATAAGTACCTCCCTTCCCATCACTATTCTATTATCAAAATAATGACTTTGGGCTAGAGCTATCAGAGAGAGAGGGAGGAGGGATAGTGTAGATTGAGCTGGAAGAGGTGAATGTATTGTTTTTGTTCTATTCTTTTTTGTGATAAGGGAGAGGAGATCAAAACTTAACTTCGAAACTTAAGTTTTCTGTGGTCTCTATGGATTAAAATGCAAGATCATCCACTGAAAACAAAAAGGCAAAGGGACAAAAAAAGATCAAACTCTTAATGGATTCTTGTTGTTCATTCAAATGAATTCAAACTTCCAGGCTGAGATTTAAGGCCTTTCCCTTTTTCAACTTTATTTTCCCATATATTTGACTAATGAGACCAAAATTACACAATGTTTCCAAATCATATCAACCAGTGTTGCCAGCTCCATGCCTCCACTCATGTGGTTCTTTGTCCATCCTGCTCTCACTCCCTACATACTTTCTAGTGCATTTGATAAAATCCTATTCATTCTAAAAAAGTTTTTCTAAGATGCCACCACTACCAATCCAAAGTTTTTGAATCTTTTGAACATCTATCTTCCAGAGAGCATTTATGTTTTACCTTTTATTATATTTGTCTATTTATATGAATCCCTGCAAAATCACCATGCAGGTTTCATTTACTCATCCCCAAACTTGTCCAAAGACCTCCATGCATCTGGCCAAAGCATCAGATATCCTCAACAAGATTCTTATGTGGAGGAAAGTGGAAAAAAATTTAGCAGTTTTGACCCAGACTGAGTGGCTCTCCAGGGGTGTAATATGACCTCCTTGTCTCTTTACTTTTTCCTTCCTTCCTAGGGCTTCCCTGGTGACTCAGATGGTAAAGAATCCGCCTGCAATGTGGGAGACCCGGGTTCGATCACTGGGTCATGAATATCCCCTAGAAAAGTGAATGGGTACCCATTCCAGTACTCTTGCCTGGAGAATTCCATGGACAGAGGAGCCTGGCGGGCTACAGTCCATGGGGCTGCAAAGAGTCAGATGCGACTAACACTTTCACTCTCCTTCCTAGGTACATCAACAGGTCCCAGTCTCTTTATTCTGCAAACACTGTGACTGTCCCAAGCTGATGTGAAAATGCTGAGTGTATTTTAAAGTATCCCCCAGGTGTTTTGAGAGAACAGCATTGAAACATGTATATTATCTAGGGTGAAACATATCACCAGCCCAGGTTGGATGCATGAGACAAGTGCTCGGGCCTGGTGCACTGGGAAGACCCAGAGGGATCGGGTGGAGAGGGAGGTGGGAGGGGGGGATCGGGATGGGGAATACATGTAAATCCATGGCTGATTCATGTCAATGTATGGCAAAAACCACTACAATATTGTAAAGTAATTAGCCTCCAACTAATAAAAATAAATGGAAAAAAAAATAAATAAAGTATCCCCCAAACATCTACCACTTCATGCTGGAAGGCACAGGAAAGTAGCAAAGATTATTCTCCTGAATGAATAGTTGTGACAGCAGGCTAAGATGCAGGAGACTGATCAGACACACTTTGGAAGAGTTCTACTTTCAAGAATTGACATTTTCCAATGAACTTTTATGACCACATAAACTTTTCTGATGACACCAAACTATGATTCTGAAGCCATATTTATTCTCACAATATAAACTAGGAGAGGGTTTCAAATTTTGTAACTGGTCTTCTACTGTATTCATATTCCAGCAGTTTCATTTACAGAGAACTATGTTTCATGAACACAAATAATATACAGTGAGGCAGGCCTGCATTTTGGTAAAAGGACATAACTGAAGCCAGGACAGTAATTTCTTCAAGGTTATTTCTTGCTAGGCAAAGCAAAGGCCAAGGTAGAGCGTCTTGTCTCAATTACACAAACAAAACCTTTGTCTCTGCCTGAATTAAAAGGGTTGATCACTGTGGTTCTCCCTTTGTGCTGGCTGAGGTGACAGAGCCCATTGTGTCCACTAAACTCCCCAGATTGGCCAGGTAATGGTGTGGTAAAAGGCTGATGCTTGGATCCACACCTACCTAAGGACAGGTGGGTTGTGGCTTTTCTCATTTGCAAAATGGGGACCCCCTTACTCACAGGCAAGATAGCCTTTCCCTTCTCCAGGGGATCTTCCCAACCCAGGGATCAAACCCAGGTCTCTCGCATTGCAGGCAGATTCTTTACCAGCTGAGCCGCAAGGGAAGCCCAAGAATACTGGAGTGGGTAGCCTATTCCATTTCCAGCAGACCTTCCTGACCCAGGAATCAAACCAGGGTCTCCCGCATTACAGGCAGATTCTTTACCAACAGCTATCAGGGAAGCCCTACAGGCAAGATACATGAATTAAATGAGCCAATGCATGTAAAGTGGTTTGCAGAACGCCTGGCACTAGCAAGCGGCATCCAATATATTATCTGTCACTTTTATAACTTTGTAAAATTGGTTGGGAAACATGTCATAGGCAGAACAGCAAGAGTCATGGCTGGAGATTATGTACTACAAATTCTACACACTCTATTTATGAAAATACACCCAAGTGCAAATCTCCTGTTTGGAACAAAGAGATAATGATTTTTGTTCCCTTGCTCATGATCTACCACCCACTATGAGAATTCAAGGAAGAAACTCCTGGGGGAAAGATGAAGCAAAATGTGAAGTAAGTGTCTGGGGCCTCCGAGACTCATGGGTTTGAAATGAGAAACACTGAAACCAGTCCAAAGGACAGCAGCTTCCCTGCTGGGCCCCGAGGTCCTCTTTGCACCCCAACGGGCACAGCCTCCCACGTGGCCTGTTAGAATTAAACTTTTCCACACGATCAAAGCACAGGGCTGCCCTCTGACTGTCTGAGTGCAGTGCCATATTCGATGGCCAGGCAGCTGGCCAGCTCCCACTTATTAATTTGGCTTATCCAGGATGCATTCGAGCAGACAAACAGGAGACCTGAAGACTAATTAACACTGACGCTGCAGACTAGCAGTGCATAAAGGAGAGAGGTCCCTGACAAAGCCCCAACGTCATTAACTGTCCAACCAGGAGACACTTAGACAATATTGCTAGACCACCAAGGCTGCCTCACATAGGGCTGCGCTAGGCGTTCCAACATTAGAAGCCGAAGTCACCCAGGATTCTTTCTCTCTCTCTTCTTTTTCTATTAAATTTGACAGAATTAAAGAATATATTAACTCCTGAAGTTAGTTACTAATAATCATTGTGAGAGATGAAATGTTGAAAGCATTCTCTAAAATACTTTATAATATCCTATCCATGCTCCATGCTCAAAGAACTACCTCAGAGAATTGCTAAAGCAATACAAAGAACTGAGACAGTATGAAAAACTATTAATACATGCCAATAAAATGGGCAACCAAGAAAAAAATGGACACATTTTTAGAAATGCATAATCTCCCAAGGTTGAATATATAATATATGTATATATTATATATAATAAAATTATTGACACTAAATTGAGATACTAACTAAAGGTTAAGTACTTGTGAAGCATTTAAAATATAAAGTATAGCCAATACTTTATAATAACTATAAACAAGGTGTGATCTTTAAAAATTGTGGATCACTATGTTGTATACTCAAAGCGTATTCACTATTGTACATCAAATATATCTCAATAAGAAAAAAACTTAAAAAAATAGGTTAAGTGATTGCTAAGCATTTTAGAGGAAGGAAAGATATAGCTTTGAATGTTTTGAGATTTCAAATATTAGACTGTTAAGTTTCTAAGTGGTTTTCTGTTTTTTTGTTTTTTAACTTTTAAAAACAAGGAATAGAGCTTATTGAGTCACTTACAAAGCAT